>NC_090787.1:5339166-5995833 GCF_040054535.1 Antennarius striatus
AATGATTTGTTGCAGTTAAAACCCAAAGTAACAGGAGTAATTCTGATTACCAACAAACAAAACGGCCGTAGGTGACAGAAAACGTTTAACAGCATCTACTCATTGTTTTAGACGAGCACACGCTGTGATTTAGGTGTTAGCAGTGATAGCGCTGTGCTAACTCCCCCTCCTCTGCATACATTTGCTTTCTTGATGATTTTCTAATGAAATCTTAATGCAGACTTCTTTCCATTAGAATCTCCAGTAAGAAAACCCAGGTGGAAAGACGTCCCTACTCACCAAAAAAATGCAGAGTGGGCAGTTTCTGATTGGATCACCTCGTCCCAAACGAGCAGGGATGAACCTGAAAGAAATAGTGTTTTAAAATGATGGAATTAAACGTGTGAGAAGGAGGCGGTCTCCATCAAAGAGACGCGAGCTGGGAGGAAACATTCAGACGGAGAAAAGACAGAAAACTTCACCTTTAATTTGACAGCACATCCAGCTGGAGGCCGATGGGGGGGGGGCACAGGAATTCTTTATTCTCTTAGAGAGGAAAATAGCCCCAGGGCAACTAGTCTCACCAGAGAGGCAGAACCGGGTGATTAGACAGAACAGAGAGGGGGCGATGTGAAGGACATCATGGTCCAGACATGCTAACTAGCGTTAGCTTGGACCCGGCCTCTATCCGCGCTTCCCCCCTCTACCCTCCAGTTCAGCTGTCCTCATGTTGGCAAATGTCTCCTGCTAAGTGCTACCCCCCCCAGGAAGACCTCTGGAGGTCTGGAGGAAGTCAGCTGTCGGCTGGTGACATCCACGCCGTGGCTGTTAGCAGATGACGCCACGCCCATCAAGAGGGCGTCGGGTCAAAGGGATCGTGTCCTCAGCTGAACTCACGACGGGACGCAAAATATTTTGTTACCCAGAAAGCATTGCAGTCAAAACTGTCAGATACTTCCGCTGGCATTAGCATCTTGCATCTGAGGAAATATCTGGTCATACATTGTAACTAATGGTAGCACGTCTCACCTGAGGAAACACCTGGTCAAATTGTGTAGCTGGCGTTAGCATGTCGCACTTGAGGAAATGCCAGGTCAAGCACTAAATGATCCACAGAACACGCATTTGATAGCTTGAAAGACAAGACTCCTGGAGCAGCGTCCAAAAACACGACTGCAGCAACCTTAGGAAGTCTGCGGCTAACAAGCTTCAGCTAACAGGTTTCCTACTGCAGTTCCATTAGCATCAGCATGTTTGCTAACATGAACGCACCTGCATCCAGTGATAATACTAACGTTAGCATGTTGCAGCTGCAGAATAAGTTGCAACTAAAGACGGGACTTTTGTTTTCTCCTGTCTTTGATCATGTTAACTTGGGACCTTAGATAGACTTTATTTATCCCAAACTGGGAAATTTCAAGAAATCAAAGGAAATTTAAGGAAATTGAAATAGAAAATTTAGCTAGCATTAGCCTATGTTTAGCCACTGACTCCCTTTGCATTCCTAAACTTGGTGATTTTTTTGCTGTGTGTTCATGAAACCAACACCAACTGAACACCGACAGGTCAGAGGTGACAGAGTCCAAGTGAGGTGTTTGCTCAGGTGTAGCATGTTGCTGCCCCCTACTGTTTGCTACCAACCCATCCATCAGTTCTCTGATTGGGTCAAGCAGTTTTTATTAAATATGTTTCTGTTACTACAGAGAGAGTAAAATAAAACAGTTCAGAGGTGTGAAGGTCACACCCCCAGTTTCTTAGCATTGTTAGCCACGCTAGCTGTGTAACTGGAAGCATTCTCTCTGACCTCCGGCTGCTAATCTGGGCGTCACCACTGACGTCTGGGTCAGAACCGGATCCGGTTTAACAGTAAGAGGAAGAACCAAAGGCTCACCGGAGGAGAGGCGTCCAATCAGGAGAACCGGTCCCTCCAGAACCAGAAAGGAGTCCAATCAGGAGAACCAGTCCCTCCAGAACCAGAAAAGGAGTCCAATCAGGAGAACCAGTCCCTCCAGAACCAGAAGGGAGTCCAATCAGGAGAACCAGTCCCACCAGAACCAGGAAGGAGTTTGACAGCCAACAGAGGGTCAGGAAGGATCCGATCACGCCTCTGCAGGCTGATGAGGGATTGGAACCACCTGGGGGAGGGCAGGGGGGGCTGCAGAGCTGATCAGGAAGTGAGAGCAGGTGTGTCACTGGGTGTGGCCAGAGGAAGGCGGGAGCTTTTGGCTCATCTGGAATATTATTGGATAAAGTACCTGAGGACATGGGAAGGTCATGTGACCAGGAGGACAAGGGAGGGGCCGAATGAAGGAGCCAGAGGTCAGGGGCTCTGGAGTGGGCGTGGCGCCGGTGGCCCAGAGTGCTGCTTTAGATCACATGGTTCACTTCCTGTTTGTCAGATGTGGGCGGGGCTAAACCTTGGAGTGTGTCACATGTTGCTCTCTGCCCTCTGAGGTCGGGTCATCATAATAAAGGGATTCGATGGCGGCCGCCCCCCCCCCCCGGGTCGTAGACCCGCTCCCCATCAAAGACTTCCTGCGTGGGGCGATGACATCAGAGGGGCGTGACCTGGGTCTGAGCCGGGGTGACTCGCCTCCCCCGGCCCGGGGCCAAAAAGCGTCCCGATCGCTCCTCAAAGGGTCTGGAGGATGAGGGTGATGAGGGCCGGCTTTGTGGCGTCGCCCGGGGGAGGGGGGGGTCCAGGTCAGCCTCCGGCCGCGACGCTGACCTCCGATTGGTTCTCCTCCGATGCAGGTCAGACCCTCTGGGGGGGCGTAAGGGAGGGTGACCTCAGATCAGACCCATCTCTTTCATGTTCCTCCTCTTCTCCTTCATCCCCCCTTCTCCTCTTCTCCTTCATCCCCCCCTTCACCCCCCCCTTCATCCCTCCTTCATCCCTCCTTCATCCCTCCTTCATCCGTCCTTCATCCATCCTTCATCCCTCCTTCATCTGGTTTATTCTGAGGGAACTGGTTTAAAGGAACAGCGTCACTGGTGACGGGTTCACATGAGGATGGGGGGAGGAGGAGGAGGAGGAGGAGGAGGAGGAGGAGGGGATGATTTATTCTATCCTGTTTTATTTCTGGCTGAATGTTTTTTTTTACCGCTCCTTCTTTAAAGTTTTTTTTGTGAAGCTCCAGAAACTTTTTCTGAACCCAGAACCTTCAGTACTCTCCTTCCGATCGGGTTTGAGTCCAGAAGAGTTTTTTCCTGTTTTAGATGTCAGCTAAACGTGAACATCTGTTTGGTGGGGGGGTTTTTTTTGCTGATGTGTCTCAGGTCTGAATGACCCCCAGGTTCTCCGGCCCCTTAAGGGCCCCCGCACAGGCAAACAAAAACAGGAAGCCGCTGGTTCTGGTTCTGATGTGTGATTGGACGCCGTATGATGTGATCAGCGGCTCTGGTCTGGACGAATCAGAAAGCAGCAGCGGTGCCTTCAGGGACGCCACGGAGTGTCAGACAGGCATGTTTCACCTGACCCTGATCACGTGACGCGTCCATGAACACATCTGGAGCATTTAAAACGTAAAGAATGTAAACATTAAAGTTAAAAAAATTTAAAGTTGAAGAATTGTAAAATTTAAATTTGAAACAAAAAAACCCAAAAAAAAACAAAGGAAAAAGATTCAGATGTAAATAAAGACTCAGACATATTTAAACATGAAGAACAGTCCAGGCAGCACTGGTCCATGCCCCCCCCCCCCAGCTTTTAGCACCCCAGGGTGTCAAAATGTCCCATTTGAGGTGACGAAGCATTATCACACCTCCTGGAGAGGGGGGGGGGGCGACTGCTAAAACCGCTGCAGATCAGAGAACAGGGACCTGAACGTGTCATGTGGTCCAGTCTGGTTCTGGTGTCCGAGGGTGTGCCCAAAGGTGATGACATCATCAGCATGTGCCCCGCCCTGGGGCCTGAGCTGATGACCTCACGCCGAGACGAAGCTAGTGATTCAGTGATGTTAGCGGAGGCATGCTAACACCCCCCAGCGCTACAGCTGCGTGGAAAAGGCGGCGGACTCTAAACGCTCCCCCCCACTTCTGAACATTGGTAATTCAGGGGGGGGGGGCTCAAAGCAAACATCAACAAACAAGAAACCGAAGTGGGCTGAGGAGAGCCAAGGGGGAGGTGGGGGTGGGGTTGGGGGGGGCAATTTCAACCAGATGTCCATTTGGACTCGTGTCCCCCCCCTTAAAAATAGAGATTTGATTGGAAAACAAGCCGCGTGAGATGGGCCGGCGGCCAAGCCGACCATTCAGGGGCTCGCTAACGACCCCCCAGGGGTCGAGAGGTCGCCGGAGTAAAAGCAGATCAGAGAGGATGTGGGGGGGGTGGCGGGACAGGGGCCATAAATCTCCCCCCTCCCAGAGGAAGCTATCTGTTTTCACTCGCCATCCGAATTAAAATACAATCACAATCGTCACTTTGTGCTCCCAGCAGTGGGGGGGGGGCGGGGCTGGGGTGGGGCTGGACTGTTAGGAGCAGGAAGGTCAACAAGGTTGCGTATTCTGGGCTCAGGGAGGCGCCCCAGGGGTTTGTGGGAAATGGTCTGACAGATTAGCGCATCGGCGTCCTAGCATAGCGGCTAACGCGTGACGCTAGCTCATGCGGCGGTGAGCCACCTCTTCCTCCTGGCGCCGCCCGGGGAGTTTTCCTTCCGATTTTCAGCCGGCTCAGCGTTTCACAGATGTGTCTTGTCGGTGGTTGGGGGGTTGGCGGTCGGGGGGGCGGGGGGGGACAGCTGCACTTTACGGCGCCGGATGATCGGATCGTTTTCCTCCCCGCTGACTGCCAGCAGAACGCGAGCGCTCTGGTTCAGGATGGGAACGCGGCCCTGAGGACGAGGGGGAAGAATTTTTATCTCCAACCTGTAGCAAAGACAGACCTGCCAGCCGAAGGAGCGCCCCCTACAGGAGGGGAGGTGAAGGTAAAGAGGTACTGCAGCAATGCGACCCGCAAGCAGCTGATTGGCTGACTCCATCAAGCTCCTCCCACACCTGGCATCATGTGTTTTACTAACTTCTTGGAAGTTTTTGACACTCGATACCAAAGATGAAGGTTTCACCGGTAAGCCATCATCATCATCATCATCATCATCATCATCATCATCATCATCATCATCATCATCATCATCTTGTCGCTTGTTTCTGGAGCACCAAACAGAAGAACCAAGTCTTTAAATGAATGGTTGTTATTTCTGACTTTGTGGCGCCCTCCAGTGTTTCAAACATGTAACTGCATCCTTAAATTTTCGTATAATATTCTAATCTACAGTGTCCAACTACGCTGTAGAAAAAAAAAGTCTTACCCCAAATCGATCCATGGTCCTCAATATCATCTATTAAAAACGGATGAAATGAGCTCCCTGTCCAAACACTGTTTGTCCCGGCTGGTTACTAAATATTAACGAGCTTTTGCTTTCAGAGCGGCAGTGGCTCATCGCTAGAACGGGTTCACTGACCTCATCACTACATATTTCCCTCTATTTTTGTCATGTTTCTAATTCTGTATTAACTTTTCCCACACTCTGATATTGTTTACAGCACTTTTGTATCTCACGGAAGTCCGAGACTCACGGAACGGAGTGCATTTCTGGATGCCGTCGGCCAATAGAATGTGCGTACGGTATCACATGACTGCCCACTAAAAATCCGCAATGAGGTGCAGTTGCGAGCGTTGGTGCACGAATGTGGGAGGGATTACTTTAATTGCTAATTTTTTTAAACCGCAGATCAAGGAGAGTAAACAGGGAGATTAAACACTACATTCAGTCAAAGGAGAGTGGATCAAACGACAGTCAGTAGGTCAAACCCTGCTCGAGTAATTTACACGGGCCCCTGCTACTTCGAAAATTATTTTAACTAGTGGGGCCTTGTGTAAATTGAAATGTATCATTTATGCCCTTGTTACAGGCGTGCGTAAGAACATGAGTCGGTCAAAGCCAGACTGACCTTTGATTTACTCTCCTTTGATTGTGTGTACCGTTTGATTGTCGTACAATTTACTCTCCTTTGTTCACTCCTCTTGTGATCTGATCTACGGCTCTTTGTTGTACAACATCGCTTTGATCTGTGGTCTTTTTTATAGGCGGGGAATTTTTTTTACTGACAGAAAGATGAACACAGTTATATTGACGATAATACTTTTGCTGATTTGGTGTGCACAGTTCACCCAGGTGACATGTTCATACGTGTGGGAGGAAGCCGGAGCACCCGGAGAGAACCCACACAGATTCTTAAACATATTACATCATATTATAACATATCATATTTTTTTATATTACTTTATATTATATTGTATCGTATTATATTATTATTTTTTTGACAATTTGATGTGACCAGTTCATGTAAGCTGCATGTTTTTGGAGGTGGGGAGGAAGCTGGACCACCTGGAGGGAACCCAAGCAGACACGGGGGAGCATACAAACTATATTAAACTTTATTGAACTACACCAGTTATTAAGGAACTCAAAGAGCTGAGACTCTTCCACCGAATATCCACCAGAATAGATATCCTAGAAGTCTGTCTTTGTCCTGTTTACTCTCACAACCTTTTCTGTGCTCAAAACCAGGTCGGCAATATCAATATCAAGTTTACAATGGTCACCAATATCCCCACCAGAATCATGGTCCTGTAGGACGAACCCCCAGCCTGAACTGAGGTGAAGTTATTCTTGATAAACATGAATCCATCAAATGTCTGTTGGGCATTCTTGTGGGTTTCCTCTATTTCTACAAGTTTATCTTCAAACAGTTTCTTCTCGTTGTCAGAGAGATTATCCTTTAGGAATATTGTGTCGTTAATCTCAATCTCATCTGCAGACTCTGACCTCATGCAGTTCAGGATGATCACCTGTGCAGACCTGGACTGGATGTTTTTCTTCATACATTCTTTTTCAATCATCTTTTGCAGGTCAAGCACTTCCTCCTTGTCAACAAAACGATCTACCATCAGCAGAACAGGGACCTGTGGTAGATGCTTCTCATTCTTATATGTTAAGAGATTGACCACTTGTTCCGCGACTTCAGGGAATTCAAAGTCTCTGTCTTTGAGGACAGCACATCGGAACTTGTCCCGGAGAATCCATAAGGCATGCTTGGCCAGTGTGGTCCCACCACATCGAGGTGCATGCAGGAGGTTGAAGAGCACACAGGCCCTTCTGCGGGAGCACATGTCTGGGATGTGTTCCACCATGAAGTTCAACTTGTCACGTTTAATGAATGGAGTGGATCCAGGCTGCTCGGAGTAATAGAAATTCCACCATGACACTTCCTCCCCCTTGTAGAAGTCCTCCTCTGTGGCTAGTTTGTCCTCACTTTGTCCTACGCATTGGTTCACGCACAGAACGTCTAAGGTATCCAAGCTGTTCTCGAAGTTCCTATCAAGGAACACTTTGCTTCCTCCAACACTGGATAGGACATGTTTGGTTTGGTGTTTAGAGGAAAGGCTGAGGATAGTGTCGTTGACTTCGGCCAAATTGAGTTCGTAGACACACCTGCCGGTGACGTCAATTCTACGTTGCACATTAATTTTGTCTCTCCAAGACGTAAATCCATTTTTACAGTCACAAATACAAAGGATCTGGTTTGTGCCTTTGAGTTCCTGGAAGAAGGTCATGAGGGTCTTGACTAGGGGGTCGATCTCGTTGCTCACCGTTGATAAAAGTAGGAAAACCACGAGGACTCTCTTTTTTGGGAGCACATCCTGACACAAGAGATGAGCCACTGCTTCAACGGAGTGTCCCTTTTCCTTTGACCACCTGTCTATGTCTGAAGGTAACTCGTTCTCATAGCCCCCATTGCAGAATATCCAGCTGGTCGGTTGGTTTGATCTCGACTCGTCCTCGACAGGTGGTGATTCTTTATACTCCTGCGGTAAAAGGCTGTTCACTGTACGGTGCTGTGTGAAGTAATGATGTAACCCATGTTTGCTTGATTCTGGATCAAAGTCCAGAACAACGAATGGGTTGAGTTCTATTAGAAATCCCATCGATTCAAGCTGGGGTGGATGTGATTTGTTTGTGACGATTACATAGTGGTCAAAAGATGACTCATCCAAAGACTTGGAACCGCCAGTTATCGTCTGGATTAATTGTGAGCCTTGGGTGTGGACTTTGATGGAACTGAGACACTCCTCGGCTTGTTGTCTAAGTTGGACTAATTTTGCCATCAAGGCGACAAACCGCTCGTACTCCAACATGGGATTGGCACACGTGATGAGTTTGGTTTGTTTTAGAAGGTTCCTGCAGCCGACGCGGTCCCGGACGTAGCACTGCTGCTGCACTTTTCTTTTGCTCCAGACTGTTTTCTTCACATTGAAGGTGTGGTAGATGGTTTCTTCACAGATGGTAGAGCGAGGTTCAATATCCACCTCGATCACGTATTTGTCCGATAACGTCATGTTCCTGTTGAGCACCTCAACGAACCGAGGAGGTTTGATACAGATGTGAGCAGCCGTCCTGTTTTTTCCTTCAAAACAGGTATCGATGGCTGATTTCAGCTCAGTTCTGAAGGCCTCCCTGTCCTCCACGTTCACCCCCAGCACCTCACCATGGGTGAACTCCGGTCTATCCCCGATCCCAAAATGGATGGTGCCGTTGGTTCTGCAATTCATGCAGGCAGCCGCAAAGCGAACAACCTCAAAACTGAACTTTGACATTTTGGTTGCGTTGGCTGTGTGGATGAAGGCTTTGTACTCATGACACGGCTCAATCAGGTCCACGGCGCCCGATTCTAGAATGTCAAGGAAGTCTCCCTCCATGTATCTGTGTGTGTCCTGGTACCTGAGGAACGGGTACGGCTTACACGGTCCTCCAGGCTGTTTTCTAAACCTCGGTACGTTTCTCTTTACTGTTTCATCTCTGTCTTTCATGCACTTAAAACTACAATAAACCAAGGTGCAATGACACACATTTTTCACGTCCTCAATAGACGATAACAGACCAGAACAGGTCGCTATATATACCTTCCCTGCCTTTGATGTTGCAGCACCTTTGAATACATTCCTTTGATGTCACTTTGATGTTCGTACCGTAAATCACTGGCTAGCGCAACATGTAGTTCTTGTCTGGCACACAACGTTCTAAACACAAAGTGTGTGTCCTTAGCCTGATGGATAGGCGCTGAGTGGACAGTTAGCTCATCCCTGACGGGGAATGGAACACAAAAATGAATTTTGAATTACAGTAAAGTATGTGTTATTTTTAAATTACACACAACAAGGGAGGCACTATGGCACAGCAGAAATCTTTATTATCATGACTATTTTTCTAATATAGAGTATATTAAACTATTAGACTCATAGGACTCATAAAATTCACAATATTATGAATTTATTAGCATATGAGTCTAATATATTAGACTCATAGACTAACATGATGATAAACTGGGCAATTTGCAACCAAATTTCCCAGTTTGCAACCAAATTTCCCAGTTTATTATCATTACAGTGTATCTTATCTTGTACTCCTTCACAAATAAAAGTCGTGGACATTTAGGAAACAAATGGTTTATTCTGAGTGAACCGTTTCTCTTTGGACGTCCACACAAACTATTCAACCTCATTTGGACCCAATTTAATCATCGACTTCATCAACAGACCAGATGGTGATGTCACATGTTTACAATGGACTTGTTGAGATGTTTAATGCACCGATAATGACCCGGCTTCTCCTTCAATCAGTAACTTCAGAAAACAGGGATCTAAACTAGAACCAGACTTAAACTTCTGATCTGGGGGGTATGTACAGTATTTACACTGGCGGCCATCCTGAGTGGCTGCTGGTCATTTCAACACGACGTGGAAGCTGTCGGTGTTTTCATCTGGGAACAGGAAACAAGCCGGTGAGTGGATCAGAACCATGGACCCGGTGTGAGGCTGAGGACGGGTCTTTACCTCTGATGGTGCTGAGCAGGAAGCTGCTCTCCTCCCGGAAGTTCTGCACCATCTGGAAGGAGCACATTAGCACGTAGCATTAGTTAGCCTTCACCTGACTGGGTTTTCTGATCTGACATCACAGGTTTTACATTCTAGTCTTGTTATTCATCTACATTATACCCTAACATCGAGTTCTGACAGTTGGAATTTTGAAATTTGTACAAAATTTGTTGTTTCCTTGGAAACAACAAATTTTCATCCTGAAGGAACAGCTCGTGTTTCATTTGATTTACTGTATTACACGCGTTCAGTGTGACAAGATGAGCAATAACTAAAGGTTCTTGGTCGTCGTGGATAGGACACCTCGTCGGAGACTAAGACATGGATCCCGTTGGGTTTCTGCCGGTAGATGTTTGTGATTTTCCGCGGAGCGATGCCGTACAGCACTGCGATCTTTTCCGACAGGTCGGACAGCGTCAGCTCCTCCAGGAACAGAGCCTGGTAGACTGAAGACAACGAGACACCACATGAGGCCACGTCTGAACCATCAAGACGTGTTCTGGTCAAACGTACAGTAGAACCTGGAGATACGAGATTAATACACTCTCTAAGTCGAACAAATGTTCACCATTTAAAAGAACTAAAATCATTTAATCCATTCAAGCCAGGAAAAAAAGCCCCAAACCCCTAATTTATGGAAAAAAAACAACATTTTTTTAATCAGCCAATACACATGTAGACTTTATCTGTGTATATTTATTTATAAAGTACACGTGGTAAAGAACGAGATCCGGTCTCACTGATGTTGTATCCATCTGCCAACATCTGGTAAAGAACATGATCCGGTCTCACTGATGTTGTATCCATCCACCAACACGTGGTAAAGAACGAGATCCGGTCTCACTGATGTTGTATCCATCTGCCAACACGTGGTAAAGAACAAGATCCGGTCTCACTGATGTCGTATCCATCCGCCAACTATCAGTGGTGTCCTGAAGAACGACTTGTATCTCTAATTTTCACTCGTCAAACAAAAACGTGGACAGAGCGACAACTCGTATCTCAAATAACTCGTATGTTGAGCAGCTCGTATCTCGAGGTTCTACTGTACGCAGGAAATTTCCTGAACAGTTTGTGATATTTCACACAAATATGATTAAATGTGATTAAACCCATTAAAGCATTAAATGATAATAAATTATTACTATACACAAACATTTATTTTCTAATTGTTACCCACTGAGCTTTTAATTCACACCATCCAACCATGAAGTCTCTTTATTTAGTTGAGAACATACTTGAACTGTTTAGTTGGTATTCAAATGTAAATTTACAACATCCTGAACTTCTTTGTAAAGACAGGTGTTACAGCAGAGTTTCTGGATTAATTATCAATTCATTAATTATAAAACCCTCATGAATAAAGGAAAATCAAGGACCTTGACGTTGCCCGGTGTGGCCCAACTGGGGCCCCTCCCTGGAGCCAGGCCTGGTGTTGGGGCGTTTATGCGAGCACCTGGTGGCCAGACCTTTGCCCATGGGGCCCGCCTGGGCTCAGCCCGAAAGGACAACGTGGGCCCAACCTCCGGTGGCCTCACTGCCTGCCAAGGTGACCATAGCGGACGGGTGTAGTGTGGATTAGGTGGCCGTCGACAGTCTAGGGCCCGACGACCCAATCCACGGACAAAGGCACTGGCTCTTGGGATTTTGCTGTTTTGGGCAAAAAGGCAGTGTGGAATACCTGACCTTCTTGGGGTCCTTGAATAGTGCTCCAACTGTGGACTCCATTGGTCCTCTTAGGGACTTCAACACTCCTTTGAGCAATGACAGAGAGACTTGGAAAAGAGGTTGTTGGGATGAACGGCCTCCCCATCTGAGCAAGAACTGTGCTCTGTACTTGGACTTTTGTGTTAGTCACAGTTTGTCTATGACGAACACCTTATTCAACCACAGGGATGTCCGTAAGTGCACATGGCACCAGGACTCCCTAGGCCTAGGTTCCGTTCATAATCTTAATGGACAGAATTTCTAGGCACAGCCAGGATCCGATGGGAGTCCAGTTTGGGGACCAAAGGATTTCATCTCTGCTTTTTGCAGACGATGTTGTCCTGTTGGCCTCATCAAACCTGAACCTTCAGCTGCACTGGGACGGTTTGCAGCTGAGTGTGACGTGAGTGGGATGAGAATCAGCACCTCTAAATCCGAGGCCATGGTTCTCGACAGGAAAAGGGTGGTGTGCCCTCTTCAGGTCAGTGGAGAGTCCTTACCCCAAGTGGAGGAGTTTAAGTATCTTGGGGTCATGTTCACGAGTGAGGGAAGGATGGAACGTGAGATTGACAGACGGATCAGTGCAGCTTCTGCACTGATGCAGTCACTGTATAGGTCTGTCGTGGTGAAGAAGGAGCTGAGTCACAAGACAAAGCTCTTGATTTACCGATCAATCTATGTTCATACTCTCACCTATGGCCATGAGCTTTGGGTCATGACTGAAAAAACAAGATCCTAGATACAAGCTGAGGTGGGTCAGGCATCTGTTACGGATGTCTTTCAGATGCCTCCCTGGGGAGGTGGTCCAGGCATGTCGTACCAGGAAGAGACCTCGAATAAGACCTAGGACACGCTGGAGGGACTATGTCTCTCGGCTGGCCTGGGGACGCCTCTTGATTTTCCCAGAAGAGCTTAATGAGGTGTCTGGGGAGAGGCAAGTATGGGCATCCCTGCTGAAATTGCTGCCTCCACGACCTGGCTCCGGGTTAAGTGGTTGAAGATGGATTGTTGGATAATATAATTAATATTTATTAATTACATATACAGGCATGTCTAACAAAGGGACCACTGACCATCACCATCCCCTGGCTTGACAAGAGGCTGGAGGCCCCCCTGCTGCTGACACAAGTAGATAGTCAGACGGGGCTGGATGAACCTGCGGGGTGTAGAAAGGACTGTCATACCAACACAAACAGAACCGGGTGGTACTACTGAACATGGTGGTGCTACTAGAATAGGGTGGTACTCTTAGAACAGGGTGGTGCTGCTGGAATAGGGGTGGTACTACTGATACAAAGCTTGGCACTACTGGAACAAGGGTGGTACTACTAGAACAGGAAGGTACTCTAAACCCGGGCGGTACCACCAGAACTACTAGAACAGGGCGGTACTACTGGATCAAGGTGGTACTACTAGAACGACGTGATACTACGAGAACAGGGTGGTACTACTAGAACAGGGTGGTACTACGAGAACAGGGAAGTAGTCTAACCTTCCTTTCATGGTATTGAAGAGGCGAATGCCGTCAGCTGGGCCACAGATCTGGATCAGATCTTCTCTGCTCATCCTCAACAGATCAGCACCTGCAACGACAGCACATAATCTACTCCAGTTCCCTCAGAACCAGAACCCTTCAGGGGTTCATCTGTTCTGGTGTCTGCTCTCTGCTACTAAGCAACTGACCCGTGGACCAGAATGTTCTGATACTTCTGCCCGTTTACCTGAGAAGCTGGAGAAGAGCCTTGAGAAAGGTGCGAACCTGTGGCGGTGCAGCCACTGCTGAGTGTCGAGCAGCGAGGACGACGGCAGAAGGTGCTACATGTCAAAAAGAAGAAGAGCCCTTGAAATGAGTATAGCAGCACAGCTTCCACTGTCTCCAAATAATGGCCTAAAAGGAACAAGAGAGCAACGTTAACCTTTTCCCTCTGCACCGTTCTCTGTTACTTACATCAGAGCAGCTGGACATGAGCAGATCCTCAGGCTGGCCTGGAGAACAGTTGCTACAGAAACATGCACACGAGAAGAAAGAACAGGGTTGGGTGACTGGTGGAGCGCTGGTTCGTTCGTCCTCCTCCAGTTAAAAGTCGTCCAGTTCTAATGCAGCCTGAGCTCTTCCTGTAATGCTGGTATGGAACCAGCAGAGGGAGCTGTTCCCCAAAGGCTGACCCCCACACAGACCTCACGCTGCACATCTGTTTGCCCCCAAAGGCAAACCGTACATTTGTTTGCCCCCAAAGGCAAACTAAGGCAAACAAATGTACGGAGTGATGCCTTGAAGTTCAATTGCTTCGTGAACTAACTCAACCTGATTATGTGATCAACTCTTGAGGACTGTCAGCACCGTTTCAGTGATGAGTATGGTGTATGCTATGCTAATTTGACACCGCTAGCGGGGTGGCTAGCCTTGTCAGAATGCTGACTCACCCGTCGGTGTAGCTGCCGGACGTCGGAGAGCTGTGATAAACGGGTGATGGAGTGTTGCTGCTGCCGTGGACGGTCAGGTTCAGGGCATCCGGCCAAGGAGAGCACTGCAGGGGTGCAGAGACAGAGGAAGGGAGGCTAATCTGTTAGCTAGCTAGCTTCTTCGCTTTAACGATATAATGCTTAGAATATGCTAAAGGTGCCTGAAATAGTGTGTTCTGTCTGGAGAGGCAGCTTAAAGGTAAAAGATATATAGAAGTAATGCTAGTGTGCTAGCAAAATCAGCTTGCTGCTCAGCATAGAGAGTCAAGGGTTGTAGGTAAACAGTTCTAACAGATATAAAATCATTCCTCCAAATTATGTTTTAGTTCTGGTCGCCTTCAGTTTTAAACCAGGATCTTTACGTTTGACATTCTAATCCTCGCTGCTGACCCGTCTGAACCAGGTCCTTCCAACCTGACCCGGCGCCTTGCCTCCTTCTGGCATCCGTTGTTTGTTTGCTGGTGAATGAGAAACCATGTTAACGTCTGAATGTCTTCACCTTCAGGGACTTGATCATTGACAGACTTCAGCGCTGGAGTAGGAACCAGCCACCCAACACACGAAAACGCTAACACCTGGTTTAGGATGTCTTGTGAGCACGAGGCCAACACAATCGTGTCTTTATGGCCTCCAGACAATCATTCACGAGATCTGACGCAGGAATCCGGTCCGAGGGATCAAGAAGCAGCCGCTGACAAACTGAAAGCAAACAGTTACATAATGGGAGGAACTTGGCGGAACGCTCACCTCCTTCAGCAGGGTAGTCTCGTGGGACTGCTGGTACTTCTCTCGGTCCTGGAAGGTCTTCCTACTGATCTTCTCACGGTCCGTCTTCAGTTTGCGATCGGCTCCTTTAGGCTTCAGGAAAAATCGTTCCCTCATTCGCAGGACTAAACTAAAACCTGATTCATCTGAAATGTATCTCACCTTGAAGACTTTAACCTGGCAGCTGGACGAGTGGACCTGCTCCAGGTATTCCCCGTGCTCATTGGCGGAGAAGGTGTCCACCTGGATACGGAAGGGCACGCCTTTCTCCCCGCCGTGCTTCCTGGGCGTGAACTCGGTGCTGATGCAGTTCACCTGTGACGAATATCGGTGACGTTACAGTTACTGCATTCCCAACTCGCCGTGGACTCGGGGTAGAATCGGTCGTACCTGGATGAAAACAGACGCGTTCTTGACCGGATCCCAGAGGACCTCAATGGTGTTGAGGTGCAGAGGGTGTGAACGGGGCTCCAGGATCCCCACCGACAATGGGATATCTGAAAAGAGTCCGTTAGATTCACGCTAGGATCACTAGCATTGATGTTGAAATCGAAATTAGCCATCTTGTTTTCTGGATCAGGTCAGATCAGATCAGACCTTGGGGGGGTTGGGTCTGCTCACCTATGTCCAGGATCCGGTCTCCGGGGCGGTTCCACCTCCACCCCTCCAGCTGCTGGTGCTCCGCGTACTGCAGCCGGCGCTCGTGGAACACCACCCGCACAACACTCTGCGGAGACGGGGGTCAGGCAATGAGGCTACAAACCTGTAGTTCGCAACCCTCGTGACCCGCGAAAATGGAGGAAGCGTTACAAAAATGAACGAATGAACAGGTGTTATCGTTGTTCCATGTTTACAGACACCAGCTCGTCCTGAGCGGGGCAGTTGGGGCAATAAATTCCAGAAATTTGGCTCAAATTAAATCGCCAACCTGCAAGAAGATGCCCTGTGAGTGGGTTTTATGGAGGGGGGTGTCCCGCATGACTGAGCATCAGAACACGACAGGGTGGGGGCCAGCACGTGGCGTGTTTGCACAGACGTCCTATTCTTGTGTTTCTAGGGTGCTACCGCTAACATTAGCATGTCAGGCTAGCGACAGAGACATGTGAGCAACCCTGTTAGCGATCGCGCTGTTTAACCTGAGGGAGGGGCGGCAAAATGACGCACAACCGTTAGTTAACGCCACGCATCTGCTTGCACGTGGAGGTCAGGTGACGTTACAAAAACAGGTAGCACCCCCGGGGGTTCACACCTTAGCCCCAAAATGGAGGGGAGTGTTGAGGGACCTGCGAGAAAACCAGGAAATGCAAACACAACAAAACAGGAAGAAGGAAGAGGAAGTGACACGGAATCATTAAAACAGACAACAAACACAAAGCTCACACCCACCTTCACATATTTGCTGCTTCTGTCTGTAAACTCCAACAACTTCCTGTTTTGCAAACGGATTTCATAGGACTGACCTACATTAAAAAAACGTTAAAATCAAATCAATCAATCGGAAAATCAATTAGAATATACAACAGGAGCTGAATTAACTGAGACGTTTACGCGTCTCCAACCTGATCAGCCAGTAACATCGCAACAGAGTGTCATCAGCATAGAACCTGAGCGGTCGTTTGACCCCGACACCCGCCATCTTTAAAGGCGATGGCACCGCCGGAAATGGACCAGAACCAACAGTATCAGGTTCAGGTCCTCAGACCAGCAGCTCCCTGATTGGCTGACCGTCATCATGTGACTCCTGGATCAGTGGTTCCATTGGTCTAATTCTTTAGGGATGTTTTTTGAAAGTCAAATTGTTGTCAATTCATTGTTGTCAGTTCAGTCGAGCTGAAATTTAAATCTGCAACAATAATCAATCAATGAAATAAGAGTGATCAAACAATTATTAATAACAATTGATTAATTTCACATTTCCAGGATTATCCTAGTAAATGTTTTGTTTAATTTTGGCTTTTTCTTTGCTTCCGTAGCCCAAATGAAAATCCTCAGAACCAGAACTTTCTGTTTGTGATTCTGGTTGTTTCAATCGGGTTCATTGATTGATTATCTTGTCTGCCAATTTGGTGCCTTTCAGCTTCGACTGAGGGTTCAACCGACTCAGGTCGGGTCACTCCAGGTCAGGTGGGGTCAGTCGGGTGAAGTCCGGTCTCTACCCTGGTTGAGGTAGGTCAGGCTCTCGTCCTGCTGCTTCACCGCTGGAGACGTCGCTGCACACAGAACGAATTGGAACGCCGCCCCGCCGCCGCTTTCCGCCAAAAGCCGGGCTTCCTCGTTCTTCAGGAAAGGGGCCAGGGCTTCCCTGGAAGAGACGCAAAGTGGGGGGACGGAGGTGAGTACACACCCCTTATCTAATCACAGGGCAAAGGTCAGCCCGTCGCCGCTACTCATCCACATGCTGCTTGGATCGAGTTTTCCTCATGGGGAACATCTTTTTTCCCTGAAGGTCATGTGACCCCCCCCCCCCCCCAGTCCTACCTGATGTACCCTGTGGAGTGCTGGTGATAAGACTCGGGCTGCGGGTGGCAGAACAACATTTTCTCAAGAGCAGCGTCTCCTCGTCCGCCGGCGGCTGGCAGAGGTCTGCAGCCGGACCTCGTCGTCCCGCCTCTTATATACACCCCCCCGGTGATGTCATCAACATACCTCGGATGACCTCTGGGGGGCGGAGCGTGCAGGAGCACCACCTGCTGGTCGGAGCTGGGTTCCAGGGAGCCGATGGATGAACAAGCGGGATTCACCAGACGGGACCCTGAGGGGCCAAAGGTCAACCAGCAACCCCCCCTCCCCGCCCCCCAAAGAAAACCCCCACACAACTGAAGAGTTCTTACCGTTTATTTCTAGAGCAAACAGTTTCTTTACATCGCTGCAAATCTATCACATGGTTAACAAAAGCCTTCTGTACAGGTCATCATGGCAACACGGAGTCAAACATAAATACAGGGATGAAGATCACGTGACCAACATGCACCGTCATCGTCACGCCAGTCGCGTCAGGGGACGGGGGGGGGGGGGCACATGAACCAACAGGTGAGATCCTCAACTTAAATAACGATTTATGAAACGTTTAGCTCCGCCCACTCAGTCACGTGTCACCGGCGTTTGTTTGCCGCCCTGAAAAGCGACGGGATGATTTCCAGGAAGTTTGATTTTTTTCTCGCGTTCATTTCTTTGATTGGTCCCAGCTAGCATAAAACAGGTCGCTAGCAAAGCGTTAGCTTCCCTACGTTACGGGGCAGCTAGCTAGCGCTCACAAAGTGTTTTTTTTTTTTCTAATCTCGGTAGAAATGTCTCTGTTCCCGTGGGGTTTGTCGGTGTTGCTGCTCTTCTTTGTTTTCTCAGACATCAGCTGACCGGCGCTAATGCTAATGATACGTACTAACGGTAGCGGAACAGCCCGACGCCTTCCGTGCTAACGCGCGCTGCAAGTCGCATGCAAGCTGGCGTGCAAAAAAGATAAACCTGCTCACGTTTGGAAACTTTTGCAAAGCAGGTTGAAACGGCGTCGAAACGGCTGGTGGACGGGGGGGGAGAAGCTGGGGGGGGCCGGGGGTCAATACTGTATTTGCATACCGCAGTTCCTGCAGATTCACATTTTTTTGAGCCAGTGCTGTACATCCCTTCCCGTCTCCCAGCCTGGTATTTACAGAAGGTCACATGACCCCCCCCCAGAGGTCACGTGACCTTTAAGACGACATTCCATTTTCTCCACTCCAGCAGATTAAGAGCTGCGCCACAATTTGAAAGATTGTCAATTAAGGTTTTGGCAACTTGATTCCATGAAAGGGGCTCCAAATTAGAAGCGTGCTTAAAACGAGGGTCCGGTTGAGGCAGGGGCCCTCAGGGGCCCCCGGGACCTCAGAGGCCGCCGACCGGGTTAAAACGAAACTAAAAACGCTCCAGCGCTTTCCTGCTCTGTTCTGTTCCCTTCCTCTGGGACGCCTCGCCACGGACGAGCTGAAGGAGAAACGGGCGTCGTGGAGCGGAACCCCCCCCCCCCGGCTGGTCGAGAACCCCTCCAGTTACATTCACAAGTTTCCAAGTGGGCAGGAAGAACAAAAGCGTCGTGGATTTGATGCTGAAGAGGGGATGTGAAGGTGTGGGGGGGGGGGCCAGGACGCCGTCCGTCCATCGGTCGGTTAGCTGTGGGACGAGACATCGGATGAACTGCTGCTGTTGCTGTTGGTCGTCTGAGCGCGTTTGATGTAGAGATTCAGCAGCTTCATCTGAGGAAACAGGAAACACACTGTTTCACTGCGTAAACCTGGACTGTTTCATTGCATGTATCTGGACTGTTTCACTGTGTAAAACACAGTGAAACAGTCCCCAATCGTGGCTCTCAGGGGCCGATTGGGGGCACGGCCCTGCCGTCATGTGACCCGTCAGCATTTATGTAACTGAAGGTCACGAGGATTTAATTGAACAACCAGTTCAAACCCGATCAGAGAGAACACGGGAAGAAGATAAGGGTCAGCATCTGCTGGAGGTGTGTGTGTGTGTGTGTGTGTGTGTGTGTGTGTGTGTGTGTGTGTGTGTATACCTTGCTGCCTGTCAGCTGTGCCAGGTGAGGCTTGAGATCCTCTCCAATCACAGAGTAGATGGCGACCAGACAGAAGACGCTGGCCTTCCGGACGCTGCTCTCCGTGTTGTCATAGCCCTGAAGGGAGGGGGCGGAGTCAGGGCCACGCCCACACAGGTGCGCATGCACTTATTCTTTCAATTCACATACACACACTAGTACACCATACATACATATGCACACACGCACACACATTCGTGCTTGTATATACACACACACACACACACACACACACACACACACACTCATGCTGATACTGATACGCACGCTTGCACACACACACACACACACACACACACAAACACACACACATTTATACATACACACACAGACACACATTTATACATACACACACACACAAACAAGGTCGGCAGGGACAGGGGGCGGAGCCTCAGAGTACAGAGTGCATGCAAACATTTCCAGGGACAAATAAGGTAAATACGTCCAGCGGCCAAATAAGAACATTTTTAACAGCCAGTTTAATCCAGACTGGATTGAATCCAGTTCACCCTTTAATCCAGATCGGGTCTGAGCCACAGGACCAGGAACACAAAAAAGATGTAGTTTCTGATCACATGGGTTCAGACTGCGTCATCAGGATCTGGTTTGGATGCTGGAACAGATTTACTTCTTCCAATCTTTTGGGATCAAAATCCTGATGCAGGTTTACCCCCCGTTGCCCCCCCCACCCGGAGTGGCGCCCCCTACCTGCAGTAGTCCGGGGATGATGTCGGGCAGCAGCTGCAGCAGCGCGTCCTTGGCGATGCGTTCGATGACCTTGGTCTGCATCTTGATGGCGGCCAGATTGATGGGGTAGTCTGCCGTCTGCACGATGGGGCACAGCACCTTGATGCACTGCTCCGAGTGTATGGACCCCGCCAGTGTGGAGGCCGCCTCCTCTGCTGCCCGCACCACCTGGGGGTGGTGGGAGGGGAGAGAACGCCCGGATCACAACGGGTCAGGAGGACCAGCCCTGGACCGGGACCCGGCGCCGGTGTGCTCACCTCCTTGTGGGAGTCCTTGTGGGCCTCCAGTGTCTTCATGATGGTCAGCTCCGCGTAGTTCTTGAAGCGCGCCGGTTGGTTCCTCAGGATCTCCTTCAGGACGCGCAGGGCCAGGGCTCGGATGGTGTGCTGTGTGGAGGGGGGAGGGGGGCAATCAGCTGACACGCTCACATCCCATAACACCCCACCTGGACACGCGGGGGGGTCACGTACGTCCTTGTCGCCCAGCGTCTCCAGCAGCAGCAGCAGGACGGTCTTGAAGTGCTCGTCCCACACGGCCAGGTTGTCCTCACGCGTGATCTTCAGCAGCTCCACCAGCGCCCCCCGGCGCTCCTCCGAGCGCTCGTTGTGATTGGACAGCTCCTTCAGCAGGTCGGCCACCAGGTCCGAGTGGTCCTGACCAACTGGGGGGTGGGGGGTGGGGGGGGTTAGCATCACTAGCAAGAGGAGAGCTGCATGGCTAGCGGCTTGTGAGCGCTCCTCTATGCTAGCAGTTTTAGCTTCGCTCTCTTCCATCATTCAGGAAAATGTTTTTGTGTGAAAATCCAGAAATGTTTTGCTTCCTGACAACGCTTCATACGTTTCATGTGACCTCTAACCCTCAGGGACCTATTAAAATGGCTACACACATTACCTAATCGGGTCACAAAAGGGCCGTCTCATAAAAATGTTTAAAAAAAAAAAAAAAGTAACAGAATTTTTTTTTCACTGCATCAGATCTTTTTCACTACTTCAGAACTATCCATAAATATAAAGATTATTATATTACTTTTATTATTATACACGTTTATATGGAATTTGCCATTAGAACCTTGTT
The DNA here is from genome assembly GCF_040054535.1 of Antennarius striatus. Lineage (NCBI taxonomy): Eukaryota > Metazoa > Chordata > Actinopteri > Lophiiformes > Antennariidae > Antennarius > Antennarius striatus. Next base: position 5,360,415 of record NC_090787.1, read on the forward strand.
TTTCTTCCAATGGGAAAAACACAAAGTATGGAATATTTCCAAACGTTAGTGCACAGTTTAATACGTCTGATGAAGATATTAAAATTATTGGATGAAGGGAAAAACATGCTTTGCGGGTGTGTAACACAGACAGTGGGTCTGTGTCTGTGTTGTGGGGTGATAGTGAGAGCAGTGTCTTGCTGCAGACAATGAAGACCATGTTTCATTATAACACGTAAGCATTATTGTATATAGTAGTATATATCATGTACATATATAATATATAAGTATATGATATACATATATATGTGTATTCTTATAGTATATCAAAAATATGTGGTTATAATGGGGGTCAATTGGACCATTTTCGACCATTTTAGGTATTGTATGTACACAGTGAAAATCTGCTATTCTACACACTTCCAATGACAGGCATTAAGGAACGGCAGTGAAGAAGTGATTCTGCCGTTAGACATCACAAATGCCCCATGTTAGCATCTACGAGCAGCACTACGCCACCAGTTAGCGCTACAAGCAAGGTTAGTGACCTCAACCGGTGATGACGGGAACACAAACAGGAAGAGGAAGTGAGGAAGAGGAAGTGAGCTCGGTCGTCAGTCAGGGAGTCAGTCGGTAGCGGAGGAGAGGAATGTTTACCGGGAGCAAATGCCTTGGGGAGCGTCATCTTGTTTTCACCGCTTTCCTGACGCCGGCCTGTGAAGGGGGTGGAGGGGGGGGCAAGTGGGGAAAGGAGGTGAGGAACATGGAGGGGGGTGGAGGGTGCAGAGCAAAGGATGTGACACGACCGGGGTGAAAACACAACACAAACTCTGAGGTCCAGCTTTCATCACATTATGAAATAACGTCTGAACACACTGCAGTGAGCGGGTGGGCCAGCAGGGGGCACTGTAGTTAAAAAATAAAATAAAATAAAAAAACAGCTCCAAAGAGTTAAAACTCAGGAGCTATGCAGCCAATCCACACTCGAATCAATCAATCGATCGATCAGATCGGCGCTGGAGCATCACAGGAACAGGAGCTGCGTCGTCCTGTTGTCACGGCGACGGTTAAGGCGGAGTTTTAAGGCGGTTGGACCTCCCACGTGACCTTTGTCTGGTGACATGACGGATGGAGGACGGATGAGGAGGTTCTGATGATGTGTCCAACTAAAACAGTACCAACGGATACTAATGCTAACGGTTACGACCCGTTAGCATTAGCATCCTAGCAAGAGGGACATCTAAAGTGTGCGTGGGGGTGTGGGGTGTGGGGGCGTTGACTCACAGTCGCGGAACTGCTCCACATCGTCGTCGAACACCGCTTCCTTCAGGGCGCTCTTGTCGTAGGCACAGATGCTTTCGCCGTAGCCGTAGGGCGCGAACTCACGGCTACGCGGCCCGGAGAAGGAGCGTGGCGATGGCGTGTTGAGCAGGGACGTTTTGTTGTCCAGGGCGGTGCGCCCTCCTCCTTCCATCACGTCCAGCCCCAGACGGGCATCGGACCCGGGCGAGGACGCCACGCCTTCTCTTCCAGCCTGGAAGAACAGGAGGTTGGTTAGAGCCGTCAGCCGAGGGACTGAGAGCGCCGCCGTGAAGTCCCGCCCACTCACTGCGTCGTCCCTCTTGCCCTCCTGTTTGATTGGCTCGTTCAGGTCCTCCTGGCTGCGGTAGCTGAAGCTCTGGATGGCCTCGGTGACGCCGCGCAGCGAGCTGTAGATCTCCTCCGAGTTCATGTTCTCCGTGTCGTACTCCATCATGCTAACCACATACATAACAGCCGTTAGCATGTTAGCTTAGTATGTATTTACTTATTTTTTAAATTTTATTTTTTTGATTCCCGAAGAAAAATTAGTTAGTTGCACACTCCATTAGCATGTTAGCTTAGCATGTATTTACGAATTACAGCCGTTAGCATGTTAGCTTATCATGTGTTTATGAATTAACTGTTCAAAGCATGCAGTCTGGGTTGGGGGAAGGAGGCGTGGTTAAGGAAAGGGATGGGGGGGTGACTTCCTGGCTGGGGCAGCGCTGCTTCCTGTCTCTTTACCTGGGGGAGTACGCTCGACGGAGGACCCTTAGCGAGGGGGCGGCGGGGGTGGAGTGGGGCGGAGGAGGAGGAGGAGGGGCAGGGGTGTGCTTTGACAGTCCGTCGACACCCCAGCCCCACAACCGACTGAGGCCACGGCGCAGCAGGGGAGGGAGGGGGGGGGGGTGCACAGACGGGGGCAAAAGAGGGAAAGAGAGGAGGAGGATGGGAAAGACCACAGGGAGGGACAGGGGGTGGGGGTGGGGCGACAAGGTGCACAAAGAGAGAAAGAGAAAAAGAAAGCTCTGAGCTCAGAGGTTCAGGTTCAGAGAGCAGGACCCCACAACATCAGGTGGGGGGGTGAACCCCCACTTCCTGTTTCTGGGCTCCTGCCTTCAGAGAAACGATGAGCTGCTCAGATTTAAACTGATCAGTAGGGCTGAGACGACTAGCCCACTAGTCAGAATTAGTCGACTAGTCAGGATCAGTAACTAGTCAGGATTAGTCAACTAGTCAGGATTAGTCGATTAGTCAGGATTAGAAACTAGTCAGGATTAGTTGACTAGTCAGGATTAGTCAACTAGTCAGGGTTAGTCAACTAGTCAGGATTAGACGATCAGTCAGGATTAGTAATTAGTCGAGATTAGTAACTAGTCAGGATTAGACGATTAGTCAGGATTAGTTAATTAGGTGGTTAATTAGTTAACCACTTCCACCTGGTTCTGCGGGCTAACAGCGCTAACAGCGCTAATGGTGAAGGTGATGACATTTAGATCATCGGAGCACAATGATTGGCTGAACCGGAGCAGCTCTCACTGACACAGCCGTTAGTTCCGTTCACACCGAGCCACCCAGACGGGACATGAAGTGGGTTACCTGGGGGACAGCCCCCCATGGGAGCAGTTTGTGGGGGAGGTGAGGGGGCTGGTCCTGCTGGGGGGGTGGCGTTGTGGCGTCCGGCCGATGGTGTTGCTGGGGGACGCCTGGAGGGCACAGAGATAAAGATGAGTCCTGGTGTGTGACCCGGTCCACGTGGGGTCGACTCCCTCCTGGGGGGACGTTGGAGGTGCTAATTTCCCCCCACTCACCACACCGCTGCTGGTGTTGCTGCTGTTCTTCAGGTGGTTGTGCAGCAGCTTGGTGGCGCCGTCCTGGAAGGTCTTGGGCAGCGCCCCCAGCAGCATGGTGAACTCGGGGGTGTTGAGCTCGAACAGAGAGATCAGCACCACCTGCGCCGCCTGGAGGTACAGGTGAAAGTTAGGGTGGAGCCAACAGCGGCGCAAATCCGACAGCGGCGAGGATCCGACAGCGGCGCAGAGCTCAAGTGTTCTTTGAAGCCGTTTCAACAGAGGGGGGGAGGAGCTGGACGTACGAACGAACGCACCCTGATAAACGTTTGGACACCTGACCAATCAGAGGACTCCTTCAGGTCCAGACTAACACCAGCTCCTCGGCTCCGGTTCTGGTGGAACAGTGTTCAGCTCGGAGGTGTTAACACTTGAGGATTACCCAGCAGTCTGAGGGGCACAATCGGCACCTAACACGCAACCTGAAGGGGATGTCAGGTGACACCGTATGCAGTGTTCTTGTTTGCGGGGGTCCTTGACACAAATTTTTTTGACAGGGACGCACGGAGGTCAGACAGCTTTCGTCTCTGGGACGCTAGCTGTAACCCCTACACTTCATTCAACAAAAATATTCACCATTTTTCCATTTCTGCACTTAAATTTCGAACCCCGGAAACCACCATTATGTTTTGATCTTGCTCGAGTTTCTCGTCACGAGACTCACCTGCGTGATTCTGTCTTATTAAAATCGACTAAATGACAACACGACTTCTGTTTGTTTTACACGCTGCAGTGAAAGAGGAGTTAGTTAGATCCTCCAGAGCAAGAATAAGAGTCTTGTTGGGTTTGTCGAAGTGCTTTGAAATAAGGGTTGATTGATTATCACGATGCCTCTGAAGAAGATGCAAAAGTTGGAGAAAAACCAAGTGACAATGAGTGCTTTCTTGCATAACAAACAAAGAAACAGAGACAGATATTACTAAATGTGTGAGAGGGTTCTGTCAGCTTGGTGCAGTGTCCACAAGAAAAAAAAGGAATTAAAGACAAAGAAAACTATTGAGTGAAAAGCTAAAGTAGATAAACAAAAACCTGTATCACATCTTTATTTCTAAAACTTTTTTTTAAATGACTACCAGGCTTTAACATTTTAATAAAATATATGATTTTACTGTTTTTTTCTTTCTACTTAAACAGTTATGATGTTATTAATAGATTAAAATTAACAGTTTTGTTAATTTTTATATTGTAATATTGGCTAAACTCAATCCTTGTGTATGTTTCTACCGTATGTTCTGTGATTACTGTTGGGATGCATAAACGTCATGTTGGGATACACACATTTTCTCAAAGCACATCCAGGGATGCACTGCTTTCTGGAGGTAACATAAACTCTGTTTGGACTCTGGTAGGGGAAAAAAAAGCCGAAGCAACGGTTTGGTTGTTCTAATAGTTCCTGAAAGATAATCTAGAGTTGCCTTCTAACCCTCAGGGGTCGTTCTACCTCCACGGAGTGCTTCCTGGCTCAAAAACACCCAAAAGCACTTCCTTCTTGTGAGGGGAACTCAATCCGGGTCCAGGAAGTGCGATGCAGTGAGTGTCACGCATTAACGGCATGCAGGTGTGCAGTTTGTTGGTGAGTCGAGTTAGCAGGACGTGTCATCAAACAGTTAATCTAGGACGAGCATTTAGAGCCTGAAACACGCCGAATCACAGCAGCTGAAGCTCGATGCTAGCGGCGTCGCGGCCGACTCGTCGCTGCCGTGAGGGTTAGCGCTGGGCGGTTTGCGTGCTAGCGATGCGATTGGCTGTCGGGGGCGAGCTCTACCTGCTTACACCTTTCTTCCTGGTTGCCCTCGGCGGACAGCGAGGCGGCGGCGCTGGACCTGCCAGCTAGCTCCTCGCTCACCCAGCTATGGAGGGTCTGAGGCACAGGGGCAGGGGAGAACGGGGCGTTACGTCATGACACAGGTGGCCCGCCATCGCACACAGATGACACCACAACGAACACAAAGCGTCCTTCTCAAATCACTACAGCTCCTTTGGATGCTAAGGGGTGGGTTTCACTTTGAATAGGCAGACACAGGCGCCCAGGAGACACAGGTGACATATCACAAGCGGGGGAAGATAATGCCATGATGACCCCGGGTTGTCCACATGGAGGGCGACAGTCGCTGCTAAACATTAGCATCCAGGCTGCTAGTCTGGCAGGATTAGCCTGGCAGGGTTAACCTGGTGCTAGCTCTCTGTGTAGATCCTGGTTCTGAGTCTCCAGCAGGTCAGCTGGTGAGTGAAGCACCAATCAGAGCCTACCTTCCTGACGTCGGAGCTCTTGGGCTCGGTGGTCCAGGTGATGATGCGAGACACGGCCAAACGCGTCTCGCTGGAGTTGACGAAGTCGGTCGGGTCCATCTGCCGAGCCAGAGACTCGATGTACTTCAGGATGGCCACCTTCACCTGGAGAGAGCGACACTGAGCCACCGAACCCCCCCGATCCAGTCGGGTCCGGTTCTGGGTCTATGTTACCTTCAGGTTGGGCGTCTGCGTCTGATCCACGATGAACCTCATCAGGATGTTGAACTGCTGGTCGAACGGGAACGACTCTCTGAGGAAGACGAAGAGACGCCATTCCAGATCATTCCCCTCTCACCCTGACTCTGCTCCCTCTCCCCTCCCCCTCGTGGACCCGGTACCGAACCTGGTGATATCCAGCGCCTTCTGGACTTTGGCCTGGACCGACCCCAGCAGGTCGGCGCCCATCTTCTTCAGCAGCTGCGTGAGGAGCACGAACAGCCAGTCCTGCAGGTCCTCCCGGTGCACCGTGATGAAGTCCACCAGCGTCTCCAGGAACATGCTGAACACCTGGAGGGGCGGGGCAAACGTTAGCCGTACCGCTAATCACCGAGAGACGGCTCATGCTAGTGGTGAGAACACACTTACTCTCTGTTGTTAGATCCACAGCAAGGCAGAGCGGGGCGGAGCATGCAATGAGAGACAGCGGTTAGCGGCTAACGTTAGCGCCCGGACTGAGTTCTGGTGCCTCCCCGGTTTGGTTTACCTTGCTGTGGGGGTCGGCGAACATTCGGGTGAAGATCTCGCACAGCCTCTTTAGCTCCACGCGGCTGATGAAGGAAAGACGCGGCGGTGAAACAAACCTAACACTTCACTTCCTGTCGTTCCGTTAGAACCCCTACCTGAGGATCCTCTGGCTCTTCAGGAGGTTCTGGAGGCCCAGCAGGCCCTCCTTCCTCTCGGACCAGTTGGAGCTAGCACAGTGGTTGAGGATCTCAGCCACGTCTTCTGTCTGGCGCAGGTAGTGGGGGATCCCCCCGTTCCTGGAACCGTAGGAGCGCTCGGAGCAGGCGCTGGACGCGTCGCTGTTGGCGTCGTCGTCCGAATACATCCCCGGCGACTCGTAGCGCCGCCTCAGCGGCTTCCTCTGTGGGGAGGAAGACAGGCGTTAGCATGTCGCGCTAGCGGCGGCATGACACAGGTGTTAGCATTGGTAGCATCGTTAGCCATGCAGCTTTCTGCTCTGATGTGATTGATGGTCCCAAAACTATGAGGAAGAACTGCCGGGGAACCACAGACACACAGCTGGGATGCAGGGACATTCAGGGTGGAGTTAACCAATCAGACGATTTTGGAGGAGGGGTTAAGAGCTGGTAGGATGAGGCAAGCTGCTAGTGTGATGTTGGGAAGTGAACAGGGAAACTACCTTGTTCCTGGAGTCTCCTAACAGCTGAACAAACAACCAGAGGAAAGAGAGAGGGAGGATTTAAAGGGACAGTTCTCCACCTGTTGACATTTATATCAACTAATAAACACAAACATCCTTACGTTAACAGTAAACAGATCAATACGTCACTGATCACATTCATGGAAGTCCAAAGGTGTTTAAATCAATGGACTTTAAGAAAGTTTCTTGAAGAGGCTTCTTCAGTTCTGGTGGTGTCACCCCACCTTCAGAACTGAAGAAGCCTCTTGGATGAGAGGAGAAACGCCTTAAAGAAACGTTCTTCAAGTCCAGTGGATTTATTTAAATAGCTTTGGAGAACCATGAGAAGTTAAACACATTAATGGAAGGTTTGTTTCACCGCCTACTCGACTAAAAGTTTCCTCCAACCAGTTTGTTTGTTGGCAGGTTTACACAATGCAGAAGGACGGGGGAACGGAACGGGATTGGAGCCAACAAACACCCCGACTGGAGGTGAACACGTCGGATCATAGATTTGTTCATTTGATCCTCTAAACCAGGATGATGTGGAGGGCCACATTTGGCCCCCGGGCCTTGAGTTTGACACAGTTTAACACACGAAGCCTCACCAGCGCATCGGCCACCGCCGCCTCCACCTCGGTGCCGGTGTTCAGGACCCTCATGGCGTTGACCGACGCAGAGATCCTGGCCTGGTGGATCAAACCGTACCGGTCTGAAGAAGAAGGAGGAGGGAGAGGAAGGTGAGTGGCGTTCAGCAGAACGGGGGGCCGACTGTGACTCACCTGAAGGCACCTTGACTCACCTGAGTCAAGGTGCTTTTCTATGAGAGGTCAGTATGAGGTGAACCAATCAGAGAGGAGGAACGATCTGTCCAACCACCAAACAAACAACCAGGAGGTGAAGGCAAGCCAGAAAATGAAGCCATGAAGTTTCCCAGCAAAGTAAAAAACACCAACGTGAGCGGAGAGCTCACAAATTAAAACCACAGAGACACAAATTCACTAATTCACCAATAAAGAACCAGAACGATGAGCTGAGTCAGCAAAATAAACAAAAACTAGACCGTCAACGTAAACCGGTAACACTAGGGTGATGATGTCACGCCTGCTTCTGCATGCTGCAGAAACACAGGGGGTGGGGGATGGGAGGATGACTGCATGCTGGCCACTACTGGGGGGGGGGCAGGGCGGGGCATGCAGGTCACCTGACTGGCCGTGGGGGTCGGCTGTGGAGAGGGCGCTGGTGGAACGGGAGTGACGTCGGGAAGCTGCAGGGGACATCCAGACCCGGGTTAGTGACGGGTGCCACCGACCCCCCAGGGGGGATTCAGCTGCACCCGGTCCGGGGTGCGCGTGGCTCAAGACGTTTAGCAGGAAGTGACGCTGAGCCAACTTCCTCCAAACATGACGATATAAATACCCTTCACAGACAAATAATAGCTCACAGACACAACAGGAAGACGTTTGACAGGACAGGAGCGCCCCCTTCAGGACAGATCGGAAACTACAGTTTCATGCCACAGAGATTCTCGTTTCAACCAACCCACATCCAACCGGATCCAGAACCTCCAGAGGTCTCCAGAGGAGAGCCCTCCCACAGAGAGAGACAGAGCATGCACAGAGGAACTGACTGTAGAGCGCAGCCGCCCGCTAGCAGCTAGCGGCTAGCGGTACTCACCCAGAGGAGCAAAGCCCCGGGCGGGGCTGGTGTCGCGGCTGCTCTCGCGACTGGTGTCGCGGCTGCAGCCCTGACTCATGCTGGGGCGGGGGATGCGGCTCCTGGCTAGCGTGCGGTAGGGGAGAGCAGCAGGAAGAAGAGCTTTACCACACAGGACGGCTGTCAGGGCAACAAGTCAGGTGGGGAGGGTCAGTGGTGCAGTTGTTATGTTCAGACGAGACGCGACAGGCAGGCGGCGGCGTCACCTCGACACCGACAGCCGCCGCCACCGCCAGAACGGACAGGAGAGAGAGCAGCAGGAAGCGGATCAGATAAACATTCTGTTAGTACAGGTTAGGTCATGTGACACACAACTTCCTGTTAACGCAGGAAGAAGATGACATCACACCGAGGAACACAAGGAGCGCCGTCACTTCCTGTTTCAGCATCAAAAAAATCAACCAATCAGGTTCAACGACAGCATCCACACCCACACCCGCTGTGTGTTCAACCTGGTGACCGCCTGGGAATAAACATGTCCAAATCTAGAAATAAACGTGTGACAAAGCACCACAAGTAGAGACGATCAAAGCTCCAACCAGATTGATTGATCAGGTGATCAATATTCTGTGGTTGATTGGACTATGACACGTGTCAGTCATGCTTTTAATTTGGCGGAAACTGCCTCCTAGTGGCAGAAAACAGAACGACAACAACAACAACAGATCAATCCTGCACCTGTGCCTCATCTCAGATCAATAAAACTCTTCTTCTGGGCTCGTGTTCCTGTGGGGGGATTAGGGGTGGGGGGTCTTACCCAGGCCCAGCCGGCTGGGGCTGGTCTCGCGGCTGCAGCCTTGGCTCCGGGGGATCCGGCTGCGTTTGTCGGCCGTCGTCGCCGCCGCGCTGGAAGGCGTCGCCGTGGCCCGAGGGATCCGCCCGTAGCCCAGCAGCTTCCCCGGAGAGCTGGAGCGACTCCCGGCTGTGGGGGGGGGGCGGAGGTTAGAGGGTTAGGGCTCAAAGGTAAGGGGTCACATGTTGGACAGACGGGGGCACAGAAATGCGTGACGTCCCTCAGGGTCAGATTCATCGCTTCAGGAGGAGATGAAGGGAGGGAGGAACAAAACGAAGCCACGCCCACACGACACACCGCTGTGGGGGGGTGATGATGATGATGATGAAGGATAATAAAAATGAAGGAATGAAGGGGGGGGGCATGCTGCTCTAAAGGGGGACAAAGCTAAGCTAAGCTAAAGGGGTGCAAAGCGTTGCTAACGGGGACGAAACTGCTGATTGGATGAGGCTCAGGCCTTACCACTGATGGGATTGGCTGATCTGGATCCTGTGATGGAGGCGGTGGGGGACGGGGAGGGTGGAGGACAGTCAGAATGAGACAGAAGGGGTTATGCTCAGTGGAGTTACCCAGCATGCACTGAGGGCTGTGGACGTGTTAGCAGTGTTAAACACAGGAAACGTGTGTGTGTGTGTGAGTGTGTGTGTGTGTGTGTGTGTACATACGCTGGGACTGCGAGACGACTTTGGCACGACTCCGCCCACGACTGTCCACCAGGGAGGGGCTGGCCCCGCCCACACTGCCTGAGCTCTGCCTCCGGGTTCGAACCCGCCCTGGAGGGGGGAGAGGGGAGGGTTCATTCTACCTCAAATCCAGTTAAGTCCCGCCCACACAGAGAGGAGAAGGAGATGAAGACATGGAGGAGACGGGGGGGAGCCCCTGGAAACAACACGGTGAAAAAGCTCTGGGGGGAGGGTTGAAGAACCGAACAGGAAGCTAAATTTACGTCCCAGAGGTCACCTGATGGATGGGCGGAGCTTCTGTGACGTCACGCCTATGGCTTTAACGCTGTTTGCTAATAAGATGCTAAACGCGACGGATCATCAGAACAGTCCCTTGTCTCTCCACACGGGGGGGCCGCTCAGGAGGAGGATCTAAGACGCACGCCAGAGGCGGAGCTGATGGTTGTCACGGTGACACGAGGAGGTCCATGCAGACAGTCCATGCAGTTTCCACAGACGTTACGACCACTGGAGGGGGGGTACAGAGACGAGGGGGGGGCCATGATGAAGACAGGATGTGGGGGTAGAGCCGGGGACGGTTCCTCGTTTATACACACACACACACACACACACGCACACACACACACACATACGCTCTCGCGCTCACACACACACACCGAGTCTTACCGTCGGGTTTACCGGGGGGGCCGTCTGAAGGGCGTTAACGGGGGGGCGGGGCCGCAGTGAGGGGGAGGAGAGTATACAGGAAGTTAGTAGAAGCAGGAGAAGAACAGGAGTGTGTGTGTGGGGGGGAGGGGGCGGGGACAGAATGTAAAGCACTCCTGCTGGGGGCGTTGGTCTAGCGCTGACAGCTAGCCGTAGAGCTAGCTGGCTCCGCCCAGACGGCGGCGTTGAGTTTCCTGAGTGGGGGTGTGGTGGGGTGGATCACCTAGCGAGGCGTAGGATCCTGGGGGGAGGGCGGCCGCCGAGCTGAATGGCGAGGAGGCGGGACCAGTGGAGAGCCGTGACTTGGCGCTGGAGGCGGCGTTGACGTCGACGTCGCTGCGGGAACGCTGCAGCGAACCGGGCGTGGCCTGGAGGCGGGAGCTCGCCAGCTTACCTGCGGGGGGGGGCAGGACAGGAAGGCGTGTCACCCGTGACCTCACCCCTCCTCTGATGCATCACCTAGGCGACGGATGGGGCGGCGTGGGACTTACTCCTGGCGATGCTCCCTCCCATCACGTTCTTGGCGGACGACGGGCGGCTGAAACGCAAACAGATGTCTAATCAGAACGCGGCTTCACGGACCCCGCACGGCCCGACGTCCGGACTCACTTCAGGCTCTCCTGCGAGGAGGAGGAGGAGCGATCCGACTGGGGGAGGGACACCACGCTGTCAGAGCTCTTCAGGTGCGACTGCAGTGCCTTCTGATAGGTCGACTCCAGTGCCTGGAACAGATGCTCCGCCTCCCGGCTGTAGTGGCCGTGGAAGCCCCAGTAGCACCTGTGTGGGGGCAGGGGGGGTGAAGAGAAGCTAGACAGGTGAGGAGGAGGGGTCGCCTTGGCGACGGAGCAGTCGTGCCGACACCTACTTCCTAGCGATGGATCGGGCCTCGGAGTCGGCGTCGTGGATCCCCTTCCTGATGGTCTCCGTCAGGACCGCCACGTGTCTGGGGGGGTAAGGAAACATGGTGAGGCTCCTCTGGTGGTCCACAGCAATATGGCCCCCCCAGAGGGGCAACAGCGGCTTTTTAAAGCCTCTGTTGTCATGGTTACGGAGACGGGAGGAGTCGCCTCGTCGCCGGCGTTCATCAATTTAAAGAAGCTCATCAGCAGCGCGTCCAGGAAGACGCTGAAGCTTAAATGTCATCAAGATGACACGCACACACACACACACACACACACACACGCACACACACTCCTACCTCTCCAGTGTGTTCGTGTGCCACTCCTGTAACATGAGGTCCAGGAACTCGTAGCAGCGTCTGGAAAGGAGAAAATGAAGTAAGATAATAAAAATAATAATAACAATAATAATAAATCAATAATTTACAAAATGTCTTGGTTCAGAAAAAGTTTCTTAAAGTTGGAGAAAATTTATTTTAAGATTTACAAAATTTAAAAAAAATCCTCCATCACGAGGAGCGGAACCAGAGCGGCTCACAGTGAACTCATGACACCATCTAGAAGAGGAAGGTCATCTCACCGTCTGACGGCCACCGACTTGGAGGTGCAGTTACTGGTGATGATGGGGATGAGGCGGGGGTAGTGGGTGTGCTGCAGGGAGAGGAAGAGGAGGAGGAAGAGGAAGAGGAGGAACACCATCAGTGAAAGCCTCGAAGTCCTGACACCGTCGCTGGCGTCAGAGGGTATCACCACCTCGTGTGAACGCCTCGTACGCGAGGGCCCTCATGTAGAAGGTCGCCATGGCAACCCCTTGACCTACCCGGAGGATGAGGCGGATGGCGGCCATCCCGGACGTGGCCATGACCTTGGCGCTGTTGGGCACCAAGTTGAGTAGCGTAGGCATGAGGCTCTCGGCACCGTGGTCGAACTTGTTGCCCAGCATGGAGGACAGGTGTCTGTGGGGGGGGAGAAGAGTCATCAGGATGGGGGGGGGGTTGGGGGCATCCCTCCCCATCGTTCATCACACCGCCACTCTGCTCCGCCTCATCGCGGCGGCATTAACGTCTGGATGACGGATGCTCGCCGCCATCCGCTCACGGACGCGGAGAGAACTTATGTGAGTGCGTTGGTTTCCTGGCAACGGCTCATCAGTCAGTGACGTTAATTACCCCCCCAACACACACACACACGCACACACCCCACTGATCCAAAGCACTCCTACAGAGCTGCATCGATTAGCGACAAAGTACATCAAACATTGTCAAATGGAGATGTTTAAGTTATTGTAAATTATTTTAACCATCAGAAACTTTTTTTCCTAAAAGAGCTAAAGTAAAGCTAAATAAAATAAATCTGAATAAATAATAACAATAATAAAGTAAATATTAATAAGTATTAATAAATAAAAATTAATCATATTTTAAAAATAGTAATAAATAGTATTAGTAAATAGTAAATATTAATAAATAGCAACAATTAATAAATAAATAAAGATAAAACATTAGCATCGACACACCTTTTTGCACAAAAAGTGTGTTTCCTCATTCTCTGGTGGAGAACGGGTGTTCCTGCTGATGTTCTACTACTTAGAACTAAAGAACCCAAGAGGCTAGAAATAAATATTTGTTCCTGACGACAGAAGAGAGTCTAAACATTATTTGTTTATAGTCACAAAAAATTGAATATTATGTAGGATTTGAAAGATCAGTCAAAAAGCTCCAAAACGCTGCTAAAACTGTCCAGCAGTGAAGGAGTTAACGCGTGTTATCCTGAGGCGGGGCTGTGGGGCCCCGCCCCCTTGTGGGCGTGCCTTACCCCAGTGTGATGCAGGCCTCCCGGACCACCTGGGAGCGCAGGTCTTTGGCCGACAGCTTGAGCGGCGCCTCCAGGAGGCGCAGCTGCTGGGGGAAACCCTCGTACTCCGTGGCCCCCGCCAGCATGAGGGCCCGCACCTTCTTCAGCTGGAGGGGGAGGAGTCAGAGTGAGGATGGAGACAGGAACCTGAGGGCCACGTCCCTCTCTGCCCCCCCCAGACCTACCGCCACCACCCGGTGCTCCCAGTCGTGCTTGTCGTCACTCAGGACCTCCCTGACCTTCGTCAGCTGGTCCTCCAGCTCCCGGTTGGAGTAGATCTGCAGAGGAGATGCCGTCCCGTGAGCGCGTCACCCCCCCCATCACCACCACCACCAAATTCTGACCCTGCCCCACCCCCCCAGGTGGATCCGGTCCTACCTGCACTGACGGCACGTCCTCAAAGGCCTTGATGAAGTCCTCCTCGTCCACGGCGCCGGCCCCCGCTTCCTTCCCTGCAGAGGAGACGTTTTAGCTCCGGGTGGAGAGAACACACAGCCTTCATCGGACTCTTCCTCACCCGTAGACTTCGCAGAGGTGGCCGAGCTGGGTCTCCTCATGGAGTTCACCGCCGTCCTCCTGCCACCGGGGGGCGCTTTGGAGGACGAGGAGGAGGAGGACCGGCCCCCATCCACCGAGTCTTCATCCTCAAAGTTCTTATCTGAGGCGGAGGAACGGAAAAACTGGTTTAGAATGGGAGGAGCCGGTCAGCGTGAGGTCATCATGAGGTCATCACTCAGACACGCCCCCAGCCCCACGGATGGATGGATGGCCCCGCCCATCACCTACCTAAAGTAAACGCTTCAGGAGCGTTTGAAGACGTGCAGAAGCAGAACCGATTTAAAACTACCTCACAGTAGAAAGACACACACACACACACACACACACACACACACACACACACACACACACACACACACACACACACACACCTATTCATCAAGCAGATTGAACCACAAAAGCGACGACGGACAGAAAAGAGTTCTTACTGGAGCACAGCTTCTGGCACACCAGCCTCCTCAGCATCCTGTGTGTGTGTGTGTGTGTGTGTGTGTAAGTGAGATCAGGAACCATGTGAGGTCAGAGGTGACATCACAGGAGGCGTGGCCTAACAGGAACGCTCGGTGACAGATGTTCTTCCTGGAGTCATCATCCTCTCAGCTCGGGTGCTCTACCTCACGTGACCACTAGGTGTCACTGTAACCGTGGCGACGGGCTGGATGCTGAAGCTGCTCTGGTCAGACCCCCCCCATCCCACCACACCTTCACCCGGCCCCTCATTGCTGCCCCAGGTTACATCAGAACAGCTGACGACGGTTACGTCATGACGGACAACTCGTGCTGAGTCAGCAGCGCAGCCGCTAGCGGGGCAACGCTAGCCGTCATGCTACGACCTCCGCTAAGAATCTTCCTGTCGACCAGCAATACCATGTGACCTTCAGTGACCTCACAAACCTGTGAAATCCAGGCTACGCTAACGAGCTAGCATAACGACTGCTGCTACGCTAGCTGGTTAGCACTAGAAGACTGGACCTAAACTCATGACGATCCTCCGTCCATGAAGAGCTACATACACACACACACACACACACACACACACACACAAACAGCTCTATTCAGAGTCTTCTCCACACGGCAGCAGCAGCCAATAAGAACACAGACACACGCCCACACAACACACCCACTCACATGGAAGCATGCTAATCTGTGTGTGTGTGTGCGTGTGTGTGAGACATTGAAAACATTCCATCCTCAGCCTCCTGCTCATCCACTGATGTTGACACACACACACACACACAGACATACACACACACATATAATCCCTGCACATGGCTTCCAGCTTCCAGATCATATTAATCCTTTCTAGATGGCTTATGATGTGATGAAGAGGAGGTCGTCTTCATCAGCGGGTCATGTGACTGTGGGGGGGGGGTGAATCTCAGTAACACACATAGATCCCTGCTGCAGAACACTGGAAAAGACGGACGGCCCATCACATCCCATAATGCTAAAGTCTCAGGACCACACAACAGACACAGACTGGCCGTGTTTCCGTCAGCATGACGACAACATCTCTGACGGGAGACGAGCGTCGGGATGCGCTACGGGCTGAGAGGACACCGTTACCGTGACGACAGTAAACAAACAACGACTGCAGCAGAAACGTTACATAACTGTTTAGAGCTGCTGTTTGCCCTCCATCCCATAACGGACACACGATAATGTATGTTCAGCGTCACACGCGTGTGACCCCCCCACACACATACACACACGGAACTCTCCCCTCCCTCTCCTCCTCCTCTTCCTCACCTCCAGCTGTCATCCTGCAGTCGAGTCTGGAGCTCCGTCAGCCCTCAGCGGCGCTGCAGAAATGGCTGCTTTGTTTTGCTCCCCCCCCCCTCCCCTCCCTGTGTGATGGCTCCACCCCCCTGCCTCCAAAAGTAGATCTCACACATCACAAGGAGAAGAGATGGAGGAGGAGGAGGTAGAGGATGAAGAGGAACTGGCTATGCTTAACGCCTCACAGCAGCGGCTTCAAACCATGACTCAGCAAGAAGCCTCACCTGAGCCGGACGATGACATCATCATGTTCCCCGACCGCTGGACCTCATCGAACTTACTGAAGATCACGTTCAGCCTATCAGAGGACAGAGAGCAGACGGGTTAGGGCCACCAATCAGGAGCACCGTTCATCCATCAGATGGTCATGTGATCATACGAGTAGGGGTCAAAGGTCACCCCCATCATGCAGGCTGGACTGTTTGTTTCTTCTCGTGTTTTAAACATGAACCTGAACGTCCAGGTGAAGCTGAAGCGCGTTCGTTCACTCACCAGGGGGCGCAGTAGAGCACCAGACGCTCTCTTCTAACTCTGCTTCTAGCAGCAAACAGCTGTTTATCTGAGTAGCATCAAGAGCTAACAGCTGCGTCGAATAAGGAAATGACACTACAATAAATGGTTCGGGTTCATTTTTAGGTTTTTCGTCTATTAATTTGTTGTTAGCGTAAACGTAGCAATAATGAGGTCAAAACCTGGACCTAAAAAACTATATTATTGTTTTTATTATTATTAATGGGACAGAAAATGCATTAAATATGTGTGCTAGTGGCAGCCAATGTTGGCGTTTACGCTATCATTAGCAGCTAACTAGCCAGCTTCCTGTTCAGGCGACCGATGAAGAGGAGGAGGGGGAGGAGCCAGCTAGCTCCCGGTTTGCCTACCGTGATTGGGGGAGCCCCTTCTTGCTGAGATCCATCCTCACCCTCTCCCCCACGTGTCTGTAGATCTCCACCAAGCAGCTCATGGCCCCATCCCGCACCTGTGACATCATCATCATCATCATCATCACTTGTAAAGGGGTGTGTGAGGCAATGAAGGTAAGGCGTCTACCTGGCTGGTGGGGTCGCCCAGGAGGTTACAGATGTGGGGGACGATTTTACTGAGCGTCAGGCCCTGAGCGCCGTACCTGTAGGAGAAGAGGAAGAATGAGGAGGAGGATGGAGGTGGGCGGGGCAGGAGGAAGGTGGTGGGCGGAGCCTGCACTCACGTGTTCAGGGTGGCGATGAGGCAAAGGCACACCCCCTCTCTGGTCCGGTTGTTCTTGTGCTTGAAGCCCCCCAGCATCCGGTCCCACACGTACTGCAGGAACACCACAGGAGTGTGTGTGTGTGTGGTGTGTGTGTGTGTGGTGTGTGTGTGTGTGTGTGTACGTGTGTGTACCTGCGGCGTGGCAGACTGCTCCATGATCTTCAGCAGCAGTGATTGGTCCTGGTCTCTCACTTGGTCCTTGGAGTCTCCCAATCGATCGATCAGGCTAGGCAGAACTGAGGGGCGGAGCCACAAAGAACAAAGAGGCGGGGCTTATCACCTCTACCTTCTCACTATTCGTTCGTCACTCTCTCCTGAGTTCAAGCTCACCTGTGCCCACGTGGGCCCGGAACCGCTCCTGGAGCCGAGTCACGACGGCCGACATGAGGTCCAATCCCAGCAGCGCCACCTGGTGGAGACACAGGATGACACGCCCACTTCAGACGTAGCGATCATTCAGACCAATCAACCAACGGTAGTCATGACGACAGAAACAGACATGCTAGCTCAGCAATCTGCAGCTGGGGGTCAGAGAGCGGCGGGGGGTTGGGGGTCGGGGGTCACAGCTGAGGGTCGAGTCCCGACATGCTGCCCACTCACTCAGCTCCAATCCGACCACACAGTGACTCAGCACCGCTCAGCGCCACCGGCATGATGGCAACTGGACCAGGAATGTAGAGTAAACAGTCATTATGGAAACACACACACACACACACGAGGCTGTTCCAGTTGATGTCCTCCAGAGAACACACTTCACGCTCGACTGACTGCAAAGAACACACCAGCATGAGCGTCCTGCACACACACCATCCAGATCCTGATCCAGATCCTGATCCAGATCCTGATCCAGATCCACCACCACTCACATAAACTCCATAGACTCACTGCTAACATTTGTTAGCGTGAATGCTACAACAGATTAAAGATTAAAGACCAGATGGAGAGGAGCTGCTCCTCATGTCAGCAGAGACATGATTGAGTTCTACACGTGTCCTAGACGTGTTCTAGACGTGTTCTGGACGTGTTCTGGACGTGTTCCACCAGTCAGTTTGGCTCTAACGTGCTCCAGACACACAGAGGGTTCCTAAAAATTTTCTGAAAATGAAACAGGAGAAACACCAACGGTGTCCCTGAATGCAGCACAGGGGTGAGGAACGACACTCAGATCACAGCCGTCAGCTCCACCTGACAGGAGTCAATAAATACTGGGTATCTGCACAGGACATGATGAAGAGGAGGAAGAGGAGGTTCATGTAAACCCTGGTTTATCCAGACGATGATAAATGTTCAGTGTTTGTCCCGTCACCCGCCCGCTAACATCACTGGGGTGTGGAACACACACACACAGAGACACACACACACAGACACAGAGGTGGTAAACACTGACGGAGGGAACTGAATCAGCTGAGGCCCGCAGCGTTCTGGTTGTTTATTTTCAAACTGTTCTGGGACCAGCGTGTCCCAGCGGAGGCGTGTGTGTGTGTGTGTGTGTGTGTGTCTGAAACCACGGGACGGGGGTCACGGCTCTGAGGTGTGATCCTGGCCTGGGGCGAGGACTACAAACACACAGCTCTGAGGACAGCAGCAGCAGAGTCAGTCACACACACACACACACACACACACACACACACACACACACACACACACACACCCACACCCACACCCACACAGAGGCGGGGCTCCATCCGGATTCACTTCATTCATGTTTACCGATGGCTTTAGGTCGACATAAAGCAGCATCAGCATCGTTTGGTCCTCCTCGTTTCTCCTGATGGGGCATCAGGTTTCATCGAACTCAAGGCCCGGGGGCCAAATGTGGCCCTCCACATCATTTTATGTGGCCCGCGAGAACATTAAAAGTCAGAGTGTCTAAAAATAAATAGGTTAAAAGTGTGCTGTGAGCAAAACTACATTTCCCAGAGTGCAGTAATTCAGCCCATTTTAACTCTGACAAAAACGTTGTGAACAAAGTTAATGTCCTAACTTTTGTTTAATGTTATTTTTCTTTATTCATTGATAATTTGATCCTTGATCGATGGAGTTCTGTGGGTTTAATAACCTGACAGATTAAAAGGATTTATTTTATAACATGTTTTTTCTGTAAGTGTTAACTGACTTTACACATTCAAGTTACAAACATTAAATAAATTCAGTTATTTAACATGAAGGAGTAGTTACATTTATGTTACTTTACATTGAGTTACAATTAGTTACATCTGGCCCTTTGAGGACAGCCGTTATACTGATGATGTTGCCGTTGGTGACGATGAGTTTAACCCTTCCTTATCTAAAGGCTCTGCCTCAATCACAGGTGTCTGGATCAAAAAGTGCCCTTATTATGCTAGCTTTGTTTGGCGAATAGCCGTCATGTGATCAGGTCCGACAAGAACATTCTGTGCAGACCGCTAACATCTCCTCACCAGACCAGACCAGACAGACTGAACCACTGGTTCTGCTGTCACCGGGTTCAGGCCTGCCGCTGGCAGGGAAAGTATTTGTCCTGGTTCTGGCTGTGTGTGACGAGTCTTTAATAATTGAGTCACATGTTTATGGTTAACCACAGAGAGAAACAACCAACATTCAGAGGACAACAAGATAACAACACTGTCACATGGCCTCAGTCAGGAGCTCTGCTCTGATTGGATGCCTCAGACTCCTGGCTGGTTGGTCAACAGGCCTCCAGGTGTGAGCACACCCTCAACGTGACCTCACACACCTGGTGGAGGGGGAGAGGAAGACATCCTGCCCTTCATCCCTCACCGATGGCAGCAGCGTATCGGAGTCCCAACGGAGTCATATGACACTAATCAGAGGTTTTATTCAGTCTGATCAATAAATCTATCGCACTCACAAGTGGACCCGGATCAATACATTCCACGTGATGACCCTGATGAGATTACAGCTGGACAGAAAAACCAGTCCAAACGACAGAAAATAGGGTCATCCTTGATAAGGTGTCATCTCTAAATAGACCAGGTAGGCCTCGGGGGGGGGGGGTGTCTCTCTCCTCCTTCCTCTCATTCATTATCTATGGAAGGAAAGCTTCCATAGATTCTGGGTGGAGCTAGCGCGGCACCTTCTTTAAACAGTCGCTCTGCTCCAGCGCCGTCTGAGCGGAGCTCCATTTAAGGCGTCTGAACGCATCACCGTCTGTCCACTGAATACTTTCCACATGAGTCGCCGGCGATCAGCGGTGCTCCAAGGCCACTGATCGCCGTCTGAGCGAGTAACAGGAAGCCATTTGACATAGGAGGAAAAGAGCGGAGGAAGCTCCGCCCACCTCCGTGTGATATGTTGGCGGCTCGGTTCAGGCCCAGACACGACGACGGAGACCCGTCCCAACACGCAGCCTCAGCTCCAGCGAACCGGCGCCATCAGTCACGGAGGTACGCTCCAGATCCAGAACCGATAACATCCTGTCTGCTCTAACCCGGAAAGATCAACCACCAGGAGAACCAGAACCAAGACCAGTACCAGAACTAGAACCAGAACCAGGACAGGATCAGAACCAAGTCCAGAACCAGCAGCACAACCAGAACCAGGACCAGAAGCAGAATCAGGACCAGAACCGGAACCAGAACCAGGACCAGAACCAGCTAGCCGTTAGCACAGAGGGACCAACTAGATGCTGGTTCCTCTGTGCAGCTAGCCGTTAGCCATTAGCTGGATGCTGGGCGGTACCTTGAAGTTGCTGGAATTGACCCAGGAGCTGGCGATGCCGTCCACCAGCCGGTCAAGCGCCGTCTGGTCCTGCTCCAGGTCGGGGGACTTGTCCTTGTCCAGGATGAAGTCGATGACCTCCGGCCCCCCCTGCAGCCGCCGGCCCATGTCCTTCTGCAACACCTGGGCCAGGCAGCTCTCCATGCTGGGCTCCATCATCCCGGCCCCCCCTTGGACTATATCAGGCTGCTGCTAGCGATCCTCCGCTGGGGGGTGACGGCTGAACAAAGGAGCCCCGGTGGATGAGCGTGAGCCGGGGGGGGGGCCCAGAATAACGTTTGAAACACCGACTGCTGGTATTTTTACCCCTGAGCACAGGCCTGCTCTTTGTGTGCTGCGCTAGCTGCTAGCCAGCTAGCGGCCGTGCCCTGAGGTTGATGGAGGGGGGGGGGCTCGGGGAATGGCAGCAATGTAGCATGTGTGTCTGGGCAGCAGCTGGGGAAAGTTCACCACCCGCCCCCTCCCTGCCCTTCTCCTTCTTCTTCTCTGGGGGGCGTCTGAGCCAAACCGCGACAGCAGGGGCAGAAGAAGTGGTGTTGACGCGCAGCAGCTAGGCAGCAAATGGGGAGCGATGTGGGGGGTGCAGCTCAGAGCTCCACGTCGTGTCCCGGGATCGGCCCTGGGGAGTCCTAAAACACAAGAACATTTCATGGTGTTAGCATCGATTCCTGCAGGAATGACTCAGATGTCTGACCTGAAAACAAGGGGGGGGGGGGCAGCTGATTGTTAGCTAGCCAGACGCTACATGCTAAATGTTTCTATGTGCCTGAACACGTTGGCAAGGCAACAAAAAATACACCATATTTAGGACAGCTCACCCCAAATATCACAACCAAACATTCAGAGTTCAGGGTCAGTTAATGCTTCCAGGCAGAAACCTGACCCAAAAACATTGGTTCCTACATCATTTAGTTCCTACAGGAGGACGACCATGTCAGTAATGAATAAATGTGAACTAACAGCAGGTGGTGACAGAGTTTTCTTACAGGTAGTCTATCGTCTACACTGTTGCTCTTTCAACCTGACCTAAATTGTCTTCAGTCTCCACGTTGGTGAACGTCTCCATGAACAGAAATGCATTGTGGGTTCGTTTCCCAAGCAGACATTCACAGAGATGAAGAGAAAAGGAGGAAACGCTGCAGATGACACCAACAGGAAAGACCAAACGACCACAGGAAGTGACATCAGAGCAGACTGTTCACTGAGTCTGTGATCTGCTGAGTCATGTTAACGTGACATGAAGTTTGAATCTACGGAGTGTTAATGTTACGCTGCTCGGAGGGGCTTGTGGCAGAAAAGGGAACTACAGGCGGCGCGCTGCTGTTCGCATCGACGCATGTTCACAAGTCAGATGCTTGTACCTTGAGGACTTCCTGTATTTGGTTCATGTCGGATCTTAGCATGAGAGGCACGTTAACTATGCTAGCTTTTGTTTGCTTGTGTGTGGAAATAAAGTTGTTCCTGCAGGAATTTGCTGACAGAGCCATTTGCGGGTGAACTTCAGTCAACACAAAACATTTTTACACAGGCGTCTGATTAATCATCAAACTCGTAGCCCCCACAGCTCCACCAGCGGAGGCCAGCCTGTCTTCAGGAACCAGTCTGGGGTGGAAGAACCTGCCTGGCTGGACACGACCTTCAGATGACCTCTGAACGACAGCCAATTCCTGCGTGTTGTGGAAATAAAAACTCTCACTCGTCACATGGACGTCTGCCATCAGCCCGTCCAAATACTTTTGTCCACTGCTGACCTGAGCCTGAGTGGAACCCCACCCCAACCCAAACAAACACCCCCCCATCTCTGACAGCTTTCAACTTGACAAACCACCGCTGTCATGGAGAACAACAGGAAGTCACCGCTGCGTGTGTTTTCAAACAGCCGGATCAAAATGCTGACTCACGCTCGGCGCTGGAAACGACCCCGGGCTTCCTGTGTGTCGGATAATCTGGAGAGAAACGCTCAAACAATCCTACAGACCTTTGTTCTGGAAACAGAACATCAGGCCTGTAAACAGAGGGGCGTGTTGGCGGCAGATCTCAACAGCAACGTCATGCAAACAATAAATAATGTCTTTTATTTGTCTAATCGACCAACGGCTGATAAATGTACTCAAGTTTTAGTTTAAGACAGAAAAGTCGAACTCCGACCGTTCTATGCCTGTATGTTAATAAGTTACTATTCAACAATATCTCCACAACAGGGCAGCGAAGAGTCGCGAGACTCCGAAGGAGAGAAGGTTGCGATGTCATCAGCGCTGCGATGACGTTCAATTCCTACTGATAAATACGTCACAAGTTGGTTGACGTTTCCGGAATTGTTTCGGAAACATTTGTCACGTGTCGTCTGGTTTACAGTTACACCGCCCCTTGTGGTTCTACGTGGTACTGCCCATCTCTATAAGTTTAACACTTCAAGAACAAATAGGGGAAAAAACTAACCTCTGTATCCATATTTAAACCCATTCATAAGCCTGACAGAAGGTTTACACAGAACAACAAACAAAAGAACAAATCAGTGGGAGCTGACTGATGATATATTGATAAAGTAGAATAGGGACTAATAAAGGGTCAATCTATCTAATAAAAGCTGAGCTGCTGATGCAGCATCCTATATCTTAAGCTGCTTTAGTGCGTTTCAGACATAATTAATGAGGTTTAATATTATTTTGAGGTTCTTTAAAGTGTTAAACTCATCACTAATGTTGTTTGTTGGTTATTTTTTGTCTTTGTCGGGCCGGACTCACCTTCCTCTCTCCCTCGTCTTCACACACTCAGCTTTGACGTGTTTTGTTGCTGTTAGCTTAGCTGTTAGCACCGATAGCTTCCCCTCACGGCTACCCTCATCTGAACGGCGGCGGAGGACGTTGTGTGTACGATTCCCGTCAGAAACAGGGGGCTAACCCCCCCCCCCCCCCGGTAAAGCTCGGTGGGTGGGTGTGAGGGATGGGGGGGGGGGACACAAGCTAACGCTAGCCTCTAGCGGCTAGCCTCCAGCGGCGCCCTTCCTTTCAATGAAACGTCAGTTCGCGGCACAAAGAGGAGAAACTGCGGGCAGGAGGACCACCGCCCCCGCGGGGGGGTACTCACCATATCCTGCGTGGGACGCCGCTCCGGCGTGGACCTGCGGCGGGGAGTTTTTCACGGGGAAACAGGCCCGAAACGTCCCGTCTTTCTCTTTCTCTTAACACTCTCCACCCGGAATTCTGCCTGCAGGACAAGAATGGGATCGTCGTGCGCATGCGCAGTGGATCCAGGGATGATGTTGGCACTTGGAAAACTGTCGCATGGCAATGAAAAAAAACATGTCGGCGCGTCACGTGAGCTGACGTTTGGCGACATCTACTGGATGTACATGGTATGTGACGTCATAACCGGGAAGTATAGACGATTCCAATGGAACTTAATGAGGATTTCCTAGTCAGCTAACACTTACATTTGAACGTTTTTGTCTGGACAAACATATATATATATATATATATATAAACTAATTTCCCTACGGGGATTAATCAAGTATATAAAATAAAATTTAAATTTTTTTTTTTTTTAGTTCTGTGGTACTGCCTAAAACCCCAGATGAGTGAATATATAGGTCATTCTACCAAATTCAGAGTTGCAAAGTTTTAAAACTTATTTCCAAAAACCTTCTCCGTTAATAGATTGAACAAAAATATAAACACATCACTTTAGTTTGGGCTTCCATATCAATAGTTAAATAAAATTAAAAATGTAAAAAAAATATTAAAATTCTTAAACATATATCAGTTTATTTTCCAAGACTGATCAATATTTAAATGCAATCTTCTTTGTAAAATAATTGACACTGATCATGGGGATCTGTTATTCATTAAATTGAATTTATATTTAACCAATAGTTGTAAAAGGTTACTTAATGACTCAATCCAGTAGAATGGCAAACAGTTTTTGATGATCTCGTCTGGACAGTATTTTATTTGTTTGAATATTATTTTGATGAATTTACATTTCAAATTACTTCATAACACGTCGTCATGACGACAAGCTGCAGTTGTAAAATAATGGCCACTAATGACTTCAGGATTCTAACGTTTATTCACAGATGGGACTCCACCAGACTTCAGAAGGAGGATCAAACTGGACCTCCTGGTCTGCGGTTCCATCAGCCCTGATGAGAGGAGTTCTGTTATCAGACTGGCTAAACGATGAGTCCACCAGGACCAGCGGCCCCAGCAGCTTCCTCCTCTACGGCAGAGTCTTCCTCCAGTCCGAGCTGATTCAGACGGGCTGTGATTCCTGACACAGTTCAACACCGTCCACAAGCATTAACCTCCAGAGTTCACTCTGCGTCCTCCTCGCAGGGTTCCTCACTCTCAACCTCCTCCTCCTCCTCCGACTCCTCCTCAGATGACTCCTCTTCATCTTTCTCTACAGTCGGAATCTTGACGACAATTTCATCGTCCGCATCATCATCGTCAACAACTGTGGACTTCCTCCTCTCCAGTACAGATGGGGTGCAGACAGGTGTGGCATCCTGAAAGAGGAGGGGAGGAGCTCAACACACCACTTCCTGTCATCACTCTGTGCCAAAAGCTAGTTATGACATCATCGAGTGTCAGTCTTACCTCACTGCAGGTAGACGCATTCAGGGAGTCAGAGGTCTTCCTCTTCTTCTGCGGCACCTGAGCAGCCTGGAAAAACAAAGACGATTAACAGGAGGAAGGACGTGACTGGAGACCCCGTTAGCATCCTGAGGTAGCAACCGCTGACGGCTAACGCTCTGATGGACAATCGTGATGCTCGACTTACAAATCCAGGGAAGTCGTAGTCGACGCCCTTCGCCGCTAGCCTCTTGCGGAGCTTCCATTCCTTCCGCACCAATTTGTCCGTCATCTTAGCAACCTGCTCCTCCGTGCGTCTCTTGTTG
Source organism: Antennarius striatus (assembly GCF_040054535.1). NCBI lineage: Eukaryota > Metazoa > Chordata > Actinopteri > Lophiiformes > Antennariidae > Antennarius > Antennarius striatus. The sequence continues at coordinate 5,386,056 of NC_090787.1, forward strand.
TAGCGCGTCACAGCGGGAAACGACGGCTTCTTGAACATCCTCTGAGAGCCGACGAAAAGCTGCTCGTGGACCTTCTCCGGTGGAACCACGTGACCTGGGAAGAGGCGATGGGAAGCGTTCGGGATCAACGAGCAAACATCAAAACTCTTTAAAACGGTCATCCATTCCTCTGATTAATACGTCGCAGATGATCATACTCACATTTGATGATTCGCTCTCCCATCAGGTAGTTGTTCATGGTCTCTGCTACGATTTTGGCGACTTCATCACAGTTGAACTCAATGAAGGCGTAGCCTTTACTCCCACCTGTCTGCAGGTAAAAGAGAGACAACAGATGAATGGATGGATGGATTACAGACAGCTATAACCTATAATCATAAATAACTTCTGGCAGAGCTTATTCCTGTAGGAACATGGGTTTTATCGCTCTGCCAACAGCCCAGCAGGCGATAAGCTTAATGCACCAGATTACTTTAGGCTCAGTTATCTGACCTCAGACTATCATTAAAGTCCAAAATCATTTTCAGTCTGAGCCAAAATGGGATCCTCTTAAACTAAAGCAACAGCCCTCCTCCAGTCCCCAAACGGTCCCCAGACCGTTTCTCTGTCATCTACCTTCTTACTCCTGGACAGCCGCAGCCTCAGGACCTTCCCGAACTGCTCGAAGTAACCCTTGAGCTGAGGCTCGAACAGACCCAGCGGCAGGTGACCCACGTAGATCACCCCCGGGGTCAAGCTGCTGTCCTGGAAACAGGAACCACAGATTGATTAAATTCTGAATACAAAGCGACGGGAAGAACACAAACTTTAAAGAAACGTCTGTAAAGTACAACCAGTGTTTGACTGGTTCCAGATGTTCACATGATGATGATGGGAAATACACGTCTAATAGGAACTGATGCATATTTATTATACAATTTATTTTATGACATCACATTTAAGTATAACGAACAATTATTAATGTTTTTTCTAAAGCTCCTGCCTATTTTTTCCAAGAATAAGTCAGATCCACATTCTAGAAGCGGGTCTTCCGGTCCCGGAGTCACATGACTAGGCTCCGCCAATCAGGATGCTGACCCTGTTTAATAATCGTAACGACGTAAATCTGTGACGCATATCCAAATTTTTGCCTTTTTATTCGGTTATCTTTATAAGTATTTAAGAATTTTTCTTTCTATTCGTCTATGTGTTTTTTAAAATATTGTTACAAACAATATCTTGTATCTCAGGAAACGGAGAAATAAACGTGTTTAAGTAGAAAGACGTCATGCTAACGCTAGCTTAGCTTTCTCCTCGAAACGCGGGTCGTGGGGTTCCGGACTGCGGTGTAACCGGTTATAACAGCGGCGATTAATGCTCCACGTGTGGGCTCACCTGCGTGGACTTCTTCCTCCTCTTCCTCACCTCCTGGACCTTCCTCTTGAACTCGGTCTCCTGCTTCGGGTTCAGCGCCAGCAGCGGCTTCGCCGCCTCTGGCGCCGCTTCGGCTTTAATTTCCGTCATTTCCACTAAAAAACGACCCCAGAATCAACAGTTTCCCCGCGATCCCACCCAGCTCGTCCCGAAACACGCTGGTGTCTTCTTCCGGTGGTCCATGTGGTGAAGACGGGCAGAGGAAGAACCGCTCTGAGCCGGAGGAGCGCTGGGGTCACAGCGCCGCCTGCAGGCCTGGAGGACGAACGGCGTCACCGCGACAGGAGACGTTCAACCTTTCATCAATGTGATAAAACCAGTTACAAAACAGATGCAGGCATTAAAACTCTATTTATCAAAAAGAAAATCACGTATTATATACAGATAAACCAAAATCAAGAGCGTTTACTCTGCTGGTCAGCACATTTTAATGCCCGGTGAAATGATTGGAACGTTACCCCACCCCACAGGGCCCCAGAGTGAAATAACGTCGAGGAAAATTTATTTTTGACTAAATAAGGAGGCAATCACTAATACTATGAAAATTAAGACCTAAAAAACTAAAATTTGACTTTGCAATTTTATTCAAAGTTTTGGACTCAGTTCACACAAACAGCAGGCTGGTTGAGAAAAATGAAAAAAAAAAAAAGTGAAGAGTGTAAATCTGTGTATCCTTTATACTGTTCCATTGTGACCTCTGACCTCTATGCATAATAGATGAGTTTGAACCTGATCTAAACCCAACTCTGGACAAATTATTTTCTGTTTTAGAGAAAACAGTTAAACACCAAGTAGATTACAGAGAATCCAACAGCAAATCATTAGTGAAAGGTACATGTGCCCATATAACTAACTAAAAGTAAAGAATTTAGAGAAAGTGTCTCAACCAGCCATGAGGATTAACACAGGTAAACACAATAGTTAATATATGATTATACAAGCAACAACAAACTTTCACAAAGAACGTAGTGTTTTGCCTGCAGAAAACCTACATTAGTGCAATGATATCAAACGTTTTGGCGTCGTGGTATATACTTGTAACTTAAAACTGTGTATTCAGATTTTAGTTTTCAAACTGCAAATAAATCCATGTGAAGATCTGCACGTGAAACACATTCAAGAACCATCACATGTCCTCAGGAAAACGCTGACCTCTAATGAATCACTCCGACTGCAGCACTACAGAAGGGAAGGAGGAGCAGAGGAGGAGGTGGAGGGGATTAAAACCAGTGGAGGAGTGTTTCCCAGTCAAACCATGAGACGGACAGCAGCACACAGCAACATCAGCGTTTCAGAATTCATGACATGGCAGCAAAAATCATTTATTTTACGGTGAACGGACGACCAGAGCAGGCAGAGTTCCCAGAATCCTGCCCCGCCCAGGACGTCAAAGGTAGGAGCATGAAATCTAATACTTATATCTGTAAACATGTATGTACACACAGTTAGGAATCAGCATCGCAGCACTGAGACCTTTTAATTACAATACATCCAACTAAATCTAAATATAAGTTATATTAGCTCAGGTTTTTGTGAAGTTTTGGGTCTAAAGAGTCTTTATACGCTCAGCTGACGGAGCATCAGAGCTGCAGCTGCAGCTGACGGCTCCCCACTAGTCTTTTGTTTCAAGTGAGGCGGGGAGATCACATGATCAGCAGTGGCCCAGGAGGTTCATAGGACCGCCTATCGGAAGGTTGGTGGTTTGAACCTCCTCAACATTTTCATGTTAAATCCCTGCTGAACCTGCACGGAATGGTGTTGTGATTTCAGCAGTGTGAACAAAAAGCAACAGATCTGATGTTTTACAACTCTTATCGGGTCTCTCCTCTATGCGGATGATGTGCTTCTGTTGGTTGAATGAAACCACGAAGTCTAGCAGACACAGGAGTAGTCTTCACGTGAGATTCAGAGACATTCACGTCTGAGGACATGGGAGGATTGGTTCCTCTGGGTTATGGGAGTGGTTTAAGTTTAAGTTTAAGTTTCTCAAGGTCTTTTTCAAGGGTGATAAGAAGTGGAACTCAGGGGCAAAAAAATATTTGTAATACGTTTCTGCCTGTTCCTGTTTGCTTTATAAGAGGCATGTCATTACGCAGGACTCCTAAGACAGAGGTCTATGGTCTTCCTCGAGGACTGAGGTTTGTTATGTCACACATTGTGGACTCAACAGTCGTTCTCTCCAGATCTGTTCCGATCTGCAGCAGAAGCAGGACCCCACGACATCCTGAAGCTGTACAACCCCAAAGGCAACATCATCAACATCTCCCCATCTCTGGAGCCCAACAGCCCCAACTCCTGCTACAAGCTGGAGGTGGTGGCCGCTGACTGCAACAGTGAGCCGTTAGGTATCTTTGGGTTAGCACAACTGGAGAGGAGGAGCTCAGGTTTACCAGAAAGACATTGACGGTCGGATTCTTTGCTTGTCCTTTCAGACATGGAGCTTGCTGGTGCACTCGGATTTGATCTCTTATCCATGGAGAAAAGGTAGGCGAGGTGGGACACAAGAGAAACAGGATGTGTTTAATGATGTTCATGAGGGAAAGGTGAGTTTGTGGGATTCCAGACTGCAGGGCCTGGAGAAGAAGCTGCTGATGGAAGCCGGTGAGACGCCTGCAGTCGTATATGAAATGAAGAAACAGGTGGATTCATTCCGGGAGAAACTTGAGGTAAATAATTTGAGGACTTTAAAATGCCAGGGGAGATTTTATCAATCTCAAACAGGCCGTTATACTAACGTTCTGCTCCCTGAGTCTTCCTGGTCTGAGGGGGTCGGTCTGGGGTTGGTTTGACTGGATGTGTTCCTCATCAGAGCGTGGAGCACCTGAGCTGGTTGGGACTGTTTAAAGACCTGTCTGACGAAACCCACAAGCCCTCCCCGTTCTACCACAAAAGAACCCTGCATAAAACCAGGAAGGAGTGCGAACACGTGCGGGAAAAATTTGTCCAGATGAGGTACGTTCACCTTCTGATGAAGATCCAGACGTGCTTTCTTGTCTAGAAATGTCACCTGATCTTGCATGAATGAGGTGAAGGTAACGACTGTGTTTGATGCTCATGTCGTCTCCTTCTCAGCTCCCTGGAGGTGTCAGACGAAGTCAGGCAGTACCTGAAGACTCCGACATTTGACAACTGGTAGGTTCCTCCTGCAGCATCAGGGTTCAGGGTCCCTGCACCTCGCTGCACCTGTGTCCCCAGTCGTGCCTGATAAACACCTCTGAAGCCTGTCTGAAGAGGACCATCACACGTTTCTTCTGAGAGACTCTCATTTCAATATCAATAGGCCAGCAGACGACTCGCAAATCAAAAGATGGTCTTCATAAAAGGTTTTAATCAGCGCATCGTGTTTGAAGAGGCCTTCAGGGGAAGGAAGCGGCATTCAGTCCGGCTCAGCCGGCAATTCATTTGTTCTAAAACCTTGAAGAGCAAACCCACAATAGCAGCGGTGTGATAGATATGGAGAATGAAAAACTGCTCAAAACGTCAGATAATCCCACTGCAGGATTCATTTGTGGCCCTGATAAAATGTGCATTTGTTCCCTTCATGATTATGAAGATGAGTAAATTATAACACAGGAAGTGACATTGTTCCACAGCTGATATCTGGAAATAACCGTCAAGGTGTTTGTCTGTTTGTCAAGTTTAAATGAAGATTAGTGTGTTTTTAAGAACAATCCTTCAGACTACATCTGAAATAATCCATCATTCATGAGGGGGAGATTGATGACTTCACCTGCAGGGATCCCCAGAGTGACACCTCCCACATTTACCCACAATGCACTGGCGCTTAACTTCATGAATAACTTTCCTCCGGGATTATTAAAGTATCTATCTATCAGTCTATCTATCTAACTTAAATGTCAGGCACATCAACAGGACCCGGTGTTGATGAAGGTTCTGTGTTGCGTTTAATTAGTCGCCAGCACATAGATGGATGCATTAGATCTTCACCATGGAACACTTCAGGAATCGTTCCTTGTGCCTCAGTAAGCGTTGTGTGTGTGTGTGTGTGTGTGTGTGTGTGTGTGTGTGTGTGTGTGTGTGTGTGTGTGTGTGTGTGTGTGTGTGTGTGTGTGTGTGTGTATATGTGTCTGTGTGTGTGTGTCCAGGCAGTGGGAGGATGCAGAGATCATGGTGCTCCTGCAAGTCATGTACACTGACCTAGAGTTCATCCCCACCTTCGACATTGAGCCTGAGGTGCTGCAGCACTTCCTGTTTGAAGTCTACAGAAGATACAACAACATCCCTTTCCACAACTTCAAACACTGCTTCTGCGTTACACAAATGGTGAGTGTGTGTTTGTGTATGCCTCAGTGTCGTTTCAACAGAGCCAATCATGAAATGTTTCCACCATGCAATCACTCTGACAGCTAATTGGTGAAGGGCACCAGGCCCTCGGGCGCAGAGGTCAATCCAATCAGTAGACAGCTCTGCAAGTTAGATGTTACCCTACTAACCTTAAGAGAAGCATCATTCGGTGTGTTTTATACCAAGTTTGGCTGATAACAATAAGATTAACCCGAAGTAGAACCCAACTGTTTAAAGGAGCAGTCAACCGCAGTGGTTCACAGTGTTCTCTGAAACAAGGGAAGCACTAATGAGCACCAACCAGACTGGCTTGACAAGACTTTAATCAATTTTCTCAGTAGGAAAGATAGTAACGCTACAGCGTTAGCATCCAGACTATCTCCCTCCAGCTAGTTGTGAACTTTGACCTTGTTTGTTCTCTTCCAATCAGATGTATGGTCTGATCTGGCTGACGGACCTGAGGAGTAAGATGGACGGCATCGACCTGCTGATCATGTTGACCTCGGCTGTCTGCCATGACCTTGACCACATGGGATACAACAACGCCTATCAGGTAGATTTCAGGTCTGTCTCCGTGCTAACAGCGTTCACCCTTTGACCTTCTGTCCAAACGTTTTGCAGATAAACGCTAGGACTGAACTTGCCCTCCGATATAACGACATCTCTCCACTGGAGAACCACCACTGTGCTGTAGCCTTCGAGATACTGGAGAAGGTAATATGACCCATCGGTCTGACCTGAAGGGAACATTATAGCTCAGGGTTGGGACGTGGGAGTGTTGTGACGCCCCATACAAAACAAAACGGCTGCTTCTTCTTTGGTAAACAAAAGTCTGCTTGCCTAGAGGGGCTTTGAGTCAACCTAGACCAGTCCCCAATGGGCTGGCTCATTGGCCGTTGTTTCTAGTCATTGAGGTGAGAGTAGATGCCTCTTTTAGACTCGACACAGGCGACAAGAGGTGACTCTGTCCTCCCGGTATGGTGTGTCTGCTTATGAGTGCCTTTTCTGTTTTGTAGGCCGAGAGCAACATCTTCAGAAATCTGTCGGTGGATCAGTACAAACGGATAAGGGAAGGGATCATCAAGTGAGACCGTCCTGACTCTCAGACATTGGATCATGTTACTTGGTCACAATGGGCTGATAGTGCAGCTTTTATTCTGTCCCAATTACAGATGCATTCTTGCCACTGATATGACAAGGCACAATGAGATTCTCATCAAGTTCAAGTCTATCTTACCAACATTTGACTTCACCAACAAGGACCACAAAGATATGGTAGGAGGACATTATTCCACATCCCTTACCAGGATAGAACGTTGGATAGGTTTCTGGCTTCTGGCTTGGGAGCAACAACTCTCGCAGAGTTCCAGAGATGCATTAGAGTAGTTTAGCCTGCATGAGGTCCAAGAGTTCATCACTGCTTCAATCCATGTGAAGGTTTTGATACCTAAAGACTTTGATGTGTTGATGTCCGCCATTTGCGTCTTTCCTGGGGTTTGCAGTTGATGATGATTCTGATCAAAGTGAGCGACATCTCCAATGAGGCGCGGCCCATGGAGGTGGCCGAGCCCTGGCTGGACTGTCTCCTGCAGGAGTTTTACAACCAGGTAATTCCCAGTCTTTCTTCCTGGATGTAGTTGTTCTACCGATTCCAAGCCCTCAATATGAATGCTGATTGAGAAACGTTGACTGCGTCATCTGCCTGCCCCCAGAGCGATGTGGAGAAGTTAGAGGGTCTTCCAGTCACCCCCTTCATGGATCGGGACAAAGTCACCAAGCCTTCGTCTCAAACGGGCTTCATCAGATTCGTCCTTCTGCCTCTCTTCATGGAGTTAGCCAACCTCTTTCCCTGCTTGGAGGTTGGTCGTTTTAAAATAACAGAAAAGACTTGAAATGATTGATTGCGTTAGTTTGCTTTGGGGTTTAACCAAATTAATTGTTCACTGATCCTACAGCAGCACATCATCGACCCGGTCCGGAAGGCTTTGGATTACTACACCGAGATGGAGAAAGCCCTGGAGAGGGAGAAGCAGAACCGTGCTCCAACTGAGAAGATAGTCAAGAGCAGTGACACATGTGGGGGCCGGCACAGTTCAACCGACAGCCAATCAGACGCTGAAGCCTTGAAAGCAGATGTTTAGTTGTAAATACTTAAAGTCTGAACCTTTACTTGTTTCTTTGCTGGACGCAAAGCTCACGGCCAGGTGTTCCCAGATTACTCTACCCCACCGCCCATTCACCAGGTGGCGTATTACTTCCAATAGCAGACCTTGCGGTTGCAGATGTGGTTGATGCTGGGTTCCCGTGATTTATAACTAATACCATGCTGCTATTTGTTTTGTGTAAATAAATTGTTAACTTTTGGAACCACCTGTTGTACATCTCCCTCATTTGTTGCGGTCAATGAGACAATACAGTATACATAAGATATACCTTTATTAGTCCCACAGTGGGGAAATTTGTATGACTGCGGCAGCCGAGGGGAGGGGAGTACATACATTAAAAAAATACATAAATATTAACATAATGTAACACATGTAATATACATATTAACATATGGTATACATTGTAACATATGGTGTACATTTTAACAATTTACATGGGAGCCGTTCTTCAACATTGGTGACAGCTTGGCTGTCATCCTCCTCTGTCCCACCACCTCCACTGAGTCCAGGGGGCATCCTAGGACAGAGCTGGCCTTCCTGATCAGCCTGTCCAGTCTTCTCCTGTCGGCCGCAGTGATGCTGTTCCCCCAGCAGACCACCTCATGAAACATAGCTGAGGCATCATGGTGTCATAGAAGGTCTTCAGGACTGCCAGATGACCACATGAAATGGCACTTTGTGGGAGTCAGTTTCGGATTGCTAAGCTTCAACCTCTCAAACACCATTTTTAGCCTCTGCAAAGCTAACAATTAGTACCTGTTGCTTAGACCCTGCGGGGGTCTGTTGTACTACACTGTAGAAGCTAGCGGTCAGGTTGAGAAAAATGCATTCCCACCAAAAGCATCATCCTGTTGAGGCAGAGGGTGGGCATCCTCGATGGTACGTCCATTCAGCCAGGAAAATCTGTGAGAGACGCATGTCCTCGTTCGTCTTCCAAACCAAAACAAGCGGTGACACGTACTCACTCGTAGAGTTTCTTAATTATTCCCCGCTCCTCCATTCCATTCAAAACCGCGCGTAGCTGACACTATGGTATCCTAAAGGGTTTGCTACCACTCAGATGGATGTGGTGAACAAATCCTTTTACTTTTCCATTAGTACAAAAAATCTTAGATCAAAGCACAAGGTGAGATAAAAAAAGAGTAGAGTAGGTCAGTCTGGCTTGGTTGGTTGGTTGGTTGGTTGGTTGGTTGATTGGTTGGTTGGTTGGTAGGCTGGTTGACTGGTAGCTTTGATCTGACTTTGATCTAACATGTGGAATTTGGAATGATGTTCTTTGAAGTAGGTGTTTGGATGTGTACATCAAAGGCCTGGAAGTTATATATGTCTATACTTGTTGGTCTGTTGTAGTTGGTTATTTCAACCTAATCCTCGCTCGTCTGGGAAGCATGAGTCTTAACGGAAAAAATCAGCTTAGCAGAAAATGCAACCCTTATCCATTCCGTCTATACCATGACACACATAGGTACATCGAGGGCGACATCCTTGACGTCCCAGAATCCGTTGCTGGGGAAATGCTTGAGCCGTGCCATGAGTATACCGACTTCATCCAAACAGATGAAACAAGAATGTTAAAATTTAGTACTGAGGTTGTTCGCTTTGCTGCTGCCTGCATGAATTGCCGAACCAATGGCACCATCCACTTTGGAATTGGGGACAAACCGGATTTCACCCACGGTGAAGTGTTGGGGGTGAATGTGAAGGACAAAAATGCCTTCACAATTGAGCTCAAATCTGCCCTAGTTAGGGGTTTTGAGGGTAAACACAGGGAGGCTGCTCAGCTTTGCATTAAATCTCCTCGATTTGTTCTCGTACTCACCAGGAACATGGCATCATCGGGCAAATATGTGATAGAAGTGGATGTTGAACCTCGCTCTACCATCTGTAAAGAAGAAATCTATCACACTTTTATTTTTAGCATAAAAAAAGATAATGATAAGGAAACAAAACCACAGTTCTTTGTCCGGGACGGCGGCAGCACCAGGGACCTTTTTTCCAAACCCATCGAGGAGTACAACCAGTTTGTCTCCGGTGTGGCAAAATTAGCAAAACTCCGAAAACAAGCAGAAGACGAGATCCTCGTTCTCACGAGAAGCAATATCCAAGGTCTCCGATTAATCCATACGATAACTGGTGGTTCCAAGTCTTTGGATGAGTCATCTTTTGACCACTATGTAATCGTCACAAACAAATCACATCCACCCCAGCTTGAATCAATGGGATTTCTAATAGAACTCAACCCATTCGTTGTTCTGGACTTTGATCCAGAATCAAGCAAACAGGGGTTACAGCATTACTTCACACAGCACCGTACAGTGAACAGCCTTTTACCGCAGGAGTATAAACAATCACCACCTGTCGAGGACGAGTCGAAATCAACTCAACCGACCAGCTGGATATTCTGCAATGGGGGCTATGAGAACGAGGCACCTTCTGACTTGGACAAATGGTATATGGAAAAGGGAGCCTCTGTTGAAGCAGCGGTTCATGTCTTGTCTCATGATGTGCTTCCAAACAAGAGAGTCCTTGTGATTTTCCTACTTTTATCAGACGTGTCTGAGAAGAATGATCCTCTAATCAAGACTTACTCGACTATTGTGAAACATCTCAAAGACAGAGACCAGTTCTTCTGTATTTGTGACAGTAAAAACGGATTTACATCATGGAGAGACAAAATTTTTGATCAATATAGAGTCAGCATCACCGACAAATGTGTTTACGAGCTTAGTTTGGCCGAAGTCAACGACACTATCCTCAGCCTTTCCTCTAAACACCAAACCAAACATGTCCTATCCAGTGTTGGAGGAAGCAAAGTGTTCCTTGATAGGAACTTCGAGAACAGCTTGGATACCTTAGACGTTCTGTGCGTGAACCAATGCGTAGGACAAAGTGAGGACAAACTAGCCACAGAGGAGGACTTCTACAAGGGGAAGGAAGTGTCATGGTGGAATTTCTATTACTCCGAGCAGCCAGGATCCACTCCATTCATTAAACGTGACAAGTTGAACTTCATGGTGGAACACATCCCAGACATGTGCTCCCGCAGAAGGGCCTGTGTGCTCTTCAACCTCCTGCATGCACCTCGATGTGGTGGGACCACACTGGCCAAGCATGTTTTATGGATTCTCCGGGACAAGTTCCGATGTGCTGTCCTCAAAGACAGAGACTTTGAGTTCCCTGAAGTCGCGGAACAAGTGGTCAATCTTTTAACATATAAGAATGAAAAGCATCTACCACAGGTCCCTGTTCTGCTGATGGTAGATCAGTTTGGTGATAAGGAGGAAGTGCTTGACCTGCAAAAGATGATTGAAAAAGAATGTATGAAGAAAAACATCCAGTCCAGGTCTGCACAGGTTATCATCCTGAACTGTATGAGGTCAGAGTCTGCAGATGAGATTGAGATTAACGACACAATATTCCTGAAGGATAATCTCTCTGACAACGAGAAGAAACTGTTTGAAGATAAACTTGTAGAACTAGAGGAAACCCACAAGAATGCCCAACAGACATTTGATGGATTCATGTTTATCAAGAATAACTTCACCTCAAATAAGGATCGGAATTTCTACGTCAAGGTCTTCTTGATTTTGATGTCGACATTGGTGTTGGCTATGACTTTGATATTATATTTAGCCCCTGAGCTACTAAACATAGAACTGTGAGAGTACACGAGGCAAAAACAGACTCCAAGCATATTCACTATATTTTGATGAAGAGATATCATTCAGCAGAAGAGTCTCAGTTCTTTGAGTTCTCTCAGTGGGTTCTCTCCGGGTGCTCCGGCTTCCTCCCACCTCCAAAAACATGCAGTTTAGGTGAACAGTTCACACCAAATTGTCAAAAAAGATATTATTAAAACAATATAATATAAAAATATATTATAATATGATAATGTAATATGTGTGTCTGTGTGGGTTCTCTCCGGGTTCTCCGGCTTCCTCCCACCTGTAAAAGTATACAACTTGGGTGAATTGTTCACACCAAATTGTTAAAAAAGGTATAATAATAAAATAATATAATAGTACATTATAATATAATACAATATCATATATGATATCTTACAAAAATATAATATAAATAATATGATATATTATAATGTAATATCATATAATGTGTGAGTTTTCTCCAGGTTCTCCGGCTTCCTCCCACGTGCAAAAACACGCAACTTGGGTGAATTGTTTACACCAAATTGTTAAAAAGGTGTAATTATTGAAATTATAATACAGTGGTACCTCTACTTACCAAATTAATTGGTTCCGGAAGAAATGAACCTAAGTACAAAATTTTGTATGTAGAGATGCGTTTTCCATGCAAAAAACCTTGTTCCAAGCCCCCCAAAAATTCCGACTTAAATGTTTTATAAAGCATAAAAATGCATCAAAACATGTAACAAATACATGTTACGATTAGATTATTACACAATAAATGAGTTGTGCATAATATAAAAAACAAAGAATAAAGAATAAAAATGATGGTCATTTACATTTTAACTGCTGTCCTCATTGTTTTTTGCCCTCTTTGGGCAAAAAACACACATCAGCAGCTCCTGATGGTTTGTGTCACAACTTCTGTCTGACCTCCACTTCGTTCATTTATTGTATACCCACAGGAGTGTTTTCTGACAATAACATCTGTCCTTTCCAGGGTCTTCTCCACACCCCTGCAGGCTATCAGCTCGTTCCTGTGTTTTACAACCACCTGCTGCTCATCAGCCAATCAGCCTCCACCCTACATATACAGGTAGTCCTCAACTTACAAACACAGTCGGTCCTGAGGGGCTGTTCTGGGTCAAAGTCCTGAACAGCTGACCAGTTCAGGTTTTACTGTGTTTTTATACACACTCACAAACAACTGAAATAACCTCAACGTTAACCTAACAAGAATCGTATTTTCACAAGTTGTTCAAAAATATTGACTCTGGTTGTAGAAGAAGATATTTAACGATATAAACTCAACAGGTTTGGTTACAAAATAGTTAATTTTACTTGAGCCTATCGCTTCTGTTTTATTCCTGTTATTTTATTCCACCTTGGTCAAAAGTCGTGACGAGCAGAGGTAGTGGCGACATCAGCGGTGGATCCGTTCTGCACATGCGCAAAACGGGTCCTGACAGTCAAAGGAGGTCAGCGAGTGGTGCCTGTTCAAAATGACCCGACGTGAACGACTGGTCTAAATTAAACTACTAAAACGAGATTTTCCACATAAATATTTTAGTAGATTAATTCATGACTATTAAATACAGAAGATAAAAGCACTGAAACAAAAACGGTGAAGTTTGCCCGAAGAGACTGCATTTTCAATCAGGCAGGGTAGACTAGTACGCGGAAGGGTCCTGAACCTCAAACACACACACTCGCACACATACACACACGTGTACTGGCCGCTGGAACCATGGCGGACCTGCAGATGAAACTTCTCCGCAAGAAAATTCAGAAAAGAAGCGAAAAGAATAAGAAACGAAAGCTGCTAGAAAAACAGGCAGAAGAAGAGACGCCCGCGTCAGGTAAACGACGGGTCCTTGGCTTCCGGTCCGCTGGAACGCGCTAGCAGCGTTAGCTTGTTCTACCGTACTTCTACGACTTTAAAAGTGTGACGTCACTTTCCGAAACAGCATTAGTTGATTTTTGAACATAAATAGTTTTGATACGTGTTTTTCTTGCTATTTTCTGTACGTTGTTGCTGATTATTTATTTACTTGGCAAACATTTTAGCTGCTTAGCCAGATAGCATTGAGCATTATTAGCATGGAAGTAATGAATAAAAGTCATTTTGTGGATGCGGAGCCGTAAAGTAGACCCACGCTGCCAGCAGTTCTTTGTCTGTTTCCTGCCTGAGGAGGTGAATGTCTGTGCTGTTTCACAGTCAGCTCCAATGGGCTGGAAGGAGAAGGTGAGGAGCCAGCATCGACCCGTCAGGCAGAAAAGCCCAAGAGGAAACAGAAGCCGACTGAAGAACCAGAGGAAGGGACCACAGAAGAAGCTCCTCTGAAGAAGAAGAAGAAGAAGAAGAGGAAACTGGGGGACGGTTCCGAATCCCCAGGTACCGGCTGGAGGCGCTCACCTGGAGCCAGAACCTGGGTGTTGTTTGGTGGACTAACAGATTCTGATTTCTATTCCAGCTGAGAAGAAGACCAAAACAGAGGAGGAACCAGACCAAGAGGAGGAGGAAGCAGCGTCGTCAGATGGAGATGAAGAGGCCACAGATGAACCAGAGGGAGACCGGGTCAACGGAGAGGAAGAGGAGGGCAAGGAAGCAGCAGAAGATGTGCCTGAATTACCTTCTGGTTTAACAGGTACTGAAAAGACGATCTGCTTACTTTTACAGCCAATCAGAACAAAGTTACTTGTATGGACAGTAAACAGGTTGTCTTTGGTTGTTTGACGTCTGGCGCTTCATTATCTTGATGAACTGTTACGATCTCCCAGGAGCCTTTGAGGACACGTCCTTCTCCTCCCTGGAGGGGCTGGTGAGCGAGAACACGCTGAAGGCCGTGAAGGAGATGGGCTTCGAACACATGACTGAGATCCAGCACAAGAGCATCCGCCCCCTGCTGGAGGGGAGGTGCGTTTCACCGACGATCGGCTCGCTGATGATCACGCCGTTTCTTTGTGGATGCTTCATGGTGTTCGTTTCTCCGCAGAGACGTTCTGGCTGCTGCCAAGACCGGCAGCGGGAAGACCCTGGCCTTCCTCATCCCATCCATAGAACTCATCTACAAGCTGAGGTTCATGCCCAGGAACGGTAAGACCTGTTCATCCTTAGATCCTCTGGGCGCTTGTAGTCCATAGATTCTTTCTGGTTTCATCCAAAACGTTTGAGACGAGGTCTGATTTCCTCTCAGGCACCGGCGTAGTGATCCTCTCCCCCACTCGGGAGCTGGCCATGCAGACCTACGGGGTCATGAAGGAGCTGATGACACACCACGTTCACACCTACGGTCTGATCATGGGGGGCAGCAACCGCTCAGCCGAAGCCCAGAAGCTGGCCAACGGCGTCAACATCCTGGTGGCCACGCCTGGCCGTCTGCTGGACCACCTGCAGGTGAGCAGCTGGACACAGTCCTCAGTTATAAACGCATCTGGATGTTAAAACATGCTTCTGTCCTCAGAACACGCCTGGATTCATGTACAAGAACCTGCAGTGTCTGATCATCGACGAGGCCGACCGGATCCTGGAGGTGGGCTTCGAGGAGGAGTTGAAGCAGATCATCAAGCTGCTGCCGAGTACGTAGCATCCTCGTCAGGATGGCGTCAGCTCTCCTTCCCCCCCCTGCCTTGAGCTGATTGGTCGTGTTTTTATCTGCTTCTTCAGAGAAGAGGCAGACGATGCTGTTCTCAGCCACTCAGACCAGGAAGGTGGAGGATCTGGCTCGCATCTCGCTGAAGAGGGAGCCGCTCTACGTCGGAGTCGACGACCACAAAGACAAAGCCACAGTGGACGGCCTGGAGCAGGTAGGCCCCGCCTCAGCTTGCTGTTACCTACCGTCAGGGTTCAAACTCAACCCGAAGCCACGCGTCGTTTCAGGGCTACGTGGTTTGTCCGTCAGAGAAGCGCTTCCTGCTGCTCTTCACCTTCCTGAAGAAGAACCGCAAGAAGAAGCTGATGGTCTTCTTCTCCTCCTGCATGTCGGTCAAGTTCCACTATGAGCTGCTGAACTACATCGACCTGCCCGTCATGGCCATCCACGTAAGACACGCCCCTCCTGGACCCCACCCCCCCTCGGCAGGTCCAGCTGCTCTGAGATGCCTCCTCTCCTCCCCCAGGGCAAGCAGAAGCAGACCAAACGCACCACCACCTTCTTCCAGTTCTGCAACGCCGACTCGGGCATCCTGCTGTGTACCGACGTTGCTGCCAGAGGCCTGGACATCCCGGAGGTAGACTGGATCGTCCAGTACGACCCCCCCGACGACCCTAAGGTACCGCTTCCCATTGTCAAGGAAGGATCGGACAGGAACGGTTGTTGTTAGAGTCAAAACAAGTCACTGCTGCTGGCATGAAATTGTTACAAGGAGTGTGAAGGGTGCTTCATTCGCTGTGTGTGTGTCCCACAGGAGTACATCCACCGGGTGGGCAGGACAGCCAGGGGCATCAACGGCCGAGGCCACGCCCTCCTGATCCTCCGACCAGAGGAGCTGGGATTCCTCCGCTTCCTCAAACAGGCCAAGGTGACGTCGAGTTACGCATGAGGATGTCTGATGACGCGTTAATTCCACACTAATTAGATGTTAGCTATGTGGTATTACATGTTAACACATACTTAATATGTAATTATGTGTTAATCACACATGAATTAGGCATTAATTAAGCAATAATTACATGTTAGTTGGGATTTAAGTACACATTAATTGTTAATTACATGTTACCGTCTTGTGTTTTTAGGTCCCTCTGAGCGAGTTTGAATTCTCTTGGACTAAAATCTCTGACATCCAGTCGCAGGTGAGAGCTGTCTCCACCTGGTGGTGTTTAACAGATGTAGACAGGTTAGCTGTGACGCTATCGAGCTAACCCAGTTCAGACCCGAGGAGAAACTCTGTCTGATTGACTGACACACGTTATTATCACCGTGAATAGTTCTATGTTTAGTGGTGTTGAACTGACGCAAGCTGCTTGTCGTCCAGCTGGAGAAGCTCATCGAGAAGAACTACTACCTGCACAAGTCTGCGCAGGAGGCCTACAAGTCGTACGTGAGGGCCTACGACTCCCACTCGCTCAAGCAGATCTACAGCGTCAATACCCTCAACCTCCCGCTGGTGGCGCTGTCATTCGGCTTCAAGGTGCCCCCCTACGTGGACCTCAGTATCCTTCACTCCATTTGGTCGGTTTCAGTTGTGTTTGGTTTCACAGCCAAGGAAGATTTAATTGTTTCAGTGGTGAAATAACATCATTCAGTCAGTCATCTTCAGATTACCACCGCTGTATCAGCCACAGTGGGTCAATTCATTCAGATTAAAACAAAAACCGTGAATGTAGTTAGGAAATAAGGATTATATATGGATTAATTAACCCAGAGTAGTCAGTTTCTCCTAAACTCAACTTTCTCAATATTGGTTTTTCCTCTTGAATTTACGACTTTAAAAGTTTTCATTCATTTATGATTCAGATCTTAATTTAAAAGCTTTTCTCAAAAATGTATGATTTTAAGGTTTAGTTTCGTGATTTCTGAAAAATTCAAATCTATGAACTAAGTAAATTTGAAATGTGAGAAAAAACATTTTGAATTTTAATCTCAGAAAATTCATATTTTTTACACGATTTTTAAATATTTTTGTTTGTTTTTGTCTTAAATTTCTCTGTTTAATCTCACTTTTATTTAATATCCTGACAAACATTTGTCTTAAGTTTTCCCCCTCCTGACTGGTATATAGACTGACGTGTAGCCCCCCCTTTAGCATTGTGGTTTTCCCTAACCGCCCCCCCCCCAGACGTCCACAGTAGCAAAGGCGTGAAGCTGCAGAAGCGAGGTGGCGGTGGCGGCTTCGGCTACCAGAAGAACAAGAACGTGCAGAAATCCAAGTTCTTCAAGCACGTCAACAAAGGGAAGGGCGACAGGAGGCAGTTCTCCCGCTGACGCTGCTGGGCAACCTCCTGGGCGATGCGCCGGGTGACTCCCCCCGAGGCGTCAGGACCCACGTTGTGTAAAAGTGTTTTGTAAATGTTAACCGTTTCTTCCCCCTGAGGGTCATTAAACTTGAAGCTCCTCAGTTTGTCTCATTCGTCTTATTTATTCCATTTAGCAGAGAAACTCGCACGACTCAAACAACCGACCAGAAACGTTCCCTTTAAAAGAACCCAAACAGAACCGTCGTGTCGTGATTCTGATCACGACACGACGGACCGATTCAGAAATGAAGTAAAAGTTGATTTCTTAAAACATTTAAAATCGTCTCCAGACGGATGAGCGGACCCGAGTTCATCTGGACGTCACAAATGGTGCCATGGAAACAAAGTCCTCCTAGTCAGCGTGTGGGTCTATCTGGAGGGTCGCCGTGGCAACGGAAGGACCAAGAAGAGCCCGACGGATTCAGGGGGTTAAGTCTTTTCTAGATGAGTATCGACTCGCGATGATATCATTCATCCTCCTGTCCTTCGTCTGTGACTCCTCCTCGGGTCTCGCTCCGCTGTCGGCATCCATGACACCTTCGGGTCACCTGAGGTCACATGACGAGATTCAAACACATCAGAGCTCAAGTCAGAACCCAGAGAGCAGCTCAGAGTCAAACCAAACGGGGTGAGGCTGTTGCTATTGCAACCATCAAACAATTTGTGAACCTGAACTGTTTCACCGCGTGAACATGGACTGTTTCAAATGTTCCACAACAGCAGTAACTTTCACACCTTAAGGATCCACTCTGGTGGGTGGGGCTAAACGGTCGCCGTTCCCACCGGCACCGCTGGGCTCGCTCGTCTCCCAGTTCATGGCTCTCTGGACCGCCTTCTTCCAGCGAGCGAAGCGGAACTCACTCTCTGTTTGCGACGACAGACGCGTTAGCATCAGGTGCTCCTGTGGCTCTGGGGCGGTCGATAATGTGTTCGCTTACCTTCGCTGTGGATCTGGGGCTCGTACTTCTCTGACGTGATGTGGGAGAGGTGTCCTGGGCTCAGGCTCCACACGTCCACGCCCTCCGCCGCCCCCGCTGCCATGGCGGCGCCCAGAGCCGTGGTCTCAGACATGGCGGGCCGCACTGGTCCGGGAAGCAAACAGGAAGAGAGAGTCACCCCAGACTGAATCTGGTGAGTCAGGGGGCGTGTCTGGACACACCTGATGTGGGCGTGTCCCTCCGGAGCCAATCAGCTGCTCCTTACCTACGGGCATGCACAGGATGTCGGCCTGCAGCTGCATCAGCAGCCGGTTGGACGTCATGCCACCGTCCACCTGCAGCTTGGTCAGCGGGACGCCGCTGTCCTGGTTCATGGCGTCCAGGATCTGAGCGACAAACCAGCCAATAGCATTCATTCACACCACACCTGAAGCCACGCCCCCTTACATACTGCTAGTGTGGCGACTCGCCTCTCTGGTCTGGAAGCAGACGGCCTCCAGCGCGGCGAAGGCCAGGTGGTTCCGGTTGGTGAACTGGGTCAGCCCGCAGATGATGCTGCGAACAAACGGGATGCTAACGCGCTAATGGAATGCTAATGCACTAATCACATGGCTGTCATCCTAACTTCCTGGTCACATGTTTGTAAGATCACAATCAGAATTTGAATCTTCAAAACGAGACATCAGCCCTTCTGTCGGCTAACAACTAAGTTATGCTAGCTTGCGTTGACAAACGAAGCAGCCAATCAGCTGCTCCGATTGGAGCTGCCTGTGGACCTGTACATGTGTGACCTGTGTCCTGAACACCTGTGCCTCACCCTCTGGCGCTGGGCTCCCAGTACGGCGCGTAGAGTCCTGAGAACGCCGGCACGAAGTAGCATCCGTAGGAGGAGCCGGCGGCCGCCGCGAGCGTCTCTGGGGTGACAGGAAGTGAGAAACAGGAAGTGAGTCCAACGAACGACTGACGCGGACGGATGCTCCATCCAACCAGCAACCAACCGATCTCCGCCGAAGTCTGGATGATGCCCATGTTGTCCCGCAGCCAGCGGACCACCGCCCCCGCGATGGCCACCGAACCCTAGAGGGAAACCCCGCGTGAGTCACACCAGACACACACACACACACACACACACTCACACACACGTCTGACGCACCTCCAGAGCGTAGCAGGCTGGCTCCGCCCTCCCCATTTGATAGGCCACGGTGGTGAGGAGGCCGTGGTCCGATATCACCGGCTGAAAGAGGAGGTCAGAAGTCAAAGGTCAGAGGTCAGGAAGGTCCTTCAGAACCTTCTGGTTGGTTTGAGGTGTGAAGAGACGACGTCTCACCGTGGAGCCTGTGTTCCTGAGCAGGAAGCAGCCTGTCCCGTACCTGACAGGTGAGACGGGAATGACAGGTGAGACAGGGACGACAGGTGAGACAGGACACACAGGTGAGACAGGTGAACGCCGCCCCCTGCTGACCACTCACGTGTTTTTGGCTTGGCCTTTATCGAAGCACATCTGACCAACCAGAGCAGCCGATTGGTCGCCCAGGCACTGAGGGAGATGAGGTCACAGTTACTACGACCCCAGTGACCGCCATGACCTCTGACCTCTATGACCTCACACACGTGTAAAAACACTTAAATCACTTTGACTCCTGGAACTTTTGATTGGTCCAGGGTCAGTCGGTTTGGTTATTGTTTTATGACCGGCTGCTGGGTCACATGACCACTATCATGTCCATATAAGGACAGAATGACATCATCGTTAACTCACCCCGGAGATCGGAACGCCGGCCAGGGACCCAGATTTCTGGAGAGGAGACATGAAGAGGATTAGAGCCCCTCTGTCACCTAGACCCCCCATAGACCCCCCAGACCCCATAGACACCACAGACCCTCACGTGGTCACATGACCTCACCATCAGGCCGTAGACCTCAGACGAGCTCCTGACTTCGGGGAGGATTTCCATCGGGACGTCAAAGTACCTGAAAGCAGTCAATCACAATGCAGGAAGCTCAGACGGATTGTCTTCAAATGAACCAATCATGGTGAGGGTGAGGGGCGTGGCCTGTTCTGACCTGCAGAGTTCTGGGTCCCAGTCCAGGCTGTGGATGTTAAAGAGCATCGTCCGGCTTGCATTGGACACGTCGGTGCAGTGGACCCCGCCCTCCTTGCCCCCTGTCAGGCACTGGGGAGGAAGAACATGGGGGGTTAGGTTCTGTTATGATGGGGGGGGGGGCATGGTGCCGGCCTCCTTACCCAGATGATCCAGGAGTCCACCGTCCCAAACACGGCCCTCTGGCTCTGCACCGCCTGCCGGACCTGGTCCACGTGGTCCAGCATCCAGCGCAGCTTCACCGCGCTGAAGTAGGTGCTGATGGGGAGGCCCGTCTTATGCTGGGGGCCGGGGGGACACCATCAGGTCTAGTCTCTGATCACACATACCTGTGAATGTGGGGGGGCCCACCTTCAGGTGGTTCTTGTCCTGACCCGGGGCCTTCTGGATCAGCCCCTCTACGGTGGACTGGGTCCGTAGGTCCAGCCAGACTGCAGGAGACCAGAACCGACCAATCAGGACGAGTCTAGCCACCCATGTTTAAATGAGATGCGTCTGATTGGATGTCCACCCACCAATGGCGTTGTAGAGTGGCTTCCCGGTCTCCTTGTCCCACACCAGGGTGGTCTCCCTCTGATTGGTCACCCCCACCGCTGAGGAGACAGACAGCAGGAATGAACGGGAAGACCTACCACTGCCTGTGGGGCGGGGTCAAAGGTCACGCACCTTTAATGTTGGAAACGTCCACGCCGAGAAGACGGAGCTTCTCGCACGTCCTCTCCATGCACTCATAGACGGATTGGATGATCTCCACCGGGTCCTCCTCCACCCAGCTGGCCAATCACAGACACACATTCACCAGGGTGAGCCCCGCCCCTGACAGCCTCTACGGCCCCACCCCCAAAACATTCAAGAAAACCATCGATTCAGCAAATCTGAAGTTGTTTTATTAATCTGGATTAGATTTGATCGACCTTGAACCAGAAGCTAGGCATGATTAATCGATCGTCACAGAACCTCCGGGACTGGTTATGCAACACAGGTTATACGAGGAGCTACAAGCCAGACTTTCGACCCGTTGGTCTGCACAGGAAAAATGGCAGCAGGTGATTCATGGAAAGTTAAAGAATAATCTGTGAGGAGACACAGGGGGAGGATGAGGTCGTGACCCCGACGGGGTTAGAACATGTAAGGTGTTCCAGCACCCGTGGTTCTGTGGTGTGGGGTCCTGGAGGAACCGATGGGGAACCTTGGAGAACTCACCCCTCCTTAGGGAAGCTCTGGTTGATCTCCACCTGGTGCTGACTCAGCAGCTCTGCCGTCCTGGCGTTGAATACCTGAGGAGGGAGGAAGTGGGTCAGAGCCACAAGAACCGACATGGAACCACAAGCGGGACCCGGTGACCCCAACAGGAAACAGAAGCGACCCCAACAAGAAACAGAACCCAACCTCCTGGAACAAGGAAGAAGAAGAGTTAAAAGAGAACATCCTGATCCAGATCTGACTCATTCAGATCGGTTCTGGAGGCCCAGCGGCGGGTCGATGTTTCGCTCTATTTGTGCTCTGAATCTTCCAGCTGACCGACTTGAGGAAAACAATTTGATGCATGAATGATCAGAATTCAGCAGAAACAAAAGAAGGAAAATGTTCCGTTTGGACCAGAACCGAGTGGACAGAAGTGGACGAGGAGCTCAGGTCATGGAGTTCAACAAACTGGGTTTATTACGTAATAATAAAACTTTTATCACGTTCATTATTATCAGTTTCGATCATAACACCTGCAGTTCCGTCATTGGTCAGCGGGGGCGCACTGTGAACACACGGGTTTCATGTTCACGCTGGAGTTAAAACAAAGTTTTTTTAGTTTGAGTTACTTTAACTCCATGTGACTCATTGATTCCCGGTGATCCAGTGCAAACTAATCGAACCCAGAGAGAGCCAGCAGCTCGGCTCTCGTCCCCGGTCTTTGTGAGACGTTCACGGACGCCCCAGCTGCTGTACACGTCACTCACCAGGAACCTCGTCGAGCTCGTGCCCTGATCGATTGCAGCGACCAGCGGATCCATGGCGGGGCGGAAGCCGGTAAACCTCCGAGCAGCCGTGAGAGACGACCGGGCGGCGGCAGCGGCGGCGGGGGCGGCGGCGGTTCCGTGCAGGACGGCCGGTGTTGTTTCGACCTCCGCTCCTCGTGAGAGTCGTTCGGCTGTGGCTGGGAGGGACCAGGAGGAAGCGGCCAGTGCCGCACGTCTTGATTGGCTGAGCGTCAGAGGTGGGACAAGCATCGTTCAATCAGATTTGGGGGTAAGGCGCTCGCGGTCGGAAGGGATGACAAAAATGTTACCGGAATATGTGGTGGAGGGGGGCGGGGCAAAACATCACGATGACGTCATAGAGAAAAAGACTTGATTCTGACGTAATTACAGCAAAGTGATGACGTGTTTGAATGTAAAGATAATTATTATTTAAAATTATATCTAATTATTACAGGAGTCACGTGCGAACCTAAAGGAAAGGTTTTCTAAATAAATGTTAAACTAATAAATAATCTATAAATCACAACTTGACAAAATTGATTTTAAAATAACGAGTTATCAGATAATTTTGTGTCTGATTTAAACGACATCGATACAGGACATTTATTCTTTAATTCTTTCATCCTTTAAGGACATTCATCCTTTTATTCTTCATTCATCTTTTATGACGCACTCCATCTGCAAAAACTCAGGCAAGTACAAAGTTCATGTTAGGGAAATGTTAGTTTCTCTATTGAGAATTCAATTATTTAGAGATAATTAAAAACATAGAGTTGAATATAAATATTTCAATAACACTGAAATTTCCATCTAATTTAGTTAAATTTATTATAAAGAATCACAGGAATGTAAAGTTTTATGTAATGTAATGCAATGTTGCATCAGCCCGAATAAATTAATTTAATCCTCTCTCTATGTTTTATACTCATGTACATACGAGTCATATCAGCTGAATTTTTCTGTAAATCCAAACGTTTATTTGATTTGACCTTTGAAAGTGAGCATGATATGCTGATAAAAGTCTCCTATTAGAAAAACATTAACAGAATATCTGATCGAGGTCACATGACATTATTTTATTTGGACGAATAATTTAACTAAACGTGTTTAATGAACATTCAAACAGCTGCTTTTTACTACACATGAATTCGAGGATATTTAAAACCAGAACATTCCAGAACATTCTGTTCCCTCAGCATCTGGTTTAAATTTGAAACCAGAACAACAACACAAACATGAATAAAAACCATCTGTGGTGCTGTTGGAACATCGTTTAAAGATTACTCATTCAATCCTGACTTTAATCCAGCAGTTTTTAACTCTTTAGTCCTGCTGGATTCATTCTCAGGTGTCCTATATCATTTAAACTGCAGCATCAGCAGTAAACCGAGTCATGACAACAGGAGCTGTGATTGGTTGATCCACCAAGAACAGGTTCCGACGACATTTAAATAACTCCACACATTACTATAAGGACAGGGATGCATTGAAAAAACCTGCTTTACATCCTTTGTTCAGATGAAACGTTGGTCGTGGGAAAAGTCTGTTTTACTGTGATTCTCCCCATCAGGAGAGGTGATGAAGATGAGTTCAGACCGTGACGAGCGTCTCCTCCTCGATATTCATCACATGCATCTGTCTCTTCATGTCAGGCGCCTGAGCGGCGACCTGTGAGCTGCCGTCGCTCCTTTCCTCCATTGCCCCCTGCTGGCCCGTATGGTTCCTGGACGTTCTCCTCACTCTCTTCATCTCCTCCCACCTCCTCCTCCCCACCATCTCGGTCCTTTTGCTCCTCCTCTTCAGGAACCTGAGGGCGTAGCATGTTGGGCGTGGCCCAGCGCAGCTAAGGGAGCGTTCCCCAGTCTCGGACGGCGGCGACAGCGCTGGAACGCATCGCCTCTGCTCATCCTCCTGCGCCGCCCTGAACACCAGGTCGGTGATGTCACGGCGGAGCCCCATCAGCACCAGTGGGTCTTTTATGTCACGCATGTCAGCCAGCATCACCTCGGCGAAATGACGCAGCACGTCAAGTCTGGGGACGTCGCCCGCCCCGTCGTGGGGGTGTGGCCAGCTCAGAGACATGACGCCCGACACGCGAGGAGGCGGATCTAAGAAGCGAGGCTCGTCCTCCAGGTCCACATGAGGATTCATCGGGCTGCTGGAGGGGCTGCCCACCTCCTGCTCCACGCTGCCCTCCGTCTCCAGCTCCCCTTCCTGACCCGGCGCCCCCTGCAGGAGAAGAACACCTGAACGCCCGACATCCTCTGCAGGGCGTTCTGAATTAGATGGGGACTCAGCAGATGGGCGTCAGCCCTCCGGCGGATGATGTAAGGCTTCAGGAACGCCAGCTTCTCCCTCAGCATCTCCTGCTGGGGGGTGCTGACCTGCTCCGGGTGCCACACCACCCTCCCATACTGGGTCCCGCAGGGACCGGGACCTCCTTTCCACCTCAGAAACTACAGGAGGAACGTGACTATGATTTAAAATGAGCACCACCTGCTGTAGAGGAGGAGGAACTTCCCCACAAAAACTACAAGTGATATGACATTATTTTTTTAAAATTAAATTAAAATTAAATTAAATATTGGTAGGATCAATATTATTTCTTAACCCTTTAGTTATTTCTCAAGCATGTTTTGATGTATTTGAAAAGTGTTCGCTTGTGATTCTAGGTTCCAGTTTTTCAAGAAAGAAACTCCATATCCTCTAAAATGTGCCAATAACGACATGTTCTGTAATCAATAATTAATCGATAACGTACCAGACTTCCCGACCGCTGAGGCGAACTCGCTCCACAGCCTCGCCTTCAGATCCTTATCGTAGTAGGAATCAGACGAGGAGTTAAACAGACAGTCGTGTTTGCGCCAGAAGTCTATCAGCATGTTGTCCATGGTGGGGCCCCAGTGGGGGCCCCGGATCTGGCCCCGGAAGTGGGTCATAGTAGTGGAAAAGTTCGCTGATCGATCATCTCAATTATCAGCCCTACACCGGTTGATTGGTTCTGTTAGGGATGAGGTTCGTCTTCTTCTCCAGTTGCTCTCCAGACGGAACACTGGAGGACATGGAACCATACTGACACCAACCGGTGGAAAGAGGAATCGCACCTCCTGACTTCATAGTACAGTATTGTATTATTATACTGTAAATCTATTATTGTATTATTTTATATATAGTGTTATTATTTATAGTGTTACAATACTATTAT
Source organism: Antennarius striatus (assembly GCF_040054535.1). NCBI lineage: Eukaryota > Metazoa > Chordata > Actinopteri > Lophiiformes > Antennariidae > Antennarius > Antennarius striatus. Next base: position 5,411,757 of record NC_090787.1, read on the forward strand.
AGGGAATTTATAGTATTACAGGTTGTTTTCAGATTTTAATTTTTTATCTTGTGCACACGAACAACAAAAAGAACTAGAAGAAGAAGAAACAAAATTGAGTATAAACACTAGAAAAGTGAAATACAGCACAACAAAATAAAAGTATAGAACACAAATTAAAAATGACAGAGAAACAGTGTACATTTATTCCATAAAATAATAGAATTGATACATATTTAGCATATTAAATAACATAACTTTAGGACATTAATTAAAAAAATCGGATTAAATAAATATAATACGTACATTAAATACAGTATATCCAAACCATGAAAAAAAACCCCAATGAAATCCAGTGGGGCCGCCCCCCGAGATGATTGACGTCACCCGGCTCCGCCCCCGTCGCCATCTTTCCTCTCCCTGCCAGCAGGGAGGAGCGGAGTGCGGAAGTGGGAACGACACTGCGGGCTCGGGTTCCGCCTGTGGACGGCTCGCGACTCCAGCTGACACAGCCTGAAATCCCTCACGTCTATCCGCTGCTACGTCCGCGCAGACCCGGGGAGAGATGGCTGGACGGCTACCGGCGTGTGTGGTCGACTGCGGCACAGGGTAAGCCGTTCAAACCGGACCGCCGCTCGGGTGTCACCGAGACTCCGGAGGAAGGGGGGTGGGGGTGTCAGTGTCAGCAGCGGCTCGCTCTGTGTCAGTGCAGACGGCTAGCCAGAGAGCTAAGAGGCTAGCCAGCCGGCTAGCTGTGATTTGTGGTCACGCGCCGCTGGTTCCGGTTGACACATCCCGCCAGACCTGCAGCGGGGCTCGCGCCCCTCATTTGTTGTCATAGCAGTTAGCTAGCTTAGCTAGTTTCATCGCTAGCATGAAGCTAGTCTGTTTTCTCCCTGTTTTAAATGACTTCCAACCCCAGATGTTTGTCAGTTAGCACTGACACCGGGACCCGGGGGATGGGGAGACGTTCCCCGGAGGAGCGCCTTCAGGTGGGAGTAGTGAACCTCTGGGCTCCGTGGATCTGAGCGGCGCGGCGCTGCTTCCTCCTCAGTCTCACTTCCTCCCGCAGCCTTCTACTCCATATATGGTCGTTTCTCGGCACCAGAGCTCTCCATGACCCGCTTCTCTCCTCCGGTTGTTGTCGTCATTTTCGCAAAACTTTATTGACACATTAAAAACGTACTTTACATGATTTTTTAGAAACATAAATTATCATCTGGTGTTTTTCTAGACTGTATAATCACTCTTTTATTTTCTCTTTAGATGAGAATTAAATTATTTTTAGAAAATGTTCTCCAGTGACTATAATCTCATTTTTAACCATTAACTCTTTGTGGCATTCTCTGGCTCTTTGGTAAACGTCTTCACCCACTGCAGCCTGTGTGTTTCTGCAGGCTGAATTTTGTGTGTGTTTCCTGCATGTAGAGGCTTGAACTCGTCATTCCTGACGTTGCATCCAACCCCCCACCTGCAGGACAGGAACAGCGAGGACATGCCTATCTTTCCTGTCGACTGGTTCAGCTTCAGCACTTGTTTTTTGGGTTCAGATCGTTTGCGTGGAGCCTGTGACCCGCCGATTTCATCAAACTGTTCCCTTGTGATGCTGTGGGCTCGGGTTTGGGTTTAAGGTGTGCACTTTAACCTCTTTAAGCTTGTTTTCAGGGGGTTATTCCCTTCTGTCTCCTCTAGCAGGTGAACTGCATTTTCTGTAGACACAACCCCCGGGTCATGGACCGGTACCGGTCTGTAGGTCAGTCGGTACCGGTTTGTGGGTCAGTCGGTACTTGGTCAAACAGAAAAAATCCAGAACTTCTATTATTTCTGTTTTCTTTCTGATCTGGTTCTGAACGATGTTTAGTTTTAAATGAGTGGATTCTCTCCTCCACATCTGTCTGAGTCACTCTTGACGCTTGTGGAGATGCTTGCCTCGGTCACATGACTACCTTCTTGAAGTGGCCGCTCCGGCCGCTAACAGAATACATTACCACTAAACTGAAACTCCCAAGCTAGCAGAACCAACAGGAAACAAAGTTAAAAACCGGTTGTTCTGTAGGGTTTAATTCAGGTGCATCCCAGTCCAGAACCGTTCACGCTTTGCCCCTAATTCTCCTTCTTTTCTTAGTTTCATTAATGCTTTTCCACCAGTAGACAACGCTCTGGTTTTTGTGTTAGTCACACCTCAAACTATGAATGCTTTCTGCACAGATCAAATCCAGATGTGAACACCTGGAAAGAAAAGTCAAAATGTTGACCTCTGGTCTCTGATTCCTCTCTTTAATGTGAAACCCAAATGTTTCCAGCTCCTCCCTGGAGGCTGTTAACCAGCCTGCTGCTCCAGACCTCCACTGGGACGCAGGACAAACGTGCAGCTGAGATGGTTCGCTCTGATGGAACAGATGGCTTCCTCTCTGCTCCAGAACGAACAACGCGTTTGCAGGACGGTCGTAACATTAGTTTGGCTTGAGATGGGATGGTTCCAGCTGTGTGGAGGGAACAGCTGTCTGTGGCTGAGTCGTGGCAACACGACCCCCCCAGCTTGTCTGCTTCTCTGAGGAAAGAACCAAAGTCACATTCCAGTGTAGAAAACTCTAAACTAGGCAGAGGACAGATATCTCAGGTGTTATTTCCAAGGTGGGTGGAACCGTTCTTTATTTGTCTTGAGCAAACAGAAAATTACACAACACCAGTCTGCAATCATTAATGAGCCTCTGCAGCGTTTACCTTCAAATTCATGGTTACCTTCTGACACCACGTACAGCAACTAAAGGTGATGAAACATATCTGAAAGGGTTATGAGACAGTTGGTGGAGCTGGCTGTGGAGCTCCAGCTGGTGTGTGATGACGGTGGTGATGTCCACACACAGCTATGTGGTGTATTCGGAGCTTGCTGAGGCAGGTCGAGTTGGACAAGCTGGGACTGTTCTGTGGAATGAAGCGTTCAGAAAAACTCATTGCTGTGCAGGTATTTTTATCCTGGCGGGGCTTCTGTTATGTTTCATGGCCCAAACAAAAGACTCCAGAATCCAATGGGGTGTTGTTACTGGTTGAACGGTGTTGTGTGCTAATAAACAAAACACTGTACAGATGTCGCTGCATTCTGGTGTGTGGTTTGTTCACTCAGGCTTCAGCCGGGCGTGACTCGTACAGTGGAGCTTCCTTTCTGTAAAAATGTTTGTTCTCTAACACTTCTTGCCGTTCGGTGCCTGAACAGACAGGTTGTTGTGGCTCTTATGAATGCTGATTCGACTCTTCCTGCTCGTGTTTCCAACTCAAAGGTGGCTGTGTTATGACAGTGATGCATCCTGTTACGACCACATCGTCATAAGTGTCCTCTATCAGCCCCCGTGGGGCCCTTGAACAGGAAGTGTGAGAGCGGCGTCCACAACTGGTGGACGCCAGGACCACAACTGGTCCACATGTGGGGCCCCGTCCAACACTGGAGGCGTCTCAACAAACGCCGTTGCGGCAGTGGAGGCGTTGCTTCTCGTTCTGCTGAAGGCCGTCGTCGGTTTGTCTTAGTCAGTCCGTTTGTCTTACAGTCGGTCAGTTTGTCTTGCAGTTGGTCCGTTTATGCAGAGGTCATCCTCGTTCTCCTCCACAGACATGAATAGTCTCCAGTCTCCCACATGAATGGCTCTTTCAATGGCCTCCATTAGCATATCCTGAGCTGCTGCTGTTGGCTGCAGACCAGCCGGCCGGAGGACAGCCAGTCCCTTCATCAGAACCAGAGCCAGCAGCGATTCCGTCTACTGGAGAGCGCTGACGCGGTTCTAGCAGGATGTCTTTGTCCACAGCCTGCAGCCGATCCGTAACGAAGTGTTTTCTGTTGCAGGTACACCAAGCTGGGGTATGCTGGGAACACCGAGCCTCAGTTCATCGTTCCCTCCTGTGAGTATGGGAGTAACTGGGATCCAGGTTCCACCCCCCCCTACCACCAACAAAACTGAACTCTGTCTGCTCTGGTTTCCTGTCAGGCATTGCCATCAAGGAGTCGGCCAAGGTGGGAGACCATGCCCAGCGCCGGATGATGAAGGGGGTTGACGACCTGGACTTCTTCATAGGAGATGAAGCCATAGACAAGCCCTCGTACGCCACCAAGGTAGCTGACCCTAGGACACCCCTGGTGGAGCGTGAGCCTTTGTTCTGGTCCAGCTAGTTGGGTCATGTGACATCAGACCCGTTGTCCTCTAACCCGTTGCTCCGTTGCCCCACAGTGGCCGATCCGTCATGGGATCGTGGATGACTGGGACCTGATGGAGCGATTCATGGAGCAGGTCATCTTCAAGTACCTGAGGGCGGAGCCTGAGGACCACTACTTCCTCCTGGTAAGACACCCCCTGACCCGGGGGGGTGGGTTTCCTGTGGGTCCAGTCTGTCGGAGTTGAAACCAGTTCCAACCAACTGGTTTTCATTTCTCAAGAAGGTTTTATGAAACACTTCCTGTGTTGTCATTTTTCACTTCAACTTGAGAGGAAGTTATTCTTGAAAAACAACACCAGGATGTTGTCACGCTCCCATTTGTGAGCTCGCTGATGCTGAGTCATGTGACCTTTATCTATGGCGTTTGCAGACAGAACCTCCTCTGAACACGCCAGAGAACCGCGAGTACACCGCCGAGATCATGTTCGAGTCCTTCAATGTCCCGGGGCTCTACATCGCCGTACAGGTGAGCCACGCCCTCGTCCTGTACGTATCCGTCTGCTGCGCGGCGCCGACCCGCGGCATCATCTGACGCTTCCCTGTGTGCGGCAGGCGGTGCTCGCCCTGGCCGCCTCATGGACGTCCAGGCAGGTGGGCGAGAGGACGCTGACCGGGACGGTGATCGACAGCGGTGACGGCGTCACCCACGTCATTCCCGTGGTGAGTTTCCAGAGGTCACGCCCCCCTGAGCCTCCAGCCAATGAGGGGACCTTACCAGTTCACTCTTGGTCTCCTCCTCTTCCTCAGGCTGAAGGCTACGTCATCGGCAGCTGCATCAAGCACATCCCCATCGCCGGGCGCGACATCACCTTCTTCACCCAGCAGCTGCTGCGGGACCGCGAAGTGGGCGTCCCCCCGGAGCAGTCTATGGAGACGGCCAAGGCCATCAAGGTGGGTGCTGCCACTGGACGCCACCGCCACCTGCTGGTGCCGGCCGGAGGCGCAGAACCTCAGGGTGTAACAGCAGCTAATGAGTTCCTGACAAGATTAAATCCTCATGTGGAGATTTCAGGAAATGTTCAAGTGAAAACTGACAAAAATTTTAATTCAATTCAATGCAAAAAACTTTATTAGTCCCCAAGGGGGCAATTGAAAGCACATAGGGCAGGATCGGTGTAAAAGTGCAAAATTACAGTGTAAACAAACAATAAACATAAATAATAAATTATAACATAAATACAATATATCTTAAATAATAATTCAGAACCTAATAAGTTCAAAACTTAGTGCAAAATCTATTTAGTTTACAATCCCAATTTATTGAAAATCTAATGAGTTAATAATAATAATCCTTAATAATAATCCACAGTTTATTGATCCCTCTTGGGGAAATTCTCTTTACACTTCACACTTCTCACTTATTACATAAATGTGTTAATTACAGCACTTGGTTACAGGCACCTGAAACAGACACAGCACACTAGGGGCTTGTAGGCATGCAATTAGTAAATACAGAGAGGTACATATAACGGTACAGGGGAGGCAGAGTGACGAGTTGCGTGAAGAAATCAGGCCCCAATGAGCATCTTGTAGGGGGGACAGCACCTTGCTCAAAGGGCGCCCCGGCAGTGGCTGGGAGATGAGCCGAGACCTCCCAGATGGATGTCCTGGTGGGAGCGAGACTCGAACCCTCGATGGCTGGGCGATCCTGTCTTCAAAACGATTGCTCTACCACTGCCGCCCCACTGCCGTTACTTCAGAAACTAGTTAGTTATAAACTTAAGTCAGTTTAAAACCTAGTTAGTTCCAAAGCAAGTTTGTTTAGAGCCTAATTTGTTTAAAACCTTGTGGGCTAGTTAGTTCAAATTAGTTAGCTTAGTTTTACAATGTGACTTCTTCATGTTCAGAGACGTGTTTGTAGTTTTAGGACCGCTGCTAAGGAGCCTGGTTTCTGAACTAGTTCACTTTCATAGAGGTCAAAGGTCAGGTCTGAGGGTGTTTGTGTGGAGGAGGAGGATGGTGATCAGATGGAGGTCACACTCGCAAGCTTCAGTCTCTTCCTTGTTTTCATGGATGTCCCAGTGGGGGGCGCCAGCGGTCCACCGCTAACAGCTGACTCCTTTAAACCCCCTCCCTCTCCCCCCCACCCCCGTTGAGTTCCAGAAACCCCCCCAGACTGAGGCGCGCCGTCTGTGGGACAAACACCACCAATGGAGTGGATGTATTTTTGGTGTTTCTGCTGTCAGACAGTTTCCTGTTTGTTCGTCTTCACCCCCAGTTGCTGCTGCTGTCGGTCATCACTCTGATTATTCACCTCGACCCCCCCAGCCACCCCCCTCATGTCCCCTCATGTTTATGAAATAGCTTGTTATCCCAGACTCTGCTCTCCATGTCAAGGACCGGTCTTCATTACCCCGACACGGGCAAACAAGGAAGCGTGTGAATTCAAATCATTAGCATTAGCATTGAGGAGACGTTGCGAATCATGTCTGGAAATGTTAATTCTGGACGGCATCTCGGCTCGGCGCACTAATGACACGCATGCAGCGCCGCTCATTTGTATTCACCATTAGTAAAGCAATTAAACTTTCAACTATGGAGGTTTTTAAATGGAAAGAACAGCTCCTTATTATCACCACCGCACCGAGACGCGGCGGCGCAAACAAACGAGGATGTTCAGGTGATACGAACGTACAGGAAGGAGAAAAACACACCAGAGAAAGGAACGTCTTTCACCGTTTAGCTGTGAAGAAAAACAAAAATGACGGTTAGACAGGAAACCGGTTTCCCGCCAGGAGGCTGAATACTAGCTATTAGCTCCAACTGTGCAATTATTGTGTTTTACTGGTAATGCTAATGCTAGCGTGTGCTAACGTTCCCTTCCCTTGCTCAGGAGCGCTTCAGCTACGTGTGTCCCGACCTGGTCAAAGAGTTCAACAAGTACGACACGGACGGTTCCAAGTGGATCAAGCAGTACACCGGCATCAACGCCATCAGCAAGAAGGAGTTCACCATCGACGTGGGCTACGAGCGCTTCCTGGGCCCCGAGATCTTCTTCCACCCAGAGGTGGGTCCGCAGGGGCGCCGGCTAGCTGGTTAGCACCGGTTAGCGCCACTCGTGTAACACACTTTTCGTCCACTTCCTGTTCCAGTTCTCCAACCCCGACTTCACCCAGCCCATCTCTGAGGTGGTGGATGAGGTCATCCAGAACTGTCCAATCGATGTCAGACGTCCTCTTTACAAGGTGATGTCACATGCCACTCCCCCGCAGTGGAGGGGCGGAGCTCTTCCTTCTCCCTCTGAGGCGCGGCGGACCAATCCTGATTCAAACAAAACATTTGAGTTGTGGGCGTGTCTCCTATAACCCCATCGGCCTGTTCTTTCGCCGTCCCCCCCCCAGAACATCGTGCTGTCGGGGGGATCCACCATGTTCAGGGATTTCGGCCGCCGTCTGCAGAGGGACCTGAAAAGGACGGTCGACGCCCGGCTGAAGATGAGTGAGGAGCTGAGTGGAGGAAAGCTGAAGGTGAGAGCACAGAGCTGACACTCAGTCGACCAATCACACGACCCCTGTCGTGTTCCTGTCGCTAACGTACCAGTTAGCCGCCGCCAACGAGTAGCAGCGCCACAACGTTTCCCTCTTGACATGTTATTTCAAAACTATTTCATAGCTTTCTAAATGCTGAGACTCAACATCCAATCAGGGCTCGTATTGGTCCTTAATGTGCAGTTGTGATTGGTCGACGTAGGTTCAACATGGCTGCCATTAGCTTCAACCTGATGAAATGAACCTCTGTCCTGTCTCATCCCATCCCCAGCCCAAACCAATCGATGTCCAGGTCATCACTCATCACATGCAGAGATACGCCGTGTGGTTCGGTGGATCGATGTTAGCATCAACGGTAAGTATGACATCATCATCATGTGACCATTTTTGTGGTCGTTATGTGTTGAAGGGAGTTCAGACAGTTCTGCTAGTTCGTCTTTGTGACAGTAATCAATATGAATAAATATAATCTTTATTTATGGGACACTTTTCAAATCCGTCACATCAATAGAAACAGTGGTGGGCGTACATGTCAATCAACCAAAATGTCTGGACAGAGGGGTGGAGCTACGTAAAGCCCCGCCTGCAACAACACGAGTTAAATGACTTGATTTAAAATCTCGATTAAAGACACAGCATGAGTTGTTAGTAAAGAAACATGAAATTAGAAAACAGAGCGCTGCCAGTTAGCTAAATGCTAACAGATGCTAACTGCTTCCTGTTGCAGCCGGAGTTCTACCAGGTCTGCCACACCAAGAAGGATTACGAGGAGATCGGGCCGAGCATCTGTCGCCACAACCCCGTCTTCGGAGTCATGTCTTAACTTTGACCTCCTGAGTCTGACAGTGGAAGGGGCGGAGCCGAGGAGGCAGAGCCAATGGAGCGGTTGGAGAATTTCTTGTGAATGTTTTGTGTGTTTTTTTTCTTTTCTGGAGCGAAACGGTGTGAAAGCAAAAAAAATAAAACATGTTAGGAAGGTGTGGAGGTGGTGGCGGTTCTGGTTTCCTGACAACACGACGGTAGAACTCATCCTGCTTTTATTTCCTGTGTCGTCTACGAAGAGCTTGTTTATATTTCATAAAGACGTTTTTATATGTAAAACTCGGTAAATCAGGGGACGAGCGAGACTGTTTAACCCACGATGCTTTGAGACGCAGGCGCTGCTTTAGCTGCCAGCTACTGCTAATTACTGCCAGCTAAAGCTAGCTACTCCTAGTTACTCCCATCGCTGTCGGCCCTTTAATTCTTCCTGTCAGGATCCGCCGCCGATGCAGAAAAATGAGATGATGTGATGTCACAAAGAGGGCGGGGCTAGAGCAGCTGTCAGACGGTGTTGTTAGGCTGTTATGTTACGTTTTTTTATGATTAAAATCCACACGATGAAAAGATGTTTGTGTATTTAATGCCTGAAACATTCCAATAAAGGCCCAGATTTGTTTCTACTTCCTGGAGTCCTGTCAATTTGTTTGTACTTCCTGGAGGACGTCTGACATGACAACCCCGAGTCTCTATTGCTGAAGAGGAGGAGGAGCTTGCAGGCCTCAAACCACACCCCTTGCTAGGAGGAGGTGTGGTCTGACCAATCGAGGTGAGAGACTCGGGTGTGATTCCTTCGTGTTTCACGGTAAGACAATCTGTTTATTGAAGAGGTTTATCTGGTTGCTATGGAAACAGGTTAAATAAACAGACTTATGTTGTGGATTTGGTTTTGTAGAGTGTTTACATTTAAAAAACTTGAATCAGGAGCCCAACAGGATCTAAATCCGGTCTGGTTCAGGAAACGGTTCTGTCTAATCTGAGCAGGAACACCTGACCTCCGTTTGTGAAGCTCGTCCTTGCCGTGAGTACAGGAAGTGAAGTCCTGAGAGACGTGGGCGGCGAGAACAGTCGGTAAAAATACCGACGGAAGGAGGAGGACAGAGGTGAACGACTGCAGCGGGAGAGGAGAAGCTGCTTGTGGGTTCTGGAGGAAAGTTCTGGATGTAAAGAGAAACATCAAGAACACGCCAGGGTGACGGTCAGGCGTCCACATATTTCTGGCCATCAGGAGATGAGGTAATCGTCCTCACAGGTGAGCTCACCTGTCCTGTTTCTGTTTGTATGTGTAGTTTTGAATCTGTCCAGCAGATGTCACCAGTAGATCAAGGTTTTTAAGTTTGTTTTTATCGTGGTGGGGGTCTCGGGGGTCGTGGGGGGGGTAAGTTGCTCTCGACTGGATGAGATGTTTCAAGAGGAAGCGTCAAGGAGACGAGATGGGGGGGGCTGGATAGGAGTCCGGGGGGGTCGCATTCTCTCCTCGTCCCGCGTCCTTTCATCTCCCCTCGCAGAGAGGATGCTGATGCGGGTGCCATGGCAACCACACATGCAGGGATCCAGCCCAGCATCTGGATGTGATGGTGGTGACCCAACCCCTGAGGCGACCTATGACACCTGACCCAGTGGCCCCAGCGGTTTGGTCCACCCCCCCCCCCACGGCAGACAGAAAGTGTTTGTGTGCCGGCACTGATGTGAGGCAGGGGGGTGTTTCTGACCGCCAGCAGGGGGCGGTGGCGCTCCGGAGGCTCGTTTTGGACTCTGAGGAGCAGATGGTCGATGTGACCCCAGTGACCCGTCCAGCTGCCGATGCGGCGACGCCTCGACTGAACGGCATTATGGGATGTCCCACAGTGACAGTGTTCAGGCTAACAGCTGTTAGCAAAAGCAGAGGAGCTCCAGGGGGAGGAGCTCCAGGGGGAGGAGCTCCAGGGGGAGGAGCCATTTAGAGTCGGTTAAAGTCAGGCCTGAATTCCTTTGTGGGTAACTGAACTGCGTTGATGCTTCTTGAAGACGAGGAGCAGAGTGTTCACTGGAGCCTCCTCCTCCTCCTCCTCCTCCTCCTGCTCCTGCTCCTCTTCTCTGATTGGTCGAAGATCTTCATCCTGGTAGTCTTCCTCTCTGGAGCTCCAAACAGCCTCCTGATGACATTAACTGTTATTTCCTTCAGCTCCGCCGTGTGGCTCAGTTAATGAAGGTGTGTGTTCCTGTGTGTGTGTGTGTGTGTGTGTGTGTGTGTGTGTGTGTGTGTGTGTGTGTGTGTGTGTGTGTGTTCATTACATCCTGAACGCAGTAAAAACACATTTAGTTTGTGTGTTGATTCTAAAGCCAAATGATTCCAGAACTCTGGCGGGTTCAGGAACGAGCTCGCGGGTGTAAATGACTCACACACACACACACACACACACACACACACACACACACACACACACACACACACACCACTTGATAGGTGAAACGGCGATTCAGCGGCGTGTTTCAGACGTGACCTCACCACGGTTCAGATCCATGAAGCCACAGAAATAGTTGTTCATTATAAGTTTAATTTGACACTCCAGTGGTGTGTGTCCTGCTGCAGCTCTCATTAAAGGATCATAATTAATCACAGTGTGTGTGTGTGTGTGTGTGTGTGTGTGTGTGTGTGTGTGTGTGTGTGTGTGTGTGTGTGTGTGTGTGTGTGTGTGTGTGTGTGTGTGTGTGTGTGTGTGTGTGTGTGATATCTCCTGTTGGGTGTTGCTGTGTGTTAACAAATGCGTTACCGAGGCAACAGTTCCTGTAAAATCCAGGTGTTGATACTGGGAAACTCCGATTTCCCACGACACCTGAAGTGTCACGTCTGTGGGGGGGCGGGGGGGTGTTACCTCCTCCTCCTCCTCCTCCTCCTCCTGCCTGATGATCCATGATAATTGTTTTTAAATGGACTTCCGGTCCTTCTCTCCTTTCACCTCCATCCTGTCTTCTGGACCCTTACGTCGTGACGTCACACTGACGTCGAACCCGTGTCCGCTCCTCCTTCTCCTCCGTCCCGGTGCGGCGCGTGACTCTACCGGTTAATCCACCGCGAGCGGCGCCGGGAAACCGGGAGAGAGGCGGATTAACCAGAAAATGAGGGATTATTTTAGTTTCATCTGGGATTACAGCGCGTGACGAACGGATCCGCGTCACCGATCCGTCCGCGAGCGGTAACCCCCCCCCCGATTACCGTTTAATGGAGATGAGAACCCAAACGGACCGGTACCGGATCCGGCTCTCATTAACGCGCTCACTTTCCTCCGCCGCTTCACGGCGCGTCGGAAACGGGAGTTCCCATCAGCCTGGGGGCGGAGAGGGTGTGTGTTCTCACACCTGGTGTGTGGAGAACACCCCCCCACGGTGTCCATCTGAGTTGGTGGGAGAGCACAGCAGTGGGGGGGGTGATGAGGCCGGATGTCCACCAATCACAGCTCTGCTTCAGAGAAGCTGCTGGATCGAATTCAGGACAGAAATGAAACTGAACCACCGGATTGGACGGAATTACAGAACAGAGATGAGATTAACGGGATTAAAATAAAGAAAAACACTGGAGTCTGACTCCAAACCGCTGATGGAGGTCAGGTGTCAATAAAGATTTGTTTGAACACTGGTGGTGGGGGGTTCCTGCTCGATCCTCTTCTCAGCCCCCCCCCCCTTTTTTTTTTCTTCCCCTCTTCACTGGTTGTTTCTCTCTCCCCATCCTCTTCATTGGTTACCCCCCCCCCCCCCCCCCAGGCCCGGTGGGGCTTCCTGCCCCGCTTCAGCGCCATCCAGCCCCAGATTCCCCAGGAGACCCCACCCCCCACCCCCTACAAGGAGAACGACGGCGCGTTCATTTATCAGGAATTAGCATAGATTTTAATATGAGGTGTGTGTGTGTGTGTGTGTGTGTGTGTGTGTGTGTGTGTGTTTCCTCCAGCCCTGTAGGAACAGCTGATAATGTATTTATTATATCTCCTGTGTTCCTGTTTCATCACTATTTCCACTCCATCCTCCTGTCACGCGTTGATGACATCATCATCTAGTTCAGCTGATTCTGCAGCGACTGGAGGAAATTTACATATTAGCCTCTAATGCTAATGCTAATGATGTTTACCTTTGGAGGTGAATAAAAAAACAGCCCGAAAAGTAACTGCTGTCAAAACTGAACTCTATAAAACCTCCAGATCACCTGAGGAGCATCCTGGTGATTATTGATCAGTATCAGCTCATCTGTTATCAATCAGGCTGTTATTGATCAGTCCCAGTGCTGTATACAACTGACGGCGTACTAGTATACAGTGTTTCAGCCACGTTTCAGACGTGCTCCAGACATGGTTCAGACGTGTTTCAGATGTGTTTCAGCCGTGTTTCAGCCGTGTTTCAGACACGTTTCAGACATGTTTCAGACACGTTTCAGACATGTTTCAGACACGTTTCAGACACGTTTCAGACACGTTTCAGATACGTTTCAGACACGTTTCTGACATGTTTCAGATGTTTTTCTTTCTGTGTTTCAGGCGGGTTTATGACATGTTTCACATGCGCTTCAGATCTGTTCCAGACACGTTTAAAACATTTTCAGACGTGTTTCTGACGTGTTTCAGACATGTTTCAGATATGTTTCAGACATGTTTCTGATGTGTTGCAGACGTGTTGCAGACATGTTTCAGACATGTTTCATCATCTCTCATGTACTTGTGATGTTCTGAGGCTTCATTCACTCAAACGTCTCAGTGGAATCTGAACCTTGCAGGAAGCATCTGGGGGCCGTTTCAGCCCCGTTCTGACCTTTACTGGAGTCGACCTGCTTACGACGAGCAAACGATGATGAACTCCAAACATTCCTTCCTTATAGCCGGAATAAATCCCTGTAAGTGCACCAGGAAGCTCTCATGCTTCTTATTTTAACACAATGAGTCTCCTCAAATAACTTTTCAACCTTCAATTTCCTCCTGATGTGGCGCCGCCGTTTCTACGGAAACCCAGAGGTCCTGAAAGTCATACCTGTTATTTTCTGTTGTGCCCATAGATCAAATGATGCCGTCGCTGCGTGCGGGAAAAAGGAGCTGGGATCGTCCTGCAGGTTCCTGATCAGCCGGTCAGACGTGAGGCAGACAAATTAATGCTGGGGGGTAGGGGTGGGGCTGGGGGGTTAGGGGTGGGGGTGGGGGTGGGGAACTGGATGATGAATTGCCAATCAGCCAGATGCATCCAGACGTCAGGCAGCGTGTGTTTGATTCTCTGCAGAGCGTTTACAGCAGCTAATAAATGTTTATTAAGTGTGTCCCCAGGTGAGGAGACATTTATCACACTGCGCTCCAGCAGTTAAAGCCCCCCCCCCCCGGAGGGGGGCAGGTTTCACTGGGGGTGGGGGGGTCCATGTGGAGGATCGTCTGCATGGAGAATATGAACAGCAGCTGAGGGAAAGACTACGCTAGTTCAGTTAGAAACAGTCATACAGTCATAGTCGTACAGTCATACAGACATACAGTCATTCAGTCCTACGCCGCGCTGCTTCGTCTCCTAGGTTACCTCCGTCTTTGATTTGTGGTTTTAATAAAGTTAACTGAGTATTATCTCTCCTGAGCCTCCAGGACAGACATAACCCCACACACACACACACACACACACACACACACACACATACACACACACCCTTAAAGCCCTCAATGAAGAGGTTTAATTAAATCTTAAAACACACACGTCGAGGCGACACTAGCGTCACAACGTTGTGTGTGTGTGTGTGTGTGATTAGCGGGTTAAGCTAATGATGTTAAAATAATCAGGTCCCTGATCCAAACCCGGTTCAGTTGTTGTTTGTTTATTTGTTTGTTGTTCTGTGTTTTGTTGACGTTGTTGTTGTTGTTTTCCTTGTCTGCTTTGTGTTCGGTGGTGTCCCGCAGGGTTCTGGTCTGGGTCTCCTTCTGTTTGTTTGTTCCTTCATTTCTATGCTGATGACATTTGTTTGTATTTCTGATGCATCTGTCTGCTAGCTTAGCATCCGTAGCATATTTTATGATGTAAACACGTCAACAGTCGGTCTAAAACGAGCCGTCGGGTGTCTCTGTTTTCAGGTTGTCATGGCGACAGCAGACAGGAACGTTTCAGCAGGTGTTAAATTTTTGTTTTATTGTACAATTTTTTTGAATTTGTATTTCACATCATTTATTAATCAATATCTGAAGGACGCTTCATCACGTCTGATCAGAATCATGACCACCTGGTCACCTGATCACATTCTTATTGATGACCCATCGGTTATTTCAGGCTCACAGTGAGCAGCATGTCGTCAGGCTGTACTTGAACACAAACACAGTTTTCTGCGTCAACAAACAAACAAACTAACAAAAACAAACAAAAAATGTTCAAAAATGGGGGGTAAGGAGGGGTTGGGGGCTCACCTGGTGGGTGATGGAGCGTCTGATATCGTCGATACATCAGCCCGCCGTAGCCTCCCAGCAGGTCACCGCTATGAATTATGGAGGATCTTTTGGGGAAAGGGGTGGGGGTGGGGGGGCTGCTGCCATTGACCATAATGGAAAGAGAATGTGTGTGTGTGTGTGTGTGTGTGTGTGTGTGTGTGTGTGTGTGTGTGTGTGTGTGTGTGTGTGTGTGTGTGTGTGTGTGTGTGTGTATGCGTGTGTGTGTGTGGGTGGGTGTCAGCTGAGTGATGGATTGTTTTTATTGGGCTCATGAGAAATCAGCCCTCCGGCGCCAACAAGAGAAGAACACTCAGGAACCAACCCGATCAGGTGGTGATCAGGTGACAATCAGGTGGTGATCAGGTGGTGATCAGGTGGTGATCAGGTGGTGATCAGGTGACCATCAGGTGGTGATCAGGTGGTGATCAGGTGACCATCAGGTGGTGATCAGGTGGTGATCAGGTGGTGATCAGGTGGTGATCAGGTGGTGATCAGGTGGTGATCAGGTGACCATCAGGTGGTGATCAGGTGGTGATCAGGTGACCATCAGGTGGTGATCAGGTGGTGATCAGGTGACCATCAGGTGGTGATCAGGTGGTGATCAGGTGGTGATCAGGTGGTGAACAGGTGACCATCAGGTGGTGATTAGGTGGTGATCAGGTGGCGATCAGGTGGTGATCAGGTGGTGATCAGGTGACCGTCATGTAGTGATCAGGTGGTGATCAGGTGGTAATCAAGTGGTGATCAGGTGGTGGTCAGGTGGTGAACAGGTGACCATTAGGTGGTGATCAGGTGGCGATCAGGTGACCATCAGGTGGTGATCAGGTGGTGATCAGGTGACCATCAGGTGGCGATCAGGTGGTGATCAGGTGACCATCAGGTGGCGATCAGGTAGTGATCAGGTAGTGATCAGGTGGTGATCAGGTAGTGATCAGGTGGTGATCAGGTGGTGATCAGGTGGCGATGATGAAGATGAAGGCAGGATTCTGTCTAAGTTTCAAGTTTCAAGTTTATTTATTTTTATATAGCCCAGATTCACAAACAATGTCTCAAAGGGCTTTACAATCTGCACATGGACGATATCCCTCTGACCTTTGTGCACTGCAAGCAGTGCGACCCTCGCATCGGATAAGGAACAACTCCCCCCAAAAACCCTTTTAACAGGGGAAAAATGGATGGGAGAAACCTCAGGAAGACTGCAGAGGAGGGACCCCTCTTCCAGGAGTGGACAGACGAAGCAATAGATACCGCATGTACAGATTAACAACACAATAATAATAACAGTAACAATAACAGTAACAATAAATGTATAACAAAGGCATGCCGATCCATCCAGTAGAGCGAGTCACCACCAGCCCATGAAGCACACAGAGGTCACCGATTGCCGAGGATCACCACTCTGAGGACAGACCAGACAGTGCCTAAGTCATTCAGCTGATCTGATCTTCATCACAGATATAAAAACAATCCTCCTGATGACAGTTTTCAAGAACAAACAGAATGAGAGCGTGTGATTGGGTGAGATCAAAGATGAAATGAACCCTCTCAGTTAATCCCAGCTGGACGCCCCCCCATCTGATTAATAATGAAGATCCACATGGATGAAAAGAGGAGGAAGAGGAGGCAGACCTTTCCTCGTACAGACGTAATGGAGCCTGATGGACGATGTCTTTAAGGTGAAGGAGAAGAATGCTTCAAACCGAGGGTCATGACCCCCCCCCAGCCCCCAAGGGTGGAACCTGATCATGTGATGCCTCATCCTTCATCTTGTGATCATTAGAAGCAGCATGTTCCTCCATCAATAATCAATAACCCAACAGGACCCCTCCCCCCTCAGGTTTGACTGAACCACATCGACCCGCCAATCAATGGTCAATCGGCTTGTTATCCAGATCCCCACCCATCTGCAGATTAATAATCTGTAACCACTCACCAGGATTAGATCTGGATCAGAGGATAAACTGATGTCCAGCTGATTAGGAATTCTGTTCATGTGATGCTCCTGATTCCTCCAAACAGAGATCAATACCGATTGATGACACCAGCAGGACCGGATCCCAAAAGAAGAGCTGCTAATCGTGAATAATCCACCTGGGAGCGACCCCTGACCCCTGAGATGTTGTTTGTTGTTGTGAAAAATTTGATTTGACCCCACCCCCGTTGTTTACTTGTTTATCTCATGCATTTGGCAAGCTCTGCTTTCCTGAGGTTCTCATGTTCTCATGACGTTCTCATGTTCTCATGATGTTCTCATGATGTTCTCATGCTCTCATCATGTTCTCATCATGTTCTCATGTTCTCATGCTCTCATCATGTTCTCATGCTCTCGTGAGGTTTTCACATGTTCTCATGCTCTCATAATGTTCTCATGATGTTCTCATGTTCTCATCATGTTCTCATGCTCTCATCATGTTCTCATGCTCTCATCATGTTCTCATGCTCTCATCATGTTCTCATGCTCTCATCATGTTCTCATGCTCTCATCATGTTCTCATGCTCTCATAATGTTCTCATCATGTTCTCATGTTCTCATGCTTATCGCCTCCCTGAACATCAAACGTGTGATGAATAAAAGCAGAATGGCGTCCTTGGACACGACTGGTTCAAGCGGGCGTTGCGAGGAGGAGTTAGCCTCGGGCGCTTTAGCATTAGCGCAGCGGCGAATCTACAAAGCCATGAAAAGAAGGAATGAAAGCGAGGGGGAGGCTGGGGGGTCGTGCTTTAAAGCAGGAGATAAAGCAAGAGTTTTTCTTGCTCCTGATGGATCCCAGAGAATCGCGGCGCCGCGGCGTCCTTCAGCGTTTGAACTCCGGCTGCCGCTTTGTTCCGTCTGAAAGCGGCGCCGCTCGCCGCAGAACGCCGACCCACAGTGCTCTGGGGCGAGTTCTGCTCCGCCTCAGCACAAACGGACCTCCAGGAGGTCATGGGATTGTAATCCATTAACAGAGGATATCCGTCCATACTTGACCCGGCGGGTGGGGCAACCGGGGGCCACGCCCATCAGTTGAGGGGCCAGGTTTGGCCCCGCAGGGCCGACCTGACCGCAGCACAAAGGAGCTTTAGAGCCGGCAACAAAACCCACCAGTCCATTAAAGGAGGCCGCTCACTCAGAGCCAAACAGGAAGTCCCGCCCCCGGGCGTCTTGCTGAGAGCTGATTGGTTGATGGATGCTGAGGAGATAAACAGGAACGAGAACAAAGCACAAACGAGTCCAAGAGTTTATTTATAGAACAGCTTTTAAAGTAGAACCGATGAAAGAGAGGAAAAGGAAGAGGAAAAGGAAGAGGAAGAGGAAGAGGAAGAGGAAGAAAAGGAAGATTTTTTTTAAGGAAGAAAAAGGAAAAGGAAGAGGAGGAAGAAGAAAGAGGGAAAACATCCCATCAATTCCAATTTCATAGACACATACACACACACACACACACACACACACACACACACACACACACACACACACACACACACACACACACACACTCACACACACACACAGGAATTAATTACCAGAATATGCCCCCCCCATCACACCTGCCTGGTGTGATGGGGGGGGCATGCTTTATTTTAGCTTCACCTTAATTAGCGTAGCGTCGTTAGCATCTCCTGCTTTAATAAGCCGCTGCACAGTATCTGTGTAATGAATCCCCCAGATAGCAGTGCATGATGGGAAACAGATGTGCTGCAATTGTTCAATTAACCCGGGTTCCTGGGCTCCGGGCGGGGCTGGGGGGCCCTGAACGCCTCAGCCTCTCTCCATGAAGCGGGACCCGGGGGGTTCATTTGAATGGCGGGAACGAGACGGGAGGGGACGGTGGAGCGCCGTGGCGAGGTGGCGGCGGCGGCGATGGTGGGGGGCGGGGGCATTTATCATCCGGTGGGGGCCGCCGCTGACACGTTTACTCAGCGTGTCGCGAGGAAATGCTCCCGCCGCCTGTGGAGCAGCAGCAGCTTCCTCCTGCAGCGCTGTAATAACGGCGTGTCCCTGAACGCCACACCGCCCATCATCAGGGCCGTGTTCCATTACTGATGCCCGCAGCGCCAGCAATAGAGAATCAGCCTCAGATGGAGCTGCTTTGATTCGCCTGGAAGCATGGCTCCAGTGGAGGAATGAAACCTCCAGCTGTTCTGACTCCGCCCCTTTAGGGCTTGGTCACGCCGCCGGCGTGCTAACGGGGGGAATCCCAGGAACGCCCTCCCCTCCCACCTGGGGCATCCTGAGGCTCCAGGTCCTCCTTACAGGATCTCCAGAACCCGACATCAGCTGGGAAGTTTGGAGCAGAGGCTCCGCCCACCTCCTGCCGTTTTTAACGTTATCTTATTAGCTTAGCGGTTTCTGTAAGGTTTCTTTCTTCACAGATCTTCGTTGTTTTAAGTCATGATTTAATGGATGAAAGATTTTAGCCGTCAGATGTTTGCACCTTAAAGCTAAGCTATAAAGCTAAGCTAACATTAGCATGAGCCCAGCAGCGGGCCTGTATCTGTTTGAAGATGTGAACCAAACATTAAGTAAAGGAGTCAGGGTTGAATTCGATAGTAGTATCTGACAGGAAGTGACTGAATGCTAACGTTAGCTGGTTTAGCTAACGGACGATATGTTGTGTTGCCTCAAAAAATGGTTCATATTTCAGAGAGGAAGCCATTAAATAAGCTTCCTGTGTCCACGCGACTCATACATGGCGACAGGATGTGTGACATCATCACGTGCTAACGGCGCTAATTTATTTATTTTTTGCTGATTAAAAAAAAAAAATCACGCATGACGACGAAGAACCATTCAGTTTAAAAACAGATTAAATAAAACAAAAAAAAAACACACCAGAAAACTGGGTTTAAGAATCAATCAGGAATAAATGATGGATTAACCTTCCGATTAGCCGCTAATTGGGATTAACTGCTGTATTGAACGCACCTCCTACCCACGCGCCCCCCCCACCTCTCCTCTCTTGGCGCGCCCCTGCTCGTCCAATCAGCACCGGTGCTCACACCTCCCGCGCGGCACCGCACGAGCCTCAGTCGGTCTGACACAAAGCAGCTCCGCTCCTACCGGGACGACATGAACCAAACGGCCACCGTCTCGCACCAGGTCCCGGTCCAGTCCGCCAAGACCATCAAGGTGAGGCTGCGTCCGCAACTTCTTCACCCCCCCCCCCCCCAACACTGGAACCGAACGCCACGCGCGCGAGGGGTTTGCGCATTGACGCGCATCCGTTTGGAGACGTGAAGTTAACGGGGATGAAAGTGAAGCCGGTAACGCGTGTGTGAACGGGAGCGATCCGGATCCGGATCAGGCGCGTCTCTGGCGCAGAGTCCAGGTTTCATTCCCGTCACGTAGCGCGTTTTTTTTCTTTTTTTTTTTCTTTTTTTAATTTAAATTTTTTTTTAATTTTTTTTAAATTTCGTTTATGTTGAGGGATGCTCGTTAAACATCACCTGGTGGCGCGAGCTTCCGGTCGGATGGCGCAGCGGTGGCGGGAACTTTGCGGCGGGTTCTCCCGGTTCCACCTGTCATAATAAAAGTGTCTGATTAGAGGCAACCGCAGTCTTCATAGTGTGTGTGTGTGTGTGTGTGTGTGTGTGTGTGTGTGTGTGTGTGTGTGTGTGTGTGTGTGTGTGTGTGGGTGTGTGTGTGCGTGCACGCGCGCGCAGTATTGATTTTGCCGCGGGTTCTGCATCACTTTTCAACCTGGATCCCACCAGAGACATAAAGCTGGTGCAAATTTTATCGATCCGCCTTCGCTGCAAACTCTGAATTCAATGTTTAAGAGGAGCAGGACTTGGAGGGGGGGGCTATCTGAGCTGGGGGGTGGTATCATCAGTCACGGGCCCTCCTTCGTGACCCCCGGTCCGTCTGCGTGTCGCTGACTCCACTAGAAACAGCCTCTGATGGAGAGGAGGCTGACGGAACAGCAAAGCATTGTGGGATACACCAGACACCATAACAGCAAAGCATTGTGTGTTTTTTTAAAAAGTTTTTTTCTGTACAAGAAATGACAGGTCAGATTGTGGGATACACCAGACATTTATTGTATTTATTTTACTCTTCAGAATTAAAATAAAACCTTCAGGCGTGTTCGGCGTGCGGTGGAGCAGTGCCACCAGCGACCAGAGGGGGGCAGCGTTGAGTGTCCAGTCAGGACGCAGAAGAAGAAGAAGAAGAAGAAGAAGAAGAAGAAGAAGAAGAAAGGGTTAATTAGCTCGCAAACTACAGCTGTGTGTTTATTAACCCGGTGACGTCACGGCTGACGCTCGGCTGCCCCCTGGTGGCTGAGTTGTTATCAGCGTGTTATTAGCAGGTTATTATAACCTCATGCTAGCTAACGCTAGTTTGTACCGCCTCCAGCCACAGAAGGCGGAGTTTGTGTCATGTGACTGGGTTTCACAGAGATTGATGAGCGGCAGGCGTGCTAACGATAACGCTAATGTTTAGCGGCTAACCTGACTCTTCTGCTCTTCTCACTGACTGGTTGTTGTTGTTTATTGTTTATTTGCTGAAGAAAACGACAGGAAGTGATGAAGGAGAACGCGAGGTGAGACGTGATGCCTTCAAGGTCCGTCGGGTTAAACCTCCTCCCTGTTCTCCTCTTCATCAGTGGCTCCTGACACCTCTGTCCAATCAGGAGGAGGCAGCAGGTTGAGGGCGAGTCCATTCGGTCGGCCCGGCGCTCCTGCTGGGAGCGCTCCTCGGAGGTGTCTGGTCCGCCCACGTCCAGCCTGTCAGGGAGCTGGCGCTGAGCGCGGAGTGAAGCTCGAGGTTAGCGGGTGGCGGTGTGAAGTTCTGGAACCTCGTTTTCATCGAATCTCCAGACAATCATGGAAGTCATATCAGCTCCACTTCCTGTTTCCTTCTCTCCGTCTAGTAGTCGTCCAGTCGTTTTAGCATGCATACATGCTAACACGCTAACTGGAAACTAACAAGCGTAGCTCGCTCTTTGGAGGGGCGGAGCTCAGGAGCGCCCCTAGAGGTGACGTGTAGTGAACGCGACGTCAATTCTACCTGAAAATATAGAATTAAAGATGTTAGGATTCCTCTGCGCTCTATTTTGGCGGTGCCTCGTTGCCTTGTCGTTATTTCCCGTCTTGTAGCCCCGCCCCCGGGGGCGGGACAGCTGCACCTGCGGGTTATCGAAGCCGAGGCCTCAGATCCATCACTCCGCCGGTCGTTCCAGCTGCTGGGGGCCGGCGGGGCCCCGGGTGATGGATCGCCACGGCGACGGCAGCTCTCGAGCCTGGGGGACTATAAATCCTGATGCTGGCTGTTCTCCATAAATCCCGCCCCCCGCGTCGCCGCAGGAACCCGTGATGGATGCGCCGCGGCGTTGTTTTGTGGCGGAGACGTTGCTGCCGCCGCTCGTCCGGTGTTTCCTCTGGAGACGCCGATCGGTCCCTGGTGGGGGGGAAACGACACGACACAACCTTCATCTGCCAAGTCGTGCGTGTCACGGCGGCCCCCGAGGGCCCCGTAGGTTCGCCACCGCCACGGAACAGCGCCTACTTTAATTTGTAGAGCAGCTCCTCCGGAGGAAATAAAGATATAAAACGTCTAAAGCAGGAAGTTTGAATTAAACCTTAGTAATAAAACAGGTTTTAAATCAGGCAGGAGACGGGCAGCCCCACCTGATTCATCCTTCAGCTGCAGTAAAACTTTGTTCTGGAAGGGGCGGAGCTAAACACACCTCAGTGATGTCATCGGTTTGTAGACAGAAAGCTGATGTAGCTGCTTGATTCAATCAGGTGATTCTCTACAGGTTTGACGCCTTCGTGCTGATTGGTCAGTGTGGGTGGAGTCAATTGAGAGTGGGTGGAGTTTGTTTGTTTGTTTGTTTGTTTGCCGACCGGGAGGAGAGACGTCTCAGCCAATCAGGAGCTTTAGGGGCGTTGGCAATTAGCTTCAGTGTGTTTGTGTGTCCATTAGAGGAAAAAAACAACAACAACAAGCTGCACACACAAGAAGGAAAACAAACAAACAAACAAGCGGCACGCTGACATTAAACCTCAAGCGTCTCCATGGGAACCAGATTTACTGTGGTTTTTTTTAAACTCTGCTGCTTCCTGTTGTCCCATCCTTCACTTCCTGTCCAATCAGAACCATTAAATATTAAACTTATTGATCGGCATTAATCTGACAGTCAGCTGATCGATACTTTAGAGACTGGATTTTAATATCAGAGCGAGGCGGGGGCGACGAGGGGCGCCACCTGGTGGGCGGGGGGGGGGCATCGCTGGGGGGAGGAGAACATTGAATATTGGAGACGAGCTAAGCTAACGTTAGCAGCAGCAACGAAATGTCGCGTGCGAGGATGATGATGTCATTGGTCGACGGTTGAGGGGCCAAATCTGTTGTGGCCCCGCCTCTTATTGCAGCATCATTTTGCTGATAATTTGCCGATCATTTTTTTAAATTGCGGGCTGGAATCTCTGGTCCCGCCCCCCTCCCCCTCTATGTGGGGGGGTCGTGTCAGGGTGTTGATTGGCGCCACACCTCTGGGGTAAAGTGTGACATCCTGGCCAATTAGCAGCTTCCTGTCGCGGCGCCGATCAAACGTGGATTCGTTAACGGAAGCTTTAATTAAAGGAGGGGGGGTGGGTGGGGCGGAGCTTCAGACATCCCCCCAGAGGATGTTTGCGGTTTGCTAACCTTCAGCTCCTGCTTCCTCATTTAAGCAGCAAAACACACTGTAGCCAATTGGAGCGCGGTAGCCGGGCCCTGACTCCGCCCAA
Source organism: Antennarius striatus (assembly GCF_040054535.1). NCBI lineage: Eukaryota > Metazoa > Chordata > Actinopteri > Lophiiformes > Antennariidae > Antennarius > Antennarius striatus. Next base: position 5,435,368 of record NC_090787.1, read on the forward strand.
CACGCTGCCAAGATTACCATCAGGGTCGTCAGGGGGGGGGGTGGGGTGGCGAGGTTTACTGCGAATCGCTGCACCTGGATCAGTGGCGGGATGATTCGATTATTGGATGATTATTGATCACAGATCAGGAGGCATGGCTTAAGACGCCTTCAGGTCTGATGCGTCCATAAATGGCGAACATCTACTCCCCTCCCTCGCTCTAACGGAACGCTTCCACTCATCTTTGGCAGCACACCTGACGGCTGATATCACTTCCTGTGTCTTCTGTGGTCTAACAGGAAGTGAGGCGTTGGCTGCTTTCACCTCAGGGAGCAGACCGCCGTCCTTCAGCGGCTCGTAAGCCAGACGATATGACGGCCAGTGGCTTTAAAGAGATTACTGGCAGCGAGCGCCAACGCCGTTAAACCGGATTGTTCTCCACACCGCCGCTGACAGGAAGTGGGCGCCGGCAGCGGCTAGTTGGTATTCCTGACCGTCGCCGCCGTCGTGTTCAACTACAGGAATCTGTGACAAACTCAATAACGGTGCATTCTGGGTAGTGAGGGAGGGAGGGGCGGGCTCAGCTGCAGCACACACATGTGTCATGTATGTAAAGCGTGTCGGACACGTGCTGGATTGTGTCCCCGTGTGCGTTAGCATTAACATTAGCATGTATTTGCACATGTATTTGAGTGAGAGGGCTGGACTGAGCTAACGGCAGCGATAGCATGCTCCGCCTACTGGTGTGGGAGGGGCCAAAGAAAGCTCCATGACAACAGCTAGCATGCCAGCTAGCATTAGCATGCCTTTCGCTGACTGCAGGTGACTGCACCTGGTGCTACAGCTAACATAAGCACTCCTACGGCTAGGACTGTAGCTAACATGTGCACACCTGCAGCTGGCATTGATGCTAACATTAGCACACCTGCAACGAGCGCTGCTATCATGTTTAACGGTGAAGCTGCAGAAACATTTGCATGCCAAATAGCCGGCGGTGCGTGGCTAACGCCCCGTTAGCGCCCTGTTCTCCGCTGGGACCGTTGGCGTTAGCGTGGATCTGGTCTCTGGAAGCGCATTTGAATTTTCCTCCTGAGGCGCTGAAACAACAGCAGAAAGTAAAAAGATAAGCAGTGGATCTGAAACGAGCGCAGCTGAAGTGAAGCTGAAGCAGAGCTGAAGCAGAGGAGACAGCCATCACAACGCTCCTGACGTGTCCAGCTTCCAGCTCCACAGCAGCTGATTTATTCCTGCCTCGGCCTCCTCTTATTTATTTCTATCTGCAGGAAGCTGATGGTAAAGCAGAGCGGCGGCGGCGGGGGGTGGGGGGGTGGAGGGGTGTGTGTGTGTGTGGGGGGGGGAGCGCTTGATAAATGGTCCAAGGAAGGAGACGGACACCTGAAGACACCCCCCTCAAATGAGATAACGCCTCAATCTGTCTGGGCGGCGGGACGGACGGACGGTTCCATCAGCCGCCGCTCCCCGCTCCTGAAGCGTGTTTCAGGATGAACCCCGTGTTTCAGAGTGAGCCTGGTGTTTCAGGATGAACCCCGTGTTTCAGGGTGAGCCTCGCGTCGTCTCTGAATGACAATCGTTTCTTCTGGACGTCAGTATGGAGAGCAGGCAGAGACAGATCGCCCCCCAATAATGGATTTCCTCCTGGATCTGCTGATTACGGCCTGAAAAGACGAGCGTGGAGCAGAACGGTGTGTTCAGGGACACGAATGAGGAGCCGGACATGAGAGCATTGCTTCACTGAGACGAGTTGGGTAGAACTCCAATAAGAACCCACTGTGGAACACGACAAGAACCACTGCAATGAAACAGCTCCAGAGGGTCTAGAGCTCCACTGGGTCTAGAGGTCCACTGGGTTTAGAGGTCCACTGGGTCTAGAGCTCAAGAGGGTCTAGAGCTCCACTGGGTCTAGAGCTCCACTGGGTCTAGAGCTCCACTGGGTCTAGAGGTCCAGAGGGTCTAGATCTCTGTGGATCTTCTCCACTGACTCTGGTCCAGCTCTGCTCTTCTTCCTTGTTCCTGCTGGTTTGTCAGTAGAGTACCTGCTGCAGTACCTTCTGTGACCAGCAGGAGGCAGCTTTGATCCACAGGAAGAACAACAGTCTGACCTGAACACATTTGTATTTTATTAACTGCAGTGATCCCCGCAGGGAAATTAGTAGTTATTATTATTGTTGTTGTTATACATTATTATGATGATGATTATGACATTATTGTCATCATCATTATGTTGTACTACTGGTAATATAAAGTTCAGTAATAGTAGATGCATACAGTACAGTAGTAGTAGTAGTAGTAGTAGTAGTAGTATACAGTACGGTGGGCGGTGCTAACGGGCTAACAGGCTAACGGGAGGTCACATGGGGGCCACGCCCCCTGCCTCGCCACTGGTCTCACCTGGATCCTGATACCTGACGCTGTGACGTCCTTCCCAGGATGCCATGCGTTGGCGTGCGTCACCGTGGCGGCGCTGACAGAGGGGAAGCGCCCCCCCCCCCCCCCAGCTGGATATCCAGACATCGTCACGGCGACGAGATGAAGGCAATTCATCTTCATTTAGCGGCGCTGCGATCTGACGGGCTGCTGCGTGTCTTCAATTGATCGGCTCATAATGTTCTGAATTTACATCAGGCGTCTCCCGGGACGGCCGGCGATCTGCATTCCGGCGCCGCTGCCTCATCGTTCACGCATCAGAATGATCAGCCAGCTCAACGCTGACATGACGGGAGGACGGGGGCCTCCCCGCATACAGATCATCACCACGGAAACGCCAGGAGGAGGAGTCAGATGGAATGCCCCCCCCCCCAGCTGGGTGTGGCCCCTTCAGGGGGGCGGGGCCTACGTGCAGTTAGCCTCATCATGCTACTGACATGTTTTAACCAATCAGAGGTGGAGGGGCGTGTCTTCATGCTGAAGCTCATTGATGCGTTAGCCTCATCAGATAAATGTGCTATGCTAACGTTAGCCTCATCAGCTAGCGATGCTACACTAACGATAGCCTCATCAGATAGCGATGCTACGCTAACGATAGCCTCATCAGATAGCGATGCTACGCTAACGATAGGCTGTTCAGGGAGACACATAATTAAAATGAGCTGGGGGGGTGGGTGGCAGAACGGTGCCGTTCTGCTGCTGTTTGGAATTCAATAAATATTTTGTGAAGGGTAGAATAATTGCCCGGCTCTATCTCCCCCCGCTGCAGTAATGTGTTTCTTATCGCCGCGGCGACGGCGGCTGTAAAGCAGCCGCTTCCTGTTGTTATGAGAGACGCAGCGTTTTCTGGAGAATTGTGTTCCAGATTGGGGGCGCCGCGCTGTCAGCAGAAGCGTTTGGACCTCTTTTGTCTGGGGGGGGGGGGTTCTGCATTCAGCGAGCACACCCCAATCCATCCAACCCCCACTCCCCATCCATTCCTCCATCCATCCATCCGTCAGGACTACAACTGTAAAAACTGCTCAACTTTATGTGGTGAAACTTGAGCTCACATCAGCCGTACCCAGGGGGCGTGTCCTATTGGATTTAGGAATTTTTTTGTGTTTCCATGGCAACAGCTCAAACATATTTAGAAACCACCGAGACTCACCTCTGAAGCGCGTCCTGTAACCTGCGCATCCGCTCCTTGACGGTCTCCACAAATACACCTGGACTCATCTGTGTTTTTTGTGTTTCCATGGAAACGGTGGGGGTGGTAGCCTCAGAAGAAGGCGGAGCTCATCGTGCTGAGATTTACTTTTTTTCATGCGAAATCCGTGACATTTATTTGAGTGATATCCATGGCGACGTGTCCGGTCCGCTAGAGTTTGGAAGCGGCGCTGAAAGTTCCCGACGCCTTTGAATGCGGCACGCTGCTCGGTTATAAAATCTTTCCGTCTTTGAGGTCGTTAATTCTAAAGGTCAGTTCATGGAGGGATCGATTCTTCAGGTTTTAGTTCCTCTGAGATCACAACACTTTCGCACCTTTCTGTTTGCTGACTGCTGGTTGCCACGACAACTCCCCTTCTGTTTGATGTACAACAACGCTTCGGCAGACATCCGTGTTCTGAGAACGTTGTTGACGGTGTGGGCGTCTCCACCAACCAGAACAACCTTACCTGACTCAGATCTGGATGTGGTGATCTGATGAGATCCAGGTTCTAGGGGCGGGGTTTCACAAGGTCACGTGATCTGGGGGCGGGTTCAGCTGAACCTTAGTTTTTAAATCATTTAAACCTCTGGATCTGAGTTCAGTCACAAACCTTTGGTTGTGATTCTCTGTGAAGCTCCAGGAATATTTTGTCAGACAGGGAAACTTCCCGTCGCCACGGCGATGCGTTTTCATCTTGGCTGAAGCCTGATTTTTAACAAAAGCTGAAGCTTAACGTCCACACGGCGGAATAACACGCCGACAGAGACTGGCGTGAGTCTGGAGGTCTGGTGCTGAACGGTCCAATCAGGTGCGATAAACCCGGTTCTGGGCGGCGAGGCCTTGATGTGGTGATGTCACAGCGGCGTGTGTATGTGTGTGTGTGTGTGGGGGGGAGAGATCTAGGGGGCGGAGCCTGAGTGGATGACTGCTCACCATTAAGATTCATGAGCGGCGGCACCTTGAATGCCAAGGTTTACGGTGACGTTCTGCCTCAGCGTCGTCCCTCAGGAGGAACGCCACTGGAGATTAGAGGGGGGGGGTACAGGATCAGAGGGGGCGGGGGCAGATAGGAGGGGGGAGGAGATAAGAAAGAATGGAGGAGAAGAGGGTCGCAGATGGAACATCGATACGAGTCGTTTCCTCGCCGACTGGAATGCGATCAGGGTTGGGAGACGAGTTTTTGTACTTTGTTAAAAAATAAAAATGTTTTTCAGCTTAAAAGAGATTCTTTTTAACCAAATATTATGAAAATATATTCATTAAAGTTTAGTGAACGCCTTCTATGAGGTTTTTAGCGGCACTGATGCTGGTGGGTGTCGCCCTGCGTGACATCATGAAGCTCTGGAGGGATGCTGTCGGAGTGGCGCCTGAAGCTAATCCATCAGGTTGTCGCTAACGCTGAGCTAACGACGGCGTTCGAGCGCCGGGTTCAGGGATCGGACAGAGCGTCGGATAACAGGAAACAAGTTTGTTAATTGCGTTTCTATGGCGGCGTTTGAAGTGTTTAGCGTTTCCTGGACATTATCGTCAGGAAGAGACAGGACGATTAAATAGTTTGATTTGAAAGCCAACCACGTCCCTCCCCCTGAGACAGGTTTACAGCGTTTAGCAACAGCTTCATCTTTTCTTCACGCGCTCCTCTTCCTCTCTCAGCTGATGCATTCTGGTCTGATTGCAGCGCCACCTCCACACCCCTAGGGGGCAGCACAACACCAGAGGAACTCCCCCTGTAGCTGCTGTTAGCTCAGTTAGCATGGAGCTAACCCTTCTATGGCTGATCTGGACTCTCTGGAGCGCTGCAGTTTGTCCTCCTGACCAGTAGGTGGCAGTGTGACCTTAGAGACGCCTGGAGATGCTCCAGAAGCAGAACCAGTTGTTCTAAAGGACCGTCTGCGTTACCATGGCGACGTCCAATTTTTCCTTTCTGCTGCCTGTCAATTAAAGTTTACATGTTAATGTCTAGCAGCGTCAGAATGCTGCCCCTAGAGGTGTAGGGTGGTACTACAGGTCAGACGGAGACTAGCTGGTTAGCATCTTAGCCCTGTTTGTGTTTCTTCTGCTTATAATAAAGTTCTTGTTGGGTTCATGACCCCTTGAACTGCCCCCATTGGCCAATCAGTTACCTCCCCCAGTGATCCAGCGGAGCTAACACATGCTAACGCTCCTGTAGCTCCGTGATGAAGTCGACTCTGTTCTGCGTGACGACAGGAAGTCAGGCGGCGCCGGCGAGGCACCAACAGGAGACGGTTCTCAAGGCCGAGTGGAATAAAAGAGGAGAGGTTTGAAGAGCTGAAGCAACAAAAAAAGAAGAGAATAAAGAGTTTGAGTCGTGACAAGAGGAGAGGAGGAGAGAGCTGCTCCCTGATGGACGGGCAGGAGCTGAGGAGGAGGAGGAAGTCAGGTGTGCAAAGAGGAAGAGCGGGACGGAGTGAAGGAGCGCCGGACTGAAAGACGAGAAGACGAGGAGAGGATGGGACACGGATGAGCGGAGGAGGAGGAGGAGGAGGAGGAGGAGGAGGAGAAGGAGGGATAGCTGGTGCTGTTTAAGAATCCATCCTGGTTTGTCCACAGGGGGGCAGTGCTGTACCAGATCCATGAGGGTCTGCTGAGTCCTGATGGAGGTCTACCTTCATCTGCACTTTCATCGCCGTCTTCCTCCCGTCGTTTGTCCTCTACCCCATCTATTTTCAGATTGCCACGGCGACGCTGCAGCGCCTGTGATGTCACACGGACACGATGACATCAGCGTCCTGACATGAAGGCGTCCTCCTAATCCCGGGGGGACGGCTTGACCTCCGATTCCGAAAAGTTTCACAAACCTGCCCCATCCCCCCTCACCTCCCCAATTAAAGATGTGCATAAAGGAGGGGGGTGCCCTGAAGGTGACGCCATTTCCATAAGTGCTTTTAATAGGCTGCGGCTCGCAGGGGCTGGCTGGTAATTATCCCGGGTGACCCGCAGCAATTACCCCCCTGGTCCCAGCGGACGGAGGCAATCTGAAGCTAATTGAGCGCTAAGCCACCGGAATGGCGCCAGCGCAACCTTTCAGGGGGGCGGGGCCATTTTTTTCAGGCGAAAGCCTCCTTTTGATTCCCTGACAATCAGCTTGACCTTCCTGACCTTGATGAGGGGCAGGAAGTGGGGGAGGGGGTAACACCCCAGGTTAATTAGCGATGGCGGGGCGTTAGCGCGCGGAGGCTAATAGGTGTTTAAACAGCCCGTTGTCGCAGCGACAGTGGGTCGAGTGTTTAAATGTTGACTCAATGGATGGCTGATGGGCCCCCCCCCTCAGACCCCCCCGTCACCGGGGGCTCATCAGCTCCACTCTCCCGGAGCATAAAGACAACACACCACATTAGCTCCTCTACGCAGACGACCCTCCCTTCTATTAGCGACGCTGCTATTAGCGACGCTGCTATTAGCGACGCTGCTATTAGCGGCGCCGCTGATGTCAGGGGAGCCATCTGCTAACAAAGAGGCTACTTAGAACGTAGCCCCCATCCAGCCGGGAGGAATGAGGGGGGTGTTCTAACAAAAACAGTGGGCGTGTCCAGGTGGGAGGGGCCTGTCACTCCGTCAGGAGATCCTCCAGGTTATTCACCATTACCTGCATGGGTGGGTTTTAGCCCCGCCCACTAGCTGGTGGCTGGCGTTGTGTTAGCTGCAAGTCTGCCACCCTGTTGCCCCTGGCAACAAGCCATGTGACATGTCAGTCAGTCAGATGGGCGGAGCTAGATGCTGCTGTTAACAGCGTGAGATCACGATTGGTCTGTGTAGATGTAGCTGTAAGCATTAGCAGTTAGCATCCATCAGGTTGTCGTTTAATTCTAACTGTGATAAATCCTTTATTGTTATTATTATTTAAAGTTAAACTCTCACATGGGTTAATTCTGGAGGACCGTCAGCGTCCTTGTTCTGGGGTCCCGGGTCTGTCGTCATGGTGACCGTTTAGACAGATATGATCAGAATATTTCTGTCTATAATCTGTAATCTAAATGGAAATGGATGCAAAGAAAAAAAACAAAATAGACAATAAATAAATAAAAAAACCTGTTCCAGGTGTCACACGGGTCCAGAACCCAGTCACACAACGAGGTGTGTTGTTGTTGTTGTTGTTGTTGTTGTGTTGTCGTGTTGCGTTCAGGTGTAACACGCCTGCCTGACTTTTCATAACTCTAACCTCCAGACTGGGTTCTTGTTTTATTTTCTATTTCCTCATTCGTTGTGTGGGTGTGTGTGTGTGAGATTACACATTCTTGTGTGTGTATAGCATGAAATGGTGTATTGATTACGCCGATACGGGGGTGATTTGGGATTCATTGGAGGGGAGAGAAGGCGGCAGCGTGACGGCGAGCGACTCTCGCTTTCAATCGATGTTCGCCGGGCCGCCGGCGTGACGCCTGATACCTGACCTATGGAACGCCGCCGCCGGTTCAGTGTGGGGGTGTCGCCACCCCCTAGTCCTGATAACACCAACTACGAAACTACGGCAACAGGGAGGGACAGATTATAATCACCACAGATTAGAATCTGTTTCTCTCCGGTAAAATAGAAGCAGCGTTCTCCTAGCATACGGTGTTAGCCAACAGGTAGCTAACAAGTAGCATTAGCTGCCACGTGAATCCCTAAACCAGGCATCAGATTCACGCATAGATATGACTTTTCATTTTTTACAGCGTGCTCAGGTCACGACCTTTTGGTTCCAGCAGGAGTCAAAGCGTCATTTTTTACAGCGTGCTGCTTTAACGTTTCCAGTTCGTCGTCCTCGTCGATCGCGACCCTTTAACGCCCGTCGCCGTGACGACCCATTGCTCCAGTCCTGCTGTCAGCTGACCTCCCTCCTTTTCCTCCTCCTCCTCCCCAGTGGAGCTGCCAATCATGGCTGGCGTCTCGTCTGATGTATCCCCTTCACATCACATCTCCGACATCCAAGCCAGAAATGTGTTTGTCAGTTCTCATCTGAACGGAATCCGCTCCTGACGGCGTCGGGCCTCGTGCCAGCGTTTCCACGGCGGCGGCAGCTGATTCATCATTCTGCGCTCCGTCTGTAATAAACAACCACCGACTCTCATCCGTCCGTTCGCCGTCGTCTCCGCGGCGGCGGCTGCTCGCTGTAATTCCTCCGGTCAAGGTCAAAGCCGACGGGGGCGCCACCGCCACTCGGCGTGACGCTACTTTGACAAATTTGTGGCGGATCAATCCGTCTGCATGCGAGCCGAGGCGGCGGGTTCTGGGCGTGTGCTCCGTTTGGCGGCCAAATAGATCTGAAATTGATATTGATCTCCTGATTTGCCCAGGAGGGGGCATGATTCATTCGATAAGAGCCTCGAGGCGGGGCAGAGGTGAGCGGCGCAGCGCCGCCGACCGCACTTTATTTAAACTGTGAGTCAGTCAGGAATTTAATTATCAGCCAAAGGTCAGAAACACTCGCGTCACGTGACATGCTCATCCTGATTCGCTGTTTACTGGGCTAACACTCGCTAACCTCGCCGTTTAGCTTGTTTGAGGGAGTCGTGTGATGCAGTACCACAGGAGAGGGTAGGGGGCGCTATAAATCCAATTAAAAACACACAAAAATAAATAAGTTTACTTCATTTTCTCAAATATTACAATCATAATATCATGTTACTCTACAATAAATCAGAATAAACATATTATATTATTAGCCCATAGCAACCCCCGGGACCCGCGATGAACAGGAAGAGATGAAGACGAGACGGAGACATTTTTTCTGCACTATATTATTAAATACATTCATTAATAAAGTTCAGGACAGAACTGGGATCTACATTTTAGCCTGGAGGTTAACTAATTTGACGTAAGCTGAGGTTTATCTGTGTGTGTGTGTGTGTGTGTGTGTGTGTGTGTGTGTGTGTGTGTGTGTGTGTGTGTGTGTGTGTGTGTGTGTGTGTGTGTGTGTGTGTGTGTGTGTGTGTGTGTGTATACTAACAGAGGTGTACCTGTACGTTCACACATTAGGGGTGCATAAATGCATGCTAACGCTACACACAGGGTTTAATAGATGGAGCACGGCGGTGCGGCATCGACTGGCGTGTTCGTCCAATCAGTTCTCATGGACCGTGCTAACGGCGTTAGCATCCTGTAGCAGAGGGACGGTGGATATGAGGCTCTTAAATCACTGCTTTCACCCTGATGAGCACAGAAACAAAAACACACGCTTGACACATTAGCCGGAGTCAAGAAGCCACGAGCGCCCACACACACACACACACACACACACACACACACACACACACACACACACACACACACACACACACACACACACACTTCCAGATTAAATCTGTGAGTTATGCTTCTATTGTGTGTTCTGCGTGGCGTTCTAGTGGAGTTAATGCATCAGCGCGGCCCCCCCGGCACAAAGCGCCGCTTAAAGAGCGTCGTTACGCGCCGGACGGCTGCGACAGCTTGTAATTAAGGGATCCATTTTTAACCGGCGTGCAGGAAGAGGAAGTCATTGTCCCCCCCCAGCTTCATGCATTAGCAATGAGAGCCGTCGCGCTGATAGCAGACGAGCTGAAGCCGTTTCCGTCAGCTGATGACTCCCCCCGGAGCGCCGGCCGGTCGGCCAATCGCTGCGGGGGGTGAACAGCGCTCCGAGCCTGATTGAGCTCTGAATACATGGAGGCCGTTTCCTGTTCGCCGCGCTAACGCTAACAAAGCTTCAGACCGGAGGCGCTCAATCTGTCGGATGAGCCCATCAGATGGTGGGAACCGTTTACCCCCCCACCGCCGCCGTTAGCGTGGAAACCGCTAACAGTCTGAGCTGCTCCATCGATGGGCTGATTTCAAGTTTCAGCTAAACTCAACCCGTCCATGGTCCGTGTGTCAATAAAGTTTTTAGAAAAGATGCTGAGGTTCACAACCGGGCGGCGTCAGGGTTAGCTTCTGACGCCAATGTGCTACCTGCTAGCTAACCTGAGCAACAACACGTTTATGACGTCTGCGAAAATCAGCTTTTGTCTGGATCTGGATGTTAGCATGGTGTTAGCATGGTGTTAGCATGGTGTTAAGAGGGTGTTAGCTGGGTGTTAGCACAAAGAATGGTCCTCAAAACTCAAACGAGTCAACGGAACGGGAGCAATGGCGTCGGCGATGTTTGTTGTCAGAGAACATTTGTCTGATTTTGTCCAGCCACAGCGAAAAAGTAAACTCAAACTGTTATTGTAGCACTTCCTGTTTGTATTAGCTACTTCCTGTTCCAGGCCCCGCCCCTCCAGGAAGCTTTGTTCAGTGTTTTTTACTTTTTCTGGCACCAGAATTTAACGGATTCCATCTAATGGATCAGAAAAACCAACACGGAGGCTGAAGTGGTTTATTGTCGTCCCTCCAGAGGCAAATACCCCAAAAATAAATGTGCTAATGTTTGGCTAACGCTCCCGTCCGGTCAGTGGAATCACGCCGTGATGAATCGTGTCTCCTTGGCGCGATATCAGCGGCGTCCTCTGCTCTAATAGTGAGATCTCTAGTGGCGTGATGATGGAGCGCCGCTGCTCCGAACCACTTACCATCCATCCACCTGAAATGTGGCTCCGCTAACGGGCGGCTGGCGCCGCCGCCGTGCTGCCAAGCGATGCTGCAGCGGAGGCGATAAAGCAGCCGCCGCCTGCTAGTCATCGCTATAATCTCCCCAATAAAAAGTGGCGGTGACACTGTGGTTACGGCATTCCGGTGGCGGCGCAGACGGATGGAGGATGGCGCCGCCGAGGACTTGATCATCGGGTCCTTACGGGTGTTCAAATGCGCCGCCAGGACACCCGTAGGCCGTCCTGCCGGGGTAATGACGGCGGCGGCGTCTTGGTGCCTGGCGTCGTAACAACAGGATGCATGCTGGGGGGGGGCGTCGCCAAACGGCAGTGCACCATTATCGCCGCTTCCAGAGCAGCGGCGAGGCGGAGACGTTTAGCGCCGTGTCAAAGACGCCCCAGTCCTCCATCAGGACGGCCGCCGCCAGAAGAAAGGTTCTGTCAGCAGCGCTGACAGCGGTAATATTTCACCCCCATCAGACAGGAGTACCCCCCCCCAACACGCCCCCCCCCCTGAGGAATACATATGAATAATTTTCTGCTGCCGATGGAGGAAGAGGAGGAAACGTGTTTTTATTCATTACAGCAGCAGAAAGAGGCCAGAAGCACCGCCGTCGTCCACCGAGAGAAACCAATAAAGGTTTGTCCATTCAAAACGTGATCCAAACGCGAGGAGGACCCTCGTGAGCGAGAGAGGATGAGGAAGAGGAGCGACGTCCAGACCTCGTTTCTACAAGGTGGTGAATGGAACCCCCAACGTAACCGTTGAAGTCAAAGTCAGTCAAAGTCAGTCAAAGTCAGTTGAAGCAGTTTAGTCTTCATCGCTGTTTGATGGAGGCGTGTCCGAGTACGGATTGATCGCCAGCGTTCATGTTAAACACGCTCGTATTGGGCTGAAGACCTTCAGCCCAATGGGGGGGAGGGTACAGGAAGTGTCTTTAACTCCTTCCTGTGTCTTTCGTCTCAGACGACCTCTGTCCTCTAATCGGCGGCGGCGTTGAGGTCACGGGTTCAGGCTCCGCCTCTCTTTCCGCCGCTGTCTCCGCCGCCGCCTGCCATCAGTTTCCCGAACGCCACTGAGGAATGTCTGACCCCAGAGACACGGGGGCCGGGCCCCGCACCCCCAATCGTCCCCTTCGCAGCTGCCGTATTTATGAAACGTCAAGCAGCCAAACACTGACTTCCTGTCGGGGAGCAGAGGAACAATGAGGAGACGCTCCGACCTGATGGACGGGCGCCAGGACACAGCCTGTAATTTAGATTTCATTACGATAGCGGACAGGTACAGTGGGGGGTGGGGGGCGGGGGGGGGGGGGGTGGTGGATCATCAGGAGGACCAGAGGAGGAGATGCTGGTGATAAACGGGACTCCAGATTGAACAGCTGGATGGATGAGAACAGATGAGGACAAATGAGGATGGATGAGGAAGGATGAAGATGGATGAGGATGGATGAGGACGGATGAGGAAGGATGACGATGGATGAGGAAGGATGAGGAAGGATGAAGACGAATGATGACGGATGCTAAGTCATGTTGATGTAGCGATGAACTAACGTCAGCAGTATCACCCGTCTGGTGTCCTGAATTCAGCGGTCACAGGGGCTGTCAGCCATCTGATGACATCATCAGCAGTGACATCATTGGCCTGCTTGGATCCAGTCCCCGCCTCCTGACCTTGATTGGTCCAGACGGTTGATGTACCTCTGCAGCCCGGAGACCTCGTGACGCGGCACCAGCGCCGAGCTCACCGCCTGATTCTGTGTCATTCAAGTTGTGTCTCCTGCAGTGCATTCTGGGAGCAGAGATTCATGTTGATGTCACAACCTGCAGGCGGTGCTGGTCCAGAACCGTCAGCATGCTCAGAAGCTGCTGATGGAGATCTGGAATCTGATTGGATGAAGTTAGTCATGTGACAGCTGCTGATTGGCTGGAGGTCCTGTTGCTCGTCCCTCAACAGGAAGTGTACGTCTGTTAGCTTCCTGATTATCATCACTAGCCTGATGATGTCATCTGTTAGTTCTGGAGACCAGGTTCTACGTTCAGGTGTTGTGAATCAACACGATGGTAGCTAACTTGCTAACCGTCGTGGCTCCGCCTCCACCTGTCAGGTGATTCTCTGCTCAGCTGAAGGAGACGTGACGGGCGGCACCTTCTCCCCCTCCTGTCAAAACACCCAAGAGGCTTAGCGGCGTCCTCTCTTAATCCCGTCATCTGCTCACGTTGGTTTGTCTCGTTTTGACGTGAATATGCCCCAGAGTGCCGGCGTGAGACGCCGATTTCACGCCATGGTCGTTCACCACACGCCAAACACGACAGCAGAAGAAAGGAGGGATTAGAAGACGAGTGAAAGAGAAACAAAGGAGGAAAGAAGATCCGTCCAGGAGGAGGAGGAGCTGATGTATCCATACGCCAACACGTGGTAACGAACGAGATCCGGTCTCACTGATGATGTGTCCATCCGCCAACACGTGGTAAAGAACGAGATCCGGTCTCACTGATGTTGTATCCATCCGCCAACACGTGGTAAAGAACGAGATCCGGTCTCACTGACGTTGTATCCATCTGCCAACACGTGGTAAAGAACGAGATCCGGTCTCACTGACGTTGTATCCATCCGCCAACACATGGTAAAGAACGAGATCCGGTCTCACTGACGTTGTATCCATCCGCCAACACGTGGTAAGTAACGAAGTCCGGTCTCGTGATGTTATATCCATCTGCCAACACGTGGTCGACTCGTATCTCTAACATCTGGTACGTGGAGCAGCTTGTGTGTCGGGTTCTAGTGGAACTAGTACGGCTGACGATCCCAATACAAACATTCATTTGTGATTGGTTGTCGATGGGAGTCGGGGATGACCTCGTCTCTGATTGGATGGGTTTTAATTCCAGCCTGAAGTCATCAGAAGACGGAGTCCTTTGTTTTTTAATCAGGACGACCTCCGCTCCACATTCATCACCTTCTACTGCAGATTCGTCCTCCAATCAATGCCAGCAGAGAGATGAATCAGCTGATGAATCTCCAGCCTCCTGGAGCGGCGCTGAATTAGCAGCCATTCTTCCACCTGTTAACTTCCTGTGGGGGGAATGAAGGGAGCAACGGGGGCATAAATCCAGGGGACGACCTCTTTAAATAAGTTCACCATAAATCTAACGTCACCGTCTGAACTCTTTTTACCTCCTCGTCCTGCTGCTGCTAGCCATCGTTAGCCCCCATCAGCACAGGCTAAACGCTAGGCTAAGCCAAATGCTAAGCCCATGAATGTTAGCTTATAAAGCTACCTAAAAAGATAATGGAAAATAAACAGAGTCAAAAGAGACATCGTCTGCAAATACGTTGTCTTTTTTTGTGTGAGGCATCCTAAAGTTAGCTACATTTGCGTGAACAGGTGTGTCCTCAAGTGTGATGTGCTAATGTTAGCTTCAGCTATGGATCAAGTGTGTCCTCAGGTTTGACATACTAACATTAGTTATAGCTTTACACCAGGTGTGTCCTCAGGTGAGGCATGCTAATGTTGGCTACATTTGCGTGAACAGGTGTTTCCTCAGGTGAGACATGCTAACGTTAGCTAAGGCTTTGGACCGGATGTGTCCTCAGGTGTGATATGCTAACATTAGCTACAGCTTTGGACCAGGTGTGACCTCATTTGAGGCGTGTCCTCCTGTGGGCGTTGTCTTGAGGTTGGGTGCTACGGATGCTACGACGCTACACCAGTTAGCGCTCGGTTGTCCCGTAAAGCATAAAGTTTGCCCCGCCTTGATGACTCAGCAGTTCTTTCCCAGGTGACGTCCGGGGCGGTTTCCATCACGCTGTGACATCAGCACGAATCGGGGTCACCCGGGAGCCGCCCGGGACGCTGATGAGGATGACTTCACTCAGGTTTGCCGACTCGGCGTTTCTGCGGATGAAACGATGCGTTCAATGTCAGCCGGCGCCTGCAGGCGTTCGGAGCTCTTTAGTACCAGACCGCAGCCGCCGTGGTGATCGTGATGCACGGAATGCAGAGCGGCGAGCGCCTCAGCCCTGCCTTTGATCATGGGCGGGGGGGTCTGGGGTGGGTGGGGGCGGGGCCTCCTGCGCCGCCACCCTGTGTAAAGACCCAGAGGCTTATTGATTCAGAAGAAGCTTTATTCCTCCTCGAGCTGCATGCATGCATAATTTATGGTCGTGATGTGTCGGGAGGCTTTTCCTTGTTTGCTTGTATTCCGAAGCGCATTTATTTATTTTTTTAACGGGAAAAGCTCCAGATTACTGAGGCGAGGGCTGGGGGGGGCGGGGCCGCGTCATCATTCCAGGTTCTTGCTCCACTGATGGATTTTACAGAACCGAAATAACACGCTGTCTGTTTGTGTCGTCCATTATTCATGACGCTTTTCCTCAAACCACTGATGGACGCCGCGTCGCATTAAAACGGAGACCGCCAGCAAAAAAAACCCCCACACACATTTCAGTTCACATCCTGTGGGTGGGGCTTGTGGGAATGGTTCTGTGGCTGATTGGATATCTGCATCAGGAGGAGGGGCGTCAATTGACACAGGCGTGTTTTGGGCGTGGCGGCGGGTGAGCGTGCCTTCAACATGCCTTCAACATGACTTCATCACGACATCAACACACCTTCAACGCGCCTTCACACCTTCAAGATGACTTAAACACAACTTCGACACGCCTTCAACACGACTTCAACACACCTTCAACGTGCCTTCAACGCAACTTCAACATGACTTCAACACGACATCAACACAACTTCAACATGACTTCAACACGACTTCAACATGACTTCAACACGACATCAACATGACTTCAACATGACTTCAGCACGACTTCAACATGACTTCAACACGACATCAACACGACTTCAACATGACTTCAACACGACTTCAACACGACTTCAACATGACTTCAACACGACTTCAACACGACTTCAAAACAACCTCATCACGACTTCAACACGCCTTCAACACGACTTCAACAAGACTTCACATCTTCATTGACTTTGTTCAGATTCACCAGCAGCAAAGGTTCTGGTCTGTGATTCAAACCCTCCAAGTGGTCAGTTTAAAGATGAGAGACGGATGTGGGATGGATGAGAAGCTGGATGAGAACATGATCCCTCTCACCTCTCCGGCCTCCTCCACCTTCACCTCTAGTCGTCTCATCTTCCCTCCTCTCTGTTCGTCTCCTCCCTTCCGCGTCTCCACTAGTCCTGGCAGTTCCAGGTGTGTCGGTCTCTCTGGCTGGTAAATCAGATGCACCTCGGTGGTTGGACTACTTCCTGCTGGTGGTTGGACTACTTCCTGCTGGCGGTTGGACTACTTCCTGCTGGTGGTTGGACTACTTCCTGCTGGCGGTTGGCTACTTCCTGCCAGTGATTGGACTATTTCCTGCCGGTGGTTGGACTACTTCCTGCTGGCGGTTGGCTACTTCCTGCTAGCGGTTGGACTACTTCCTGCTGGCGGTTGGACTACTTCCTGCTGGTGGTTGGTTATGTCCTGCTGGTGGTTGGACTACTTCCTGCTGGTGGTTGGTTATGTCCTGCTGGAGGTCAGACTACTTCCTGCTGGCGGTTGGTTACGTCCTGCTGGTGGTTGGACTACTTCCTGCTGGTGGTTGGTTATGTCCTGCTGGTAGTTGGACTACTTCCTGCTGGTTGCCTGGTGAACCCTGTCAGGGTTTCTGACATGCATTAAACTGGAGCCATCAGCTGCAGCAGGAATCCAGACACATCTTTAAAGCGGGCCGTTTGATCCCGTTTCGGTAATTCAGCGGCGGCGGCTTGAATTTAACGCCTTCATGGCTGGACTGCTTTGAAGCGAGTGGGTTCATCAGAGCCTCAGCAGACCTCATCGAGGGGACGGCGCGCAGGAAGTGAGTCGTCCTGCAGCAACGCTCCTGCAATCACTGGAGACCAGACGCCAATCACCTCAAGTACAGGTTGTTCCCGTGCCGCCTGAACGCCACTCCAGCAGGTTGAGTCTGTTCTGTTAGCGCTGGAGGTGATGGCAGCGCTTCAGAACCAATGTTCCCTCATCAGAACTCACGATTACTCACACTCACTAATCCATGAGTGTGTGGAAATAACCGGGTTATTAATACAGCTGCTAGAACCTGGTCCCAGGAACCTGCGTTTAGGACGGATGAGGATGATGATGATGATTATGAGGATGATGATGAGGAGGAGGATGATAAGAATGAGGATGATAATGACAATGATGATTATGAGGATGATGGTGAGGATGATGATGATGATGATTATGAGGATGATAAGGATGATGATGTAAACAGCGGTGATACCGCTGAAAAAATCTGAATACAAAATGTTTGGATGAAAAGTTTCCAGTTTCCCTGATGGGAATCCTCACCTGAGGTGTAGTGTTAGCTAGCTTAGGTAGCTAGCCTAGCTAATAGACTTTACATCAGCTCAATGCAATATAATATATGGTATGATATAATACAATGTTTTAAAGGGTAGTACAGGTAAACCTTTTCTTATGCTATTTAGTTCCAACATAAGTCCAAAAATTATGTAAGTTGAAAAACGTTGTAAGTTGAATGAACTCGTCTCCAGACTAAACTGTAGATAAACATTCCAAGTTCTTTGCTGAACTTTATTAATGAATGTATTTTAATAGTATTTGCTTAATATGAATCTATTTTAAACTGACGAACAACTAAATTTAATTTCTAATATAATTTAAAAAAAGTCTCCTTTTCATCTTCAGCTGCTTCTTCCTTATCGTGGGTCACAGGGATTGCTACTGGCTAATAATATGATGTTTTATGCTGATTTATTGTACAGTAACATGTGTTTTTCACTGTTTACAGACAGACGTAAAGTGGAGGAAAATGGCGTCAACTTGATTTTTATTTTACGTGTATTTTTTTGTTTGTTTTGATTGCCAGCATAGAATTGAGAATGACGTAACTCTAAATGTAAGTCTACAGTAGACCAGAATACATTCTTCCCGCGTCGTGAAGCTGTTTGAGCAACCGTTGCTCAGCGTTTTGGCAGCTGCTCGACGTTGACTCGCTGTTTGTGGCTGTTTGTTGGCCGTTTGCTCGCCGTTTTCTCGCTGCCGTGTTTACAGTGATCCCACGTCTCTGACATTCTGGACGGAAGCCGGTCAGGAGACAACACGTCGATATCCACGCATCACGATGTTCGCTGGCATTTCTGCCCCTCTTGGAAATATCTGATGGGGGATTGGTCCCGTCGCTGCTCAGGAGTGTGGAGCCGACGGGGGGCTAATGGACAGTTTTATGTTTATAATGATTATTGACACGGGGGCTTGGTTAGCGGCGGGCCAGCGTCTCCGGGGACGACGGCTGAAAGTCGGTGGTTTAGTTGTGACACTTTGTTGATGCCATCGATTTGTTGGTGGGGAACAATCTAAGCCGAGGTCGTGTCCTCGTTTGTGTTGAAGTCCACGTTCTAGACTTCATCATCACTATAAGGAACGGACGCGTTCAGGGAACATCAGACGATGCAAAATACTAAATCTGAGTGATCTGAGCTCATGCTTGGACTCCGTTTCCTTGAATTTTTGTTAAGGTTGTTTTAAAAAGAAGCACCGTCTTGTAAAAGTTGGTCCTGCCTGCTAGCAGACATCACGCTAACATTAGCATGATAGCATTTCATATATGAAGAAACCAAAAAATTTGGGAAATTGACATTTCGATAGTTTAGAAAACATACTTCACTAACATACTTACCGTTCCTAGAGCAGGATTTTACTTCCTTAGCCAAGTGTTAGCATATCCCTATGTATCTACAATGTTCAGTATATCCACTGTGAGTTTTATTATTATTATTTTACTTATTTATTTAGTAGCTCTAGCTTCAGCTAATATTAAGGACACATAAATTAGCATGAAACTAAAATTTAATGTATGTTGGGGGCGTGTCCACAGTGGCCCGGCCCCGCCCACCAAGGCTAGGTTAGCAACAGGTTCAACACTCAACCGTCTGCTTCACAGATCATTTCGATGTTAGCCCCAGCTAGCTACATATGCTATATTCACTTATGTTAGCTTAATTTGGTTTGACCTGCATGAAATGATTTAATTAATTTAAAAAATGTAATTAATTAAAAAAAATAACGTTAGCATGAAGCTAATATTTAAATTATTTCGTACAGGATTCTCATTTCATGCACTTTAAACCAAATTAAGCTAACATAAGTGGACGTAGCATAAGTAGCTAGCTGGGGCTGACGTCACATCATCTGAAATAATGGTGGGCGGGCCCGGGCCCCCTGTGGACACGCCCCTGCGCCTCTTGGGTTCCAGACAGGACGGAGGCCTCAAAAGGGGCGTGTCCTAACCCTGATTGTTGTGTGAATCTCATCGCACCGCCCCGCCCGCCTCTCGCCGGTGGATTGATTACTCATGTCGACAGATTTGAGCGAACCGATCGATCGGTGGCTTTATTTTAATAGCAGCAGATTCTCTCCTGTTTAGCGCGCCGCCGGCGTCTCCGTCCACAGGTGGCTGATGGGTAAGGAGGGCGCTGGAGGGTCAGGGGCCCTCTACCTTCAGTCGGTTGGGAGGAGCTGATCCAGGAAGTCATTGCCTCCTGAGCCTGACAGGCTCCGCCCCAACGGGGCGTGTCTAGAGACGGCCCTAATAGGGCGTGGCCATGAATATTTCAAGTCTCTTTAATGATTTAAGGCGTATTTCTGGTCCCATCAGCTCCACAGAAGCGTCTCGACACGTTTCCATGACGATCCCCAGATGATGAGAGGAAGTGGAGGTTGATGAGGAGGGTTGAGGTGGGTGTGGTTTGGTGGTTTGGGGTGTGGCCTACCTGAATGCCCCTTCCTTTGAGGACAGGCCCGTTTGTCGCATTACTGAATAGTGGATTACTCAAAACCCGGACCAGTAATCCTGCTGGGAGGGCTGCTCTGGGACCAGAACAGCACCCCTTAGATTCTTGGGGGGCGGGGGGGGGTCCAGTGTGGGCGGAGGCACGATGTCTTTATCATTTTAGAACCCAGTCAGTTACATTCGGGGTCGGGTTCTCTGAGTGAGATCTGCCTGGAGGGGAGCCAGAAACGTTCTTTACGGGTTGTCGCGCATCTTTGCGCCTCTTCTTCCTCCCGCAGCTGCGGTCATCACCCCCCCACCCCCCCCCCACCCCCTGGTGCCCTCCCCGGACGCAGCCGCCGACCCGCGATGCGGGATTTAAGCGCATGATTAAGAAAACCAAAGTGTGATGAGCGGGTTTTAATCCTGTACCCCCCCTCCCCCCTTGGAAACCATCACCAGACCACTCGAACACTCCTCCCTCCCCCCCTCCTCTTCCTCCTCCTCCTCTTCCTCTCCACCGGAGAGCCACCGGGAGAAGCTTCAGACGCGCAGCGGAGCTACTATGTGAGACACCTTGGTCCGGTACCGGCATCTCCTCCCCCCGCACCGACCGACCGACAGACGGACCGACTCGACCTCCGATCGTGACGCTCCGCCGCTGCTCACACGGCGGCGCATCCTTCCTCCTCCTCCTCCTCTTCTCCTCTGACTTTCCCTCCGATAACGCGGGTTCTCCTCGGATTCCAACTTGGACCAGACGACTTCACCATGACGGCCACGAAGGAGCAGCCGAACCCGAACCCGAACCCCCGGGCGCCGCAGCAGGACGAGGTGGGCTCCCGGTAACTTCTCCGCTCCCGGTTAGACTCCCGGAGGCTCGGTCGGCACGGAGCCGGCAGCCAGGCTTCGGTCTGCAGGGCGCATTGTCATTCATCCGCTGCCTCCCGCCAGCTGCCCCCCCCCCCCCACACACACACACACACATGCACACCCACCGACAGTGAACCGGTCCGGTCCGCGATCCGGTCCACCGACCTGCAGACGCCCCCTGGCTCAGGTGTCTGCGGCGATCTGAGGTGCAAGGACAGGTATTGGGTGGAGGGGGGCAGGTTCGGTCAAGAGGGTGGTCACGTGACCTCACGTGAGGGGTTTGTATGTCAGCAGGTCCGCTACCGGACAGACCGTAGACCTGGGTCTAGGATCAGAAACCAGAGAGGTGCCTGATGAAGGGACGGGTTACCTGTAGTCCGATGGCTGGTGGGATGGTTTGTTGGTCGGATGGCTGGTTGGTTTGTTGGTTGGTCGGCAGGATTATATGCATGATTTTGGGTCTTGTGAGTGAAAGAAATTTTAACCAGAGTTGATCCAGGAAAGGGGCGGATCCAGGAAAGGGGCGGATCCAGAAAAGGGGCGGATCCTAGAATTGATCTCAACCATTAATGTTGTAATACTTCATCTGTTTTCCTGTTGACCCAAAATTACTTCATCCGTGTGTCACTAACTAAAACCCAACGCAGTAAGTACACATTGATATATAGTAATAACATACTAATAACAGTGATAACAGGTAAGAACACATTTTCAATAGCGACTTAGTTAAATGCTGATGTGATAATATTTCCTGTCCATCTCTGTTTTTATTCAGAGAACTCATTTTTCTCCTGCGCTGCATTCAAACACCGAACGCATCACAGCAGCCTGAGGACCCCCCCCCTTTCTATTACCTCTAATAGAACGACTACTGCGATTAGCACTACTGCTACTGCTCCTATTACTGTTACTACTACTACTACTGTTAGTACTATTGTTAGTACTACTGTTAGTACTGCTGTTAGTAGTACTGTTAGTACTACTGTTATTACTTCTGTTATTACTATTGTTAGTACTACTGTTAGTACGACTGTTAGTACTACTACTGTTAGTACTACTACTGTTAGTACTACCGTTAGCACTATTGTTAGTACTACTGTTACTACTACTGTTAGTACTACTGTTACTACTATTGTTAATACTACTGTTAGTACTGCAGCTGTTTCCATACAATTATTTCTAGTACTGTTAATAAGAATACAGTGATCCCTCGTTCCTTGCAGTTCATGCGTTCCAGGAACCACAAGCGAGATCGTGATCTATTTATCTTATTATTTACTGTAATTTAAACGTTTATGAACCCTCCCCATACTGATATTAAACCACCTTCTATCTGTCTTACCTTTTCCCACACAGACAGACTGTTTAAAATACTTTTTTGTCTCACGAAAGTCCGAGACTCACAGAACGTAGCGCATGCCGTCAGCCAATAGAATGTGTGTACCGTATCACGTGACTGCTGACCAGAAATCAGCGATGAGGTGAAGTCACGAGTGTTGATGCGTGAATGCGCGAATGCGCGAGGGATTACTGTACTGCTATTAATGAGAGTTGTCTCTCGGCTGTAGACCGACCGTAGATCTACCGGCTGTAGACGTACTGAACAGCGGGTGAATGTTTTGTGAGCGTGGCCTCAAGTGGAGGTGTGGCCTCAGCTGGGGGTGTGGCTTCAGCTCTTTGCTGCTCTTAATAGAGTTACTCTTCATCAAAGTTTCATGATGAAACTGAGGGAGTTACAAAAGGGAAACACAGAGGCATCTTTAAATAACAGCTGGAGGAGAACCTGGAGCTGTTTGAGGCTCTGCAGGAAGGAGGAGCGGGAAGTAGGTCCAATCCAGGAGCAGGGGAGGAACTTAGCAGTTTCTATCCCATAGGAGGCAAACGCAGAGAAACCTGCTGTAGGACATAAAATAACCACACATATGTCCTCCTCAGGCGAGACACGCTAACGCCAGCTACCTAGTTTAATCAGGTGAGACACGCTAACGCCAGCTACCTGGTTTGATCAGGTGTTTTTTCAGGTGTGATTTGCTAATGTTAGCGATCTTGTGCAATCGATCATGGGTGACCCCATGACCTACTGTCAGGGTCATAGGGTCACAGGTCCCGCCTAAGTTGGGGGTTGGGGACTGGCCTCAGTAGATCCAGGATTTCCCCACGTTCTCAAACGTGTCTTTTGTTACACTTAACCAGATTAGTTAAACCTCTGAACTGGTTTCCAGTAAACCTGGCGAGCTGTGAGTCTAAACAGAGAGGCAGGGCTTGTGTTAGCCCCTCCTGCTAAGTTATCATGTGATGCTCCTTGGGTCCGGGTTGATTGACCCCCCCTCCCCCCCCAGTAACGGCCTGAAGTCAGACGCTCAGTGAACACGAAATCGATCTGAATGTGTTTTGTTTTGGTTTTCCTCTGATCTTGTCTTATTGGTGGATCTCACCGCCATCGATGCGCCGCCGTCGCTCCCAGCGACCGTTACTCAGTTCATCAGCGCCGGCGGATGAAGTGCTGCTGTGTTTGTGGCAAACAGTTTTCTGTGCTTCCAGGACCGGGAGACGGTCGATGTGCTCCCCGGGGCCGATGATGGAGGCTCATCTGAGAGCAGAGGTATTGATGACTCCGCACAGATAGACGGACACGCCCCCATCGATCGATTGGCTCCCCAGACCGTAACTTTTAGAGCCAATCGTAAACGCCTGTTTTCAATAGTGGTGTTTACTCTAACGCTATTAAAGATAAGTGTAAAATAAATAATTCAACCAAATGATTCAAATAATTTAAAGTTTAATTTAGTGTAAATGTTTAATGTTTATTGTGAAGTCATGTGATTAAAGGAGGGCAAACTTCTACATCGACATCATGTTTATTGTTCAGTCGATAAAACCAAATTATTCCACCTCCGTAATAAACCTGCTCATTTTTTAAAATTTAATTCATTTATGAACTTTATTTAATTCATTTATTTACCCAATTTAATTAATTTACTTTATTCACCTGATGGAAAACATCACTTTAAATGTGATCGACTGAACTTCCTCAGAATAAATGGAATAAATTAATCCAGAGTTTGCGTTTGTGATGCGTTAACAGGCCGTCAGACAATCTGACGTTTAGTTATGGTTACAGTAATAGTTTTAGACCTAGGTCGATACTGACGGGTCCAGATTATCTGACGCTGTGAGGGGTTGACTGATCCCGTTTCTTGGCGTCACGTGATGCGTGTCAGCCAATCAGGGTGCAGGTGGTTTGACTCATCACTTTATATTTCATGTGTTTGTTTTAAAACTGCTTTTTATTCCTCCTCATAAACTTTATTATCATCATCCCAGGATCGATTCTCCCGCTGGCTCGTTCCAGACCGGCTCCAAACTTTCCTCCAGATTACAGTAATTTATCACAAAAGCAGGAAGATAAGGAATTTTAAATAAATAAAAAGCCGTGGCCTCTGGAGGAGCCGCCGGCGTCACAAACACTCTAAATGAATATTATTCCTGCAATGGTTCAGGTGTGGCTTCTTTATCTGTGCCGGTCGTTCCGTTTTATTTCGTTCTCCTCCTGCAGCTGTTGTCGCTTCTCATCAGCGGCGCCGTTCTCTCCCGTTAACCTTGAGAAGCATTGTATTGTTC
The DNA here is from genome assembly GCF_040054535.1 of Antennarius striatus. Taxonomy (NCBI): domain Eukaryota; kingdom Metazoa; phylum Chordata; class Actinopteri; order Lophiiformes; family Antennariidae; genus Antennarius; species Antennarius striatus. The sequence goes on from NC_090787.1 coordinate 5,459,828, forward strand.
AGCCGCTGTCTCCTCATTGGCTCTTCTGTTCGGCGAATAAAAAGGATGAATAAATGATAAAGTAAAACTCACATGTATTCCTGTCTGATTCAGTTTGCTAATGGCTAACGCTACGGCTAACGTCCTGACCCTCTTCTCATTACGCTCACACGATGCTAATGTTGTTCATTCTGCTGCTAATGCTCACACAGCTTAGCTTGTAGTGACCCCAGCACAGGTGTTCAAAGGTCAAAATGTTATGCTAGCACCACCATCCCACTGGAAGAATGCTAGCATTAGCTGCTAACCCTGCTACAGATGCAAACGCATGGGCGGGGTCTGCTGATGTTGGCTCCGCCTCCGTGCCAGAGAGAACCCGGGGGAACCCGGGGGGATCCAGAACCCCCCCGCGTCCCCCGCCTGCATCCGCCTGACATTTTCCTTGAGTGTTTCTAAAGGTTAATTGAATGCATGAAACAAGTGGATTGTGGGAAACAATGGCGTTCGGGGGCGTGGAGACTGTCATGAAACGCTTCAGCCACTCTGGCGCCGTTAGCAGGATGCTACACACTAGCGGCTAACAGCTGCTATGTGGCTCAGCAGCTGGTGTATCTGAAACCAATATGACGGGACGAGGCTAAATGATAATTAGCGCCCAGCGCCAGAGGCCGGCGGCGGCTTCCTGGAGGGCGGGGCCGATGATGCTAAATACAATAAGATGACAACGCGTAGCTTAGCTTGCCGTTTCCACTTAGTCAGCGGATCAATGACGGCTGGGAAGCCTCAGGAGCCCGTGGCGGCGGCTGCTGCGCCGGCCAGTGGGATGAAGCTGATGAAGGCGTGGAGGTGCTACATACGTGTAACCAATACCGACACGCATGACACGTTAATGGGGGAGGAGTCATTCTCCCCAGCTGATGAAGACGGATGACGGTTCTTCATCCTGCTAAACACTAAAACATTCTGCTAAACAACTGAAGAAGACAGGATTTGCTATAAAAAAGCACAGCCCAGACAGTTCATGCGGCGGCGTCTCCACCAACCTAAAGATCCAAAACCAGTCAAATGGTTTCATTTAGGTAGCATCCAGCCAAAGCTAACAGCTAACCTCTGCTTTAACCGGTGACATGTCGACTGATCTCACCTGGACTGACATCATGTCAGGTAAACAGTCTGGGGCCCCGTTCCCCCGGAGAGGGGGGCCGAATAATAGATAGCACTGATTGAGTGTGACGGCAGCAGCTCCAGAGACAGACGGCTAGAATTACAGTCACTTTAATTAAACGACGCTGCTAATCGTTGTCGTGGTTCAATGAATAAATAATAAGTGATCGGAGTGGAATGAGAAATAAACACACCTCCGTTTGTGTGTGTTTGTTGTTGTGAAGAAGAGGAGGAAGGAAGAGCAGAAAACCCTCCATGACGTCATGTTAGCCCCCAGCCTTCACCTGAAGCAGACGAGCGACAGACGCTAAACACGCGTTAGTCGCATTTATTTTATTAGTGAAGACTAAAGCTGTCACCCTCTGAAAACTTTAGCTAACATTAGCATTTAGCACATGGTCAGACACTAGCATGTCTACAGCCAGGACTACAGCTAGTGTTACTAGGACTACACCTAATGTTAGCATGTCTGTAGCCAGGACTACACCTAATGTTAGCATGTCTGTAGCCAGGACTACAGCTAATGTTAGCATGCCTGCAACCAGGACTACAGCTAATTTTAGCATGTGTAACTAGGACTACAGCCATGTCTGCCTCCAGGGCTACAGCTAATATAAGCATGTCTGCCTCCAGGACTACAGTTAATATTAGCATATTTGTATCGGGTCTGCCTTCACGGAGAACTAACCTAGCTACTTATATACGTTTGTTGTCTTGACTGATTAGCGTTTAGATTTTTAATACTAGTGTTAGCTTTAGCTGCTTCGGCATGTTTGCTTCAGTCGTATACTTTTACTACCTGACATTAGCTGGTTTGTTAGCTCATTTAATCGACGCTAAGCTAACGGTCAACATGTTTGCATCGTTGCTGTCTAGTGTTTATCTGTAAAAACAAACAAACAAACAAATAAATGGAATATTTAGCTTTGTGACCTTTTTCCCTCCGACCAGGAAGTGAGGATAAAATAAGAACGATGAAATGTCAATCATCAATTAGCTCGTATCTGTGTAAACAGCGTCAGCGAAGACATGTCTGTTGTCTCTGTTGGTTTTTCCTGCAGGAAGAGAGAAATGGCGTTAGCGTTAGCTGCGGTCCTGCTGCCTGGCCTGTCAGGAGGTTATTTATAACCCGAGTCCCTCTGCAGCTCCGACCAGCGCGTCCCCGTGAGCGAATGAAGCGCTCTAAAGCAGGGCAGGATCGATCATTAAACGGCACTAACGCCAGACAGTGAAGGCAGCATCGTTAGCCGCTTCCTGTTCTCCTGAACGCAGCATTTTAATTGGGTGTGCGCTCCTCCGATAAGGCCATAATGAGGGCCGGGCGGCGGCTAGGCTAACCGTTTATCAGCGCCGCTCTCCACGGGCTCCTCTGATTGGTGGTAATTGAGTTAATAAATTGAGGATTCCGATTCAAAAGTGCTTAAAAGGGAAACTTTGTGAGAAAATGAGATGAGAGAGAAGTGAGACGGAGTCTCATGCGTGGATTCATAGAAGCAATTTGATTCGTCGTCACTTCTCAAGGACACTATTTGTGCTGTTATCGGAATGAGCAGCGGCGCGAGTCCAGGAAACAGATCGGACGTCTGGGTCCAGGGGTTGGGGGTGGGGGCAGCATCCGCGTAATGGTGACGTCATGGTGACAGTATGGACTCCGGTTTGACGGGGCAGAATCCAGGCCACCTGTTAATGTGAAATTGAGAATTTGCATCAGATCGTTAGCGCTAAACTGTTGTAGCTTGTTGATATTAGTCTAGTCTATAACTGACCTTTTTTTTATATATTTTTTTTATTTAAAAATTTAAATTTTTTTAATTTTTAAATAATTTTTTAACCTATTCTACTTACCCATTTTTTAACATATATTTTTTTTATTTAAAAATTGTAAATTTTAAATTTTTTTCATTAAAAAAATTACCCTATTCTACCTGCCCTTTTTATTATATATTTTTTATTTAAAAATTTTAATTTTCAAATTTTCAAATTTCAAAAAAATTAACATATTCAACTTACCCATTTTTTTACAGCCATTTTTTTACTTAAAATTTTAATTTTATTAATTTTTTTTAATTAAAGAAATATTATCCTAAAGATCCCGGTTCTTTACGGTTTCACCAGGGATGATTCCCGATTACCTGATGAACATTAGCCACGCTGGCTGCTACAGTTAGCATCAAGGGATAGCGAGTTAGCGTTGTATTGCCTGCTCTTTTTGTTCTTTCGTTTCGACTGATTGCTTATCAGGAACGTGATCAGCTGATTGGATCTGAAGAAGCACCGCCCAGATGCAGGGACAAGCAGTGTGTGTGTGAGTGTGTGTGTGTGTGTGTGTGTGTGTGTGTTCATTGGATTTAATGAAACCTCAAGTGGAGCTGATCTAATGAAGCTCCATATCCGGCTGTACTTCGCCTCTGAGAGGCGGAGCCTGATTGGTCGTGATGGTGTTGGGCGTGTTCCTCCTGGTGTTCCAGCGATTCCTCCGCCGCTGCTTCAGGCTCTGGGTTTCCGTGGAAACAGGAAATCGTCTTTGTGGAAGAGGAACCCGATTCCAACCAGCAATCAGTTCCTCTTCCTGCCAGCCAATCAAGGTGTAGCCGCAGCTGCTAATCACTGCTTTTCACCTGCAGGGCTTTGTGGGTAATTGAGGCAAGGCGCAGTGGTGGGGTGGGGTGTGGGGGGCTTAATTCTCCGTATCACAGGCAGCAGCCCCGCGGTAAGCCCTCTAACACCAGAGATTGAGTCTTAGCCAACTGTTAGCGCTCGATGCTATCGCCAGCGAGCCGACTGACACGTCAGAATTATTTTATCGCCGCCTCCCCAGGAGTCAAAGCATCTGACCCCCAGCAGAAAATGTTTGGGGTTTATTCACGCTAACGGAATCGTTTGGCTGTTTTTACCGTAAAGACAACAACTCCCATGATCCCCCGCTGCAGCTTCCCGTTGGGGTGACCCCTGTTCTCTTCTGTCTCTGCAGGACCTGGGCGGGGTCAGTCCTCCCCAGAGGAACTGGAAGGGCATCGCCATCGCCCTGCTGGTCATCCTGGTGGTCTGCTCCCTCATCACCATGTCTGTCATCCTCCTCACGCCAGGTAATACCCCATCTCTACCCCGCCTCTGCCCTGACCCCGCCCTGGCCCCGCCCGACGGGTCCGGTGGTGACACCTAGCTGAACTGATCCTGGATCAGAGCCAGGGTTGGTTCTGTTTGCGGCGCCGTTCACCACTCACAGTCTTGAGTGTTAGTATTTTGTTGGTTTCCATGGCGACACAAGGAAGTTAATCTCATTCTGTCAGACGAGGGTTTCCAGGACAAAAGCTGTTCAACATCTTCTCGCCAGATGGAGAAACGTCACAAACATGAGAACTTGTTGGGTTCTTAGAATTCTGTTTATATTTAATTTGTTTTTCTCAGAAATAGAATTAACTTAATTTAAATAACTTCTTTCTGTAAAGAAAAACAACCTGAGTTTTTAATGTTTCTTAGAAATACAGTGGAACCTGGAGATATGAGTTTAATCCGTATGTGACTTAAGTCAAACAACATTTATTCATTTAAAAGAATTAAAATCATTTTAATCCGTTCCAGCCTGTAACAAATGCCCCACAACCATAAAAATAATTTTAAAAAAATATTTTTTTTATCAACCAATAGAAATGAAGACTTTACCTGTGTATATTTAATTATATGTAAGTTACGTAAACAATGATAAAGAATGAAAAGAAACGCAAAAGACACGAGAACACACGAGCTACATCTTTACTCCAACGAGAACGAGATCCGGTCTCACTGATGTTGTATCCATCCGCCTTCGACGGAACCAGCTGTTTGATTAAACCAGAACCAATCACGTCCATCCGTTTCCGCTGACCCCCCCGCCCCCCCCAGGTCTGCGGTCGGTTGAATTTTCATCGTCTCTGTAAACAAACGTTATCAAGCGGAGCCAATATGGCCGGCATTCAAACGGGCTTGGCGTCCAATGGAGCAGCTGACCCCGGCGGCGGCTGGAGGCGGAGTCATCTGTCTGGAGGCGTGACCTTTGAGGATGGCAGCTGAACGGCGTCCAACAGCGACAGCTGGAGGGGTTCTGGCCCGGCGGCGCTCGCATTAATGGACATATGAGCGAGGCTTCAGAGGAGCTCCTCACTGCCTACAGGGACCGCCTCCTCACGAAGCCGACGCCCATCTGTCAGGAGGGGGGAGGAGGGGCTTACTGGAGCGTTAAGAGGAGGTTCCAAATCCGGATGTGGATCCTGGATCCAGTCAAGTCCAGATTCAGTGCCTGGCATGTAGAAACACGACGATCACCCTGTTGTTTACGGAGTTGTTTACTGGTTTGTTTACATCCTGTGTTTGTTTGTTTGTTGTTTCTGGAGTTGTTTACTAGTTTGTTTACAGCCTGCGTTTGTTTGTTTGTTGACAGTTGACAGTCAAGCCGGGAGCGACACCAAGCTGACGGTGGATGATCTGTTCAAACCCGAGTTCCAGGCTCACGACCCGGAGGCCAAGTGGATCAATGGTGAGTAGGCTGGCCCCGCCCCCTGTTGGCTAGACCCTTCCCCTGTAGTCGATTCTCCTCAGAAGCAGGGTTTTGCTCCTCCCCCTTGGAGGCGGGGCGTCGCTCCTCGTGACATGGCGTGGTGTGTCGTGTAGTGATGTACAGGGGTGTGGTTACGGTGTGTTTAAGGGCGGCGTGGACATCACAGTGCCTCCGGGGGGGAGGAGGCGCGCCGCTCGTCCTCCTGTTCACTCTGTCTTTCCTCCCGCCCCCCCTCAGCGGCGTGGATCTCGCTGCTTGCTTGAGGGCAGCAGAAAGAGGCAAAGCCTTTTTGTCCATCAATATTTCATTCCCGGGTGACAGGCTTCTCTCTCTCTGCGGCGCCGGCTCATTCCCTGAGCTGACCCCAGGCCAGGAGGAGAACGGCGAGCGGGACGGCACAAAAAGCGGCTTTATAGGGCAGTTTGAGGAAGGCGGGGGCAAAATAGACCCCAGACAAATGGGAGAAGATAACAAACAGACGCCCCCCAGGAGAGATTGATTCCAGTATTCAAACTGAAATGGGTTTTTTTTTCTCCTGAAAATTCTGGAAGAGGATCGTCTGGATGGTTTTCTGGTTACAGTCAGAGGGATTTATGACAAACACAAACAGGAAGTGGTCCTGAGACGAGGTTAAATAAACCCCACCAGCTCCACGCCCCCCCCCCCACTCTCAAATCACTCGTTTAGTGAGTTTTTACCACGACATTCATTATTCTAATTGAGTTGTGAGCCGTCCAATCAGCTGTGTCCGTGTCATCAGTCCTCCTGAAGGCGGGGTTAGAGTTGTTTGTTTGTTTGTTTGTAACTGGATGTTTGTCACACGATGTTCCTCCGCTTAGCGTGTTGATGCTCGGCGGCGTGGAGCCTGTCAGCTCTCCTGATTGGCTCAGTGGGTTCTGTCAGGTTGGCTCCAGCCCACCTTGATTTCCTGTAATTCTCCTAATGGGCTACATGATCACAGCAATTAACCCCGCCCCCCCCCGCCGCTCGGCGCTGCCGCTCAGGAGCAGAGATCAACGTGTTCCTGTCAGCGCCGTGCAGCAGCTGCTAGCTCCTGTTAGCCTCTGTTAGCTTCAGGAGGAGTCACGGGAGGTTTAATGGAACAGAAGGAGCCAAATAGCTGTGACAAACCCTTTAGATGAGGAAGCTACTTCCTCTTCCCTTTCCTTCACACCGCTGAGGTCAAAGGTGAGCGTCGTCACGTCTCTCCTCAGCAGGTCAATAGATATCAAAAGTTCAGTGATGTCATCAGCCACTGATGTCATCAGTCAGTGATGTCATCGGCCAGTGATGTCATCAGTCAGTGATGTCATCAGTCAGTGATGTCATCGGCCAGTGATGTCATCAGTCAGTGATGTCATCAGCCAGTGACATCCGTCCACCATGAGATGTGATTGTTGATGGATGGATGATGGAAGTAAGATTGATAGATGATGGATGGGTGATGGATGATGGATGGGTGATGGATGGATTGATGATGGTTGGACGATGGATGATAAATTATGGATGGATGATGGATGGATGGATGATAGATGATGGATGGGTGACGGATGGATGATGGATGATGGTGGGATGATGGATGATATATGATGGATGGATGATGGTTGGATGATGGATGAGTGATGGCTGGATGATGGTTGGATGATGGATGAATGACGGATGGATTCCTCTCCCTCTGATTCAGCAGCTCAAAGGGGGCGGGGCAGGCAGGGGCATGCGGGGGCGATGAATTAAACATGACAGGTTTAAATTTAGACTCACAGAGGAGTCAGAAGCCCCTCCCCCTCCCCCCAGCCTCTGATATCATCACCTGCTGACTGATGACTCCGCCTCCGACAGGACAACAAGCAGAGAGAGATTCACCAGCAGCAGAGAAAACAAACAAAACAACAAGCCACACAGGAAGTGACCAGCAACGCCCCCCGTCCAATCAGGAGCTTCCTGTCAGCAACAGGACAGCCTATCAGACGTGGCTCCTCTGAGTCTGTCCGACCAATGAGGCGGCGTTGTGGACCCTCAGGGGGAAGCGAACGGCGAGTCATTATTTACTCACCGCCGCGTTAGCAAACAAAGCTAGCGCTCGCTTCCAGGAACCAATTAAAGTGATCGGTGGAGCGAGGCGGGGCCACCTGTCCCCTGCCGGCAGGAAGCGGCGCCACCTGGGGGGCGGGTCAGGCAGACAGATTATTGATTAACGGCAGAGACAGATGATAATCGCTGGCTTCCTCTGGACCAATCAGACGACACGAGGGAAAAGAAAGTAAAAGTGAAGGTTTCACATCTAATCAAATAAAAACAGGGTTATGGGTAAATTTATGCAGATAAATCAATCCAAACATTTTTATTTATTTATTTTTGTCTTTAGTTTAATGAATCAAATTCAATTTAAATTCCAAACTAATTTTTGCTGCCTTTTAAAAACGATGATGTCATATCTGTGTCCGTTTCATTGGCTGATGTTTCTGTGGAGAGGAGGACTTCCTGTTTCCTGTTACATCACATGATTGTGCTGACGCGTGAGGCAGTGAGGGGGGGGGGCGTTCTGATGGCGTGGGCCCGGAGGCAAACCTCCCAGCATGCACCAGAGGAGCACACATGAATGTCAGTGCGTGTTGTACATTGTGTTGGACAGCCGTTCCCAGAATGCCACGGTCCTCGCTCTGATTGGCCGTCAGTCTGAGGCCTCATTAGCATCTCAGAGACCCTTTGACAGCCGATGAGATCCACAGAGATGCTCTGAGATCTGATGATGATGATGACGATGATAGTAATGATGATGATGAAGATGATGATAGATAACAGTTGTGTTATAGTGTCCGTGTCACCATAGTAGATGAAAAGGGGTGTTATACTGTATGCATCGCCATAGTAAATGACAGCTAATGTTATACTGTATGTATTACCATAGTAGATGACAGGTAGTGCTATAGTGGTTGTATTACCATAGTAGATGACAGGTAGTGTTATACTGTATATTACCATAGCAGAAGATAAGTAGCGCTATAGTATATGTACTACCATAGTGGATACCAAGTTGTGCTACAGTGTGTGCATCACCATAGTAGATTAAAGGTACGGTTATAGTATATGTATTAACATATTAGACGACAGGTAGTGCTATAGTGTATGTATCACCACAGTCGATTAAAGGTAGTGCTGTACAGTATGTATTACTATAGTAGGTGAAAGGTAGTGCTATAGTGTATGTAATCTACCATAGTAGATTAAATGAAGTGCTGAGGTGTATGTATTACCATAGTAGATGATAGGTAGTGTTATGCTGTAAATATTACTATAGTAGAATTCAGGTAGTGCTGTAGTGTATAACCATAGTAGATGACTGGTAGTGCTATAGTGTGTACATCACCGTAGTAGATTAAAGGTACGGTTATAGTGTATGTATTATCATAGTAGATAACATGTAGCGCTATAGTGAATGTTACCATAGTAGATACCAGGTAGTGCTATAATGTATTACCATAGTAGGTGACAGGTAGTACTATATTGTACTACCATAGTAAATGACAGGTAGTGCAAAAGTGTATAACCATAGTAGATAACAGGTAGTGCTATAGTGCATGCATCACCATAGTAGATTAATTTAAGTACTGTACTGTAGTGTACGTATTACCATAGTAGATGACAGGTAGTGCTTTAGTGTGCATCACCATAGTAGATTAAAGGTAGTGCTATAGTGTACAATGGTAGATGCCAGGTAGTGCTACAGTGTATTATCAAAGTAGATGATATATAGTGCTAGAGTGTGTGCATCACTATAGTAGATTAAAGGTAGTGCAATAATTTATGTATTACTATAGTGGATGACAGGTAGTGTATAGTGTATGTATTATCATAGTAACCTTTGTTGTGTTCCTGGTCTTGTTGTATTCCTGGTGTTGTGTTTTCACGATGCTCCAGATCAGCTCTAATTTTACTATCGTTTGTCGTCTCTCTGGACATTATTGGTGAATTTCTCCACTGACAGGAGCGTCTCAGCAGCCAATCACAGGCGTTTCTTTAATGGAGCGTTGCTTCCTCACATCGTCTTCATCACCAGCGTCTGCAGAGCCGAGCTGACCGGCTGTGACATGAGCTGGAACCTCTGCAGACGCAGCAGTCAGCCTGATGCAACCGCAGCTCAATAATTCAGGGTGTACATATTTTATCACGTAAACCACCTCCAGCCCCCCCCCTCCACCCCCTAGGCCCACCCCCCCAGGCCCTAGGGGCTGCTGGAACCTGGTTTAATGCCTGTTTCCACGTGATGATGAGGAGCAGCCAGCTCAGCAGAAATTCATCACACATGACCCGGTAGAAGGAGCAAGGAAACAAAACCAGTGATGTCATCCTGTATGGTAATGGAGGGGGGGCGGGGGGTGGGGGGGGTTCGGATGACATCACACCGGTGAGTCAGTGCGTCTCCACAAACGGTGTTCTGACGTCACACAGGTGTGTGTGTCCGTCATGTGCAGAACTCCAGCACCTGATCTAACTGTCTGTTTCCATGGCAACACAACATCACTCACCACAACACCGCCGCCTACTGGTCTGGCATACGTACTGCAGGGTTTCTGAAGGTCGCACGGAGAAGAGTCCGATCCTGGGGGTGTGTTCTTTGGAGCATGTTTATTGGAGCGTGGTCTTTGGGGCGTGTTTGTTGCGGCGTGTTCATTGGGGTGTGTTTTTGGGGGCGTGGTCTTTGGGGCGTGTCCTTAGCCCTTACCTAAGAGCGTCCACCTGGGCTGCGGCTTCATTATTCATGCGCTACAGAGGGACATTATTTATACATCAGAGTCTTCGTGGTTCTTTTTCTGCTCCAGTGTTTCATTATTGAAGGAGAACAAGAGCAGAGACCCGAAGTGATGTTTTAAAGATCACAGGCCCCGCCCCCTCCCCTCCCCCCGCCCTCTTATACTCTTCATACTCGAGATGCCACGAATTTACGGTTCAGGGACGGCGGACAGGAAATTAAAATTTTACCTGTGCTGTGAAAACAGGCGTCAGTTACTGTCCCGGCCCCACCCTCCCTTCGTTTGTGGAGATCCATCCTGTAGTTTTTAAGTAAACAAACAAACAAACAAACAGACAGCCAGCTGACTGCAGGGCTCTGGTTTGTGTTTGCTAGAATTAATCATTGATGGCGTGTTTAGTCCTCCTGTCCCCGACCAGCTGGCGGCTTCATTCTTCTTCATTGGTTCTTGGTGATCATGTGTAAACGTGACACCCAGCGGAGCGGCTAACGATGCTAACGCCCCGCCATCCGCCGCCAGATCCTGTGAATAAATATTGACTGTTTGTTGTCAGGGATTAAACTGCTCATTAGTTTGTGTTCACGCAGACATGAAGCGTTTCACGTGTTTGCGCTGTTGTGTTGTTCTTCCTCGCCATGGCAACCGAGCTCAGCGAAGCATCTGACGGCTCTGGTTTGGTTGAAAAGATGTGATCCTGGCGGCGGCGACGACGCCCCCCCCCCCCCCACATCAACCCGCATCACGCCGCGTTACCGCGGAAATGAGGCGTTCAGGCTCCTCCGTGTGTTTGCGCGTCAGTTAAATTTCGCTTTATCTGACAGCTAATCTCGTCCCGTCAAAGCCGCGCCACTGCGTTATAGTGATTAGCGTTAGCATCATGTGGTCACGCTGTGATTGGACGCCTCTGGTTTCCTCCTCAGACTCTGAAGTCATCTACAGGAACAGCGACGGACACGTCATCAAGTTCAACATCCTCACCAACGAGACCGAGGTCGTCCTCAGCAACACCACGTTTGTAAGTCCAGCAGCCAATCAGCACGCAGCAAGAGGGAATGGGTGGGGCTAGACCAACAAGTGTTTCCTGTTGTGGTAAATTCATGTTTGAAATTTGTTGGGTTAATTGTTCAGAGTGTTGTCGTTCTGGTCCGTCTGATAATCAATAATCAATCAGTTTCTTGATTAGACGCTTCATTCGTCTTCTTGTCATTGTTTTATGTTTTTTCATTATTTTCTGAGATTAATTTCTTTTCTTTGCAAAACAATCTCGTTTCTAGTGTAAGAAAAAGTCGTTCATCAGACAGTCGATTTATTTACTGTCGTTTAAAGAAGGTCACAGCGTGAGGCGCTAACGCCCCCGCCAAAACTTTATTTAAAACAACATTAAAATACTCAACAATAAAAGTTAGAATAAACTTAGAAAAATAAATTATAATAAACTTAGAATAAACATAAGAAAAAAAATTCTAGATAAAAATGGTAACAGATGAATTTAACGATAATAAAGGATCAAATCTTTGCAATTGGGTTGATTTAAAATAATTATACTGATGATATTTACTTAGACACGTTTTTATGGTTATATTAATGTTATAAACTGGTTGCCGTTGGTAACAAGGTCTGTCTCTGTTTTGCAGGTAAATTTCAACGTTGCCAAGTATTCCTTGTCTCCGGACCTGAAGTACGTTCTGTTCGCCTACGACGTCAAACAGGTAATTTGCATCCAAAATGGGTGGGGCTTAAACCAGAAATGGACGTGGCTATTTGGTCCCTACGTGTGTGACCTCTGAACCCCAGCCTTAAATAAAATTCGTCCTGCTGACGGATTTTCAGGACCGTTGGTTGGTGGTGGTTTAAAATTCCATTTTGTCTAATGAGCGAGCGGGGGAATCACATTCATAATGGGGGGGGCATTGGGGGGGTCGGGGTGGGCTTGAACCATAATTAACTGCTTTCCATCAGAAAGGAGGAGATGTGGAATGAGATATGCAGATGAAGGCGTCGCAGTGAACGAATCAACCAGGAGGATTTGTTGGCGATTAATCGCAGCTCATTTGCATATTTTCAATGAAGGATCAAGTTCAGATTTGAGCACCGTGACCTGAAGTTTATTTTTATCACAAGAGGAAACGTTCCAGAAGTGAAGAAGGTTCTCCTGTTGTGGGTTTAAAATGTGTGAAATGAATGGAATCTCCTCCTAGAAGATGCCACTTGAACAGAAGAGGCTCCATTACAGATGTTTGTAGAAAAGGAACACTGGGAGGTTCCCGTCAGTGTTCTGTTGTCATGGTTTCTGGTGTGTCTCTAGAATAAAAAGAGAAACACTTCTATTAAAATTATCTGCTATCACTTCAGATTCGGGGTCATAAAAATAAATTTAACAAAAAATAAATAAATCAAAAAATGTGTTCTTGTGACAAGAACAGTGGCCCCGCCCCTTTCTCTGGATCCCTCAGCTCATTGGTTCTTCCAAGCCATCTTCAGGTTTCTGATACAATAATTCTGGCCTTGATGTTTTATTTAGTGACAGGAAATTTCACAGACTTAACAAAAACATTGATTTTTTTCTGCTTTGTGTTTTTCGTTTTTTGTCACAGTCAGACAGGAATAAACCCTGAAGATCTCTCTTAGAGTCTATTGAACTTAATTTGTGCTTTTAATAGAGATTCTTACTTTTCTAAAGCCCCCATCACTCTTGTTATTCTACCGTGTAATTATCTCACTGCAGCTGAGAAATCCACTTGTTTGGAGTCAGTTTGGAGTCAAATCAACTGTTTATTTCCTACATTTAGATTTTTTTTTTGCAGTGAATATTCTCAGTTCCTTTGGCACCGAAGCTAAAAACTTGAATGTCTTTATATTTTAGAAAGGAAATGTTTTAGCTGGGAGCGACGCGGCGACAGAAGTGAGTGGGTTTGAAGTCTCACTTATTGTGAGTGACAGCCTGCGTTTCATTGGCTGTCAGACGTAAATAAGCTGCTGTGACTTCCTCCTTTTTTGTTTCTGTTTGTTTCTATCGGTAAAAAGTGAAAGACGCCGTTTCCCTGCAGGCGGTTGGGAAAACGCCGTCTGAGTTAAAAGCCTTGACAATTATTCATTTCATATTCCTGAGAGCAGCAGCCAATCAGAGGTGAGAAACCAGCTGGGTAGCCAGCATCTGGTGTGTTTGAATGTGTTGAACTGGTCAGACTGGTCCTCCTCCTGGGTTGACAGCATCGGCAATTTACAGCACTCTGGAAACGTCAGCAGAGGAAATGTAAAGTTGAGCATCGATCGGATGATGATGATGATGATGATGATGATGATGATGATGATTATTTAAACTCATACCCAGGGCCCAGCAGGTGAACTGGTACCTCTCCAGTACCACTAGGGTACTAGATTTCACTAACCCTAACCCCCATCCCCCTTTCTTCCCTTCTTCTAATCCACAAGCCGCTCTGTTTTTCCCCTCATCCCAACCCTTCTGGGTTACATCAACCCTTTTCCTGTTTAAGTGTAGATGGTGCAGAGGTAATATCCACGCCTTCCAACAGAAGCTTGAGGGTTCAAACCCCAACCGGACAACAGTTCTTTTAAGCATGTTTTTAACCATAATCTACGTCATGTTTGTATTTTCCCACAGACACCACAGAGAAGCTATAGCTCAATGCTTCAAACACAAGCTTTACAGTTGGGGGAGCAGGGTTCAAGTCCCACTCCCTACATACCCCTCCACCACCTGATTATTATTTCTAGTGTGTTTTTGTTGTGGACCAGATCAACCATTATTTTATTCCATTAGTTTATTCAGCTCTTTCCTTCTCCCTTTTCTTTTTACAAAGGTGCTTTTTAAATTCTAACATCCATTTTATCCTATTTCCCTCACGTTTTTCATTTCCATAACCTTTCTTCTCCACCTCCCAATTTAAATTGATTTTAATTGATTTTAATTCTTTTAAATTTCTGACTTGACCATCCGACCGAAATTTTTTTCCAACCAACCATCTGACCAAATAATTTTTTTTTCATACTAAGCAACCAACAGACCATCCAAACAAAAAAAACTTTCCGACCAACCACCCGACCAAAAAAATTTCTTTTAGATGACCAGCCATTTGACCGAAAAAAAATTTCCGACCATCTGATTAAAATATTTTTCCAACCGACCATCCGACATGTAAAATTTTCTGACTGACCATCCAACCGACAAAAAAATTTCCGACCAACCGTCCAACCACAGAAATTTTTTTTAGATGACCAACAATCCAACCGAATAAAACATTTTTTAGACCAACCATATGACCAAAAAAATGTTTTTTCCTACCGACTGAACATTCAAACGAAAAAAAATTTCTGACAGACCTGCGGGTCAATAAATTATTTTTGTTGACTTGTGGGTCATGAAAAATCGTTTTTCTTTGTTGAGCGGCGGGTCATTAAAAAAAATTTTTTTGTTGACAGGCGGGTCTTGTAAAAAAAAAAAATTTTGTTGACCGGCGGGTCAAAAATGTTTTTTATTGGTTGTTGACCGGCGGCTCTTGTGAAATATTAATTTTACTTGACCAGCGGGTCAAGAAATATTCTTTTTGTTGACCGGCAGGTCAGAAAATATTTCTTTTGTGGTGACCAGCAGGTCATGAAAAAACAAAATTTTCTTGACCAGCGGGTCAAGAAATATTTTTTTGTTGACCGGCGGACCATGAAAAAAAATAAATTTGTCGACCGGCGGGTCAAGAAATATTTTTTATGTTGACCTGCTGGTCAGAAAATATTTATTTTTGTCTTGACCGGCGGGCCATGAAAAAAAAAATTTTGTGGACCGGCGGATCAGAAAATATTTTTAGAGTGGTAGGTTAAAAAACTTTTTTGCGTTGACCGGCGGGTCAAGAAATATATGTTGTGTTGATCGGCGGGTCAGAAGATATTTATTTTTGTCTTGACCGGCGGGTCATGAAAAAAAAATTTTTGTTGACCGGCGGGTCATGAAAAAAAAAAGTTGTGGACCGGCGGATCAGAAAATATTTTTTAGAGTGGTATGTTAAAAAAACTCTTTTGTGTTGACCGGCGGGTCAAGAAATATATGTTTTGTTGATCGGCGGGTCAGAAAATATTTATTCTTGTCTTGACCGGCGGGTCATGAAAAAAAAATTTTTGTTGACCGGCGGGTCATGAAAAAAAAATTTTGTTGACCGGCGGGTCATGAAAAAAAAATTTTGTGGACCGGCGGATCAGAAAATATTTTTTAGAGTGGTATGTTAAAAGAACTTTTTTGTGTTGACCGGCGGGTCAAGAAATATATGTTGTGTTGATCGGCGGGTCAGAAAATATTTATTTTTGTCTTGACCGGCGGGCCATGAAAAAAAAAAATTTCTTGACCGGCGGGTCATGAAAAATAAAAATTTGTGGACCGGCGGATCAGAACATATTTTTAGAGTGGTAGGTTAAAAAAACTTTTTTGTGTTGACCGGCGGGTCAAGAAATATATGTTTTGTTGATCGGCGGGTCAGAAAATATTTATTCTTGTCTCTACCGGCGGGTCATGAAAAAAAATTTTTTGTTGACCGGCGGGTCATGAAAAAAAAAATTTTGTGGACCGGCGGATCAGAACATATTTTTAGAGTGGTAGGTTAAAAAAACTTTTTTGTGTTGACCGGCGGATCAAGAAATATATGTTTTGTTAATCGGCGGGTCAGAAAATATTTATTTTTGTCTTGACCGGCGGGTCATGAAAAAAAAAAATTTCTTGACCGGCGGGTCATGAAAAAAAAAAATTTCTTGACCGGCGGGTCATGAAAAAAAAAAATTTCTTGACCGGCGGGTCATGAAAAAAAAAATTTTGTGGACCGGCGGATCAGAAAATATTTTTTAGAGTGGTATGTTAAAAAAACTTTTTTGTGTTGACCGGCGGGTCAAGAAATATGTTTTGTTGATCGGCGGGTCAGAAAATATTAATTTTTGTCTTGACCGGCGGGCCATGAAAAATAAAAATTTCTTGATCGGCGGGTCATGAAAAAGAAAATTTTGTTGACCGGCGGGTCATGAAAAAAAAATTTTTGTGTACCGGCGGATCAGAACATATTTTTAGAGTGGTTGGTAAAAAAAACTTTTTTGTGTTGACCGGCGGGTCAAGAAATATATGTTTTGTTGATCGGCGGGTCAGAAAATATTTATTCTTGTCTTCACCAGCGGGTCATGAAAAAAAAATTTTTGTTGACCGGCGGGTCATGAAAAAAAATTTTGTGGACCGGCGGATCAGAAAATATTTTTTAGAGTGGTATGTTAAAAAAACTTTTTTGTGTTGACCGGCGGGTCAAGAAATATATGTTTTGTAGATCGGTGGGTCAGCAAATATTTATTTTTGTCTTGACCGGCGGGCCATGAAATAAAAAATTTTGTGGACCGGCGGATCAGAAAATATTTTTAGAGTGGTAGGTTAAAAAAACTTTTTTGTGTTGACCGGCGGGTCAAGAAATATATTTTTTTTGACCGGCGGGTCAGAAAACATGTATTTTTGTGTTGACCGGCGGGTCATGAAAAAAATGTTTTTGTTGACCGGCGGGTCAAGAAATATATGTTTTGTTGATCGGCGGGTCAGAAAATATTTATTTTTGTTTTGACCGGCGGGCCATGAAAAAAAAAAATGTCTTGACCGGCGGGTCATGAAAAAGAAAATTTTGTTGACCGGCGGGTCAAGAAAAAAAAAATTTTGTGAACCGGCGGATCAGAACATATTTTTAGAGTGGTAGGTTAAAAAACTTTTTTGTGTTGACCGGCGGGTCAAGAAATATATGTTGTGTTGATCGGCGGGTCAGAAGATATTTATTTTTGTCTTGACCGGCGGGTCATGAAAAAAAAATTTTTGTTGACCGGCGGGTCATGAAAAAAAAAAGTTGTGGACCGGCGGATCAGAAAATATTTTTTAGAGTGGTATGTTAAAAAAACTCTTTTGTGTTGACCGGCGGGTCAAGAAATATATGTTTTGTTGATCGGCGGGTCAGAAAATATTTATTCTTGTCTTGACCGGCGGGTCATGAAAAAAAAATTTTTGTTGACCGGCGGGTCATGAAAAAAAAATTTTGTGGACCGGCGGGTCATGAAAAAAAAATTTTGTGGACCGGCGGATCAGAAAATATTTTTTAGAGTGGTATGTTAAAAAAACTTTTTTGTGTTGACCGGCGGGTCAAGAAATATATGTTGTGTTGATCGGCGGGTCAGAAAATATTTATTTTTGTCTTGACCGGCGAGCCATGAAAAAAAAAAATTTCTTGACCGGCGGGTCATGAAAAAAAAAAATTTGTGGACCGGCGGATCAGAACATATTTTTAGAGTGGTAGGTTAAAAAAACTTTTTTGTGTTGACCGGCGGGTCAAGAAATATATGTTTTGTTGATCGGCGGGTCAGAAAATATTTATTCTTGTCTCTACCGGCGGGTCATGAAAAAAATTTTTTTGTTGACCGGCAGGTCATGAAAAAAAAAATTTTGTGGACCGGCGGATCAGAACATATTTTTAGAGTGGTAGGTTAAAAAAACTTTTTTGTGTTGACCGGCGGATCAAGAAATATATGTTTTGTTAATCGGCGGGTCAGAAAATATTTATTTTTGTCTTGACCGGTGGGTCATGAAAAAAAAAAATTTCTTGACCGGCGGGTCATGAAAAAAAAAAATTTCTTGACCGGCGGGTCATGAAAAAAAAAATTTTGTTGACCGGCGGGTCATGAAAAAAAAAATTTTGTTGACCGGCGGGTCATGAAAAAAAAAATTTTTTGGACCGGCGGATCAGAAAATATTTTTTAGAGTGGTATGTTAAAAAAACTTTTTTGTGTTGACCGGCGGGTCAAGAAATATGTTTTGTTGATCGGCGGGTCAGAAAATATTTATTTTTGTCTTGACCGGCGGGCCATGAAAAATAAAAATTTCTTGATCGGCGGGTCATGAAAAAGAAAATTTTGTTGACCGGCGGGTCATGAAAAAAATTTTTTTGTGTACCGGCGGATCAGAACATATTTTTAGAGTGGTTGGTAAAAAAAACTTTTTTGTGTTGACCGGCGGGTCAAGAAATATATGTTTTGTTGATCGGCGGGTCAGAAAATATTTATTCTTGTCTTCACCGGCGGGTCATGAAAAAAAAATTTTTGTTGACCGGCGGGTCATGAAAAAAAAATTTTGTGGACCGGCGGATCAGAAAATATTTTTTAGAGTGGTATGTTAAAAAAACTTTTTTGTGTTGACCGGCGGGTCAAGAAATATATGTTTTGTTGATCGGCGGGTCAGAAAATATTTATTTTTGTCTTGACCGGCGGGCCATGAAAAAAAAAAATTTCTTGACCGGCAGGTCATGAAAAAGAAAAATTTCTTGACCGGCGGGTCATGAAAAAAAAAATTTTGTTGACCGGCGGGTCATGAAAAAAAAAATTTTGTGGACCGGCGGATCAGAAAATATTTTTTAGAGTGGTATGTTAAAAATACTTTTTTGTGTTGACCGGCGGGTCAAGAAATATGTTTTGTCGATCGGCGGGTCACAAAATATTTATTTTTAGCTTGACCAGCGGGCCATGAAAAAAATAAATTTCTTGACCGGCGGGTCATGAAAAAAAAAAATTTGTGGACCGGCTGATCAGAAAATATTTTTAGAGTGGTAGGTTAAAGAAACTTTTTTGCATTGACCGGCGGGTCAAGAAATATGTTTTGTTGATCGGCGGGTCAGAAAACATGTATGTTTGTCTTGTCCGGCGGGCCATGAAAAAAAAATTTTTGTCGACCGGCGGGTCATGAAAAAAAAAATTTTGTGGACCGGCAGATCAGAAAATATTTTTTAGAGTGGTATGTTAAAAAAACTCTTTTGTGTTGACCGGCGGGTCAAGAAATATATGTTTTGTTGATCGGCGGGTCAGAAAATATTTATTTTTGTTTTGACCGGCGGGCCATGAAAAAAAAAAATGTCTTAACCGGCGGGTCATGAAAAAGAAAATTTTGTTGACCGGCAGGTCATGAAAAAAAAAATTTTGTGGACCGGCGGATCAGAAAATATTTTTTAGAGAGGTATGTTAAAAAAACTTTTTTGTGTTGACTGACGGGTCAAGAAATATATGTTGTGTTGATCGGCGGGTCAGAAAATATTTATTTTTGTCTTGACCGGCGGGTCATGAAAAAAAAATTTTGTGGACCGGCGGATCAGAAAATATTTTTTAGAGTGGTATGTTAAAAAAACTCTTTTGTGTTGACCGGCGGGTCAAGAAATATATGTTTTGTTGATCGGCGGGTCAGAAAATATTTATTCTTGTCTTGACCGGCGGGTCATGAAAAAAAAATTTTTTTTGACCGGCGGGTCATGAAAAAAAAATTTTGTGGACCGGCGGATCAGAAAATATTTTTTAGAGTGGTATGTTAAAAAAACTTTTTTGTGTTGACCGGCGGGTCAAGAAATATGTTTTGTTGATCGGCGGGTCAGAAAACATGTATTCTTGTCTTGACCGGCAGGCCATGAAAAAAAAAAATTTCTTGACCGGCGGGTCATGAAAAAAAAAATTCTGTTGACCAGCGGGTCATGAAATATTTTTAGAGTGGTAGGTTAAAGAAACTTTTTTGTGTTGACCGGCGGGTCAAGAAATATATATTTTTTTGACCGGCGGGTCAGAAAACATGTATTTTTGTGTTGACCGGCGGGTCATGAAAAAAAAATAATTTGTGGACCAACGAGTCACAAAATATTTTTAGAGTGGTATGTTAAAAAAACTTTTTTGTGTTGACCGGCGGGTTAAGAAATATATGTTTTGTTGATCGGCGGGCCAGAAAATATTTATTTTTGTCTTGACCGGCGGGCCATGAAAAAAAAAAATTTCTTGACCGGCGGGTCATGAAATAAAAAATTTTGTGGACCGGCGGATCAGAAAATATTTTTAGAGTGGTAGGTTAAAAAAACTTTTTTGTGTTGACCGGCGGGTCAAGGAATATATTTATTTTGACCGGCGGGTCAGAAAACATGTATTTTTGTGTTGACCGGCGGGTCATGAAAAAAATTTTTTTGTTGACCGGCGGGTCAAGAAATATATGTTTTGTTGATCGGCGGGTCAGAAAATATTTATTTTTGTTTTGACCGGCGGGCCATGAAAAAAAAAAATGTCTTGACCGGCGGGTCATGAAAAAAAAATTTTGTGGACCGGCGGGTCATGAAAAAAAAATTTTGTGGACCGGCGGATCAGAAAATATTTTTTAGAGTGGTATGTTAAAAAAACTTTTTTGTCTTGACCGGCGGGTCAAGAAATATATGTTGTGTTGATCGGCGGGTCAGAAAATATTTATTTTTGTCTTGACCGGCGGGCCATGAAAAATAAAATTTCTTGACCGGCGGGTCATGAAAAAAAAAAATTTGTGGACCGGCGGATCAGAACATATTTTTAGAGTGGTATGTTAAAAAAACTTTTTTGTGTTGACCGGCGGGTCAAGAAATATGTTTTGTTGATCGGCGGGTCAGAAAATATTTATTTTTGTCTTGACCGGCGGGCCATGAAAAATAAAAATTTCTTGATCGGCGGGTCATGAAAAAGAAAATTTTGTTGACCGGCGGGTCATGAAAAAATTTTTTTTGTGTACCGGCGGATCAGAACATATTTTTAGAGTGGTAGGTTAAAGAAACTTTTTTGTGTTGACCGGCGGGTCAAGAAATATATATTTTTTTGACCGGCGGGTCAGAAAACATGTATTTTTGTGTTGACCGGCGGGTCATGAAAAAAAAATAATTTGTGGACCAACGAGTCACAAAATATTTTTAGAGTGGTAGGTTAAAAAAACTTTTTTGTGTTGACCGGCGGGTCAAGAAATATATGTTTTGTTGATCGGCGGGTCAGAAAATATTTATTCTTGTCTCTACCGGCGGGTCATGAAAAAAAAATTTTTGTTGACCGGCGGGTCATGAAAAAAAAAATTTTGTGGACCGGCGGATCAGAACATATTTTTAGAGTGGTAGGTTAAAAAAACTTTTTTGTGTTGACCGGCGGATCAAGAAATATATGTTTTGTTAATCGGCGGGTCAGAAAATATTTATTTTTGTCTTGACCGGTGGGTCATGAAAAAAAAAAATTTCTTGACCGGCGGGTCATGAAAAAAAAAAATTTCTTGACCGGCGGGTCATGAAAAAAAAAATTTTGTTGACCGGCGGGTCATGAAAAAAAAAATTTTGTTGACCGGCGGGTCATGAAAAAAAAAATTTTGTGGACCGGCGGATCAGAAAATATTTTTTAGAGTGGTATGTTAAAAAAACTTTTTTGTGTTGACCGGCGGGTCAAGAAATATGTTTTGTTGATCGGCGGGTCAGAAAATATTTATTTTTGTCTTGACCGGCGGGCCATGAAAAATAAAAATTTCTTGATCGGCGGGTCATGAAAAAGAAAATTTTGTTGACCGGCGGGTCATGAAAAAAAATTTTTTGTGTACCGGCGGATCAGAACATATTTTTAGAGTGGTTGGTAAAAAAAACTTTTTTGTGTTGACCGGCTGGTCAAGAAATATATGTTTTGTTGATCGGCGGGTCAGAAAATATTTATTCTTGTCTTCACCGGCGGGTCATGAAAAAAAAATTTTTGTTGACCGGCGGGTCATGAAAAAAAAATTTTGTGGACCGGCGGATCAGAAAATATTTTTTAGAGTGGTATGTTAAAAAAACTTTTTTGTGTTGACCGGCGGGTCAAGAAATATATGTTTTGTTGATCGGCGGGTCAGAAAATATTTATT
The DNA here is from genome assembly GCF_040054535.1 of Antennarius striatus. Taxonomy (NCBI): domain Eukaryota; kingdom Metazoa; phylum Chordata; class Actinopteri; order Lophiiformes; family Antennariidae; genus Antennarius; species Antennarius striatus. Next base: position 5,481,963 of record NC_090787.1, read on the forward strand.
TTTGTCTTGACCGGCGGGCCATGAAAAAAAAAAATTTCTTGACCGGCAGGTCATGAAAAAGAAAAATTTCTTGACCGGCGGGTCATGAAAAAAAAAATTTTGTTGACCGGCGGGTCATGAAAAAAAAAATTTTGTGGACCGGCGGATCAGAAAATATTTTTTAGAGTGGTATGTTAAAAATACTTTTTTGTGTTGACCGGCGGGTCAAGAAATATGTTTTGTCGATCGGCGGGTCACAAAATATTTATTTTTGTTTTGACCGGCGGGCCATGAAAAAAAAAAATGTCTTAACCGGCGGGTCATGAAAAAGAAAATTTTGTTGACCGGCAGGTCATGAAAAAAAAAATTTTGTGGACCGGCGGATCAGAAAATATTTTTTAGAGAGGTATGTTAAAAAAACTTTTTTGTGTTGACTGACGGGTCAAGAAATATATGTTGTGTTGATCGGCGGGTCAGAAAATATTTATTTTTGTCTTGACCGGCGGGTCATGAAAAAAAAATTTTGTGGACCGGCGGATCAGAAAATATTTTTTAGAGTGGTATGTTAAAAAAACTCTTTTGTGTTGACCGGCGGGTCAAGAAATATATGTTTTGTTGATCGGCGGGTCAGAAAATATTTATTCTTGTCTTGACCGGCGGGTCATGAAAAAAAAATTTTTTTTGACCGGCGGGTCATGAAAAAAAAATTTTGTGGACCGGCGGATCAGAAAATATTTTTTAGAGTGGTATGTTAAAAAAACTTTTTTGTGTTGACCGGCGGGTCAAGAAATATGTTTTGTTGATCGGCGGGTCAGAAAACATGTATTCTTGTCTTGACCGGCAGGCCATGAAAAAAAAAAATTTCTTGACCGGCGGGTCATGAAAAAAAAAATTCTGTTGACCAGCGGGTCATGAAATATTTTTAGAGTGGTAGGTTAAAGAAACTTTTTTGTGTTGACCGGCGGGTCAAGAAATATATATTTTTTTGACCGGCGGGTCAGAAAACATGTATTTTTGTGTTGACCGGCGGGTCATGAAAAAAAAATAATTTGTGGACCAACGAGTCACAAAATATTTTTAGAGTGGTATGTTAAAAAAACTTTTTTGTGTTGACCGGCGGGTTAAGAAATATATGTTTTGTTGATCGGCGGGCCAGAAAATATTTATTTTTGTCTTGACCGGCGGGCCATGAAAAAAAAAAATTTCTTGACCGGCGGGTCATGAAATAAAAAATTTTGTGGACCGGCGGATCAGAAAATATTTTTAGAGTGGTAGGTTAAAAAAACTTTTTTGTGTTGACCGGCGGGTCAAGGAATATATTTATTTTGACCGGCGGGTCAGAAAACATGTATTTTTGTGTTGACCGGCGGGTCATGAAAAAAATTTTTTTGTTGACCGGCGGGTCAAGAAATATATGTTTTGTTGATCGGCGGGTCAGAAAATATTTATTTTTGTTTTGACCGGCGGGCCATGAAAAAAAAAAATGTCTTGACCGGCGGGTCATGAAAAAAAAATTTTGTGGACCGGCGGGTCATGAAAAAAAAATTTTGTGGACCGGCGGATCAGAAAATATTTTTTAGAGTGGTATGTTAAAAAAACTTTTTTGTCTTGACCGGCGGGTCAAGAAATATATGTTGTGTTGATCGGCGGGTCAGAAAATATTTATTTTTGTCTTGACCGGCGGGCCATGAAAAATAAAATTTCTTGACCGGCGGGTCATGAAAAAAAAAAATTTGTGGACCGGCGGATCAGAACATATTTTTAGAGTGGTATGTTAAAAAAACTTTTTTGTGTTGACCGGCGGGTCAAGAAATATGTTTTGTTGATCGGCGGGTCAGAAAATATTTATTTTTGTCTTGACCGGCGGGCCATGAAAAATAAAAATTTCTTGATCGGCGGGTCATGAAAAAGAAAATTTTGTTGACCGGCGGGTCATGAAAAAATTTTTTTTGTGTACCGGCGGATCAGAACATATTTTTAGAGTGGTAGGTTAAAGAAACTTTTTTGTGTTGACCGGCGGGTCAAGAAATATATATTTTTTTGACCGGCGGGTCAGAAAACATGTATTTTTGTGTTGACCGGCGGGTCATGAAAAAAAAATAATTTGTGGACCAACGAGTCACAAAATATTTTTAGAGTGGTATGTTAAAAAAACTTTTTTGTGTTGACCGGCGGGTTAAGAAATGTATGTTTTGTTGATCGGCGGGCCAGAAAATATTTATTTTTGTCTTGACCGGCGGGCCATGAAAAAAAAAAATTTCTTGACCGGCGGGTCATGAAATAAAAAATTTTGTGGACCGGCGGATCAGAAAATATTTTTAGAGTGGTAGGTTAAAAAAACTTTTTTGTGTTGACCGGCGGGTCAAGGAATATATTTATTTTGACCGGCGGGTCAGAAAACATGTATTTTTGTGTTGACCGGCGGGTCATGAAAAAATTTTTTTTGTTGACCGGCGGGTCAAGAAATATATGTTTTGTTGATCGGCGGGTCAGAAAATATTTATTTTTGTTTTGACCGGCGGGCCATGAAAAAAAAAAATGTCTTGACCGGCGGGTCATGAAAAAAAAATTTTGTGGACCGGCGGGTCATGAAAAAAAAATTTTGTGGACCGGCGGATCAGAAAATATTTTTTAGAGTGGTATGTTAAAAAAACTTTTTTGTCTTGACCGGCGGGTCAAGAAATATATGTTGTGTTGATCGGCGGGTCAGAAAATATTTATTTTTGTCTTGACCGGCGGGCCATGAAAAAAAAAATTTCTTGACCGGCGGGTCATGAAAAAAAAAAATTTGTGGACCGGCGGATCAGAACATATTTTTAGAGTGGTATGTTAAAAAAACTTTTTTGTGTTGACCGGCGGATCAAGAAATATATGTTTTGTTAATCGGCGGGTCAGAAAATATTTATTTTTGTCTTGACCGGTGGGTCATGAAAAAAAAAAATTTCTTGACCGGCGGGTCATGAAAAAAAAAAATTTCTTGACCGGCGGGTCATGAAAAAAAAAATTTTGTTGACCGGCGGGTCATGAAAAAAAAAATTTTGTTGACCGGCGGGTCATGAAAAAAAAAATTTTGTGGACCGGCGGATCAGAAAATATTTTTAGAGTGGTATGTTAAAAAAACTCTTTTGTGTTGACCGGCGGGTCAAGAAATATATGTTTTGTTGATCGGCGGGTCAGAAAATATTTATACTTGTCTTGACCGGCGGGTCATGAAAAAAAAATTTTTTTTGACCGGCGGGTCATGAAAAAAAAATTTTGTGGACCGGCGGATCAGAAAATATTTTTTAGAGTGGTATGTTAAAAAAACTTTTTTGTGTTGACCGGCGGGTCAAGAAATATGTTTTGTTGATCGGCGGGTCAGAAAACATGTATTCTTGTCTTGACCGGCAGGCCATGAAAAAAAAACATTTCTTGACCGGCGGGTCATGAAAAAAAAAAATTTGTGGACCGGCGGATCAGAAAATATTTTTAGAGTGGTAGGTTAAAGAAACTTTTTTGCATTGACCGGCGGGTCAAGAAATATGTTTTGTTGATCGGCGGGTCAGAAAACATGTATGTTTGTCTTGTCCGGCGGGCCATGAAAAAAAATTTTTTCTTGACCGGCGGGTCATGAAAAAAAAAATTTTGTGGACCGGCAGATCAGAAAATATTTTTTAGAGTGGTATGTTAAAAAAACTCTTTTGTGTTGACCGGCGGGTCAAGAAATATATGTTTTGTTGATCGGCGGGTCAGAAAATATTTATTTTTGTTTTGACCGGCGGGCTATGAAAAAAAAAAATGTCTTAACCGGCGGGTCATGAAAAAGAAAATTTTGTTGACCGGCGGGTCATGAAAAAAGAAAATTTGTGGACCGGCGAGTCACAAAATATTTTTAGAGTGGTATGTTAAAAAAACTTTTTTGTGTTGACCGGCGGGTCAAGTAATAAATGTTTTGTTGATCGGCGGGTCAGAAAATATTTATTTTTGTCTTGACCTGCGGGCCATGAAAAAAAAAAATTTCTTGACCGGCGGGTCATGAAAAAAAAAAATTTCTGGACCGGCGGGTCATGAGAAAAAAAATTTTGTTGACCGGCAGGTCATGAAAAAAAAAATTTTGTGGACCGGCGGATCAGAAAATATTTTTTAGAGTGGTATGTTAAAAAAACTTTTTTGTGTTGACCGGCGGGTCAAGAAATATGTTTTGTTGATCGGCGGGTCAGAAAACATGTATTCTTGTCTTGACCGGCAGGCCATGAAAGAAAAAAATTTCTTGACCGGCGGGTCATGAAAAAAAAAATTCTATTGACCAGCGGGTCATGAAATATTTTTAGAGTGGTATGTTAAAAAAACTTTTTTGTGTTGACCGGCGGGTCAAGAAATAAATGTTTTGTTGATCGGCGGGTCAGAAAACATGTATTTTTGTCTTGACCTGCGGGCCATGAAAAAAAAAAATTTCTTGACCGGCGGGTCATGAAAAAAAAAAATTTGTGGACCGGCGCATCAGAACATATTTTTAGAGTGGTAGGTCAAAAAAACTCTTTTGTGTTGACCGGCGGGTCAAGAAATATATGTTTTGTTGATCGGCGGGTCAGAAAATATTTATTCTTGTCTTGACCGGCGGGTCATGAAAAAAAAATTTTGTGGACCGGCGGATCAGAAAATATTTTTTAGAGTGGTATGTTAAAAAAACTTTTTTGTGTTGACCGGCGGGTCAAGAAATATGTTTTGTTGATCGGCGGGTCAGAAAATATGTATTCTTGTCTTGACCGGCGGGCCATGAAAAAAAATAATTTCTTGACCGGCGGGTCATGAACAAAAAAAATTTGTGGACCGACGGATCAGAACATATTTTTAGAGTGGTAGGTCAAAAAAACTCTTTTGTGTTGACCGGCGGGTCAACAAATATATGTTTTGTTGATCGGCGGGTCAGAAAATATTTATTCTTGTCTTGACCGGCGGGTCATGAAAAAAAAATTTTTGTTGACCGGCGGGTCATGAAAAAAAAATTTTGTGGACCGGCGGATCAGAAAATATTTTTTAGAGTGGTATGTTAAAAAAACTTTTTTGTGTTGACCGGCGGGTCAAGAAATATGTTTTGTTGATCGGCTGGTCAGAAAACATGTATTTTTGTCTTGACCGGCGGGCCATGAAAAAAAAATATTTCTTGACCGGCGGGTCATGAAAAAAAAAATTTTGTGGACCGTCAGATCAGAAAATATTTTTAGAGTGGTAGGTTAAAGAAACTTTTTTGTGTTGACCAGCGGGTCAAGCAATATTTTTTTTTTTGACCGGCGGGTCAGAAAACATGTATTTTTGTCTTGACCGGCGGGCCATGAAAAAAAAAATTTTGTGGACCCGAAGATCAGAAAATATTTTTTAGAGTGGTAGGTTAAAAAAACTTTTTTGTGTTGACCGGCGGGTCAAGAAATATATGTTTTGTTGATCGGCGGGTCAGAAAATATTTATTTTTGTCTTGACCGGCGGGCCATGAAAAAAAAAAATTTCTTGACCGGCGGGTCATGAAAAAGAAAATTTTGTTGACCGGCGGGTCATGAAAAAAAAAAATTTGTGGACCGGCGAGTCACAAAATATTTTTAGAGTGGTATGTTAAAAAAACTTTTTTGTGTTGACCGGCGGGTCAAGAAATAAATGTTTTGTTGATCGGCGGGCCAGAAAATATTTATTTTTGTCTTGACCGGCGGGCCATGAAAAAAAAGAAATTTCTTGACCGGCGGGTAATGAAAAAAAAAAATTTCTTGACCGGCGGGTCATGAAAAAAAAAATTTTTTGGACCCGCAGATCAGAAAATATTTTTTAGAGTGTTATGTTAAAAAAACTCTTTTGTGTTGACCGGCGGGTCAAGAAATATATGTTTTGTTGATCGGCGGGTCAGAAAAATATTTATTTTTGTCTTGACCGGCGGACCATGAAAAAAAAAAATTTCTTGACCGGCGGGTCATGAAAAAAAAAAATTTGTGGACCGGCAGATCAGAAAATATTTTTTAGAGTGGTATGTTAAAAAAACTCTTTTGTGTTGACCGGCGGGTCAAGAAATATATGTTTTGTTGATCGGCGATTCAGAAAATATTCATTTTTGTTTTGACCGGCGGGCCATGAAAAAAAAAAATGTCTTGACCGGCGGGTCATGAAAAAGAAAATTCTCTTGACCGGCGGGTCATGAAAAAAAAAATTTGTGGACCGGCGAGTCACAAAATATTTTTAGAGTGGTATGTTAAAAAAACTTTTTTGTGTTGACCAGCGGGTCAAGAAATAAATGTTTTGTTGATCGGCGGGTCAGAAAATATTCATTTTTGTCTTGACCTGCGGGCCATGAAAAAAAAAAATTTCTTGACCGGCGGGTCATGAAAAAAAAAAATTTCTTGACCGGCGGGTCATGAAATAAAAAATTTTGTCGACCGGCGGGTCATGAAAAAAAAAATTTTTTGGACCCGCAGATCAGAAAATATTTTTTAGAGTGTTATGTTAAAAAAACTCCTTTGTGTTGACCGGCGGGTCAAGAAATATATGTTTATGTTGATCGGCGGGTCAGAAAATATTTATTTTTGTCTTGACCGGCGGGCCATGAAAAAAAAAAATTTCTTGACCGGCGGGTCATGAAAAAAAAAAATTTGTGGACCGGCGGATCAGAAAATATTTTTAGAGTGGTAGGTTAAAGAAACTTTTTTGCGTTGACCGGCGGGTCAAGAAATATGTTTTGTTGATCGGCGGGTCAGAAAACATGTATGTTTGTCTTGTCCGGCGGGCCATGAAAAAAAAATTTTTGTGGACCGGCAGATAAGAAAATATTTTTTAGAGTGGTATGTTAAAAAAACTCTTTTGTGTTGACCGGCGGGTCAAGAAATATATGTTTTGTTGATCGGCGGGTCAGAAAATATTTATTTTTGTTTTGACCGGCGGGCCATGAAAAAAAAAAATGTCTTGACCGGCGGGTCATGAAAAAGAAAATTTTGTTGACCGGCGGGTCATGAAAAAAAAAAATTTGTGGACCGGCAGATCAGAACATATTTTTAGAGTGGTAGGTCAAAAAAACTCTTTTGTGTTGACCGGCGGGTCAAGAAATATATGTTTTGTTGATCGGCGGATCAGAAAATATTTATTCTTGTCTTGACCGGCGGGTCATGAAAAAAAATTTTTTGTTGACCGGCGGGTCATGAAAAAAAAATTTTGTGGACCGGCGGATCAGAAAATATTTTTTAGAGTGGTATGTTAAAAAAACTTTTTTGTGTTGACCGGCGGGTCAAGAAATATATGTTGTGTTGATCGGCGGGTCAGAAAATATTTGTTTTTGTCTTCACCGGCGGGTCATGAAAAGGAAAATTTTGTTGACCGGCGGGTCATGAAAAAAAATTTTTGTGGACTGGCGGATCAGAAAATATTTTTTGGAGTGGTATGTTAAAAAAACTTTTTTGTGTTGACCGACGGGTCAAGAAATATATGTTGTGTTGATCGGCGGGTAAGAAAATGTGTATTCTTGTCTTGACCGGCGGGCCATGAAAAAAAAAAATTTCTTGACCGGCGGGTCATGAAAAAAAAAAATTTGTGGACCGGCGGATCAGAACATATTTTTAGAGTGGTATGTTAAAAAAACTTTTTTGTGTTGACCGGCGGGTCAAGAAATAAATGTTTTGTTGATCGGCGGGTCAGAAAATATTTATCTTTGTCTTGACCTGCGGGCCATGAAAAAAAAAAATTTCTTTACCGGCGGGTCATGAAAAAAAAAAATTTCTTGACCGGCGGGTCATGAAAAGAAAAATTTTGTGAACCGGCGGATCAGAAAATATATGTTTTGTTGATCGGCGGGTCAGAAAATATTTGTTTTTGTCTTCACCGGCGGGTCATGAAAAGGAAAATTTTGTTGACCGGCGGGTCATGAAAAAAAAATTTTGTGGACCGGCGGATCAGAACATATTTTTAGAGTGGTAGGTTAAAAAAACTTTTTTGTGTTGACCGGCAGGTCAAGAAATATATGTTTTGTTGATCGGCGGGTCAGAAAATATTTATTCTTGTCTTAACCGGCTGGTCATGAAAAAAACATTTTTGTTGACCGGCGGGTCATGAAAAAAAAATTTTGTGGACCGGCGGATCAGAAAATATTTTTTAGAGTGGTATGTTAAAAAAACTTTTTTGTGTTGACCGGCGGGTCAAGAAATATATGTTTTGTAGATCGGCGGGTCAGCAAATATTTATTTTTGTCTTGAGCGGCGGGCCATGAAAAAAAAAAATTTCTTGACCGGCGGGTCATGAAAAAAAAAAATTTCTTGACCGGCGGGTCATGAAAAAAAAATTTTGTGGACCGGCGGATCAGAAAATATTTTTTAGAGTGGTATGTTAAAAAAACTTTTTTGTGTTGACCGGCGGGTCAAGAAATATATTTTGCTGATCGGCGGGTCAGAAAACATGTATTCTTGTCTTGACCGGCGGGCCATGAAAAAAAAAAATTTCTTGACCGGTGGGTCATGAAAAAAAAAAATTTGTGGACCGGCGGATCAGAACATATTTTTAGAGTGGTAGGTCAAAAAAACTCTTTTGTGTTGACCGGCGGGTCAAGAAATATATGTTTTGTTGATCGGCGGATCAGAAAATATTTATTCTTGTCTTGACCGGCGGGTCATGAAAAAAAATTTTTTGTTGACCGGCGGGTCATGAAAAAAAAATTTTGTGGACCGGCGGATCAGAAAATATTTTTTAGAGTGGTATGTTAAAAAAACTTTTTTGTGTTGACCGGCGGGTCAAGAAATATATGTTTTGTTGATCGGCGGGTCAGAAAATATTTGTTTTTGTATTCACCGGCGGGTCATGAAAAAGAAAATTTTGTTGACCGGCGGGTCATGAAAAAAAATTTTTGTGGACTGGCGGATCAGAAAATATTTTTTGGAGTGGTATGTTAAAAAAACTTTTTTGTGTTGACCGACGGGTCAAGAAATATATGTTGTGTTGATCGGCGGGTAAGAAAATGTGTATTCTTGTCTTGACCGGCGGGCCATGAAAAAAAAAAATTTCTTGACCGGCGGGTCATGAAAAAAAAAAATTTGTGGACCGGCGGATCAGAACATATTTTTAGAGTGGTAGGTTAAAAAAACTTTTTTGTGTTGACCGGCGGGTCAAGAAATATATGTTTTGTTGATCGGCGGGTCAGAAAATATTTATTCTTGTCTTGACCGGCGGGTTATGAAAAAAAAATTTTTGTTGACCGGCGGGTCATGAAAAAAAAATTTTGTGGACCGGCGGATCAGAAAATATTTTTTAGAGTGGTATGTTAAAAAAACTTTTTTGTGTTGACCGGCGGGTCAAGAAATATATGTTTTGTAGATCGGCGGGTCAGCAAATATTTATTTTTGTCTTGAGCGGCGGGCCATGAAAAAAAAAAATTTCTTGACCGGCGGGTCATGAAAAAAAAATTTTGTGGACCGGCGGATCAGAAAATATTTTTTAGAGTGGTATGTTAAAAAAACTTTTTTGTGTTGACCGGCGGGTCAAGAAATATGTTTTGTTAATCGGCGGGTCAGAAAACATGTATTCTTGTCTTGACCGGCGGGCCATGAAAAAAAAAAATTTCTTGACCGGTGGGTCATGAAAAAAAAAAATTTGTGGACCGGCGGATCAGAACATATTTTTAGAGTGGTAGGTCAAAAAAACTCTTTTGTGTTGACCGGCGGGTCAAGAAATATATGTTTTGTTGATCGGCGGATCAGAAAATATTTATTCTTGTCTTGACCGGCGGGTCATGAAAAAAAATTTTTTGTTGACCGGCGGGTCATGAAAAAAAAATTTTGTGGACCGGCGGATCAGAAAATATTTTTTAGAGTGGTATGTTAAAAAAACTTTTTTGTGTTGACCGGCGGGTCAAGAAATATATGTTGTGTTGATCGGCGGGTCAGAAAATATTTGTTTTTGTCTTCACCGGCGGGTCATGAAAAGGAAAATTTTGTTGACCGGCGGGTCATGAAAAAAAAATTTTGTGGACTGGCGGATCAGAAAATATTTTTTGGAGTGGTATGTTAAAAAAACTTTTTTGTGTTGACCGACGGGTCAAGAAATATATGTTGTGTTGATCAGCGGGTAAGAAAATGTGTATTCTTGTCTTGACCGGCGGGCCATGAAAAAAAAAAATTTCTTGACCGGCGGGTCATGAAAAAAAAAAATTTGTGGACCGGCGGATCAGAACATATTTTTAGAGTGGTAGGTTAAAAAAACTTTTTTGTGTTGACCGGCGGGTCAAGAAATATATGTTTTGTTGATCGGCGGGTCAGAAAATATTTATTCTTGTCTTGACCGGCGGGTCATGAAAAAAAAATTTTTGTTGACCGGCGGGTCATGAAAAAAAATTTTTTGTTGACCGGCGGGGTCATGAAAAAAAAATTTTGTTGACTGGCGGGTCATGAAAAAAAAATTTTGTGGACCGGCGGTTCAGAAAATATTTTTTAGAGTGGTATGTTAAAAAAACTTTTTTGTGTTGACCGGCGGGTCAAGAAAAATATGTTTTGTTGATCGGCGGGTCAGAAAATATTTATTTTTGTCTTGACCGGCGGGCGATGAAAACAAAAAATTTCTTGACCGGCGGGCCATGAAAAAAAAAAATTTCTTGACCGGCGGGTCATGAAAAAAAAAAATTGGTGGACCGGCAGATCAGAAAATATTTTTAGAGTGGTAGGTTAAAGAAACTTTTTTGCGTTGACTGGCGGGTCAAGAAATAAATGTTTTGTTGATCGGCGGGTCAGAAAATATTTATTTTTGTCTTGACCTGCGGGCCATGAAAAAAAAAATTTCTTGACCGGCGGGACATGAAAAAAAAAAATTTCTTGACCGGCGGGTCATGAAAAAAAAAAATTTCTTTACCGGCGGGTCATGAAAAAAAAAAATTTCTTGACCGGCGGGTCATGAAAAAAAAAATTTTGTGAACCGGCGGATCAGAACATATTTTTAGAGTGGTAGGTTAAAAAAACTTTTTTGTGTTGACCGGCGGGTCAAGAAATATATGTTTTGTTGACCGGCGGGTCATGAAAAAAAAATTTTGTGGACCGGCGGATCAGAAAATATTTTTTAGAGTGGTATGTTAAAAAAACTTTTTTGTGTTGACCGGCGGGTCAAGAAATATATGTTTTGTTGATTGGCGGGTCAGAAAACATGTATTCTTGTCTTGACCGGCGGGCCATGAAAAAAAAAATTTCTTGACCGGCGGGTCATGAAAAAAAAATTTTGTGGACCGGCGGATCAGAAAATATTTTTTAGAGTGGTATGTTAAAAAAACTTTTTTGTGTTGACCGGCGGGTCAAGAAATATATGTTTTGTTGATCGGCGGGTCAGAAAATATTTATTTTTGTCGTGACCGGCGGGCCATGAAAAAAAAATATTTCTTGACCGGCGGGCCATGAAAAAAAAATATTTCTTGACCGGCAGGCCATGAAAAAAAAATTTTTTTAGAGCAGTGCAGGACATGTATGAGGACTGTAAGACAGTGGTGAGGTGTGTGTAGGTGTGACAGAGGAGTTCAGGGTGGAGGTGGGACTGCATCAGGGATCAGCTCTGAGCCCCTTCTTGTTCGCTATGGTGATGGACAGGCTGACAGACGAGGTTAGACAGGAATCTCCATGGACTATGATGTTTGCAGATGACATTGTGATCTGTAGTGAGAGCAGGGAACAGGTGGAGGAGAAGCTAGAGAGGTGGAGGTTTGTCCTGGAAAGGAGAGGAATGAAGGTTAGCCGCAGTAAGACAGAGTACATGTGTGTGAATGAGAGGGACCCAAGTGGAAGAGTGAGGTTACAGGGAGAAGAGATGAAGAAGGTGGAGGATTTTAAGTACTTAGGGTCAACAGTCCAGAGCAATGGAGAGTGTGGAAAAGAGGTGAAGAAGCGTGTTCAGGCAGGATGGAACGGGTGGAGGAAAGTGTCAGGTGTGATGTGTGATAGAAGAGTATCAGCTAAAATGAAAGGAAAGGTGTACAAAACTGTGGTGAGACCAGCGATGTTGTTTGGTCTAGAGACAGTGTCACTGAGGAAAAGACAGGAGACAGAGCTGGAGGTAGCAGAGATGAAGATGCTGAGGTTCTCTCTGGGAGTGACCAGGAAGGATAGGATCAGGAATGAGTACATCAGAGGGACAGCACATGTTAGAGGTTCTGGAGATAAAGTCAGAGAGGCCAGACTGAGATGGTTTGGACATGTCCAGAGGAGAGATAGTGAATATATTGGTAGAAGGATGCTGAGTTTTGAACCGCCAGGCAGGAGACCTAGAGGAAGACAAAAGAGGAGGTTTATGGATGTAATGAGGGAAGACATGAAGATAGTTGGTGTGAGTGAAGAGGATTCAAAGGACAGGGCTAGATGGAGGAAATTGATTCGCTGTGGCGACCCCTGAAGGGAAAAGCCGAAAGGAAAAGAAGATGTTAAAAAATCTTTTTTGTGTTGACCGGCGGGTCAAGAAATACATATTTTTTTGACCGGCGGGTCAGAAAACATGTATTTTTGTCTTGACCTGCGGGCCATGAAAAAAAAAAAAATTCTTGACCGGCGGGTCATGAAAAAAAAAATTTTGTGGACCGTCGGATCAGAAAATATTTTTAGAGTGGTAGGTTAAAGAAACTTTTTTGTGTTGACCAGCGGGTCAAGAAATTTTTTTTTTTTTGACCGGCGGGTCAGAAAACATGTATTTTTGTCTTGACCGGCGGGTCATGAAAAAAAAATTTTTGTTGACCGGCGGGTCATGAAAAAAAAAATTTTGTGGACAGGCAGATCAGAAAATATTTTTTAGAGTGGTATGTTAAAAAAACTCTTTTGTGTTGACCGGCGGGTCAAGAAATATATGTTTTGTTGATCGGCGGGTCAGAAAATATTTATTTTTGTCTTGACCGGCGGGCCATGAAAAAAAAAAATTTCTTGACCGGCGGGTCATGAAAAAGAAAATTTTGTTGACCGGCGGGTCATGAAAAAAAAAAATTTGTGGACCGGCGACTCACAAAATATTTTTAGAGTGGTTTGTTAAAAAAACTTTTTTGTGTTAACTGGCGGGTCAAGAAATATATGTTTTGTTGATCGGCGGGTCAGAAAATATTTATTTTTGTCTTGACCGGCGGGTCATGAAAAAAAAAAATGTCTTGACCGGCGGGTCCTGAAAAAAAAAATTTTGTGGACCGGCGGATCAGAAAATATTTTTAGAGTGGTAGGTTAAAAAAACTTTTTTGTGTTGACCGGCGGGTCTTTTAAAAAAATTTTTCGTTGACCAGCGGGTCAGAAAAATTGTTTTTTTGGTTGACCTGTGGGTCGTGAAAAAATATAATTTTTTCGGTCGGTAGGTCTATAAAAAACATTTTTGTTTCGTTGGTCTGAAAATTTTTTGTGTGTGTCGATGAGTCTAAAAAAACTTTTTTCCAGACAGTTGGTCTAAAAAAATGTTTTCGGTCAGTCTGTCTAAAGTGTTTGTTTTCTTTTGTCAGTCTTAATTTTTTTTTTGCTTGGCAGGTCTACAAAAATTTTATTTGGGTTGTTCAGTCTAAAGGTTCAGTCTCAAAAAAATTTTTGTGGGTTGATCGTTCAGTCTAAAAAAACTTTTCTTCAGTCAGTTGCATTGTCTAAAAATGCTTTTTTTTGGCAGGTTGTTGGGGTAAAAAAAATCTATTTAGATTGGTCGGTCTGAAAAAGCTTTTTTTCTGTTTGGTCGGTCAGTGTATAACTTTTTTATTTTCGGTTGGCTGATGTATAAAAACTTTTTGTTCCAAAAAAAATTTTGCGATGGGTCAGTCTAAAAAAATTTTTTTTGGTCGGTGTGAACTGTGAAGTGCACTGACACATGGGACCCAGGGGTGGGGTCACCTTAAAATGCCATTGATCAAACCAAGAGTTTGAAGGAATTAAACTCCTCCATCTCCTCCACCTCATTCTCCTTCTCCTCCTCCTCCTTCTCCTCCTCCATCTCCTCCTCATCTCCCAGGCCTCAGAGGCGATGATGGCTTCCTCTGATGGAATTAAAATGTCTCGTCCCACAGCTGTCAGGCATGCAAATCACATTGTCTCCAGATCGTATCTGAGCGAGCAGCCAGCCATCTGTTTTGTTTTTAACGCCTTCTTCCTTTTCATTTTCTGTCAGCGTGTCATTATCAGCGACAGTGGCGGCGCTTCTGCCGCTAACATTCCAGACAGTCATCCTTTAATCTGCCTCTCTGGTCTTTATTCCTCTGCAGCTGTACCGTCACTCCTACATGGCCTCCTACAGCATCTACAACATCCACACACGGTGAGTGTTTGTGAGCGCCGCCGCCAGGCAACGGTAAAGAGCATCAATAAAGGGAAACGTCCTGCTAACAGTTTGTATGAAGACATCACTCACAGTGTGAACACACAGGCTGCTTTTATGATGCATTATGTCAACAGTCATGAAGCATCATATAAACAAAACATCATATAAACATCATGTGAAACAGCTGTTACGTGTTGTTAAACTGTGACATGAATACCCTTACACCTTTAGAAACCGATGCTCTTTCACAATAAATTAAACTCTTAATCGATGATAAATGATTCTAAATGTCTGTATTTTATGGGTTTTGTTCGTGTTTAAGTGTCGCATGAATAAGAGAAAGAATGATTCAGGAACTTTGTCCTTGAAGCTGACATTGATTTCCTGCCAACTCGTTGTAAACCAGAGAGCTGGATGGACTCTTTCTGCCTTAGCGTTAGCATGTTAGCATCTGGATGAGGATGAATCAGCTCCTACTGCGTCAGTCAGACTGCCTGTCAGTCACAGAGAGGGGCTGAATGCCCATATTGAATCAGGCACCTCATTTATTCTGATGATTTTATCTACATTATCTTTTCCTCTGGCGGCTAACAGATGAGCTTATTTATAAGTATTGACAATAAATGACATTGACGAAACTGTGCTTCATAAATATATAAGACACAATAAAACAAGATGGGTTTTTTTGGCAAAATTTATTCACATTTTTGAAATTGTCAGACATCATGAAAAAGTAATTCAATCAAGAAAATAAATTTCACAGGTCTGAAAATGTGGGAAATCCCATATTTACGATAAACTTATTTATTTATTATTATTTATCATTTCAGGGAGGTGTGGGAGCTGGACCCCCCCGAGGTGCTGAACTCGGTCCTGCAGTATGCCGCCTGGGGAGTTCAAGGCCAGCAGCTGGTAAGAGCCACGCCCATCTAATTCTCTCCAATCACGACTGTTAGCTTAAACAGGTGAAACTGTTGAAGCTGAAAGCTAAAACATTAGCCAAGCTAATTTAGCGGAGCGATTAACATTTGATCGCAAATCAAACACGACTCCATCAGGAGGTTGCTATGGTGATCGGGGTGCTGGACTTAAGGATCTAAGTGGTGAACATAGCATTGTTAGCCTTGTTAGCCTCTCTAGAAACAGGATGGAGAAGGTCTCACTAGTTTTAACATCCTCTCATTGGTCTAATTTGTAAAAAAATGGGTTTGTTATAGTTTAGCTGTTAGCTGAATTAGCTGGAAGCTCCGCCCATTAGGAGCGTATGCTTACTGATGGAAATCAATTGATTATTGTGATAAACATGATCGTTTTTGGTCTTTATTTTCAGTATAACTGGTGTAATTTTCAGAAACGTTAAACCAGTGAGGTCATGTGACCACCCAGAGACGTGCATCGCTAACTCTTTTTCTGTGTCCAATCAAATGGGTTTCTGGAAAGACAGACATTGACAGATGGAGTCTGAAAGTTTGAGTGGTAATTGTTGGTTGAGACGAGTTCAGCATCTCAACAGGGACGAGCTAATGCTACGCTAGCTGAGCCTTAGCTTGTCAGACAGACAGACACTCATTAAAAGGTTTGCTTCAGCATATGTCATCCACTCCCGGCTAAAATGCTAACAGTAGCTGCTAGCCTAACCTGTTTTCCATGGAGACGGCTTGTCGAACCGTGGTTTTAAATGCTGTTTTTGTAACGGGTGACTAAAACGTTTTCCGCTGTGCTAATAAATACGTATCTGATCCTGTGTTCCTGGAGATCTACATCTTCGAGAACAACATCTACTACCAGTCGGACGTGAAGAGCATCTCCCTCAGGCTGACATCCTCTGGAAAGGAAGGGGTCATCTTCAACGGGATCGCCGACTGGCTCTATGAAGGTGCTGATTGGCTGAGGCGCTGTCCTCTATGTCGCCAGTAGGAGGTGATGATGATGATGATGATGATGATGATGACCGGTTTATCACACAGAGCAGAACATGAGGTCTCTTCGTAACAGCAGGGATTAAATATTAATAAAGTGTGTGCAGATGCTTCCTGGTCGTTTATGTGCTTCAGCGCGACTCGGCCATCCTCTGCAGAGAAAAGGAGATTATGTAAATGTGAAGAACTGCTGCAGTTTTCTCCTTTAAGTCTTAATTATGTTTGTGAAGCTGACCTCAGACCCGGAGATGTTTTGAGAGCCTTTTTTGTTGCGTTAGCTTCATCCCGTATCGGGGTGTTAGCGCCTCCGTCATCACATCGTGTCAACACAGTCTCTTTTACTGTGAAAGGGTCACAAACATCAAGACAAAATGATATCTCTAAAGACATAATTCAGAGCAACGAAACACCACCAAAGACAGTTTTTGTTTCAGACCGGCTTCAAAGATTAAGTTAAAACTTTGATTAAGAATCGGAAACGACTGGCTGGTGTTTATGAAGGTTTACTTGTTCTAAACAGAGGAGATCCTCCAATCACATGTGGCCCACTGGTGGTCACCTGATGGGGAGAGGCTGGCCTTCCTAGTCCTGAATGACAGCATGGTGCCCAACATGGTGTTACCTCGCTTCACCGGTGTGATGTACCCCAAAGGAAAGCAGTACCCCTACCCCAAGGTACCCCCACCCAGTTAACACACATATAACTGTTATTACACATGGGTATCTTATTACATACACATATATCTCTTATTACACTTGGGTAACTTATTACACACAGGCATTATTACACACAGGCATCTGTTATTACACACATAGCTGTTATTACATGCATGCAGTTGTTATTACACACACAGTTATTATTCACACATACAGCTGTTATTATACATGCATATAGCTGTTTTTACACATGGATATCTGTTATGACACACAGACATCTCTTATTACAAACCGACAGCTGTTATTACACTCGGGTAGCGGTTATTACACCCAGGTACCTGTTATTACACTCGGGTAGCTGTTATTACACTCGGGTAGCTGTTATTACACAGACAGCTGTTTTTACACATGGGTATTTGTTATTACACAAAGGTAGCTGTGTGTTAGCTATAAGCTAGCTGCTGGTTAGCAGACTCCCTGCAGCGCCACCAGAACCCGCTAACGGCATCAGAGGTTCTGGTTTAGGCGTCGACCGGATGTGAACAAAAATAAAGGCGTGTTTAACGTCCTTAAACTGGTGTCTGCAGGCCGGCCAGCCCAACCCCGCCATCAGGCTGTACGTGGTGAACCTGTACGGGCCGACGCACACACTGGAGCTGATGCCGCCGGAGACGCTGAAGCAACGGTGAGACGACCAAAGACCCGTGACCTCTGACCTCTGTCATCTAAAGCAGTAAAGGGGTTCTTCCGGTGAAAGCGTTAGCATAGCAACAAAGGTGGGTCACATGCGGAACATGAACTGTGGTTATAACTCCGCCCACAGGGAACATTACGTTACCATGGTGACGTGGATCGGCAAGACCAAGACGGCGGTCAGGTGGATGAATCGAGCCCAGAACATCTCCATCCTGACAGTGTGTGACACCACCACAGGAGCCTGCGTCACGGTGTGTGTTCACTTGTGTGTGTGTTCACACACACACACACACACACACACACTGATTCACTTGTCTGACGTTCTGCTGCTGTTTTTCAGAGACATGAAGAAAGTTCTGAGCTCTGGTTATCCAAACAGGTAACAGATCATTCCACTCAGCATTAGCATTAGCATTACTCACAACGCTGGGGCGGATGTGGGCGTGGCCTGCGGTTGTCAGCTGATGCACCTTCTGTTCCTGCAGAACCAGGAGCCGGTGTTCTCCAAGGATGGCAGCAGGTTCTTCCTGACGGTCCCCGTCAAGCAGGGGGGACGGGGCGAGTTTCACCACATCGCCATGTTCACCACGCAGGTGAGGCTCCAGGTGCGCCGAGGGGCGGTGCTCCAACAGGAAGTGACCTCACCTTTAAGAGTAACAGAATCAAACATAACATCGTCTCCACCGGCAAGAACAACAAGAAAACAAGGAAACAGTTGTTCACTGGTTTAATCCCCTCGTCCCTAAAGGTGTTCATCCTGTCCCTTTAATTCACCCCAAAATGCCAATCAGCCATCTGGCGCCATGGCAACAACCACAATGTGCTGGCTGTTATCGCTCTGTTGTAAAGCCTCTGGATAAGAACTCATTTAACCGTTTATCACCTGTTTACAGCTCAGAGTCACAGGAAAGACTTCAAATAAACAAACAAACAACCAGTCACATGACCAGGAGAATAAACAGAAACCCAAGTCCAGGTTCACCCGGTGAAACAGTCCAGGTTCACGTGGTGTCTTGTGATTGGATCAAACCAGGTGGATGTTTGGAGACTTTGAACCAATGACCTCCAGACACTCTTCTTCTTCTGTTTCTCGCAGTTCAGAGCAGATCAGAATGAAATCCGACACCTGACATCGGGGAACTGGGAGGTGACGAGGATAATCGCCTACGACGAGAACACCGACGACCTGTGAGTCAAAACCGAGGGAATCACACATTGAGCATATTTTAATTTTTAAATGTTTTTATTTCCTGCATTCTGGTAAATTTCTGTGCATCAAGTCATGGAACAAAATCCTTTATTCATGTAAAGGAAAACAAGCTGTCAAAATAAGTCGTTCAGGACGTTGGTGTCCACTGGAGCTCCGCTGGTGGATGTTCAGAGGAATGAGCTCCTTCAAGGCTGTTTGTTAATGGTGATATCTGTGAACGTGGGGCGGTAATGAAGTCTTCTTTGTTTCTCTGCAGTTATTTTCTGAGCACGGAGGGGTCGCCACGACGACGGCAGCTTTTCAGGTTTGTTTTGTAATCGTACACCGGTGGCAGTTTGTGTTTGTGGAGCTGCGTGCGGCGCAATCACAAAGTGAATCGCTCTCCGGGGGCCGACTGCTCCATCGTTACGTCTTATTAAATCCAGCGCTTCACACCGGCGCTCGGCTCGTTGGCGGTCTCGTATTTAATTCATGATCTTCTCTCCTCAGCGTTAAAACGGTTGGCCTGTTTCCACGCCGCTGTTTGACCTGCGAGCTACAGAAAACACACTGCCTGTACTTGGATGCCGACATCAGCCCCGCCCACCAGCATGTCATCCTGCGCTGCAAAGGTAGGCCGCACCTGGCGTGCTGGAACTGAGATGATTGGCTTGTTCCGCAAAGGGGTGTGGCTTTTGGTACATTTTTGGTACACTGCGGCCCCCGGGCCATTTACGGCCCATTAGGATTTGTAATCCGGCCCTCTAAACTTATTTAAACTACATAATAAATTTTACGAAATAAATGCATTTGTACAATAATTTTTACAATAAGTTGTACATACTCCATCCATCTGCTCCTCAGCTGGCCCACCTGTTTCTCCTGACGTGATGCTAACCGTTAGCATTAGCTGAAGCGTTCCTTTAAGCGTCTCTCAGTCGACAGATTCCACTGTGATTTATTCAGTCAGTCATTTTCTTCCTGGCAGATGTCATCGTTGTAATCTGTCACCCTCTGAATATTGAGTTTCATCCTCATCAGTTCCAAATGAGAGGCATGAAATTAGAATAATTAGCTGCTCGATTGTGTGTAATTACTTTCAGGTAGTGCTGTTTGGCAACAAGTGGCTTATTTAATGGAGGGCAACTGTTTACGTTGTTTGCGGTTTCAATTTGTTCGCAGCAGAATCATCCACGCGCTGATTTATTGGACTTTTGCTGAAAGCAATCAAAACCATGGAGAAAGCCCGCCGGAGGAGGAGGAGGAAGATCACGCCTGATTCTCCTCAGGAGCTTCTCTTTAACGCCCGGCGTAACAGACGCGCCGGCGTTTAGGTGCAGGCAGCTGGAGATAATGAAGCGTTTGTGTGACTGCGGACGAAAAAGGTCAAAGTAACCGCCACAGGAAGGGGGCGGCGCCCGCTCGCAGCAGGAAGAGGAAGCGATTCAGGCAAGCCGTGGAGGAAAGCTGCCATCCCATTAACCTCCGTCTGAGTGGTTCACCAGAGGTCGCCTCAAACGGCCTTAATTTGCCTGTCTGGGGCCGTTAGGGAGGGAAACGAGCGGCGCCGGCCCCTAATTGATGCCGGCAGGGAAGGGGAGCGTCCCATTACCGTTTATCGAGAGAGCAGGTTCCATTTATCTGTTCAAAACCAGCTGGAGGAACGCAAACCTCACAATTCATCAACAGTCCCACGCCAGGATGTGTGTCTGGCGTCTGTTGATGACGTCACCATCTGGATTCAGAAAGACTCTTAGCTGGTCAGACAGTTCTCAAACGAACCCGAATAGTTACCTGGACCCGCCCCCTACCGCTAATGCTACCGCTGATGCTAACCAGAGGTTTCCTGTCTGCTTCCAGGTCCCGGCGCGCCGACCGTCATCCTGCACAGCCTCAGCAACTCAAGTAAGAAACACTTCTGGTTGTTCATGGACGTCAGTTCGCTAACAGGAAGCCACCGGCGGTACTTCCTGTCCACCCTGGACAGGAAGTACCGGCGGGTTTTTTTTGGAGAAAAACGGTCTGAGAAATGTCCGCCATCTGTTTGCGCGTAAATGGTTGGTTTGTCGTCGTCTCCTCCTGGCTCTTCTGAGATCGACCCGTCTTAACGGATCGGGTTGAATTTCCTTCGTGGTTCTGGTTAATCCCTGGCGACAGGAGGACTCATTCCTTCAGACGAGCACTCTTCACACCTTCTTGTCCATCTGCGGTTTGTTTCCTGGAAAGCTTTCGCCAGCGATTGGCCCGAGGTCGTTTGGATTTCCGTCCATCCACAGCCGCCCCCCTGTGGCTCCGTAATGAGACATCTATTGATTCTGGGTTTCCATTAGAAATGCTGGATGGATTCCATTTCATTTGGCTGCTGCTCAGATGGCGACGCGGGAAAACGGCCAAAGCAGGGAGTCGTTCTTTATTACATGTGGAGGGAAGGGGGGCTCTCGTGTTTGACGCCAGCTGTTGGAGCTGAAATGTCTTTTGAAAAACCGCCATGAAATTCTGTGGAAGAACGGGGCGCGACCCCCCAGGAAACACCCCCAGCTCTGGGTTTAGACAGTTCAGAGGCCCGATGGGGAGGTGGTGGGATCAGATCTCTGTTTAGTCACAGGTTAGCATCAGAAGGTTGAATTACTGCATTGTGGGAAATGTAGTTTTTGGTCAAAGCACACTTTTGAAAGACTATTTTTAGACACTCTGACCTTTTCTGCTCTCATGGGCCACATAAAATGCTGTGGGGGGCCACATTTGGCCCTCGGGCCTTGAGTTTGACACTCCTGCTGTAATGGGGAAAAACAGAACACAGTTTGGTGAAACGTTTGTAGAAGAGTTACGTGTGGAATAAACCAGAGTCCTGATTCCAGGGATTCAAACCTGTGTTGTTAATATCAAGGTGACCCCCCCCACCCACCCACGCCAGTATGCACACACACACACACACAGATGAAATCCTGTTAATGTATTCTGTTCCTGAATCCTTGATAATGACGGTAAAATCAAAACATATCGGAGCGGATCTTTTGGAATCCTGTTTTATCCTCCATCACAGGTTCTTGATGGGGGGGGGTGTCGGTGAGGGGGGACTCTGAACACATTCTGGGGTGATTACGGGTTATTTGTATGCAGACGCACCTGAAAACTGAAACCCGTTCCCCTCCGTCCTCAGATTACTACATCCTGGAGAACAACTCCGTCCTGAAGGCGGCGCTGAAGCACAAACGGATCCAGCTGACCGACTTCAGATCGGTTCCCATGGAACACTTTGGTGAGAAGAACGTTTCCTGCAGCATTCCTGTGAATCCAGAATCATTCATATCAGCTCTGTTGTTACTCTGTTTTCCAGATTTGCCTCTGAAGATCTCGTACCCACCGGATTTCTCCGACTCGCGTCACTACGGCCTCCTGCTGCTGCTGTACGTAAACACACCTGCTAACGGAACATTCAAGTCTTGTGGAATTTCCTGTTTCTGAAGACCTCTTCCATCACTACTGTTAATACTCACCTGAGCCTTTGTGTGGCGCTGAGTTTGGGGTACCGGTCCACAGGAGTCAGATCCAGAACCCAACAGTGTCTCGTTTTCGTCCGTCAGTCTTGAAGGTCTTCAGTCGCTCATGTCTTCTTTGTGCAGTGACAGCGCCCCCGGTGGCCAGGGGGTGACCGACCTCTACTCCCTCGACTGGGACTCGGTGCTGGTCAGCTCGGACAGCGTCATCGTGGCTCGTCTGGACGGGCGGGGCAGTGGCTTCCAGGGCCAGAGGGTTCTCCACGAGGTCTACCAGAGGCTGGGAACCGTCGATGTTCAGGACCAGATCGCAGCCGTCCAGTAGGTCACGGACCGTCCACCGCCATGACACACCACCCGACTCTAACCCCAACCACCGACGTGACACACCGTTCAACTCTAACCCCCCACCCCCACTGTGGACCAACGGTCCAACGGAACCTGACACATGTGACTGTCCTCTGGGTTTAGGTCCAAACAACTTGATACTCCATTACCCCACCTGGTGGTGGTTCTAGAGTACTGGGTAATGGATTAGTTCATAACACTACATAACCCAAGCATCCACCCAGACATCCAACCATCTGTCTGACAACCAACCAAAACTAACAACCATCAAGTAAAAAAACCAAATCTACCAAAAATCAATCAACGAAACAATCCAACAAATCAACCAAAGAATCAACAAATCAACCAAACAATCCCAGCAAACTCCAGCCAACAGACATGTTTAATAAACTCCAGGGTGGAGGTAATTAGCAAACATGGCTGGAGTGATAAAGATATAGCTGTGCTAATCTTCATCACCTTCAGTTCCTCTGCTTCTTGGACACAAAGCAGAAACGTTCCGGGTTCACGGCGTCTGTTTTCCATTCTAGGTACTTGATGAAGTTTCCGTACATCGATCGGACACGGATAGCCCTGTTTGGAAAGGTGAGCCCACATCCTCGTCTTCAGTTGGAATGTTTGAATTCCTGCAGAGGTCTCATGAACATCTGTCTGTTCAGGGTTATGGAGCCTACATAACGCTGATGATGCTCAAGTCCATTGACAACCTCTTCAAGTGTGCTTGTGCGATGTCACCAGTGACGGACTGGAAACTCTATGGTGAGTCCACAACCAGTCAGGCCCCTTTAGGAAGGTAATCATGTGATCGAGGCAAGCATCTCCACAAGCGTCAACAGTGACTGATAAACAGACGTGGAGGAGAGAATCCACTCATTTAGAACTAAAAATCGTTCAGAATCAGATCAGAAAGAAAATTGAAATAATGGAAGTTCTGGATTCTTTGTGTAACCCGGTACCAACTGACCCACAGACCGACTGACCAACAGACCAAATAATCCACGGATCGGTACTGACTGACCCCCAGACCGGTACCAGTCCACGACCCAGGTGTTTGGGACCACTTCTGTATGTCTACCCTGAAACCAGCTGTTAACCCTTGACTAAGCAGCTAAGCTAGCAGCGCAGCCTCCTGCGTGGCAGGTCTCCACCCACCACAGCATGTCACTTCCTCTTCGCCGTGGTAGGAAGTTGCTGAATTGACTTCCTTCCCTGTCATCTGTACAGCGTCGGCGTTCTCGGAGAGGTACCTGGGCATGCCGTTACGGGACGACAGCAGGTACCAGGTGAGTGTTTGGGCTGATCTTTGGTATCGGTTGACACGCCTACCGTTCGGCGCCAGCGGCGAAGCTCCGTCTCTCTCAGGTTGCTGTCAGATCCCAGACGAGGTTAAAAAGCTGTCGTCCCGGAGACAAGCCACCACCGCCTGCAGCTAATACTTGGTGCCTCTGGTGGTCCAGGCCTCGTACCTCTAGTGGTCCAGGTCATACTTTGTGCCTCTGGTGGTCTCCAGAATCACGTCACCTGACCTCATGAACACCTGAACCTGGATCAGATGATTGTCTGTGTGCAACCAGGATATCATTCTCGTCTCCACGGCGTCTCATTTCATTTTGCTCCAAATGCCTCTCCCGTTCCCACTTCTCTGACCCTGTTATCTCCGGTTCCTTCCCAGTTCTCCAGCCTGCTGCAGAACGTTCAGGGTCTGCGGGATCAGACACTGATGCTGGTTCACGGCACCGCAGATGGTAAGAGACCAAAAGCAGCACAATGAACCGTCATGGGGCGGATGTTTCAATCAGGAGATAAAGGGGCGGGTTATCTGAGCGGGCGGCGAGGGATTCGCCGAGGCGTTCCCGTCCCGTCCGGACCCGGCTGCCTCTTCCTGCTTGGGATTCAGGAGGAATCCTGCTGACGGCTTGTGTTTCTTTGTTCCAGCTAACATCCACTTCCAGCATTCTGCTGAGCTCGTCAAGAACCTGGTGAAGGTGGGCGCTAACTACTCCATGCAGGTGCGTACCCATCTCTAACGTTTCAGTCAGTCTATGAATTAAAATGATGATGATGTTAATGTAATGTGCTAGCAGCGCTGCCGCGGCGTCGGGATATTAGCTTCAGTGCGATTTCAATTTCCTACTTTACGCAAACGCTCCGGGTCGGAAAGGTTCAGCCACAGAAATAATTAGTTTAAAGGGAAGGAGGGAGACGACTGGGAGCGAAATGTAGAGCGCCGAATGACTCCATCTAGTCTCACCTGGACCAGACCCCCCCCCGATGGGGTTTCACCCGTCCACAGGGACCAGCTGGTCTGACTGCATTTCTCCTCTGTCCAGATCTACCCGGACGAGGGCCATTTCCTGTCCCAGCAGAGCCGCCAGCACCTCTATGCCACCCTGACCAGCTTCTACAGGGAGTGTCTGAAGGAGCAGCTCCTCCCCCCACCGCAGGAGGAAGAAGAGGAGGAAGAGTAGCCGGGAGACGTTCAGGGTCAGAGCTCGAAAAACAGAGAAAAACTGTCACAGCCTTTTGGAGCAAACGTTTGCTGGACCGGACCGGGATAGAGCTGTCCACGCTCTGACTCTGTGTGTGTGTGTGTGTGTGTGTGTGTGTGTGTGTGTGTGTGTGTGTGTGTGTGTGTGTGTGTGTGTGTGTGTGTGTGTGTGTGTGTGTGTGTGTGTGTGTGTGTGTGTGTGTGTGTGTGTGTACACAAGTGTTGAAAAGATAACTTAAGGACACAACAGTGACACTTGCCTGGACTGGAGGCGGGACCTGCCCATTAACAAGAAATGGTTTCCGGCGGACACGCTCTAAGGACCGCCTCCATCTTTCGGGCGCACACACGTTACAGTGCATGGTCACACCCACTTTGAACATGTTAGTCTCCTTAGCGGAAGCATTGAACACGGATTCACGGTGGACCTCACCTCTCCTGTGGTTGTCATGGCGTCGCTCCATCCTGTCCTGAATGGGCGCCACTTCCTGTTCCACCCTCCACCGTCACCTGCCCTGAAGGAAATGGACGTTATCGGTCACATCCTATCGTGCAGTGGTCCTGCGTAGAGATGTTCAATGCCTTATGACTGTCAGCACACAGTCATCCAGTAGCAGTGTCACCTATGTCCACCTATGTCAACCTACGTCCACCTATGTCAACTCAGGTCCTCAAGACAGTCCAGTCCCTACAGTGGTAGGTTTCTCTAGGAGGGCATTATGAGGGCGGTCGTAATGAATTATAACTGCTAACGCTTTCTGATCCACACAGAACCAACAACCACACAGACATGACACTTCCTATAAAGGCCACACCCGCAACATGGACGCTGCTATTATAACGCATCCATAACGTCATTCATGACCGTCTGGTCTGGTGACTGAATGTTAAGACCACTTCTATAGTCATAACACATTTATAGCATTTCATAGCTAAACCTGGAAACTTAATCATGATTATTCACATGGGGAACATGAGCATTCATAATGCATTATAATGCATTCATAATGATTTACAACTAAATTCAACTGCGTTCTATGTAGGCCTCATCAATAAGCCTTCGTAGTGAATTATAATGCATTGATAAACACCTAGTATGCATCCTTGTAACTGATTGTGTATGAGTATTTGAAGTTATAATGCATTATAAGCAGCATTACTCAACTCTATCGGTAAGAGCATCTATAGCAAAAACAAGCGTCTGAATTGTGTTAAATACGTAATGTTAAGCGATTGTTGATCTATAATGCATTATAAAGCATTATGTATGCTTGACTGAGATCATTATGAATGCATTATAATGCAACATCACACTATGGATCTGGATAGAATAGGTTGTGACTCACATGTGAAGATGATGAAGATCTCGTCCATGCAGGACCTTCAGCTTCAGGCCACGCTGCAAAAAGTTCCCAATCATTAAAATTTAATGTTAAGAATTTTAAAAATGTGAAGAAAAGTGTAAAATGTGAGAGACTTGAGGTCAATCTGTCCGTCCAGAGGATAATCCACTGCTCGTCGGCGAACGGAGATGGCCGGTTCAATGTCAGTAAGGTGTTTGCATGTCCACAGGGAATGTGTCGCTCACATTTTGTACAGTACAATACAGCAGAGTGTGTACATAAATCTATTTTTGAGGCGTTCGTCTCAGATAGTTTAGTCTACAGGGTCGGGCGGAGTCCACGTCTCTGGTTTCCTTTAAGCTGCTGGTTTTATTCTAGGATGGATTTTGTAAAGCTTGTTCTTTGTTTCTGTTCTACAGGTAAGGGCGGGGTCGAGGTTCAGGGGTATTGTGATTGTCCTCTAGTGATGATTATGAATAAAAATATTTAAAAACCCATAAACAGTTCTGCTTGATAGACGGAACCAGACGGGTGCCAGGACTCATTTGTTTTGGTTCCCTCACCTTTGGTTTGAAGAGGCTGGGTAAGGGTTAGAGTTGGACTCAAGGTTGGGGATTAGGGTTAGAATTAGGGGTTTGGGTTTAGATTAGGATTAGGGTAGTTAGGGATTTGGTATATGGTTAGGATTAGTGTTGGGGTTAGAGTAAGGGGATTGGGGTTAGTGTTAGGGGATTGTGGGTAGGGGTTAAATTTAGGGGTTTGGATTTAAGGTTAGGAGTTAAGGTTTGGGCTAGGGTTAGAGTTAGAGCTAAGGATTATTGGTTGGGGGTTAGTGGTTAGATTTTGGGTTTAAGGTTAGGGGTAAAGGTTAGGGTTGGGGTTAGTGTTCCCTTTGTTTGGGGTTAGGGTTAGAGGTTTGGGGGGTTATTATTAGAGTTAGGGGTTAGGGTTTAGCGTAAAGGGTTTGGGTGAAGGTTAGGGTTAGTCTTCCCTCACCTGGTTTGGGGTTAGAGTTAAGATTAGGGTTAAGGTTAGGGCTAGAGTTAGGAGTTTGAGTGAAAATAAGGGGTTGGTGTTAGTGTTCCCTCACCTGGTTTGGGATTTAGATGTTGGGGGGGTTACAGTTAGAGTTAGGGTTCAGAGTTAAGGTCAGCGGTTCGGGTGAACGATAGGGATAAGGTTAGTGTTCCCTCACCTGGTTTGGGGTTAGGGTTAGGGTTTGGGGGTTAGGATTAGAGTTAGGTGTTGGGGATTTGGGGTTATGGTTTAGAGTTAGGGGTTTGGGTGAAGTTTAGGGTTAGAGTTAGTTAGGGGTTAGAGTTATAGGTTTGGGGTTAGGGTTAGTTTTCCCTCACCTGGTTTGCGGTTAGGGGTGAGGGTTAGTTAGGGGTAGAGTTAGGGATTTGGAGTTAGGGTTACAGTTAGTTAGAGGTTAGGGTTAATTTTAGAGTTAAGGTTAAGGATAAAGTTCCCTCACCTGGTTGGCACTGCTGGTCCAGATGATCTTTGTTGCTTCCACACATCTGTTTCCAGGCGAACGCACACACTCTGGCATTCTGGAGGAGGTGTAGGTGTGTTTCATCTTTTTTATCCAAGGCCGTCATCATGGAGTCACGGACTTTTGATCGGAGCTTTTCAAAATTTGAAAACTCATTTTCTGCCTGTCTAAAATATTCAACATTTCACTCACACGGTAGATTAAGTTTTTAGCACGCTTCCACCAACCAGAGTGTCGGGGCTCATGATGGTAAGTCCTCAGGTATCAGGACTGATGGGATATTATGGTCTGTCCACATCTCCTAAAACCCTCTGGATAGGATTCATTCAATTCTCTTACATTTTAAGGCCATTCTAGTTTATTAGCCAATGACAGTCCAGCATTGTCGTTGGGTCATTTTTCTGTCTGGGCATATATTTTTTAGTTTAATTCTTTTTTGTTTCAGAAAATTGTGTAATTTCTGCCTCGTCGTATAGTTTATCATAATCTTCTCTTTTTTCACTGTTGACTCTACGTTAGTCAGGAAGGTCTGGTTGATATTTGGAATGTAGTTCTTTTTATAGTTTAACTAGATGTAATCTAAACATTGAACATTAACTAGCTAGCTAACGTTCTAATTGCAATGTAAATCTAAACATTAGTAAAGAGAACCGGTTAAATGACAAATTTATGGATATTTTAGATATTTAAAATGGTAGCTAGATAACATTTAAAAAGCAATAATTCTAAACTTTAGACAACATAACTATAGATGTTATTCTAAGACCTTGAAAATAACTTTATTGTAAATGTTAGCCAGCATAAGTTAGAAGTATATTCTAGCTAGCTAACAGTTTAAAAGTAACATCACTCTAAAACTTAGCTACCAAATCTCCGTTTATGCTTCAAACTACAAACCGCTACAAACAGAACCATTCAGCCCATTTTATGCTCAGTAGAAACTCTCTCTGGGTTTGTATCTGCGTTGAGAAACTTGTTTTGGCGAATTTCCTCCGGGATTATTAAAGTATCTATCTATCTATCTATCTATCTATCTATCTATCTATCTATCTATCTATCTATCTACGACATCTATTGATCATAACTCCCTCCCCTCGCCATCATTCACACCTGCTGTTTGTTTTTATCGTTCTCTTCCCTCCATCATCGCTAACGCTGCATTGGTTTCATCAGCCGGTTCAAACCGTTATGGCCTCATCAGAAACAACACAACACGCCGACTGTGTTGTCTAACAGTTTATTTGAGCATATAAATTCCCCCAGATATAGAAGCGTCTAGTGTCAACATGATGCCTATAACGAACAGCATATATTTGTGATATGAGTCAGGAGTGATGAGACAGTCAGGGAGAGACAAATAAATCCAACAATACAGATGCACCGTGTGCTAAAGATCATTCCATAACATTAGCGTGAAACAAGCATCAGATGCGGTGTCTTCAGTGTGCAGATAACATTTTATCATCTTATTGCTCTGGAAAGCTGAATAAATGTAGATTTTATGATCATAATAAAGTGTAAATATGTGTAATACGATGATATATGTGTACGATTTATAGCCCTAAGTAGATAATGTTCATTATTATGAATGTTAAACACATGATCAACCGGAATTCGCTTTTCTACTTTTAAAGTCTTATTTGACCCATTCAAAGGAAAGTTTCACCCATTAATCTCCACTCAGCCCAATGCTAACAGAACGTTAGCCTCCTGTAGCGATGCTAGCATGCTACATTCGTCTGGTGTTCACGCCTGACGCGGGATAAAGGTCTGGACTGGGTTTAAATCAGCGAATTTAACACGTGAACGTCGTACGCATTTGCGCGTTTGACTGCTGCTAGCCATCTTCATGCTAATGCTATCAACATGTGTTTGATGGTCATGAAATAAAGGCACCTGTAAATATTGTTTCGTGGCATAATGTGGTGTTAGCGTGTTAGATTATTGTTTGTAATCACATTAGAACAGATCAATAACCATTAACGAGGCTTGATTTCCTAACGCTTTTTTAAATTTACCTCCTTTTCTACTTCCTGTTGACATTGACGCGTCCACTAGAGGCCAGAAACGAGTCCAAACACTTTGACCAAACGTACGACAGTGGAGGCAGTTATGACGTAAACATTGTGTTCGTAAGCATTTGTCGTGTCTGGCTTGAGTTATTGCTGCACTGCCCCCCCAGTGGCCTCTAGCGGTATTGCAGAGTTTTAATTTTCAACGCGAATCTGGAAAACAAATGGTTCCTGGTTCCTGGTCTTTGTGATGCTGTGACGTGATTGGCTGATTCAGCTTGGGCTTGGGACTGGTTGAGTAAATAATACAATAAATTATGAGTCCCGTTGATGTTTTGTTTTTAATCCAGAGACTTGTGCCGTGACTCGCGTTTTCTTTGACTCTATATTAACAATAAAGACTCGCTCACGCCCCCTGCTGGTCTGGAGCCCTACGGACGTCGTCCACTTGGGGTTTTACATCAGTCGTCTTCTTTGGCGGCTTTGGGGTCGACTTCCTGTTGGAAGCAGCGCCTGAAGAAGCCGAGCAGCGAGTTGAGGAAGTAGCGGCGGCTCCTGGCGGCGGTGAAGACGTGTCCCTCATCAGGGAAGATCTGGAAGGAAACAAAGAGCCTCGGGTTCAGGAGGTTCTCTCTACACGATGCTAAACATTTAGCAGCGGGACGTTAAAAGAATGAGTAAACAGCCGTTAAATCTTGGGTCTGATCTGATGTTTTTATTCTAGAAGACATTTTTCATGATTTTCTCTAATTAAGCAAAAAAAAAAACAGATTTGATTTTCCAGGAAAATGTGGAGGCACTGAGCCGACTCCGAGGGTCCAGGTTTATGAGCCAGAGCCAGGATTTTAGTTGATGGGTTTTTAATTTTTAATTTTCCAGTTTACTAAAAATCATGAAAATATTCCTGTCAGAATTAAAGACAATACCATTTAGAGAACATCTGAGCTCCATGAACACGTTTAATCTAGACCCTAATTTGTTATCTTTGTTAGCTCCGTTCTCTGACCTAAGTGAGGGCTGGCGTTACCTGGAGGGTGTAGTTCACGTTTGATGCCGACAGCAGTTTGACGAGCTCAGCAGAATGTTGGAAATGAACGGAGGCTGAGAAACAAGAAAACACACGTCAGTGGAGCAGAACAATCTAAGCTAACTGACGAGTCCTCATTCATTTATATCCCATAATAAATTATTTAATCTAGTTTCAATTAAGCTCGAATGAATCATATTCAACTCCACTCCTGATTGGTTGCAGCCTTGAGGACCCGACCCAGATTTGGCTGAGACCAGACCGGCTTGGCATCGGAGATTACAGTTTGCCCCGCCTACAGGCGAGCTGACCCCACCCACTTGCTGACACTCACCGTCTGCTGTTCCATGGACAATGAGGAAGCTCTGGGGCGTCGCTGTGACGTTACCAAGGAGACCGGAAACCTGATGAGGCCAACAAAATAACATCAATTGTTTATGAATCTGGTGTTTGATCAGCTGGATTTTGATCAGCAGCTGATAGCGTATTGATGGATCACGCTGTGACGAGGTCAAAGGTCGCACCTGGTACTTGTGATCCTCTCTTCCCGGGAATCCAAAGTATCTCTCCGCCGCCGCCGAGCCTGATGGGAACAGTTGGGTTTCATTGACATTCAGGTGGTTTACTGTTGATATCGATCGGTGTGTTTACTGGTTGTTGGTGCGACGCCTTAGGGGCGGGGCGGGTCACCTCACGGGGTTCTGCAGGGACGGTCTTATTTCAGCGAGATAGGGTTGTTAAAGGAAAACAAGCGCTGGGGGAAATCACGCTTTACGGCTCTCTGTCTTCAGGCGGTGATTTCACAGCTTTATGATCGTCGAGGCGAAAACACGAAACACCAGAATCGAGCGCTCCGGTCCGCCGACGGCGACATTTAGAACTCAATCATGGAGCTGAAAATCGATTGGTACCAGAACCGACGACATTGATAGTAAGTCTTCAACTTATGAACACTCAGAGATACGAACAAACGCCTGTCACCATATCCATTTATTGTCCTGCAGTTAAGCTTTGTGACACAACCCGCTATGTGCTACATTCTACACGCTACATGCTACAGTACCGTAAAGCATATCCCCATTAGTGGATCGTCATAATGTCACACTGCTGCATGCTGAGGTGTTTGCGGGTGGACCTGTGTTAACGTTCAAATACGAATTCTAATTCTGGTTCGTCTCACCGTAGAGCCTCCAGTCGGTTATCGGAGCAACAGCGACGCCACAGCGGAGCAAAGAATTATGGGAAAAAAGCAGCAGCGAGGAAACAAATCCGCCATACGCCTGCAAAAACAAAAAAAACAAAAACATGGCCGCCATGAACACATGTTGGGAAGAAACACTCATTCATTGGTGAGCAGCTGAGGATACACCACCTTTCCATAAACACCAACTCTGCTTCCATCGACGAAGGGAAGCCTGACCAGCTGCCTGAACAAAAAGAGAACCAGCTCAAGTCCCCCGTTATCCATCAAGGCTAACGGCGTCCTCTGGAGTCCATCCACCTACTCCAGAGCGGCGACCTGGTCCTGAACATCGACGGTTTCCAGCCTCTGGTGGACCTCCTGGAGGCCCCGCCCATCCACACGAGCCACGATGATGTCATCCGAGCCCACCAGCACCGAGTCCCAGCCCAGGGAGAAGCGGTCGGTCACCGCCTGGCCACCGGGGGCGCTGTTGCTGTGGAGGGAGGGTACGGGTTCAGTCAGCACGCTAACTGCTAGCTTAGCTGCTAGGAGTTAGCTGGTTACAGGGTTTACGTACAGGAGCAGCACCAGAGGGTGCTGCTGAGCCTCATCTAGACCCGCCGGGACCATCAGCTCCAGACGGAGGTCTGAAACACACCCACACGCCCTCATCAGCAAATAAACAACAAGTAAACAACAAACCGCAACAATAAAAGAGCATCAAACAAACAAAAAAGTAACAATTAAAAAAGAAATAAACAGCATCAAATAAACAACAAATAAACAGCATCGAATAAAAAGCAAGAAATAAACAACAAATAAATATCAACAGAAAACAACAAAAAATAAAGAGCAACAAACAACAACAACAAATAAAATTTAATAAACAAAACAAATAAACAATAAACAATAACAAACTAAACAGCAACATTTAAACAACAACAAACCAACAAATAAACAACAGGAAATAAAAAGTAACAAATAAACAACAAATAAACAGCAACAAATTAACAAAAAATAAACAGGAATGAATAAACAACAAATAAACAGCATAAGATAAAGAGAAACAACTAAATAGCAACAAATAAACAACAGAAAATGAACAGAAACACTCCAGCTTGGAACAATGCTGGATTTTAATAGCTGGCTGCCATAACCATAGTGACAGTGACATCGACGTACCAAAGCCGTGGACCTGAACGGTTCTCCTGTCCCTCTTTGTTCTGGTCCGGTTCATGAGGGCGTCCCTCAGGATCGAGTTCCCCTCCAGTGTCGCGACCTCTGTTTGATGAAGAGGAGCGAAGGTCGGAAAGGTCAACGATAAAGTTGTTCTAGAGTAAAACCGAAAGCATCAATGCTATACTAGCAAATGAGCACATGTAATGGAGCATCCAGTGTGATGTTGGGCGTGTCCCAAAAAGTGTCAACAATAGAAATATGACAACAACAACAACAACCATGTGGCATTAGCATGGCAGCTAACCCTGTCCTCTGATTGGAAGGTAGCCCTGCATCCACAATGTATACATGTTCACCTCATTTAAGCTAGTTGCTAATTGGTACTAGCTACTAAGTGCTATTAGCTGCTAAATGCTACTGGCTGCTAACTGCTAATAGCCACTGATACGATAATTAATCTGTTGGGCTTACGGCTCATGTCGGTCAGGCGGTGGAGGGTCGTCTGAGGAATTCCAGGACCTATAAAAATCACTCATGTCAGGAAGTAAAACTTCACCTGTGGATGAATCTAAAAACACTGATCAATCCAATTATTGAAGAGTTCAGAGGTTGAATTATCCAAAAATAACTTAAATGAACCAAACAGGAAATGTTCCAGGTGGATGAACTGAACCAATCAGAAAGTACAGCAAGCCTTCAAAATAAAAGCTTTAAACTGCTCAGGAGGCAGGAAATGAACATGTGACTGTTGATGATGATGTCACTGCGACTCTTCATCACCTCTGCAGTGGAGCAGAACGTGGTGGCGATCCGGGCTGAAGGTCACGTCGTAGAAGGAACACCTGCCTCTGAAGAGGGAGCAGGTGAGGCAGGCTCTATGGGCGGGGCCGAGGGCAGTGACTCTGAGGCCAAGAGGAGAGGACAGAGTGAGAACAAAATGACAGAATCTCATCATGAGTTTGTTTGTTTTCAATAAAATGGCATCTGGATTCATTAATTTTGACTTTTAAATACTTTTAAATATTATAATGGGTGGAGACAGAGTTGAGAGGTAGAGGCGGGTCTTGGTCCACGTACCTGTACAGGTGTCGCTGTGTTGAATCTTCCTCTGTGCTGATGAAATACCTGAAACAGATGTATGTATGACATCATCAACATGATGTCATCAACATGAGGTGTGTGGTATAATAAAGGGTTAATCAGGCTCACACTGAGTTATTGATCTCATCAAACGACACGATCTGAGTGACCTCCCAGCCTCCAGAGGTCAGCTGACGGACGCTCCCCTCCTGACCGTCAGACTGATGGACGAGGAAACAACAGACAGACGGACGGAGGAGTAAACAGACAGACAGACGGATAGAATGATTTCTGGGTGGGGCTTACGCTGTTGGCGATGGCGGCGACGTGTCTGAACGCCCCGGGGCCGCCGTCCTTCGGTGGGGCGGTGATGAAGAGCGTGGAACCGTCCGTGGAGAAGAGTGGCTCCTCGTTCTGGGAAAAATGAACAACGTCTGAAGGAATCCTTTAGTCTAAGGCGGGGCCAGAGGTGTGATGTCATCATGTCATCATGACATCATCAGTCTGGTCCGAGGTGGCGAGCAAACTCACGGCGGCGCAGTTTGCCAGACGTTTTATTTGAACACGTCTGTCAGACGCCAACATGAAGCCTCACCTGACGGTCCAGCCACGCCTTTGATGACATCACATGTCTCTGAAAGATGACATCACAAAACGCTTCAGTCCTCTGAGGGCGTGTCAGGGGCGGGGCAACGGGCCACACCTCACCTTTGTGCAGTCGCCCGTGGCAACGTCACACAGAGACAGAACCGACAGGTTCTGGGCCCGGTTGACCCAACGGACGCTCAGCTTCACTGGCGTCACCCACATCACCATGGTAACGTAACACTGGCTGAGGACACAGACCGGTAACTGTTAGCAACGGAAGTAGCCCGGACTCGGGTGAAGGACCGCTTCGGGTCGAACCTCTTCTCAAAGCTGTAAGGAGGCCTCAGCTCAGTCGTCACGGAGGCACCGTCCATGGCGACGACATGGAGGCTGACGGCTGGATTGTTCTGACCCATCTGGAGTGGGAGGAGCAAATATCTGATTGGCTGAGAACCAAGAGAAGAGGAAGGAGGGAGGAAGCCTATAGTAGGTTAGGCTACTTTTGGAGGGGGGGGGGGGGGGGTCAGCATGACGGCAGAAAAGATAGGAAACATTCCATGATGAAACAGACAGAAAATCTCCAGCGAAGCAGCTCAGACACCATCCACACATGAGAGCATGAGAGGCTGTGAGCATGACATGAGAGGATGAGGGCATGGAGACTGAGGGGATGAGAATGAGAAAATGAGAGTGTGAGGATGAGAGGATGACAGCATGGGGAGGATGAAGGTATGAGGATGAGAGAATGAGAGTATGAGGTGAGAGGTTGAAAAGATGAACATGCAAGCATGCAAATGAGACGATGAGCGAATGACGGGATGAGGATGAGAAAATGAAAGCATGACAAAGAGAAGATGTGGGAATGAGGATGAGAGAATGAGGACGAGAGGATGAGCATGAGAGCATGCATATGAGAGGATGAGCGCATGAGAATGAGAGCATGAGGAGAACATGTCAGAATGACACGTCAGACGACCTTGAGGAGGCTTTGAACGCATCATGTTGGATTCTGTTGTCTTCCAGCTGCCACCGTTATTTTCCAGCGTCTGTTACTTCTGGCTGTCAGGCTGTGATGTGAAACACTTCCTGTAACTAATTAGAAGCTTCCTGCAGAGCGAACGCCTCAAACCCATGAAACCCATGAATAAGAGTCTCGGGGGTGATCCTGCTAGCGCGCGCCAGCTGACAGACAGACAAATGGATCTCTGGAGACTTGAGTCCAACGGAC
The DNA here is from genome assembly GCF_040054535.1 of Antennarius striatus. Taxonomy (NCBI): domain Eukaryota; kingdom Metazoa; phylum Chordata; class Actinopteri; order Lophiiformes; family Antennariidae; genus Antennarius; species Antennarius striatus. Next base: position 5,518,106 of record NC_090787.1, read on the forward strand.
GCTCAACGACAAGCCAGTTAGATCCACTTGATTCAGTGCCAGCATACAGAACCCACCCCCTCAGGAGGCGGAGCCACTGACGGGTCACGCCCCATAAGCTAGATGAGCTAGCATTAGCACGTGATGCTAGCTGCAGGAAGTTTGAAGTCACCGGCGGCGTCAGACGTACCTTAGGGTAAGGGTACTCCCTCCCCCGGGGGTAGAGCGCCCCCGTGAGGCGGGGCAACAGCATGTTGGGCACCAGGGAGTCGTTGATGGTCAGGTAGGCCAGTCTGGATCCGTCAGGTGACCACCAGTGGGCCGTCCCAGCATGCAACACTTCCTCTGGAAAGAAAGAAGGCAGGCTCAGAGGGGGGGGCTGGCGTCTGACACCAGAGGGAAGATGATGAATGTGATGATGATGATGATGATGATGATGATGAAGATGTGACCGCCTCACCCTCATACAGCCAGTCTGGCACGCCATTGAAGACCACGCTCTCCTGTCCAGACGAGGTGAGCCTCCAGGAGCTGCTCAGCGCCCCCTCCTGGTAGTAGATGTTGTTCTCAAAAACATAGAGCTGAGTGGTCGTCAGGGAAACGAGGAAACAAACGCTCTTTCATGTCTGAATTATGTGGCGGTTAAAACAAATGTCTGGTTTCAGGATTATCTTCCTTTTAAGGACATAAGGGGTGGAGCTTCATCAGCATTAGTTCATTTGCTGCTAGCGTCAGTGTGGGCGGTGCCAGAACGACTCACCAACTGCTGACCACGGACTCCCCAGGAGGCGAACTGCAGGACAGCATTAGAGACCTCAGGAGGGTTCAGCTCCCGCACCTCTCTGATAGGACAGGACAGAGTTAGACACGCCTTAGCCCCGCCTCTGATAGGACAGGACAGAGTTAGCCACGCTTTAGCCCCGCCTCTGATAGGACAGGACAGAGTTAGACACGCCTTATCCCCACTTCTCATCAGATCAACCAATGACTACGTTTGATGCTCACCTGGTGTGCAGGTTGTAGATCAGGTACGACGCAATGAAGGAATGTCGGTAGACCTGAAGACCAGGAAGAGTCATCATCACCATCATCATCACTATCATCACCATCATCTTCACTATCATTATCATCATCATCATCATCATGGTTCTGTCACCAGTTCAACAGAACCCAGTCCTGCTCTGGATGCTGATCAGCTGGAGGTGTGGCAGTGATGTCATCATACCCGCTGCAGCAGCAGGATGGAGGCGGAGCTTCTCGCCTCCTGGTATTCATCACCCAGAATCCTCAGGAAGGAGAATCAATCTCCTCCCGTCCCGTCGCTGCTGCTCGCCAGACGCCGTCAGTCACGCTGACAGCTCCGTGACGACTCCCTGATGAGGCTGTCAGCGGTGACGGACGCACAAGGGGGGCGGAGACGAGGGGCGAGCCACAGCGGCGGCGCCTGATGGCGGTGGCTGGGGTCACGCGCTCAGAGCAGTGCAGAGAAACGCTTCCTGATGCAGTGAGTCCACGAAACCAGAGCATAATATGTGTAGCAGCGTTAGCAGAGCTGGCAGAGCTAGCACAGCTAGCAGAGCTAGCATGATTGTGATAAATGACAGGCAGCGCCGCGATGCCAAGCCATCACTCTCCACACATCTGTGCTGTCATGTGATGATGAACGCCTCTGAGGCGCCGCCGTCCCGTCGAGCTCGTCAGTGTGTTCCTACAGGAAGTCAAGCAGCGGAACAGGTGGGCGGGGCTGGTGGGCAGGGCCAGTAGGCGGGGTATCCAGGTGGCCCAGAGTCTCTCGTCTACTGGATCTGAGCAGGGATCACGTCTCAACATGAGAAGATGTTTGGAACCAGACCCGTCATCGCATCCTTTACTTCCACCGCATCCACTGTCCCCATGGCAACATTGGTGGATCAGCGGTTGATCCGGGCGGATTGTCATCACACCTCTGTCAGCAACAACAACACCCCGCTATCCCATCATCATCACACCGTAAACACGGTGTCAAAGGGCGGCGCTGCCGTGACGACAGAACACAGCTGTGTTTGCTGTTATTTTAGAAGCGGTGGGGGGTGAGGGAAGGTGTTCAGAACACTGTGATGTCATCGGGTCTCACCTGTCTGACATCATAACCCAGGAGGACAAAGTTCAGGTCCGGAGACACGGCGAAGGTCGAGGCTTTGAAGGTCTCCTGGAGGAAAGAGACAGTTTAGCGCTAGCGACCAGTTCAGTGTTAGCAACCAGTTTAACGTTAGCAACCAGTTTAACATTAGCAAACAGATTAATGTTAGCAACCAGTTTAACGTTAGCAACCAGTTTAACATTAGCAACCAGATTAATGTTAGCAACCAGTTTAACGTTAGCAACCAGATTAATGTTAGCTACCAGTTTAACATTAGCAACCAGATTAATGTTAGCAACCAGTTTAACGTTGCAACCAGTTTAACGTTAGCAACCAGTTTAGCGTTGGCAACCAGTTTAACGTTGCAACCAGTTTAACGTTAGCAACCAGTTTAGCGTTGGCAACCAGTTTAACGTTGGCAACCAGTTTAACGTTGCAACCAGTTTAACGTTGCAACCAGATTAATGTTAGCAACCAGTTTAACGTTGGCAACCAATTTAACGTTAGCAACCAGTTTAGCGTTGGCAACCAGTTTAACGTTAGCAACCAGTTTAACGTTGCAACCAGATTAATGTTAGCAACCAGTTTAACGTTGGCAACCAGTTTAACGTTAGCAACCAGTTTAGCGTTGGCAACCAGTTTAACGTTAGCAACCAGTTTAGCGTTGGCAACCAGTTTAACGTTGGCAACCAGTTTAACGTTGCAACCAGATTAATGTTAGCAACCAGTTTAACGTTGCAAACAGCTTAAAGTTAGCAACCAGTTTAACGTTAGCAACCAGTTTAACGTTGCAAACAGTTCAGTGTTAGCATTCTAAAACCATTAACTGATTGTAAACCGGATCCTAAACAGACTCACGAAAGTCGTGTTCTTCATCAGGACGACCGTCTCATTTCTCTGAGTGTTGAACTTCAAAATGTCTCCGTCCCAATTCCTGAAGACGAGCTCTGTAGCTGGAACAGTGAAAAAGTCCAGGTTCACGCAGTGATAGAGTCCAGGTTCACACAGTGAAACAGACACTGGCTAACGTTAGCACGTCGCTGCGTCAGGCGCTGACACCTGAGGGTTCTGGTGGACTCTCAGGTCACCTGAGGTGTTTTCGGTGTTTCTGATTGGACGTTTCCAGGGACTGGGTTTCAGCCTGACAGACAGCCGTCAGAATCCAAACGTTCCACTGAAATAAAACCGATCACAACCAGAGACGCTGGCGGGCGCTAACAGCCGTTAGGCTAAGCTAACGTGACGGATTGACGGCGGCGTCTCCTGAGACGAGAACAAGGACCTGATTGAGCAACGGCATCTCAGCGAGATTAAACATCAGCTCTGGATTTGAGCGGTGCCGCCGCCTGCCGCCGCCGCCGTTCCATTGATGCTGACAGGTGGAAATCATTCGGAGACCCCGCCTCCTGTGGATGTCAGTGACATCGCTTGGAGGCATCAATCTGAGCGGCGAACGCTCCAAACACTTTGTGGAGTGATGACAGCAGAATAAATACCAGCGCCGCTGGTGTTTAACAAACCCTTGACTGGGATGCGGTCGCTCGGGAACGCACGGGCATTTGCATATTGAGAAGCGGCGCACGCATCAGATCGATGGCGAAATAAAACACTCCACAGCAACGTGATTGGATATCTGACATCAATAAACCCTCAAAGGAGAAAGTAGACTGGGCGTCTCAGCGCTGATTAAAAGCGTCCCGGCAATCAAACGACTCGTCATGTCGCTGGAAGGCGCCCCCCGCTGGACCGCTAGCGACATCGCTAGTGACACCAACGCTAACCCCACATCAACGAGGCTCCAGAAGTTTGTTGGGTAAGAAATTGAACTCTGATGATTGACGTGACGGTGTTGGATCATTAATCGCTGGGGAAGCCACAGGAAGCAGAGAGGCTAGCCGTTAGCATTAGCCACTAGACTCACCGCTGACCCACTTGGCCTCAGGGTCGTGTATCTGGAAGGTTCTCTGGAAGAGGTCGTCGAGGGTCAGCGGCGAACCGGAGCCTCTCCCATCGTCATCTACACAGGAACATGGAAATACGCCACACGATTAGCATCAGAAACACGCCAGCAGGTGGCGCCAGCACAGTAGTTTGACCTTTGACCTCCTACCTGTAGACAGCAGGACGATGGAAAGTCCGATGAAGGAGAGAACCACCAGGATGACCAGTAGGGAGATCCCAATGCCCTTCCAGTTCCTGTCGGGTCCGATGGGGTCAACGTCCTGACAAACAAACAAACGTGAATAACACAACAAAGTAGAAACACAAGCAAATAAACACCTTCTTCACCTGAGGCATTAACGACGTCTTAGCATTAGTGAACTAGACATGGTACTTAGCAGCTACAAATGGAAGTATCTGTTATTATTATTCAAAGAAACCTTTATTTATCAGACATTTTACACACAATCCTTGCAGGACTGGAGCCAGAGGTCACGACCTTCTTGTTTGTGGGTTGCCCCCTCCCCTGTGAGGTCGGGGGCCTCCTTCCCAGGGGTGCCGGGCTCTTTAGCGGCGGCAGCGCTAAATGATCCGTGTTGCTTCAGGAATGACTGGATTGTGTGTTTCTGGAACTATTTGCTCTCCAAAGCTTTTAATTGGGTGATTCAAAGATAAACATCCTGAGCCCCCCCCCCAACCCCCACACACGTCCTCCCCAGCCTTCCTGCTGCTGCTGTTTTCTCTTTGTTTAGCCTCATTAGCTGCAGCCGTCACTACATCACATTAGCTGCTGCTGCAGCTCCTTCATCACATCATCATCATCATCATCATCACTCATGAAAGGAATCAATCTCCTGCTGGGAGAACGAAGAGCTCCTCAGCACCGACATGACGAGCACGTTTAGCATTGTTGTTGTTGTTGTTTTTGTTGTTCCAGCACACAAACACTTTCAATGTCTTCTAATATAAAAACATTTAATGTTCACAAAACATCATCTGGAGAAAACACAAACCAGTGATTTCTGAGTTTCCTGTTCTGAAAGTCAGGCTGACCTTTGACCCGAAGCTGCTGCTGATGTCATTGTGATGACATCACTTCTTATGGCGGGGAGACGCGGCGCCGTGTCTCAGTACCCCGGCCACCTGGCAGACCGCCGGATCGTAATTCATCTTCATGAGGCCGATTCGCCGCCTGGCTGACGGGCTAAACGAGGGGGAGGGGCAGGGGCGGGGCCAGGCGTCCCCCAATGTAGCGTTGAAGTGGGACTCGATGACGAGACGCCGGGACTTCAAGGAGGGAGAGGTTTCCCCGTCTCCTGTCGGCATGGCAACGCGCCGTTTGCTTTAAATATGGGATAAATTAAAGCAGGATCCAGAAGGAGGGGGTTTGTTTACGTGCTGACATTCGCTGGGGGGGGATCAATTCATCCGATCGATCGGAGCTGCTTTCGAGCTCATCACTTTATTGCTTTGAAAACAGCCTGAAGGGAAACTCCAGCAGTGATGACGGACGGCGAAGAAACGCTCAGAGTTCCTCCTCTGGAGCGCCATCAGAAGCTCCGCCTCCAGGTGATGGAACTCCATCAGAAGCCCTGTCATCACACTTCAAACTGTCCAGCGCTGGCTGACCTCACCTGATCGTCCGACTGATCCGTCACAAACCCGCGTGAATAGACGGGCGGCTCTGCCCCCCCCCCCCCTCCAGTCCACAGGGGCGCCAGATTCAGCACCATCATTAATATTCATGAGCCCTCCCTCCCAGAGCATGATGGGAGGCCGGCGCTTTGAGCGGGAGGCTGGATCCAGATCAAACCCTCGCCTCATGTGGCACGGGATGATTCCACATGTCATGCTTCTGGAAGGTCGTCATGGTGATGGAGAGGAGGAGGAGGAGGAGGAAGAGGACACGTAATGCTAACGCGTCAGCGTCCAAGGAGCCTCAGACAGCAGCGACGTGAAAGACGGGAGACCTCAACGAGCTACTGTTGCTAATGCTAACTCAGGCTAACACATGCTAACACGTGCTAACAGACGCAAATCCAGTCTGAGATTCTAAAAGTGCAGAAAGTTTGGACGAACAGAACCGGTCCGGCTCTCATCATCCTGACGCCTCCCTGGAGACGCTCAGCATTGATTGGACAACAGCTGGAGGGGGGCGGGTCAGAACCCTGAGCCCAGAACGGGTCGATGTTCCAATCGGGACAGAGTTTGACTTCAAACTGTCAGAAACAGAAAAGTGTTTGGCTAGTGGTGACAGATATTGGCCAACATTAGCAATGATGTAGCTAACGTTAGCTATAGCACTGCTAAAAGTTGAGATGCCACCTTGATGACATCATCATGACGTCAATCAGCTCCTTTCACTGTTAACTTAGCCTTTCTGCTAGCATCAGCCTCAACACACAACGAGCCACTATCCGTACTTCCTTAGCGACAAGCTAATTAGCCCAAACAGTGAAGCGTGACTCTACAGGCACTACTGCAGCAGCCAATCACAGCACAGCAGACAGGAGGTGGTGTTAAACAGATGAGCCCCCCCCCCAGACAGCTGAGGGATGAAACATGGATCTGACATCAAAGCCGGCCTCGCTGCAGCGTTGGTTGCCGGGGGCGATGCGGCGTCCAGCGCGGCGCCGGTCGGTTCGCCCCTCAGCCGGGAGACGAGGAGGAGGAGGATGAATATTTCATCGCCGCGGACGCGACCAGCATCCTTGAGGAGGCGGTCCGAGTCCCCCCCCCCCGGTGTTTATGCGCCTGTCCGCCGCCTGATAGCGACTTCTGACGGCGAGAGCTCCTCCAAGATCGTGGGATATCAAAGGCGTCGTCTTAATGTCACGTCAGTCACAGCGGCGCTTCAAAGCCACAGGAAGGGCGGCGGCTGATGGTTTGATCAGAGCCCTGCGCCGGCCTCCAGACGTCCTCTGATTGGACGGAACCGCTGAAGCTCCTCAGATCAATAGTATTGATGAGGAACAGAGAATTACAGCCTGAGGCTTAAAGTCAGGGGATGTTTTAGTGTCTTTCAGCTCATTGTTTGGTTTAAATTATAATATATTTTTTCGTTTTGTTATTAATATTATTTGATACTTGTATTTTGTTAATAATTTGTTGTTTATTCAACAGAGTTCCCTCCAGTTCTCCTGTCGGGCTCGGCTCATTGCTTCAGTTTCTGATTGGGTCCCATCATTTTATTTTATTTCTTCTTCTTCTTTTTCTTTTTTTTACCATTATTGTATTTTATTTTATCATTATTGCATTTTATGTTATCACCATTTTATTTTACATATTTTTTATCATCATTATTTATTTTATTTTGTCATGAATGTATTTTATTTTATCATTTTATTTATATATTTTTTTTAACTTTATTTTATTTTACTGTATCAATATTGTATTTTACTTTATTTATACTTTTTTAAAATTATTATTGTATTTAATTTAATTTAATCTATCATTGATGTGTGACAGAAGAGTTTCAGCTAAAATGAAAGGAAAGGTGTACAAAACTGGTGAGACCAGCGATGTTGTTTGGTCTAGAGACAGTGTCACTGAGGAAAAGACAGGAGACAGAGCTGAAGGTAGCAGAGATGGAGATGCTGAGGTTCTCTCTGGGAGCGACCAGGAAGGATAGGATCAGGAATGAGTACATCAGAGGGACAGCACATGTTAGAGGTTTGGAGATAAAGTCAGAGAGGCCAGACTGAGATGGTTTGGACATGTCCAGAGGAGAGATAGTGAATATATTGGTAGAAGGATGCTGAGTATTGAACTGACAGGCAGGAGGCCTAGAGGAAGACCAAAGAGGAGGTTTATGGATGTAGTGAAAGAGGACATGAAGGTAGTTGGTGTGAGGGAAGAGGATGCAGAAGACAGGGTTAGATGGAGGCAATTGATTCGCTGTGGCGACCCCTGAAGGGAAAAGCCAAAAGGAAAAGAAGAAGAATTTAATTTATCATTAATCTATTTTATTTTATCTCTACCTCTGGGTTTTTCTGGGTTCATTCAAATATCTGATGAAACGTTGGTTTGGTTTCACGTCTGAGAAAAGACTCAGGACTGAATTTAAAATAATGAACACTATTGATCAGGTGGCTGATAGGTAATCAATGATCAGTGTTAATCAGCTGTTACTGAATTAAAGCTTCACGACCAGTAGAGGAAAAACCAGTGAAGGTGTGCTGCTGCCCCCTGCTGGTCGTGAGCAGTCAGCGCAGCTGGTCTGATGGGGATGCAGGAGGAGCCTCACAGTGAGGAGGTGCTCCTCAGATAGGACCCCCCCCCTATCCAGAGGAGGACGGGACAGCAGGAGACGCCACTGGTTTGCTAGGCAACAGCAACTAGTTGACTTTATTAACATTAGCAACGTAGTTTTTCTCCAAAGATGAAGTCAAGATCGCGCTAACCCACACACACACACACACACACACACACACACACACACACACACACACACACACACACTCTGTGGGATGTCCTGATGGGGCGACCGTGGCTCGGGGGGGGGGGGCATCGGTCAGGCTCGTATAAAGGACCACAGATTAAACCAGATAAACCCTCCCGGGGGAGGAGCTAAAAATAACCATCACCCAGGAGGAGGGGCGGAGCCTAACCTCAGCTGTTTGTTTACTTCACCGACATCTGGTCCCCCATCTCACGTTGCCACGGAAACTGCCCACACATTTGGCCACAAAACCTTCCATGGACTGATGATTGTTAGGAACCACAGAGATCAGGCCCCCCCATGTTGGAATAGAGTCAGACAGGAACAGGTGGGAGCTCAGGTGCAGATCCGGCCCCTCCAGGAGCATTCTTCTGATTGGTTCACAGGGTCCCAGTGGTTTGGTTCAGATTGCATTTCTGTCGTCCTATTGGCTGCTGTGATGAGAGGAAGGCTGAGGAAGAGGAGCGTCTGAAGGTTCCAGTGACGCTCCGACCGGATTTCTACAGCGTTTGATCACTAGGAAACGCTGCTGAGTCATCAGTTCATCAAAGAGCTCCTGGCGCGCCGGAGCAGGAAGTAGTCTAAAAATAGACTGACACAAAGGGGCGGAGCCTGACCACGCCCACCAGTGTCTCACAACGCCATCAAGAAGGACAGCTGGCACAGGACACAGTCCGGGGCCACGTGATGAAACAGTCCAGGTTCAGGTTCACACAGTGAAACAGTCCAGGTTCACGTAGTGAAACAGTCCAGGTTCAGGTTCACACAGTGAAACAGTCCAGGTTCACGTAGTGAAACAGTCCTGGTTCAGGTTCACACAGTGAAACAGTCCAGGTTCACGTAGTGAAACAGTCCAGGTCAAGGTTCACGTAGTGAAACAGTCCAGGTTCAGGTTCACACAGTGAAACAGTCCAGGTTCAGGTTCACGTAGTGAAACAGTCCAGGTTCACGTAGTGAAACAGTCCAGGTCCAGGTTCACGTAGTGAAACAGTCCAGGTTCACGTAGTGAAACAGTCCAGGTTCAGGTTCACACAGTGAAACAGTCCAGGTTCACGTAGTGAAACAGTCCAGGTTCAGGTTCACACAGTGAAACAGTCCAGGTTCACAGTGAGGTGTGAACGGGTTTCTTGTGCTTTCACAGCCCAAACTGTTTTTCCTGACAGATAAACTATTAATAGATGTGAGGAGTTTAAATCTGTCTGTTTAGAGGAGTGAAAAAACAAAACACCTCGATCACCGCCTGCGACACTCAGGGGGGGGGGGCGTTCTGGTTCCTCAGGGGCGTGGCTTCATCAGAACCAGCAAGACCACCGCTCCGTTGGTCACATGATGTACCTCATAGTTACTCTCTGACACGTTATACTCCACCCAGAAACCAACCAATCAGCCAGCAGACAGGTGAAGGGGGTGTGGCCCCAGGTCAGGGTTGTAACCAGTAACCATGACAACGTGAGGAGCTGACAGCTGTCCACACATTGGGTGTGACTCCAGTCAACCAACCTTTAGATCCAAGAACCAACCAGTCAGATCCAGTCCAACAGGTTCCCCAGGGACAACAGTCCACCTGTCGTACAGGTGACCCCCCCAGTCCACCTAATGGACAGGTGACCCCCCCCCCCCAGTCCACTTATTTGACATGTGACGCGTTCCCAGCTGACAGTGGGGCTTCAAACAGACATTAATTGTTAATGCTGAGCCGCCATGTTTGTAGTCCATCTCTTAACGGACTACATTGACGGAGCTGCGCTCCTCGAACCGGAACGAGCCTGAAGTCCATTAGCGGTCACACACAGGTTCACCAATCAACTCCGTGCACGCGCCTCGGGACTCATCAACTTTGCACCTCACATCATCATCATCATCATCATCATCATCATCATCATCATCACCCCCTCAACCCCCACCTCCTCACCTTCGTGTCGGTGGAGTACCGCCGGCCGTGCTGCGCTGCTCCTGCGCTCTGGTTCATGGTTCCACACTGGGGGGGTCCGGAGCCGATCAACCGATCAACTGATCGATCGGTGAGCCGCAGCTGGAGGTGAACACCGGTCGTTCACGGTTCCCGCTCCTCTCAGCCGCGCGCTGCCAGCTATGCGCCGCGCGTAAAGAGTCCGGAGTCACGCGCGGATGTTCATCCATGTGACGGTAACGGACAGTCTCACGGGGGCGTCACCGTCACCCGCATCCATCCCATAATACTCTCCTCAGACCTGACGGGAGGTGGACTCAACTTTAGTTTGAAGCTGCTGAGGACGGATGACGTCACAAGGGACAGCAACATCTGTTTTGATGTTAATGTGCATCATCGTTGAAGACGGCCTGACGTCACAGTGACGTCATACCATAATCTTTTCCATCTGTTTTACTCTTGTAAATGTGTAATTAAAGAAGCAGATGGAGGCGTTCAAATTGTCGTCTGTTAAACTTTCATGAAATAAAAACTGATTTAGTTTTTAAAAACAGAACCATCACCATGGCAACCACGTTTCTGACTACAAACAAACAAACAAACAAACAGATACCTCAAACCATCAGCGTTCTCGACCTCTGATGCTTCAGCAGCGTCTCCGGGGGTCAGAGGTAACTGGAGGTCGTCAGCCAACCTGACATTTGGAGGTCAACACCTCTTCTGTTGCCGTGACGATGCAGCCAGGTCACATCAGTGCCAATAAGCATCACTGTCTGCTGTTAGCTTAGCATCATCAAACGCTAAGGAGCAGAATCTGCAGTGAAGACCAGAGGATCCATCGAACACATCGATCAGAAGCTTCTGATCAATGAGTCTCTATTGGTGATCGATGACACTGCTGCTTCACCATGAAGAGTCCAGAAGAAAGAAGTTACCAAGGCAAACGTCAGTATCTGATGTTCTGTTACTGCAAAGAGAACCGTCAGCATCTCCTGAGGAGAACATCAGAACATCAGGAGGACGTCAGGAGAACAGCAGGAGAACGTCAGGAGAACATCAGGGGAGCAGCAGGAGAACATCAGAACGTCAGGAGAACATCAGACAGAAGGAGACTCAACTCTACAGGAAAACACTTAAAATTTACAGAAACTGCAGATCCTGAACTTACCGTCGGACACAGAATATTAAAGCTTTATTGACTGTTTTCTTTGCTGTTGTTCATCTCCAGTGGGGTCAGAGGTCATGTGACTGGATGCCATCCCGCTGCAGAGTCATGTCACTGTCCATTAGCCTGGGACGGATGCTAACGCTAAATACAAACAACAAAGTCTTCCTTCATGGATGTGAAGTGTGAGCCCCGCCCTCCACACACACACACACACACACACACACACACACACACACACACACACAGACACAGACACACACACACACACACACACACACACACACACACACACACACACACACACACACACACACACACACACACACACACCATGATTGTGTACCAACAGCGTATCGTCGCCGGACTACCGACCAATGCCAGCAAAGTTCACAAGACTCCTCCCCTTTGGTCACCTTTAGATCAAACAACGACAAAGAACGCTTTGAAATGAACTTACTGTTTCATCGACACCACATGACCCGGGGGGGGGGTAGATGGAGGACGAGTGGTCGACCATCATCATCAATTATTACTGAAACTTCAATAAATAAGAAACCACATCAGATCACATGATGTGAGTATTGTGATCTGATGTCAACAATAAAATAATAAGAAGTAATATGATTATTATTAATAGTAATAACAATAATTAAACAACTCTTTTCTTAACTACATTAAATGAAGACAGAACTCTGAACCGTCTCCTCCTCCTTCTCCTCCTCCCTCCAGATTCACCTCCTCTCTCCTCACAGGAGCACCAATCATCTCCTGCTGCAGCAGAGGACCTCTGAGGATCTGGCCTCCTCCTTCATCAGCACATCTCCAGTTCTTCAGGGACGACTGTCTCATTCATAATTAATGGAGGACGTATGAGGAGGTGTGGGGGGGTGTTGAAGTGGGGGCGTGAGGGGCGCTCCCCCAGAGAGCAGCTCCATGTTGAAACATGTGTGAAACACAGACAACTAGATGGAGGAGCTGCTCCTCAATATATCAGATCCAGAGGAGGAGAAAGGAGGGGGGTCAGACCACCCCCCCCCCCACCCCGAAGGGGAGGAGGAGGGAGTGGCTTCACTCCTGCTTTAAAGGAGCAGACTCCTCCTACCCACCCCTGATGACTGAACCTCTGTAATGAACTGAACTGGAGCAGAGCTGCTGTTTACACACAAAACTGGGTCAGTTCCGAATCCCTCCTAAGCTCCAGACGACCCGCTGCTCGTCCAATCAGAGCGCTCGGCCGGTCCCTCACTCCCGACACGCCCCCACGTGGAGCAGAGCGAGCTATAGAGGAACACAACACTCCTCTAATCCTCTAAAACACCTGAAGAAGAAGGGGCCACGCCCACTTAGGAAACAGGAAATTACATCAGGCATGTGATAAACCGTTAGCTCAAATAGCTTCAGTTAGCATTCACACTTTCTTAGCTAGCGTATCAGCTGATCCGTTGGGTAACATCGTGCACAGATAATGCTAAGACATGTTAGCATTACTTGCTACATAATGTAGCCCCAAGAGGGCACAAGCCAGTGTCTTATAGTGCCGGTCCCAAGCCCGGAGAAATACAGAGGGTTGTGTCAGGGAGGGCATCCGACGTAAAAGTTTTGCCAAATCAATGTGCAAATTGCATATATGACTTCCATACCGGATCGGTCGAGGCCCGGGTTAACAACGACCACCATCGGTGCTGTTCACCTACAGGGTGCCGGTGGAAATTGGATTGAAGAAGGAGAGGAGGAAAAGTGTGTCTGTAGGAAGAGAAAGAAGAGGAACGCCAAGAGTATAGGACTGAGAGTAGTGATGTTGAATGTTGGAACTATGACAGGAAAAGGTAGAGTTTGGTTGACATGATGCAGAGGAGGAAGGTAGACATACTGTGTGTACAGGAGACCAGGTGGAAAGGTAGCAAGGCTAGAAGTTTAGGAGTGGGGTTCAAGTTGTTCTATCATGGTGTAGATAGGAAGAGAAATGGAGTAGGAGTTACCTTGAAGGAGGAGTTTGTTAGGAATGTCCTGGAGGCAAAAAGAGTGTCAGATAGAGTGATGAGTCTGAAGCTAGAAATAGAAGGTGTGATGTTCAATGTTGTTAGTGGGTATGCTCCACAGGTAGGATGTGAGCTGGAGGAGAAGGAGAAATTCTGGTCGGACTTTGATGAAGTGATGCAGAGAATGCCTAGAAGTGAGAGAGTTGTCATTGGTGCAGACTTCAATGGACATGTTGGTGCAGGAAACAGAGGTGATGAGGGGGTGATGGGCAGGTTTTGGTATCCAGGAGAGGAACGCAGAAGGACAGATGGTGGTTGACTTTGCAAAAAGGATGGAAATGGCTATAGTGACTCCTGTCTTCCAGAAGAGGCAGGAATATAGGGTGACCTACACTGCCCGGCCAAAAAAAAAGTCACACACTCTAAATGTCACAGCATTTATTTCTATCTAGAATTGCATTAATTTTTGGTCGAGTTCTTGTACTGACGATAGGAGTCAAACCACTCTGCAATGTCTTCTCCAGCACATCCCATAGACTTTGAATGGGGTTAAGCTCAGGACTGTGGGGGCCAATTGATGTGTCAAAATGATTCCTCACGCTCCCTGGACCACTCTTTCACAATCAGAGTCTGATAAATTTTGGCATTGTTGTCCTGGAATATGATCATGCCATCCGGGAGAAAAAATCCATTTATGGGATTGCGTGGTCATTCAGTACATTCAGATACTCAGCTGACTTCATTTTTTTGCTGAATGATATTGCTGAGCCTAGACTTGACCAACCGAAGCAACCCCTGATAACAACACTGCAATTTGCTCATTGAAACCCAAACGGTGACTTTTTTTTTGGCCGGGCAGTGTATCAGAGTGGAGGTAGGAGGACACAGGTAGACTACATCTTGTGTAGATGGTGTAATCTGAAGGAGATCAGTGACTCCAAAGTAGTGGTAGGCGAGAGTGTAGCCAAACAGCATAGGATGGTGGTGTGTAGGATGACTCTAGTGGTGAGGAAGATGAAGAGGGCAAAGGCAGAGCAGAGGACGAAATGGTGGAAGTTGAAAAAGGAAGAGTGTTGCATGACTTTAAGGAAGGAGTTAAGACAGGCTCTGGGTGGTCAGGAGGTGCTTCCAGATGACAGGACAACTACAGCTAATGTGAGACAGGTAGGAGAGTACTTGGTGTGTCATCTGGAAGGAAAGTAGATAAGGAGATTTGGTGGTGGAATGAGGAGGTACAGGAGTGTATACAGAGAAAGAGGTTAGCTAAGAAGTGGGACACTGAGAGGACTGAGGAGAGTAGACAGGAGTACAGGGAGATGCAGCGTAAGGTGAAAGTAGAGGTAGCAAAGGCCAAACAAGGGGCTTACGATGACTTGTATGCTAGGTTGGACAGTAAGGAGGGAGAGACTGATCTATACCGGTTGGCAAGACAGAGAGACAAAGATGGGAAGGACGTGCAGCAGGTTAGGGTGATTAAGGATAGGGATGGAAGTCTATTGACAGGTGCCAGTAGTGTGATGGGAAGATGGAAAGAGTACTTTGAAGAGTTGATGAACTTGGAAAATGAGAGAGAACAAAGACTAGAAGAGGTGACTGTTGTGGACCAGGATGTAGCAAAGATTAGTCAGGATGATGTGAGGAGGGCATTAAGAGGATGAAGAGTGGAAAGGCAGTCTGTTCTGATGATATACCTGTGGAGGTATAGAAGTGTTTAGGAGAGCTGGCAGTAGAGTTTCTGACTGAGTTGTTCAACAGGATCTTAGATAGTGAGAAGTTGCTTGGGGGATGGAGGAGATGTGTGCTGGTGCCCGTTTTTAAGAACAAGGGAGATGTGCAGAGTTGTGGCAACTACAGAGGAATAAAGCTGATGAGCCATACAATGAAGTTATGGGAAAGAGTAGTTAAAGCTAGACTAACAGCAGAAGTGAGCATTTGTGAGCAGCAGTATGGTTTCATGCCAAAAAAGAGTACTACAGATGCAGTATTTGCTTTGAGGATGTTGATAGAGAAGTACAGAGAAGGCCAGAGGGAGCTGCATTGTGTTTTTGTAGATCTGGAGAAAGCTTATGACAGGGTGCCCAGAGAGGAACTGTGGTATTGTATGAGGAAGTCTGGAGTGGCAGAGAAGTATGTTAGAGCAGTGCAGGACATTTATGAGGACTGTAAGACAGTGGTGAGGTGTGCTGTAGGTGTGACAGAGGAGTTCAAGGTGGAGGTGGGACTGCATCAGGGATCTGCTCTGAGCCCCTTCTTGTTCACTATGGTGATGGACAGGCTGACAGACGAGGTTAGACAGGAATCTTGTTGCAGTCTGTGACTGCATTGGTTCTAGTTTGTTTAGCTTTCATGTTGTTCATTTGATCTCCTCTTTCATCTCTAATCTCCTCACCATATAAAGCCGTTGAAAGTTTAAACAAGCAGTTTTTGGTATTGAGAAGGGAACAAATTAAAAAATGTCAAGCTTAAGACAAGCTGAGGACTCTTCATGTGACACGGTCATCTGTGCTGGGGGTGTTGGTTTTAATGTTCACAGGAACATCATGTGTGCCTGCAGTCCATATTTTGAGTGAGTAATTTACCGATTATCAATGTAAGCTGATAGAGTCATAGTTTGTCTCACACACCCTGATCACACTCACCAGCTCGTGGTGATCAGCTGACAGCTCAGCTCCTCCTTACCTAAGTGTCAAGATCATCTGGCTGTAGATCAGCTGATACCACTACCAGGTGACTCACTGATTAGTGACCCGGGGTTCACTGGCACCAAGAGTTCTAGAGACACCCTGATGCTCAAACGCAGTGTTAGTTATGGACAAATTGTGGCCAGCACAGAAGTCCAACAACTGAACATCCAGGTTATGATGTCATCGCCCACATGACGCCACATGATTTAGCAACATTTGCTTTTCAGTTTGGTCACATAATGTGGTTTTACAGCTACTTAATTGCTTTTAGGGGCGGCAGTGGCTCAGCGGTAGAGCAGAAGTCTTCAGACCAGACATTACCCAGACATCAGCAGTTCGAATCCCACTCCCTCCAGACATCCTCGGAGCATGAGCTGACAGTGGGAGGTGCCAGCTAATCTCCAGGCTACTGCCGAGGCGCCCTTGAGCAAGCCCCCCCCCCCACAAGCTGCTCATTTGGGGCGCACCCCGAAGTCGCGACCCTTCACTCTGCCTCCCCATGTACTGACAATATACTAACCGCATGCCTACAGACCCCTAGTGTGTGTTGTGTTTGTTCAGGGGCCTGTACACAACTTTGTATGCATGGTTTGATACATATATGCATGTCAAAAAAGAGTGTAAAGATAATTTCCCCGTAGGGGATCAATAAAGTTGACTTTCTTTCTTTCTTCTTCTCTTTCTTTTATTTATTCACAGTGATCTTTTCTGCCGACACGCAGGTGATAGAACACATTTTATCATCCCAGGTGTGTCTACAGAGGTGATGAAGGTCATCATTGGCTTTGCATACTCAGGTTCTGTCTCTGTGACAGAGGACAACGTTCATGATCTGCTTATAGCAGCTGACTATTTGCTTATAGATGGCGTTGTAGAGGCATGCAACAACTTCCTGGAAGAGAATCTCACTCCAGAGAACTGCATTGGTGTCCTTCGGTTCACCATCTCAGGTCCTCAAGTGCAGCACAAGGCTCACTTCTTGTTAATGAATGCGTTTGAAGATGTTGTTTCCAGCCAGGAGTTCCTGGAGCTGAGTGTGCAGGAACTCAATGACATCCTTGATAGTGATGAGCTCAATGTGGATGAGGAGATAACCGTGTATGACGCTGCCGTTAGGTGGATCAACCATGAACCTGAGCAAAGAACCTCACATTTACCTGCACTCTTGTCAAAGGTAAGACGACGTTCTGTCATTATGCTTCATTTAAATGTTCAGGCTCAGTAGTTGGCTTGTCTTTTACAGGAAAAAATCATTTAAATTATGAGGTTACCTGGGTGCTTTTACACCTGCAGCTAAATTATATTGTATTGGGGCAAAGTAACAAAAATATATTTTTGTCAGTTAGTTTTGTGATGAGTTCTGTTAATACAAAAATATTTCTAAAGTTAAAACTTATATCAGACTGAAACCGATGGTTTTTATTGTTGATGTCTGTAACAAAAATTTGGAATATCACAATTTCATTCTGTTCCATTCTAATTCTGTTGTTTCCTTTGTAGGCTCGGCTGGCCTTGAGCAGTACAGACGACATCAAGTCTTTGAAGTCCGATCTATATTTGAGCAATAACACTCAGTGTGTGCAAATTCTAAATGATGTCTCGAATCTTAAATGTTTGCTGACCATGGCCACCCCGCCCACGAGATTTTGCTCTAACCTCATTGGTCGTCCTCGTTTGCCTAATACCATTATTTTTGCTATTGGGGGCCGCAGCAGCAACGGTTTAACTAACACCACCGAGGTTTACGATGTCCGTGCTGATCGCTGGTTGGACATTACAGATCATCAGGAAAAGCCTCGTAGTGACCATGGCACTGTCTACCATAATGGCTTCATCTACTCTGTTGGGGGCTTTGATGGGGAGGAGTCTTCAAACAGCGTGTGCAAATTTGATATGACATTACACGTTTGGCTTGAAGCAGCACCCATGAACCACCACCGCAGCCACATAAATGCTGCCGTTTTGGATGGATATATTTACGTATTTGGAGGTCGTGATAGGGTGTGTCGACTGAGAAGTGCAGAACGTTACAGACCTGAGACCAACCAATGGAGTCTGATTGCATCCATGCATGAGATGAGAAGTGATGGTGGTTGTGCAGCATCCAATAACAAGGTGAGTGAAGTTACAGAGTAGTTGGAAATAGTTATGGAGTTGTTCTAATACTGACACAAAACATGGATGCATTTAAGTTGTTCCCTTAAGCTTATGTGGAGTACACGACATGCTGGAAGTTATTCAATATTTGTACAAATAAGAACTCTTGAATTACATAAAAGAAAAGAGAGAAGAAAATGAGAACCTGGGGCTTAAGCCAAGAAAAGTGATTTTTGTTAACTGCCCTTTTCCTCCTTTTCTGTCCAGATTTACATTTTTGGTGGTTCTAATGGGGAATTTATCCTCAAAAGTTGTGAATTTTATAGTCCAGAGTTCAACCAGTGGACAAGCTTCTCCGACATGAGCACCAGACTCTGTGGATTTGGTATCATGTTGTATGGCGACCTGATCTTTTTGGTGAGTAAATGAGCTAACCTATGCTACGGCTAGCACGTGATTTGACCTAACAGAGCTAAGTGCTTCACAATATGTTGAATTTGATTTGCACACAAACACTCACACGACTATTTCATTTTCTTATGATAGCTCGGTGGCTACAATGGCCATACATATTCAAGAAGCGTTGAGACCTACAACCCGCAGACCAATGGATGGTATGAACGACCCCCCATGTTGGGCGCCCGCCGCAACTTCGGCACTGGAGTGATTAATGACAAGTTATTTGTCATGGGGGGCTTCAACGGCACTAGCCCCACCAATGTGGTTCAGTACTATGATGCAAAAACTAATAAGTGGAAAAGAGCCTGTCCGATGAGGACTGCTCGCTGGGGTCTCAGCTGCTGTGTGGTCTCCAATCACCCCAGCGTGAACCAATACGCCACCAGTCGTGACAGCTTGCCACGATTCAGGGATGTGTAAAATGTGGAGTCTTCACAAGATCTTATCAAACATTTATGAACTCCTCTTTCAGCACAGTCTCGCCCAGTACCACAAGCCCCCTTGGACAGAACTTTGGGTTAAATCATACATTTGAGTAAGACTTGAGTTCTTTTCCGTTAATGAAGTAACATCACTGTAACTTGCGGATTTGGATAACTTGGAAGATTTGAATTCGATTTAATGTTGTCAAAATGACATGAATTTTTCCCACAGAAATTTTTCTCACAGAATCAGGCCAGGACAATCATTTAACATTCATTCATCTTGAAGACTCATCCCAAGAACTGCAGGACCTTCTTGAGACTATCAGGCATACGCCATTGAACCATTGCTACTAGTTCTGGCCTAGTCGTTTTCTATCTTTCCAAGGGCCGTGACAAAGCCAAGGAAAGTCACTCTCCTGCTTTAACATACACAAGTGGTTCTCCAACATCAGCTGGAGAACCTGGCATATATGGAAAACGTGAGGGTCGAAGACCAAAATGTTCTCTAAGTAGACAATGAGTATCAGAATGTCTCCTTGTGAGGCCTGCAGCCTCTCTGCTCTCATGTTCCAGTGTTCCATCCTTATGTCTGCACTATGTACCAACCTGTAAAGCCAGATGACCTACTCTGTCCTCCTTGATCTCACCTCGTGCTATCTCCTTTGATCACTCTCTGCGCTTTGATCTACGGATCTTTCTTTACATCAAACAGGTGATTTGATCTGCGGTCTTTGTTACAATGTTCAGACTAACCTACTTACAGAAGAACAAGCGCAATTAAAATATAGATATTAATATTATTAATGATTTAAAGAGGTTGTTTATCATTTACAGTGCTCATAACCCATTGAACAAATTCATTATAATGAGCTCTATGTCTGTTGTAGCTGTTGGTAACCACATGACTCAACTTACATGACAAATGCTTGTAGACCCATCTTCAACTCTTTATTCACTCTCATTCACATGTGTTACATGTTCTGCCATGCCGGCGTCTGGTCTCATCACACTCTGTACCATATCACTCCACCCACTCGTCACATCAGCACAACAGTATAAGTGCACGGGACTATATACTACAGTTAGCATTCACACTTTCTTAGCTAGCGAAACAGGTGACGCGTCAAGTAACATCGTACACAGGTAATGCTAACACATGTTAGAATTACCTGCTACATGCTATCTGGAGGCGGGGCCGCCTCATCTAGAGGAGTAGGGGGTTAATGAACTTTAATTTAGTGTTAGGTTCAGGATAAATGTTTATTACATCTTTAATATTTACATGTTTACATCTGGTTCCTTCATAAACATGAAAACATTTCCTACAGTGCACCAATCAGCTGCTAGCGCGCTAACAAACAGCCTATAAAATAAGGTGGCTAGTGTAGCATATGCATGTGTATATTGTCATGGCAAGACAATATTAAATAGGCTCGATCAGAAGATTCGGGTTCGGCTCTAAGAGTGTAGAGAGGAAGAGACTGAGATGGAACCTTTGGTTTGAAAATGGTACTTTTTTTTTTTTTAAAACATAAAACAAAGAGAATGGCTATTCACAAAAAAAATTAAATTTCAAACTTAAATTAACTCTCAAGTAAAATCTCAATGTCATCAAATGAATACATTCAATGAATACATTCAATTCAAAAGTTCAATGAGCCCACTCAGTTTGAGTTCAGACCATGTGCATCAGGAGTTCAACAAAAGGTCAGCTTGTCCACAACACTGATGGTTGTAACCACAATGATTTGAGGCGGTACAAATTTTCCAGAGGGTTAGTGTCCAAAGTGAGGGAAGGGAAATGTGTGTGAGAGTGTGTGTGTGTGTGTGTGTGTGTGTGTGTGTGTGTGTGTGTGTGTGTGTGTGTGTGTGTGTGTGTGTGTGTGACAGACTGCAAGGTTCAGTTCACAAGGATTCGGTTCCTAGTTCCTCAGCTCGCCATCCAGCCTGGCCTGAATAAAAAGCAGCAGGACTAGTTTCAGTTCTAGGTGTACACCACCTTTATATTTACACACACACACACACACACACACAGTGTATCTGAATCAAATAATGTAGGTCGCATCACAATTAATACTGTACAATATTAAGTTTGTCCCTTTTAAAAGTGCTTGACCGAAGTTGCACATACATACATACATTTGGAGAAACGGGCATTACAAGCATGCCAACCCCATTGTACACATACAGCTTAAAGCTGTTAGCACAACTCACCAGTTCCGCAGTTAAACGAACTTCATGGCTTTGTTTCCTGCGCTGGTCGTCGGCTCCCAGAAGTTGACGTTCAGTTAACAAGTTGACACAAAGTTTCAGGTGCTGACACAGCGAAATCAGAACTTTCATCCTGCAGACTGTTGCTAGGAGACAGCTACACGATCCGAATGAACTTTTTTTCCAGAGGGTTACATTAGCTTAGCTTCAGTCCTGTTAGCATGGTTATCTTCGTAACCCCTTAAAGCTGTAACCATGACAACAGGTAACTGATTGGACGGTGGTTGACCGTCAGAATCCCACGACTGATTCTGATTGGTGGATTCTTCTGGATGAGTCAGCATCACCAAATACGGTCATGTGGGTGTGGCTTAATGTAACAAACGTAGTTCTTAAGATGAACGCCTTCAACGCTCGAGTATTGATGAACCGATCTGTGACGGCGTCACGTCAATAAAGTTTATGGTGTAAAAACATTTACAGGCTGTATGAATGCAGATCAAATGAATGAAAATTTGCAAGACATGTATGAATTCTGGGTATTTTTGTAGTCCTTTTGGTGTCCCGGCTGGGTGAGTGGGTTTTTTTGATTGCCAACACTTTTTTGAGGATTTATATATTTTTTGGGTAATTAGTTTCTAAGGGCCTGATTGGCTTAGAGACATCCTAAGCTCCTCCTCCCTCAGGCTGCGGTCCAATCGCTGCGTCTCGGAGTCTAGGACGAACGGGAGCGGTCGACATGCGACGGCGTCCAGCGAGTCGGTGAGGTCGTGTCTCAGGGACAGTAGACACTCGCTGTTCCTGGAGGAGCGCTCGATAAACTCCGCCCTCTGCTGTTGGTCCACAGCCAATGACAGACGGAGGTCGCTCACCTGAGGGGGGAGGAGCCACAACAATGTCATGAGCGTCCACTTGACAACAGGGCGTGTCCTGCTCTTCTTCTGTGGTGATCTCACCTGGTCCTCCAGCTCCCTCACTTTGCTCCTTAGCCGTTCTTCTTCTGTGGTGTCCTGAGCAAACACAGCATTAAACACACACACACACACACACACACACACACACACACACACACACACGAGTGTGTCTCACCTGAGACCTGCTGCCAATCAGCTGCTGTCTGATCCTTGAACGCTCCGCCTCCACCTGAGGAACAAAAATGTCTCCGTTAGAGCAGGATTACTGATCATCGATTAGTAAATGATCGATCCAGCTGTGAGGGGCGGGGCCGTCCTTCTGTGGGAGGCGGGGCCGTCTCACCTCTCCCAGCGTGTCCCTCAGGACGTCCCGCTCCCTCCTCAGCTTCTCTTTCTGACTTTCCAGGTGAGAGTTCTTCTTCTTCAGGTGTTTCTGCTGCAGCTCCAGTTCAGCCACCAGACGCTGGAGAACCAGCAGCCGGTCCCCCCCGGCCTGAACACGCACACGCACACACACACACCTGTTACAGAGGAGGAACAAACATCAGACCTGCCTGAATGGACCAATGGGACGGACCTTGTCTGAGTTTGGCCCCGCCTCCTGGCCCTGCTCCAGGTCATGTGACCTCTGCCTGTAGCCAATCAGGGACGCCTCACTGCTCTCCAGTGCCTCCTGCAGGCGGCTCCGCTCTGCCTCCAACTCCTGGGTCTTCTGCCTCAGAGTGAACACCTTCACAAATCAGGAGGGACGTGATGACATCACAAAGCCCCGCCCCTGCTCCTAACCATCTGATTGGTCAGCAGCCAGGGATGTTAGACATGTTTCGTACCTCCTCCTTCTGTCTCAGGAGCTTCCTAACCTCCTCCTCCTGGTTCTGCTCCTGCTTCTCCTGGATCTGCTGGGCTTTGCTCTTCCACTGCTCCTGCACCTCCTCCACTCTCTGCTCCGCCCTCTCTTTGGCCCGTCGTGCTTCCTCCAGCTCCTCCACCATCTCCCTCCTCCTCCTGTCCAGGGCCTTCACTCTAGCTCTCAGCTCTTCAGCTGCCTCCTTCTCCTGCAGCAACTCCTCCTGGACCTTCTGCAGGTTCTCCTCTCTGATGTTCTCCTCCTCTCTGATTTTCTGCACCTCCTTCTGCAGGTTCTCCTCTCTGATGTTCTCCACCTCCTCCTGGACCTTCTGCAGGTTCTCCTCTCTGATGTTCTCCACCTCCTCCTGGACCTTTTGCAGGTTCTCCTCTCTGATGTTCTCCACCTCCTTCTGGACCTGCTGCAAGTTCTCCTCTCTGATGTTCTCCACCTCCTTCTGGACCTGCTGCAGATTCTCCTCTCTGATGTTCTCCACCTCCTTCTGGACCTGCTGCAGGTTCTCCTCTCTGATGTTCTCCACCTCCTTCTGGACCTGCTGCAGGTTCTCGTTTCTGATGTTCTCCACCTCCTTCTGGACCTTCTTCAGGTTCTCCTCTCTGATGTTCTCCACCTCCTCTTTCTTCTCCTTCAGGGTGTTCCTCAGTTGCTCCCCTTCAGCGTGGCTCTCCTGAACCACAGGGAGGAGAACATGAGACGTCTGGAGGAACACCTCCCTGTAGCTCCATACCAGTTAGCTTAGCTTAGCATCACGACTAAAAACAGATTGAGCAGCTAGCATAGCAGACAGACAGACAGACAGACAAGTCTCCTATGTCGTACCTCCAGGAGGACTTTCAGGTTGGTCACCTCCTCCAGCGCCGCCCTGAGGCCCTCCCTCATCCTGTGAGACTCCGCCTCCTTCTCCTTCACTTCCTGTGTTGCACGCTCACGGCTCCGCCTCAGATCACACACCTGACACACACACACACACACACACACAAGGCATGTTTATTTTTACAGCACAGTTCATACACAGGCGACGAAATATGAGAACATTTAAAAGACAAAAGGGGATTAAAACAAGACAATAAAATATCAATAAAAGAACAATTCAAAGAAAAAGGCAATTAAGCAGGCGGATAAAATATTTAATCTGAAGCTAATGATTAAAATAATGCAGATATTCAGGAAAATGCTGCAGTGAACAAAAATGTCTTTAGGCCTGATTTAAATGCAGTGACAGTAGTCACTGCATTCAGGTTGTCAGTTTGTTGAGGAGCATAATAACCAAATGCTGCTCCAATTTGTTTGGTTCTGGTTCTGAACACACAGTAAACCTGTCCCAGATGACCTGAGGGGTCTGGAGGCTTCATAGGGAATTAATAAATCTTGCATTTATTTTGGTCCAAGACCATTTATAGATTTGAAGACCAGCAGTAAGATTTTAAAATCTCTCCTTTGACTCACAGGAAGCCAGTGTAGTGATTTAAGGACTGGTGTGATGTGGTCCAGTTTTCTGGTGTTTGTAAGGACTCTGGCGGCAGCATTTTGGATCAGCGGCAGCTGCCTGATTGATTTTTTATGTAGACCTAAAAGGACACCATTACAGTAATCTATCCTACTAAAAATGAAAGCATGAACAAGCCTTCCTGTGTCTTGTTGAGACAGAAACTCCTCGATTCGAGCAATGTTTTTCAGGTGGTGATAGGCAGATTTATTTATAGCTTTTAAGTGTCTGGTAAAATTCAGGTCTGAGTCTATAATTACACCAAGATTTTTGGCTTGATTTGTAGCTTTCAATGACATAAAGTCAAAGTGAGCACTGACCTTTAACCTTTCATTTTTGGGGCCAAAAACAATCACTTCTGTCCAGTCTGGAGGAAATTTTGGTCCATCCATTCATTGATTTGATTAATACAGTTGTTAATGAAAGGGACTCTAGTCTTGTGATGACACTGAAATGTGAAGTTGTGTGATGTCTGCATAAGTGTGACAGGAGATGTTGGTGTTCCATGATCTGAGCAACGAGCAGCATGTAGATATTAAATAGAAGTGGTCCCAGAAGTGTGTCTTTGATCTTTGTTCACACACACACACACACACACACACACACGCACGCACACACACACACACACACACACACACACACACACACACGATAGCTCATATGCTAACATGCACAGTGCTACAGGTAGCTTTGTGCAGCTAGCATGTTAGCATCAGAAACACACAAACACACCTGTGTCTGCAGGGAGCTCAGGTTCTCCTCCATCAGCTCCACGATTTGCTGCGCTCCTCTCAGCTCCTCCTGGACATCCCGTCTGCTCCTCCTCTCCTTCTGCACCTCCCCTCTGAGAGCCGTCACCTCCTCCTCTGTCATCCTCAACGCCCGCTCTTCCTCCTCTTGTTTCCTCTGCGCCTCCTCTGTGATGGTCATAAGTTCCCTTCCGGTTCTCCTCAGCACCTCCTCCGTCTCCTCCATCTGCCTCCGTTCCTGTTGCACCTCCTCTCTGAGAGCCTCCACCTCCTTCTCCTTCCTGGTTAACTTCTCCTGCATCTGCTCATTCTCCTCCTGTTTCTTTTGTGCCTCCTCTGTCTTGACAGCCAGCTGGTTCCTGGTCCTCCTCTGCTCCCCCTGCGCCTCCTCTGTGATGGTCATAAGTTCCCTTCTGGTTCTCCTCAGCACCTCCTCCATCTGCCTCCTTTCTTGTTGCACCTCCTCTCTGAGAGCTTCCACCTCCTTCTCCGTCCTGGTTAACTTCTCCTGCATCTGCTTGTTCTCCTCCTCTTTCTTTTGCGCCTCCTCTGTCATGACATCCAGCTGGATCCTGGTCCTCCTCTGATCCTCATGCGCCTCCTCTGTGAGCGTTGTCATTTCTTTTCTCCTCTGCACCAGCTCCTCTTGAGCTTCCACCTTTGCCTCCTTTTCCTTTTGCACCTCCTCTGTCAGTGCAGACAACTCCTTCCTGCTCCTCCTCAGCTCCTCCAGTATCTCCTCTCTGCGGATCAACTCCTCCTTGACCTCCTCCTCCTTCTGCTGCAGCACCTGCACCTCCTCTCTTAGAGCCGTTCCCTCTTCCATTCTCCTCCTCACCTCCTCTTGCACCTCCTTCTTCTCCCTTTGTTCCCTTCTCAGCTCGTCTCTGAGAGCTGTCACCTCCTCCTGCAGCTCCTCCTTCTCCTGCTGCTCCCTTCCTATCTCTTTTGTCAGCCCAGACACCTCCTCCCTCCGTTCCCTCACCTCCTCCTGAGCCTGATCTCTCTCCTTCTGCATGACTCCTCTCAGAGCTGTCACCTCCTTCTCCCTCCTCTTTAGTTCTGCAGACAGTCGTTCCTTCTCCTCCTCCAGCCCTCTCTCTCTGCACCTCCCTCTCTCCTTCCACTGGAGGAGCTGACCCTCTGCCTCCATCAGTCTCTTTTGCTCCTCTTTCACCTCCCTCAGCTCCTCCTCCAGTTCCCTCATGTGTTTGTCTTTACTCCTCTGCATCTCCCTCTGTCCTTTCATTTCCTTCTCCTTCTCCCTCAGCTCCTCTTCCAGGAACCTCCTCCTCTCCACATCTGCTCTCCTCAGCTCCTCCATTTCTCTCCCCTCCTCCTCCCTCTCCTCCAGAGCCTCCTTCAGCTGCTGTGCCTCCTCTTTTCGCTCCTTCAGGATGTATTTAAGGTTTGCCACCTCCTCCGCCCTCCTCTCCTCCTTCTCCCTCAGCTCCTGCACCTCCTCCTCCAGCCGGTCGTGGGTGTCTTCTGCCTCCTGGGCTCTCCTCCTTGCTCCCTGGGTCTCCTCCTGGGCTTTCTGCAGCTCCCTGGCCTGGGAGGAGATCTTGTCCTCCTCTTCTTTGGCTTCTCTCCTCCTCTTCTCCAGGAGAACCCGGGTCTCCCTCAGCTGCGCTTCCAGCTTCTCCACCCTACCCTCCTGGTACTCCAGCTGGCCGACCACCTCCTGGTGCTCCCTCGCTCCCTCCTTCTGCTGCTCCTCGGCACTCCTCAGCAACTCCTTCAGCTGCTCC
The DNA here is from genome assembly GCF_040054535.1 of Antennarius striatus. Taxonomy (NCBI): domain Eukaryota; kingdom Metazoa; phylum Chordata; class Actinopteri; order Lophiiformes; family Antennariidae; genus Antennarius; species Antennarius striatus. The sequence goes on from NC_090787.1 coordinate 5,545,286, forward strand.
ACCTGCACCTCCCTCTCCTTCACCGCGCCGATCTGTCGCTCCAAGCTGCGCTCCCTCCGCTGCACCTCCTCCTTCAGCTCCTCACACTCCTCCTTTGCCACGTTCAACCTCAGGTTCAGGAGCTCCGTCTCCTCCTCCTTCTCACTCAGCTTCTCCTCCTTCTCCCTCCGGTCCTCCTCTCTGTCCTCCTCCAGTTTCCTGTTCTCATGTCTCAGTCTGTCGATCTCCTTCTGTGCCTCCTCCACCCTCCGTCTCCATCTCTCAGCCTCCTGTGCTCCTTCCTCCTTCAGGTGTATGATCTCCTCCTCTTTCTTCACCTCCTCCTGCTTCTCCTTCGTCTTCGCCCTCTGGGCCTCCTCCTCCTGTCTCTCTTTCTCTGCCTCCATCTGATGGATTTTCTCCACCATGTGTCTCATTTGCTCCTCCTTCTCCGTCACCTCCTCCGTCAGTCTGTGCACCTCCCTCTGTACCTCCACCATCTCCCCCGTCAGGCCCTCAAAGCGCCTCCTCAGCACCTCCACGTCTCCATCCTTTGTCCCTAGCTCCTCATTTAGAGCCTCCCTCTCTTTCTGCCAAGCCTCCTTCTCCTCCTTCCTCTCCTCTTCGTCTCTACTCCTCCTCGTCTTCAACTCCTGCACCTCCGTCACCAGCGCCTCCGTCTGTCTCCTCAGGTCGCGATTCTCCTCCTCGCTCCTCTCTCTCCTCTCCTTCTCTGCTTCTCTCCCTGCAGTCGCTCCGTCCAGCGCTCCTCTCAGACACGACACCTCTCCTACAGAACACAGTAGCGGTACAGTGATCTCCTGCTATAACGCGGTTTACTTTTCAAGGTTTCGCTACTTCACCGATTTGCATCGTGCATTGTGTTCTGCATTCTGATTGGCTAAAAAGTCACTCCGCTTCTTCTCTACCTGTGCGTCAATAACGTTGCAGTTTAATATGTACATGTAGGTAAAACAGCTTGCCAAATTTACATTACGTACGTGCAAATTCTCTTGCAATTTAGAGTTTCTCTAAAACCCATAATGTCGACAAAACGCTCTGGACCGACAAAAGCACCTGTGGCAGGACCCAAAAGGCAGCGGAAGATGCTATCTATCGCAGATAAAGTTAAACTTCTGGACATGCTAAGGGAAGGTAAAAGCTATGCGGCTGTAGGTCGGCATTACGGAATTAATGAATCTTCCGTTCGTTCCATAAAGAAGGAAGCAAAAAACATAAGGACGACAGCAGCAATAGGTTTTAATAAGGATGCAAAAAGGGTTGCAACTGTCCGCAACAAGACCATGATAAGGATGGAGTCTGCATTACATCTGTGGATTAATGACTGCAGGAAAAAAAATATTACATTGGATACAAAAAAGAGCGACAACAACTGCCTATCACTATGTTCTTCCCCCGAACAAACACACCTGCACCGCGGGCCTGAAAAGAAGAAGCCCTGCAGAGCGGAGTCAGGATGCAGCGACTCAGTCTGAAGAGCAGTGAAATACACCTGAGTCACTATTTGTCCAACTGTACTTTGTATTTTTTTCACAATCATTTAAATTTTCTCCTGTTTAATCCAATTACTCGGGTCGCGGTGGGCGGTGCTAATCTCCGCAATTTGAAGCCTTCTGTTCACATTGATGATTAAAATTATTATTTGACAGTACAGTACAGAAGTTATTTGTTGAAAAAATGTTTCTAAAGTACTTTTATTTGTGAAACAAATGTTTGAGCCTTTAAAATGGTTTGTTCTTTCTTTTCAATGTACATAGAGTATTTAATTGTATAATAATTGTAAAAAAAAAAAAAGGTTTCTACTTCACGGATATTGCCTATCACGGGTTCTTTTTGGAACATAACCCCCGCGAAAAACAAGGGATTACTGTACTGGAATAGTACTACAGTAGTAATAGTACAGTAGGTGAAACTGGCACCTCCATCAGGCCAGAGGAGGAGCAGCAGTGTGTTCTGACCTTGTAAGGTGTGTTTGGCCTGCTGCAGAGTCTGGAGGTGCGTCTGGAGCTGACACCCGTCCACCTCCCACTGAGAGAGACGCTGCTGCTGGAGCGCCCCCTGCTGGTGGAGAGACGCCGACACACACCTGAGCTCCTGCACCTCCTCCTCCAGCTGCTCCTGCTGCCTCCTCAGGCTGCCCTGCTCCTCCTGCAGCCTCCTGCTCTCCCTCTGCAGCTCCTCTTCTCGTCGGCTGCTTCTCCTCAGCTCCTCCAGCGTCTGGCGCTGCTGCTCCTGCGCCGCCTTCAGCTCCTCTCGAACAGAGGCATGCTGGGAGCTCAGCTGGTGAACACACACACACCCTGGTGGTACTCTGGTGATGCAGCTGGAGAACGAGGTGATGTCTCCTCCTGGTTACCTCCTCCAGCTGAGCTCCTCCTGCCTCTCTCTCCTCCATCAGGGACACCAGCTGTCTGTCCTTCTCCTCCATCTGCCCCTCCACCTCCTCCCCCCTCTGTCTCAGCTGCTGGATTAGATCAGCATCCAACTCCGTCTGTGCTCTGAAGGACCACAAGAACAGACCAGATTACATCCTGGATTAAAAATCAGATTAAGGGTTTACACTCTGGATTAAACCACAAATAGTCAGATTAAAGGGTTTACACTCTGAATTAAAACACATGTAGTCATATTAAGGGTTTACATGTCAGATTAAACCAGACGTAATCTGATTAAAGGGTTTACACTCTGAATTAAAACACATGTAGTCAGATTAAGGGTTTACACTCTGAATTAAAACACATGTAGTCAGATTAAGGGTTTACACTCTGAATTAAAACACATGTAGTCAGATTAAGGGTTTACACTCTGAATTAAAACACATGTAGTCAGATTAAGGGTTTACACTCTGAATTAAAACACATGTAGTCAGATTAAGGGTTTACACTCTGGATTAAAACACATGTAGTCAGATTAAGGGTTTACACTCTGAATTAAAACACATGTAGTCAGATTAAGGGTTTACACTCTGGATTACAGGGTTGCCATGGAAACCAATCCCACCTCAGATGGCTACATTCCATGCTGGTTGTCTGTCGTTCCCTCTGCAGAGACCTGACCTCTGACCTCAGCGTCTGCAGCTCTGATTGGCTGTCAGACAGTTGGCCCTCCACCTGGAGACACAGACAGGATGAGGTCCGGGCCCCTGAGGCCTCATAACCGTCCCCCGGTACCTGCAGCAGCTGCGTGTTCAGGTCCCTCTTGTCGGACGCCAGCGCGGCATTCAGGGCGGCCATCTTGTCCAGAGCGTCCCGCCCCTCCTCCGCCTCCCGCCTCAACACACACTCAGAGGAGGAGAGACGCGACACACACTCCCTGGACTGAGGGCAGCAGAAAGCACAGATTAACCCCACCCCCTTCACCATCCATGGCGCCCGGCGGCTGATATGGATGGCGGTTAGCTAAGCCTAGCATTAGCCTAGCCTAGAATTATCTTAGCCTAGCATTAATTTTGCCTAGCGTTAGTGTAGCAGCGTGACAGTGCCCACCTCCTGCAGCGCGTGTTTGGCGTCAGCAGCTTCCTCCTCTGCTCTCTGCCGCTCCAGCTGCTGCCTCTCCATCGCCGCCTGCAGGAAACACAGAGCAGTGGAGCCACCAACCGTCATCCAACATCCAGCATCCGACAAAAAAAAAAAGGAAAGTGGACGGAGGGACGGAGACCTTCAGGGCGTGGAGCTCCGCCCGCAGCAGCGCTTCCCCCTCCATCAGTTGGATGTTCTGCCTCACCTCCGCCTCCACCCTGGAAGACGACTGCGTCAGACAAAACCAGAACCTGGACCCCCGGTGGGCGGGTCCTAGACAAGCTCCGCCCCCACGAAGCGTACCGGGAGTGTGTGTGAGCCTCGAGCGCCCGGCTGCTCTCCTCCTGTCGCGCTCTCTCCCACCTCAGCCTGTCGTTCTCACTCTTTAGCTCCGCCTCTCCCGTCGTCACCTCCTCCACCCGCCGCCGGAGGGAGGAGACCAGCGCCCGCTCCCTGAGACACACACACACACACGTGTGTGTAGCTGTCCAGTGTGCCCAAACACTGTGTGTGTGTGTGTGTACCTCTCCAGTGAGTCCAGACAGCATGATGTGTGTTCCTGGTGTGTGTGAAGCTGCTGCTTCTCCTCCTCCAGATGTTCCAGTCGTTGCTGCAGAGCTGAATTCTCCTGGTTTAGTCGGCGCAGCGATAGCTCCGCCCCCTGCCACACACACGAACATGTTGGTGACCTCTGACCTTTGGCCGGGCGTATCTGGTGTGTGTGACCTCTGACTTGTAGGGTGTCTTGTGTGTTTGTGACCTCTGACCTGCTGCTCCTGCCGCGTCCACTGGAGGGCGCTCTCCGTCCGGGACAGCACCTCAAGCAGGGAGGACAGGTCCAGACTCAGGACGCCGTCCGGCGCCACCAGCAGAGACCCACTGCTGCTGCTCAGCACCCTGGACTGGAGACACACCACACTGACCCTTTGACCTCTGACACCCCCCCTCCCCACACACACACACACACACACACACACACACATACACACACACACACACACTCACCAGCCTGACCACAGCCTGGCTGACGGACTGCAGGCTCCTCTCTGTCTCTCGGTGTCTCTCCTCCTCTCTGTCTCTCTCCTCCCTCTGACGGACATCTGCCTGCAGAAGGCGACGGAGCTCCTCCTCCCTGAAGAGGAGGCGGGGTTCCACAGGGCAACAAGTAAACACACACAACAACAACCAATCAGGTGTGAAGAAAAGTTTCACTTTTCTACTGATGTATTCTGTGTTAGCAGCCAGAGTGGCCCCTTTAAGGACGTAGTCATGTGACCGAGGCAAGCATCTCCACAAAAAATAATGGACATTAAAGTTAACCATAAAGACATTTTACCGTTGATTTAGACGTGAGACTTCCGTCTGGTGAAGGAGCTTCAGCTCTGAAAGCTCTTGCTCCCTCTCCTCCCACCGCTCCCTCCTTTCCTGCTCCTTCTCCTCCCACTGCTCCCTCCTCTCCTGCTCCTCCTCAGCTTGCTCTAGCTCTCTTAATGTCATGGTCCCCAAGATGAAAGAAGAGGTGAGAGGAGGAGCAGATGAAGAGGAGTCAGCAGGAGGGAGGGCCAGGGTGGAGGACAAAGGAGGAGTTGATGGAGGGGGAGGGAGGTAAGAGGGGGGAGGCGCAGGAGGCGCGGAGGAGACAAGTTTGGTTGAAGGAGCATTGAGTCTGACAGAGGAGGAGACGGAGTGGCAGCTGGAGAGGAGAGAGGAGGAGAGACGGGAAAACTCCGAGCGAAGCAGCCAGAGATCCCTACGAGGAGAAGGAGGGAGATCAGTTTAATCCAGATGAAGGTTCAGTTTCACTGTGTGAACCTGGATTGTTTCAATGTGTGAACCTGGACTGTTTCACCGTGTAAACCTGGACTGTTTCACTGCGTGAACCTGGACTGTTTCACCGTGTAAACCTGGATTGTTTCAATGTGTGAACCTGGACTGTTTTACTGTGTGAACTTGGACTTTGTGACCGTGTGGTGCCGTCACCTGTCAGCGGCGGTCTTGACGCTGTGACACTGTCGTTTCAGAGCAAGCACCGCCCTCCAGGCGGACAGAAGCCCCGCCCGCTGCTGAGCCTCCTGATGTGATCGACGCTACAGACACAAACCAATCAGCTGACGGTTCATCACAAACACACCATCTCCTCCAGACCAGTGGAACCGTTCTCCACACCTCCTTTTCTCTCTGGAAATCATTCTCCCTCTGCTCCGCCTCCTCCCCAGCTCTCGTCCAATCATCTGCCAGCTTCTGGAGGTCCTCCCTCAGGGCCTGGTTGACCTGTTCGGATTGGCTGAGGTGTTCCCGGAGGAGAGTGTTGGTGTCAGTCAGGGCGACTGACCTGAAGACAGAGGCACCCAGGTGAGACTGACCCCGCCCACACACACACATACACACATACACACACACACACACACACAAACACACACACACACACACACCTGTGTTGTTCCTCCTCCAGCCTGATGATGGCGCTCTCCAGAGAGTCGCGGTGTTTTTCTCTGATCCTCTGCTGCAGATCAAACACAACTACACCTGGACTACTGCAGTAATGATGGAGTAGTACGAGAAATAGAAGTACCAGTAGTAGTAGCAATATAGTAGTAGTAGTAGCAGTAACCATATACTAGTAGTAGCAATAGTTGTATAGTAAAAGTAGTAATAGTAGTAGTAATAGTAGTAGTAATAGTAAAAGTAGTAATAATAGTAGTATTAATAGTAATAGAATAGTAATAGTAGTAATAGTAATAGAAGTAATAGTAATAGTAGTAATACTAATAGAAATAATAGTAATAGAAGTAATAGTAATAGTAGTAGTAATAGTAATAGTAATAGTAGTAATAGTAATAGTAATAGTAGTAATAGTAATAGTAGTAATAGTAATAGTAGTAATAGTAGTAATGGTACCTCTCTGTTGAGCAGCTGCATTCCTTCGTCCTGCAGCTGAATCTGTAAACGTTGACACTGATCTTTGTACTGTAACACCTGCGGACAGTGAGTACTGTTAGTATACAACCACCTGGTCACGAAGTACTGCTGCTCCTGTCTACATGGAGGAGGAGGAGGAGGAGGAGGAGGAGGAGGAGGAGGAGGAGGAGGCAGAGGAGGAGCGACGTCACAAACCTGTACATGCTGAACACACACATCATTTCTCACCCGGTACCAGGATGGAGCGACCCCCCACCTGCCACACCTGTCCTTCAACCTTATTGGCTGAACGAATGCCCACCCCCCCCTCACCTTGTCCCTCAGCTGGTGGATGAGCAGCGTCTGTCTGGCTTCCCTCTCTCTCCCGTCCCTCAGCCCCCTCCTCCACTCCCTCATCTCCCTCTCCAGATGCAGAGACTGGGCGAGCGAGGGCGACACTGCCTGGCAAAGCTGGAGAGAGAGACATACAGTGTGAGTCGGCCTGGAGGTCACATGACCGAGTTGGCCTGGTGGTCACGTGACCTCCTCCCCCGGCTCCCCCCGACCCCTCCTCACCCTGTCTTGCAGAGCCCTGCTCCTCGACTCCAGCTCCTCCTTCTCTGCTCGGCTGACTGCCAGCTCCTCCTGCAGCCGACACACTTCCTGTTTAAGGTCCGCCTTCTCCTGCTGCCAACCAATCAGCAGCTCTGACTCCATGATGTTGACCGGGTTGGCTCCGCCTTTAGGGATTCTGGACAGAAAACAGCAGATCAGTGGATCTGGGATGGATGGAATTAAAACCTCTGACCTTCATAGATAAATACATTTTAATGTCACCGTTCTACCCACCTGCCCCTGCCCCACCCCCCCAACACAGAGGCTGAATGGAGGGACTGTTGTTTAGGTGACAATTCAGTATCAAACAAGTCAAAGAAGCAAACAGAAAGGCGTCAAAACAGGAAGTCATACAGACACCACAGACAGATTTGAGGGTGTGTTGCCATGACACCGATAGTCCTACATTTTAATGTGGTATTAATGAAGCACATAATCTGCGTTGTAACAACTCTTGAGTCCTGAAGGAATAAAAACCCTATGAACTCCTGATAACATCTCAGTTTACACACTTTAAACGTCACATCTCGTCTGTGACGTCACTCCAAGGGAATCTAAACTCCTTAAAGTCTTTAAAGAGGTGTCGCGTTACATGACCCAGATTATCAGTTTATAATCTGCTTGAGTTGAGCGTTAATCCCGCTGTCAAACTGCAGACGCAGCAGAGCTACATTAGCCTGTTAGCTAACAGCCAGAGACACCGGGGCCGGAGCGGAGGTTCTACCGGCAGACCGGGAACGGACCTGACCGGAGGCTGTACCGGCGGACCGAACCGGAGGTTCTACCGGCAGACCGGGAACGGACCTGACCGGAGGCTGTACCGGCGGACCGAACCGGAGGTTCTACCGGCGGACCGGGACCGCTCTACTCACCGCTGATGGACCGGGTCTCCCTGACGTTGACGACCCGTTGGGAACTAACTCCAGTCAGCCTGTTAGCAGCAGGAGAACAAACGCGTCATGATGACGTCATTCCGTCGACGCCGCGGCGCGAGCCTCTCCCGTTAAAAACGTTCTACAACCGCGAGACACACAAGCTGTCCGGTTCACGGGGCTCGCGCCACCTGTTGACACGAACACATTCAAACACTGGCGCACAACCTGTGGCAGCGGAAACGGAAGCCCCACGTGACCAGAAACTCACTTCGAGTTCCGAAAGACGTCATTTCCACAGCGACGCCTGTCGGACGGCGTGTTGCGTTCAGGGCCGGTCTTGGTGCGTTCGAGGGCTCAAAAGAACGACGCAATTGTAATACGTTAGAACTTCTTATGAGTCATTCTAGAGAACTAAAAATAAATTCTGTACTCCAAAGAAATTATATAATTTATTTCAGTTGAAAACAGAAAATGTTTGATCAAATGACTATTTTTAATTATAAAAGCTGCTTTATTAAAAACAATAACACATCAAATTCTACCGTTTTCTGTTCTGCGTTCATCAAAATTAAGATATGAACATCAAATATAATAAATTATTATTTTCTATACAATAATAATTTAACAGACAAAAGCATCCATCCTTTCAGGGGCTGCAGATGGAGATTCATTCATTTATAGCAGAACAGACATTGTGATAAACATGCAATAATATCAGGACTATATTATATATATATATATATATATATATATATATATATATATATATATATATATATATGCAGTACAAACCACGGTGTAAAATAATAATAAATTCTTTAATGCTTCAATATTTTCGAACGTGTGAAGTGATTAGTGAAGGTTTCTTTGATCCAGTAGCTTATCAGTTCTTTACATTTAATAAAATTTCATAAATTTAATTCCTAAAAAGGAAAACAGTGAAAAACAATGCGGTCGTATTGAACTCTGAAACTATCAAAATGAAGCACACACTTTTAACACCATAAAACTTCACAAAGTGACGTTTACCGACCGATGACACCCAAACTCTGTTTTTCTGTTTTTCACCTGGCAGCAACTTTCCTCTGAGGTCACACTCGGTTCAACTGCTGCTAGCATATTAGCTCACTCATAAGACTATAAGTTGGTGTTAGCAATAGCTTAGCAACATTTTAGACTTCCTCTGTTTCTCATTGAGCTGATTGGATGCTGCAGATGATGGACGAGAGAGAGGGTTGAGTCCAAGAAAAGTGCCTCGTGTCTCAACAAAGTTTGTTAACTTTTGAATGGCCCGCTGCGACCCGGTTCTGTCAGATGGTTCTGGTTCTGTCAGGTTCTGTCAGTAGGTCCAAGTTCTGTCAGGATGTTCTGGTCCTGTCAGTAGGTCCTGAGCTTGAACACCTTGCTGAGTCTGGACGTGGCGCTGGAGTAGACGAGGAAGGAGCCTCCGTCGGCGCTGAAGTGCTCCCAGTCCCTGCAGCCAAACGTGGGCAGACTGTGAACCGGGACGAAGCCCTCGTAGCCCTGCCACCTGCACACAGAATACACATCAGGGACTCGAACCAACAACCTCCCTACGGGGAACGTCTGAGTCTCATGTGGGACTGAACCAATCACAGTTTGACTGTTCGCTCAGGAGGAACCGCCTCCTAGACGCTTCCCGCCAATGAACAGGGCTGATTTGAATATAGAACGCTAACGCTGATGCTAACAATAGCCATCAACTTTGTTTTTACTGAACAACATTTGATTCTTTTTTCCTCGATAATATCTCATGTTGGCTTCATCCGTGTCGTTGTTATAGCAATGAGGTCAACAAATATTTTCCTGTTTGTCTCCATGGCGACGCCCCCGCCCAGCAGGAAGTACACACCTGTAGACGACGCTGTTCAGCGAGTACGAGCTGCCGTCGTGGGAGTTGGCCACAACCAAGAACTTCTCCTCCCCGACGGTGAAGAACTCCCAGTCCACGGCGCTGGACAAAGCAGAACAAGCCCCGCCCACTCGCCGTTACAGTTTTTCATCACGTTAGACGGCTTCAGCATCCGTTCGGCAGGTCACTCACCTGTGAGTCAGGACGTCCTGGAAGGGGATGAAGGTCTGAGTCAAGGTGTTGAGCTCGTAGATGGTGGAGTTGATGCTGTAGAGACTCGGGCCGTGATCTGGAACCTTCTGACTGTTGGCGACGGCCAGGAAGAACCGGCCATGGATCTGGAACGTCTCCCAGTCTGTTGCTCCGAGCGTCTGCAGGGACAACCATCGTTAGAACCAAAACAGGAAGCAGAGAGGAAGACACATTTAACGCACCAGGTTTTCAAAGTCACATCTGAACAGTTCAAGGTCGGCGTTCCTCCAGGTCCCTCAGCTCTTCTTCAGTGCCTTATGTTTTATATCTTTAAAATATTCATCCTTCCAGAAGTATCTAGAGTCTACATTTCAGAACCTTTCTGTAGTTGACCTCCTCCGGCCTGCAGGGGGCGCCGGTGGCACTCCGCCCTGGGCGCCGGCGGTTCAGCGTGTTCTCACCTGGTGTGACTGTTTGCTCTGGAGGCTCAGGTGTTTTTCACGAGGCCTTAACGTGTCTTCATGTGGTTTCAGGAGCCAATAAATGTCTCCGCCCTGATGGACGAGTCCTAACAGCCTGCCGCTGGAAACCCCCTCACACACTCACACACCGACTCTGCAGGTGTGTGTGTGCCGCTAATTACACACCTCTGGTTTCCTGTGTTTTAATTGGAGGCTTTAGTTTCCTTTTTAATCAGAACATCATGAAGAAACGGCTTTAATGACTGTTTGATGTGAGCGTCTGTCAGCGTATTACTGGTGATACCGGTGTGACCCCGCCTCCTGCAGGAAGTCCCACCTCCATGTCCCAGCAGCAGGAAACACACCGCCGACTTGTCCACACGTCCATTGTACAGCGACTCGAGACTCGGAGCCTCGAGACTCGGAGCCTCGAGACTCGGAGCCTCGAGACTCGGAGCCTCGAGACTCGGAGCCTCGAGACTCGGAGCCTCGAGACTCGGAGCACTGAGACGTCAACCAGACATCAAACCTGCTGCAGGGGGCGGGTCGTTTTGATCAAGACGATTTGTGATTGGATGTCAATACGTCAGGCTGCCGTTAGCGTCGGATACACCGAGATGACTCACATGACAACATTCATTAACCACACCCACCGCCACACTGCTGTGGATGTCTGAAGGGACTCACCTCAACAGGTAGAGACTCACCCCTACAGGTAGAGACTCACCCCTACAGGTAGAGACTCACCCCTACAGGTAGAGACTCACCTGTAAAGGTCGTGAGTCACCCATACAGGTAGAGACCTGTACAGGTAGAGACTCTCCCCTACAGGTTGAGACTCACCCTTGCAGGTAGAATCTCACCTGTACAGGTAGAGACTCACCCTTGCAGGTAGAATCTCACCTGTACAGGTAGAGACTCACCCCACCCCCACCCACTCCCCCACCTTGGCGTCCTGCGGAGCTGCCCCCAAACTGACCGGGATGCTCTGGTAGGGCTGGAAGCGTCCGTCCAGCCAGACGTAGACGGTGGAGCTGATGGAGGTGGTCCGACCGTCGAAGGTGTTGGCGACCGCCAGGAAGTGGTACGGTCCCACGGAGAAGAACTCCCAATCATACGCTCCAGAGGTGGGCAGCGTCTGGTTCACCTCAAACAGCTGGAGGGGTCGGACGGAGGACACAGGGTGAGGGGGGAGGATGGGGGAGGACAGGGGGCAGGGTCAGCGGGTTGTTACCTTGGTAACCTGGTTCCACCGGTAGATCACACTGTCAATGTTGTGGTTGGAGTCTCTGGCTAAGGACACACAGGACAGGTGAGGTGAACCAACCAATCACGTTGCTCCGTTTGTCTTTTATTACTAGATTACCATTATCATGAGGCGTCCACACCATTATTCTGAAAGGTCGACAGGAAGTCATGTTGGAACTTCATTTTGACTGAAATCCTTTCACTAATTGTGCGACACAAGCATGACTGACACACTTCAGGAAATACAAGTGAAAATAAAAGCCTGTTTCTTCAAAATAAAAGCATCATTGAAAAAACAGTTGAAAATATTAATTTGAAACAAACTTGATTAAAAGAAACGACAAACACAAAACTCATCATAAACTTCAATAAAACACGTTCCATCACCGTGGCAACGCATGTTTCTGTCAGCTTTAAGAGGCAGATTAAAGTTAAGAGCTTCAGCCTGTCAGCTGCTCGTTCCATTAACCAACCCCTGATGATGATGATGATGATGATGATGAAGGTGATCATCATCATTATCTTTGTTTGTTGACTTCCTCGTTTATATGTGGATGAATGAAACCACCGTACACCTGCGACTCTTTCTGGTGGTGAAACCTTTCAGATCACAGCGTTTCATCTTCAGCAGGTGGAGGTGCATTTGATGTTGGCGGTTCAATCAAACACACCCACAGCAGACAACCACAGACCGACCGGTGGAGATACCCACGCTTTGAACCCACACAGCTCACAGGTCCTCACGTGGAACAGGTATCTCCACCCTCTTTATCAGGTGGGAACAGGTATCTCCACCCCCTTTTTTAGGAGGGAACAGGTATCTCCACCTGCTCCCCCTGAAGAAATTGTTTGTATTGTTTGCGTGAAGAGTCTTTATTAGCAACACCATGTAAAACATATATGTAAAACAACTGTTTTAGCCTGATGTTAGCACGTTAGCCTGTACTAGCTTCAGTGGCGTCTTCTCTCACCTCGTCTGTGATTGGCTACAACCAGGAAGCTATGGTTGTAGATGTGAAACGTCTCCCAGTCCACGGCCGAGTGGGTCTCCAACGTCTGGTGACGGAGGAAGCGCCGCCGCCGTGGATTCCAGCTATAGATGACTGACAGCTCAGGCTCCGCCTCCCTGGAGTTAGCCACCACCAAAAAATTCTAAGGGAGAAATAATGGAGTGAATTATTTAATAATTAAGTGAACATCACAGTGCATATATAGAGAGAGAGTAGAACTCAGCCGATGCTTCATCTCCTCTGTGAGACTGAATGGCTTCTGTTCACACCTGTTTTTGTGTTGTTGCACCTGAACCACCTCCACTGTACAAACAGACCAACACAATGTGTGCTCTTTCATTTCTGCACACACTCCTCTCCTCTGGTGCTTCATTCATCCTGACAACACTACAGGTTCAGGGTCAGACGCAGGTCACATGATGAACGCTTCACCTGGATTGTTTCACTGCGTGAACCTGGACTGTTTTACTGCGCGAACCTGGACCTCACCTGGTCGCTGATGGTGAAGTGCTTCCAGGCTCGGGCCTCCTTGGTGCTGATGTTCTGGTAGAGATGGAATGACCCGTCTCTCCATTGGTAGATACCTGAACCGGGCCGAGAGTCTCTGCAGAAGGAGGTGTGAAGGTTATGATGGAAACATGCGGATCCTGTTCCCCCAGTGGTGGTTCAGTACCTGTTGGCTGCAGCCATGAACAGGCCTTCAGACGGGATGGAGAACACCTCAAGGTCAAAGGTCTCAGAGCTGGTGTAGAGGTCCTGGTAGTCCTCCACGTAGTCCAGCCGCTCCGTCTCTGCAGGAAGTAAGAACAGCTGAGGAGAAGCAGGAGGAGGTCTGACCCGTCAGGCCTCCAACAGAACCCAACGCAACCCAATAGAACCCAGTAAAAACCCAACAGAACCCAACAAAACCCAACAGAACCCAGCAAAAACCCATGGAACCCAACAAAACCCAACAGAACCCAACAGAACCCCATAGAACCTAATAGAACCCAACAGAACCCAACACATCAACATAAACATGCTAACAGCAGAGCTGCTAACGCTAAAAACCCTGAGATGAAAATGAAAACAGGAAACAGTCGGGGCTGACTTGAAAACAGGTTTTAAAAGAACCAGCGTTCATGGTGTTGTTTGTTTGTTTGTGATGTTTACACACTCACTCTGCAGCAGCATCCTCCACGCCGCCCCGTCACACATCAGCAGGCCTCGATTCTGAAAGTCCAGCCACAGCTGACCCTGTTCTGGACCCGAACACGGGGGACGAGAACCGAGAGTCACCCGGACCTCCGCCTCTAGAGGAACAACAACAACACATAAACAATAAAACAACAACAACAAAATAAAGGTACATCAACAATAAAACAACAACGCAACACCAGCACAATATCAACACAACAACAACACAGCCCCGCCTTGAAAAACACAGCTAGGACAACAGGGAACACTGGATCAGCTGTTTGACGTGTGAAGGAGACACTCACCTGGAGAAGCACCTCACACACCTGTCCAGTGTTGTCAAACACACACACACGGGTCCATGAGTCATTTGCTAGCTCAGGTTACTGAACTGCTGTTACCAACACAACCTGAACCAGCATCACTGAGAGGTTGGGGTCAAAGGTCAAACAGCCCTGATGATCCACTGACTGCATGTGGCCACAAGTATGTGGACGTGTGAAAATGTGTGGCTGCAGCTCAGTGGCTGCTCTGGGGCACCTCTGACAGGAAGTCTCACACTGACAGGAGGTCTCACACTGACAGGATGCCTCACACTGACAGGAAGTCTCACTCGTGTCAGAGTGAGACGTCCTGTCAGAGTGAACCCTCACGTCAGCAGGCTGGTTAGTTGGTTAATTGGTTGGTTGGTTGGTTAATTGGTTAATTGGCTGGTTGTTTGGTTGGTTGGTTGGTTGGGTGTTTGGTTGTTCTGGCCCTCGGCTCTCAGGTCTTCTGGTCTACTGGCCTTGATTGGACGACGTCTCCTTACCGTAGGGGTACTCCGGTCCATGACTGTCGGGTCGCAGGGGGGTGGACTTCAGGACCTGGGGGACGGAGAGTTCAGCCAGGCTAGGGTCAGAGGTCGGACACAGTCTGGGCGTGGCATCTGAACCAGGAAGGAGAACAAGCTGACGCAGTAAACCCTGAACAGAAACACACGTGTTGAACCAGGAAAACCTTCCGATGACCCAAAGTCCTGATCCTGACTGGACTCACTGAGAAGCGGCCCCTCATCCTCCGCCGGCTGCCCACAAAGAACTGGGACCCTCTGGTGCTCAGAGTACTGGGGAAGGACTGGACCTGCTTACTGGGACAGGGAAACCAGTTCACAGCACATCTGTTAGAGGAGGACCAAACCTCAACCGGTCATACACAGACCACCAGAAACCAGTCTGGACTGGTGGTCAGTTCTGGACTGGTCTGTGTCTGGGTTGCTCAGTCTGAACCGGACCAGTCTGAATCGGACCAGTCTGAACTGGACCAGTCTGAATCGGACCAGTCTAAACTGGACCAGTCTCAACTGGACTGAATGCTACTCACAGCTCCAGAGGAAGTCCACAGTCGATGGTCAGGGTGGCGTACGGTCCCGTAACAGCCAGAACCACCGTGTGCCAGCGATTATCATCCAGCACAACATCCTTAAAGCTCATCTGTCTCTGCCCACTGACACCTGGGGGCGTGAGAAGCAATTGGAGGCGGTTTTCTGAGACACATAACCCCAGCACCAGCGAATCAGATCCTTCATCCACCACAGAGAAGATGTACTCCTTCCTCTGGAAACAGAAAGAGGAAGAGCTGGTTAGACCAAACAAGACCAGACCAAGCAAGTCTGGACCAGACCAGACTGGACCAGACCGGACTGGACCAGACCAGACCGGACTGGACCAGACCAGACCAGACCAGACCGAATCAGACCAGACCACACTGGACAGGACCAGACTGCACCAGGACAGCTTCTGTTTGGTTCACCTTCTTCCTCAATCTTGGCAGTTTGATTGTGATGACCAATGAGAACTCAGCGGGAAAGTCGTCGCAGTTGGTGAAGAATTGGGAGGCAGGGAAACTGGCCGTGGTGCCGGCCAATCGCAGACCTCTGGACCCTCTGGACTGAACCATCTGCACCTGATTTCAGAGGGATGATTATTGATCTACTTGTTCTTTGGTTGTTTGTCACTCGCTCCACACTTCCATGTGTCCTACCTGAGGGGGCGGGGCTTGTCCAGGGTTGGGCAAGGCTCTAGCCAGCAGGTCAAGAGGCAGCAGGTCTGGGGAAGAAACATAATGTTACCCTGGTAACGACCAGAACCAACCCGATGAAGACACAGAGGGCGGAGCTGGAATTGATAACACAAATCAATGAGAGAGCAGAATCTGAGACTGGCAATGGAAATATGTGCCTGTTGGCTGATAGAAAGATGTTGTTTATTCAGAATTTGGGAGGTTAGCTCCTTGCTAACTGGAAGCTAATGCTACATCTTCCATGATTCTTAGCTGGGATTCCCCTTTAAGCTCCTGGGACTCTTCAGCCGTGTTCTGTCACCACAGCGGATCAGAGGAGGATGAATGGAGGATGAATAGAGGATGAATGGAGGATGAATGGAGGATGAATGGAGGATGAATGGAGGATGAATGGAGGTTGAATGGAGGATGAATGGAGGATGAATGGAGGGAGGGGACAACTTGTGCACAAAATGATCTCACATTTCAAAGACACAAAAACGATGAAGCAGAAAGCAGAACGTCTGAAACAACCGGGTTAAAGGTCAGACAGAACGCCAGCTGATGTCAAATTTGGGTTGGGCGCTGGACCAAATGGGGCGGGGCCTCTAGAACCACCAGGGGGCGGTGTCGCTAAGGGTCCAACAGGATAAGACAAAAGTAATGAGAAACAATGAAGAAGAAAACAGGTGGGAACGCACGTAGGAGGTGTTAAACGGCAGAGCCTTCAGCTTTATGCTAACATTAACATTTACTCATCAAACAATTAGCTAAAAGCTAGCAACTCAGAGTCAGAAATACTGATTTTGTCGCTGTAGATTTAGGCTTTGGACAATTTATAAGTTTTTGTGCTAAGCTAGGCTAAACACTGTTAGCATCAGATCCGATGCTAGCCAATCGGGCGCCCCATCCTCCTACCGGTACACGGTCTCCAACTCTGGCTTCGGACTCTGGCGGCAAGCAGCACCCAGGTGAGCAACAAGAAGTGACACGCTGGCATCACGCCTGCGTAGCGTTAGCGATGCCGCGTCACCGATTAGCTTCTGGACCCAAGTCGCTCGCTGTCATTCTGGTGCTGAAAGCCGACCTGCTGGAGGAGAGGGAGGGGCTAAAAGAGAAGGTGACCCCTGACCCCACCCACATGTCTGCTGGTCCTCTGGGGAACCAGCGCCACCCCCATGGTAAAGTTTACAGAACCTAAAAGTCAACAGAACCTTTCGTATCAGGTAGAACTGAAAGGTCAAACCTGGGTCAGAGGTCAATCCAGACGGTCCATCATCTCACAGACGTCCCTCCATCGGTCTGGGGGGTCCGTTCACACCGATCAAGAAGGAAGCTGCTGGGGGGTCGTCCGGGTCTTCACCTCTGACCCCACAAGTCAGAGAGAAGCTCCGCCCTCATTTTCCAGGACAGAACACAGGTTCTGGATGTCCCGTTCTCACGACCATCCGGACCGGAACCACTTCTATCCTCTGCTCAAACCTGATTGGTTGGCTGCCGTCTTCTTCTGTGGTTCCTCCAGAGACCTGAGACACGACTGGAGGAGACGCAGAGGCTCAGGTGAGAGCCACTGAGGGGGAGGGGCTACTGGCAGGTGAGGCTCGCTCGCCCAACATCTACATATAAAAGACTGGGAGGAGCTGGAGGGAGAGGGGGGGGGGGAGTCCTGCCTCCACTGTGACTCTTTGATCTTTGTGAGTCTTTAGATCCAGAAATCATTTGATGATGTCATCAGTTCAGGAATCACAAACAAAAACAACAACAACATCAACAGCCCCTCCTTCTCTTTCTCTTCACCTGAACTGACTCAGAGGTCGGGGGGCGGGGTCCGTCCTGGATCCTCTCAGGCGCCGCCCCCATCCTGACGCCTGGTTCTGTTCTTTTGGGTCTGGTTCGTGGTCCACAAGCTCCTCAGAGCCCCCCCAGCCCCCGACTCAAGTGATGGATGGACAGATGACGGGTTCAGAAGAACCTGACTGACGGTCTCCAGCGTCACCGGGGGAGGGGGGGTGTATGCTGTCGTCACTGTTTGTGGTGGTTTGAGGCTGTAATCCTGATAATCACATGGAGTCTGTTTGTCGTCCTCTAAACCCGGTCTGGTTCTCAAGGTCCCAGCTGACAGGAGGGGTCCTGATGTTCTGATCGGGTTCTGGGACGAGTTTGAGTCAGGATAGAGTTAAAGCTCGACCTATTTAAACCTGACTTTTGTTTGACTCCATAAACAGTTTTATCTGTAATCTTGGAACCCATCTCCATCAGAACCCTCCAGACCTTCAGCCTGGATCTGGACCTTCAGTCTGGATCTGGCCCATCAGTCTGGGGTCACATTAACGCTTAAATGTCAACAGGTTTCCTGAGTCGGAGAAAACTTGTGTGGAATCTGAGAGAAGAAAGAAGAAAGAGATGGAGGAGATAAAGCTACTGATCTCTGGTCGGCTGCGTCTCCCCCCAGGTGTGTTGACGATCAGGACACAGGAATTCCCCCACTGAGCTGTGGCTCCGCCCCCTATCTGTGTGACACGCCCTCCTCCTGACACGCCCGTCACACAGGTGAGTTCAGGTACGTCGTGAGGAGTCACAAACGATTTGTGGATTCACATCAGAATGCTAACCCTCCGCTAACAGCTAACATTATTATTATTATTATTATCTGTGTGAACAAACTTATGATGAAGAGGAAGGTGCAGAAATATGTCGACGTAAAGTTCAAACTTCTTCGCTCAATTTGTTTGGTTTAAAGCGTTTGAATAACAAAGCTACATTAGCCCATAAACTAATGTGTTAGCATCAGCAGCTAACCCTAAACCCCTAGGCTATAATAGAGTTCACAGTTAGATGTCAGTGTTGCTAATGCTAGCAGATCACCCAATCTTACCGTTCTGTTAGCAGCAGAATAACAGCTATCAAACACGTTTGCTTGAGCAGCAATATTTGTTGCTCTTCCTTATGTTAGCTCAGTCACAAACATGCTAACATTGATAGCATTAGCTTTCACTTCAGTTTTGAAGTCATCACAAACCAAATGTCAGGTTTTTTGTTATCCTGTTAGCGACTGAGCTAACAACCTCATCGAGTTGGTTAGTTAGCAATTGTTAGCTTAGGGAACTTTATTGTGGGTCTTTGAATAAATGATTCATCCTGAGAAAAAAATTCAGCCTTTAACAAAAGGAGATGTGTTGCCGTTAGCAACAAAGCAAACACACAATGTATGCTAGTTAATAATTAGCTTGGAAAACTTTTCTCTGGAGTAATTTTTCATGAAATCCTGAGAACAAAAGTTCATACAGTAACATAGAAAAACGTTAGTGACTGTCCTAACAAGTTTGAACTCGGCTAACTATAGAGCTAATCAGCATGTGAAGGGTTAATTTTCCTCTGCAATAACCTTTAGTTCCTTTCAACCTGGTGACAGACTGGTATTAGCTTACCTGGTTAGCTACAATGCTACGATAAGAGTTGAAACATTCAAGCACTAACAGCAGGAGGTGATGGTGAACGGCGATAAGGAGCATTACCCAGCAGCCCCTCACAGGTGAGCGATCAGTGATAACACCTGAAGAGGGGGCAACACAACAAAGACCTCAGGTGCAGCAGACAGGAAGTGGTGCTGATGCTATCAGCGAGTCTGGACCAGCTGCTAGCAGAGCGCCGGGATCCAAACGGGTTCCTTTAGTAGTGCTAAAGAACCGGAAGCCCCCGTGGTACCAGACATTTAAAAGTGAACCTCATGTTTCTCGGGCTGACGACGTGGAATTCAAAATTAATTTTATTGTTGCTAATGGTAGCTTAAATCTGAGGAGTTTGTCGGAGACCAGACTGGCTAACGCTAATGCTAGCTTAACACTGTTGGTGGAAAAATAAAAATAGCACAAATATAATTCAACTACAGTGGGTCTGGAACATGGATTTATTAGCTTGCTAATGCTATTACAATGGATTGTTAGCAGTGTAAGACCATCATGAGCTTTTGTAGCTGCGAATGCTAACGCTAACGTTGGTTGAACAGTTTTCTGGAGTTAGTGTTTTTCAGGCCGGAGCAGTGGGCGGAGCTCCAGGCGATAAAAGCGGCGCCTGCGTTTCCTCGGAGGACATTTGGGGGCAGAGCCGCTGCTTTAATCCGTTGGTTAATGTGCGCTAACAACGGCTAATGACAGCGTGTGTGTAAACAGCAATGGGCTAGCTGACAGTAACTGATGGGGGTGCTTCTTTGATGGCGTGTTGTTGTCAGGGACAGGTCTGGACAAGATCGCGCGCTGCCCGACTCAGGTGCTCCTGCAGGGGCGGAGGAGAGCTAACCATTTGATGCTAAGCTAACAGCATGAATCAGTGAAGGAAAACACACGTCTGCTCTTCTTCAGTTTATTTTACAAAAAATGAACCAATGAGAGAAGCCACTCACGCCCAAACTTACTCACTGTCTTGGCAACTTAAAACAAAAAAGGTAACTATGACGATGGAGAGAATCGTCCTTTGGGGATAGAAAGTCCACAAAGTCAGATGGGGAGGAGGAAGAGAAGGCTTTGATGTCACTGAAGGGCTGATCATGTGACACTTGTGAACCAATCAGATCGGATAAACTGGATGTCTGATCGTCCACCAATGAGTTTATTGATCTGTCCATCTCAGCAGCACTCTGTGTGTGTGTGTGTGTGTGTGCGATACTGGTTTCCATAGTGATGAAGAGGATGCTCACATCCTCCTCATCTACATGTGTTCTGCTCTAGTGGGGGGGGAGAGAGCAGGGGGCTCCTGAAGGGGACACAGAGTGCTGGCGGCGTCGCAGTTTGATGACATCATCACTACAGGCCCAGCGACTTGCGAACGATCTTCTTGGCCAGTTTGTAAAACTGCTGCCGGTCTTCTCGCCACATTTTGGAGGCATCGACGTTGGCGCCGCTTTCATCGTTTGGCTCTGAAACGAGGGAGAAGAGGAGGAGGAGAGGAGGGAAGGAGAGGAGGAAGGAGGGAAGGAGACATTCAGGAGGAGGTCTAAACAAGAGAACCTCTGGACTCTCCTGCTAGCGCCGTGACGTTAGAGTCAGACCGTACCTGCTAGCATGCTGACGACGGACAGCAGGATCTTCTCCACGCTCTGGACCGGACTCCAGCGCTCCGCGCTGCTCTCGTAGCCCATGGGGTCGTCGCCCGGGGCGTGGAGGATAGAAATGCACACCCGGCCGTCGGGGTAGACTGGAGGGAAGGAGATACTCAGGGTTACTGTAGGTCAAAGGTCGAGGCTCTCAGCGCGGCGCCAGCTGGAGCAGCGGGACTAAAACCAACGACCCACTGCTCCAGCTGCAGGACACGCCCACTGGACTCGCCCACTAGACCTCCAGCTCCTCCTCCCTCACGGATTTTATTTTCTGCTGTTTGTTGGAGGATCAGACGAGACTCACAGGAGGAAGTTCAGCCCCGGGCGTGTGTGTGTGTGCTGATGAAAGCGACAGGTCAGCGGTCTCCCGTCCTCTAATCAGCGTGGAGCGTGCTCAGACCGTCTCCCTGCTGTGACATCGCTCTGACCACTAATCACAGCGCTAACGACAGCATGCTAACGACATGCTAACAGCGAATTAACAGCTGGCAGGTTGTGACAGGTCTAATGACGGGATTAAAGAAGCTCGACCTGAACCAATGACTCCCGGCACCATTTATTTATTTAGTTCCCTGTTTATTTACTTGTTTATTTATGTAGTTCCTTTTTAAATGTTTACTCAGTTTCATCATCGACGTGTTGATTTGGTCCTACTGACCCGCTGACCCCCGGCTGTTTGTGTGTGTGTTTGTTTGTCAGCAGGTTTAAACAAACATTATCCAATAAACATTGAGGGGGCGGGGCAAACGGACAGGTGAGCAAAAGTGGGTGGGGATGTAAGTTTAAGATTAAAGTCAAAGGAATAAACAGTAAAAGTGTCAAAAGTAGGACCTACGATTGAACCAGGAGAGGGTTTGACTCCCCCTGCTGGCAGCCAGGGGAACAGCAACGTGTGTGTGTGTGTGTGTGTGTGTGTGTGTGTGTGTGGACTCACTGTTGGGGTGGAACATGTCGCAGGTGAACCTCATCTTGGGGGGGCTGAGGGGGTAGTCAGAGGGGAAGCTGAGAACCGCCGGGAACACCCCCCCCTCGAAACACGTGTCCTGAGGTCCCCTGAGACACGGAAGAACACGAGAAGAACATGTCAACACGGATCAGAACGGTTCTAACGGTCCCTGATGTCCCAGAACCAGCAGGTCCTGAACGAATGATCAGAACTGATCGATCAGAGGCTTCTGAACTAATAAAGTATAAAGCTATTTATCTATCAGTAATCAGCCCCGCCCAGATGTTTTTCTGACAACAACAACCCAAGCAGAAAACATCAAAGCGTCTGAAGGGGCGGGGCAACCTGGGGACTGTCCCAGGTAATTATGGGATGTGGTGATGGCGGTAATGTCACACACAGCAGGAATGCACTGAGGAGGTTAATTTGAGGGTGACAACAACAACATAAAAATAACACAACAACAAAAACAACAACAAAACAAACACAACAACAAAAACCTCACTGACATCACTGGGTTTAAGATGATCACTGATCATTACTAAGAGACACGAGGGACGACCCCCCTGGTTCTACTGGAGTACCAGGACCAGGACCAGGGTCAGGGTTAGACCAAGATCAGCTACTGATCAGCTGATGTACTCACATGATGAGAGCCTCCCACTCAAAGAAATTCTCCTCGTTCACAGGACCTGCACAAGAACACAGAGTGGTTACTGGTCTGGACAGAACCCACAATACCTTCATCATCATCCTCTTCTGCCTCCGGGCCGATGTCAGTTTGTCACAAAGTTATTCTGGATTTAATATTGTAATAATAACAATAATAATAAATATATCTGTGGTTCAGACAGAACAAACTTTAAAAAGTTAAAGGTTTACCCAGAGGAACAAACAGACTCACCCGCTACGATCCCCTCTGGTGCGTTCAGGGTCAGCTCTGAAACACAAGCACTCACATCAGGCTGTGACCTCTGACCTTCACCCCGGCAGTAAACACCATTGATCACCAGGCTGAAGCTAATTCAGGATTGAATGGTGAGTGGGGAGCTAGCAGGCTAACACTGACACATTAAACTAATAGATAGCATCAACCTAAAGACATATTATCAGTTTAAACCCACTGATTATTGATTTAAGACCAGCACTAAAGACAAACAGGAGGCTAACGCCGCTGCACGCAGAGTTCAAGAAGGTTCATTGAAAAACTGTCAAAACAAGAATGAATGGAGCGTAGAGATGAAACCCAGAGGCTCAGGCTGCTAATGTTAGCCACCATGTTTATGTAACAGCTGCTCTTTAATCCGGCATTGAAGGATTATCCCTCGTGTTCTCCGTTAATCTCAAAATTAACGGAGACTTCGTCAAGAAGTCTCTCGTTTCTGCGTCATCGTTCTGGTAGCGATGCTAGGCCACAGACATGTTAGCTTAGCACGATGGACATTGCTGACTAAACGGAACGCTGCTTCATGGAGTTAGCTGTGCTGTTAGCTTAGCCTGCTAACGAAATGACTGCTCCCATTGGCTGAAGGCGGTGCGGAAGCGGTTCCTCCTTACGTTTATACTCCGCCATGAGCCTCTTCAGTGCGGTTCCCGCCATTCCGGTGCAATGGGGGCGAAACAAAGCGGAAAGTTTGATTGTCAACCCAGAAACGAGCAGCAGTCAACCAGGGTCAACTCCCCAGTGCGCATGCTCAGACAGCCAATTCCTGTTTTGTTTTTTTTCAGCGCGTGTCGCCGACACGCCCCGTGAAGCGCGTCATGACGTCATTATTTATCGTTTGTTCGTAATGTACTTACGTAGATGTACAGTATCTGACTGGTGACGTCTCCTAATAACTAATAAACAAGTCCCCCCCCCCACAATGTTTCTGTAATTTTAATTTTGACATTTTTTTAATTACCTAAAAAATAATTTCATCGAATAAAATGTAATAATAATAAAGTTTTTATGATTTTCGTAATTCCAAAAAACTCGCAACTAAAACATAGATGGTGCAAAAATTATACGTTAGCTAAAACAGTTAATGTTATCGAACAATCCCTGTAGTTACATATAAAGAAAAAAAACACTGGATTTAATCTGACTTTAATGGATTAATCCAGGTGTCTGAATGCTAACATTAGTGATTTATGCTAATGCATTATCAAATATATCACAGGAGCATAATCGTAGTCTGCGTGTGATGATGTCACAGGAACAACCATCGTCCGGGTCCGATGATGTCATAGGAACAACGATCATCTGGGTGTGATGATGTCACAGGAAGAACCACCGTCTAGGTGTGATGATGTCACAGAAACCAACATCGTCTGGGTCTGATGATGTCACAAGAACAACCACTGTCCAGGTGTGATGATGTCACAGGAGCATGACCACCGTGTGGGCGTGTCTAATCAGTGATGAGAGGCCACGCCCAGGTTCTGTGATCTCTTTATTTGATTTGTGAGTAACTACAGTCGTAGTGTCTCATACAGGAAATCTGTTCATCAAACTGATATATATATTTATAAAAATTAGAGAAATATCATCTACATACATCTAATACAAAACAACTCAGTCTAGGAGTGAGTCCACTGCTTTAGTATGGGGGTCGGGGGGGGGGGGGTGCTGCTAGAAATTCTCCAAGAAGACGGACGCTCAAATGATAATAATCTAACTATGAAACTGTGCATTAAATAAACACAAACAGGCCCAGCTGACGCCGGCTGGATGCAAACAAACAAACAAACAAATAAAAACACACACACACACACCGGTGAGCTCTGAGCGACTTCCTCTGGTTTCTGAGGCACAGAGTTAAAGATTAAAAAGCAAACAGCTGGAATGTGGCAAAAATCAAAAAGACTTTGACGACGTGAAGACCAGACGGGGGCGTGACCAGGCAGTCAGCCAGCCAATCAGCTCGCTGAACCCTGATTTTGTCTTCCTGTTGAAGCACGTTGGATTGTGACGTTTGAAGATGAGACTCATCGTGTTATGAGATGAGAATCAAATTGAGAATTACAGGATCTCATTGAATCCTGAAAAAAAATCCTGTTTGAACGTAAAAATAAAAAAACTGAGAAATGTCTTGAATCAGGTGGGTGGAGCTAAGGTGTGATGGCGTCGCTTTAAGGCTAACAGTAAGGCTGAGGTGATTTTAGCAGTAAGAATTCAGCAGAGGAGAAGAAAAGTGCTCAAACAGAAGAAGATTGGCCTTGTCAGACGCTGCGAGGAGCAGCCGATCGATTATTGATCGGGTTCTCAGCCCGAGTCTCGTGCTAATCGGTCACATAAGCAACAAGGAGCGCTAACACGACAAGCTAGCCTCCTGTGGATGACCTAGCTAGCTAGGGTCAGGGTTTCATTGCTAGGCAACTGAACTCTGAACACACAGTTCTGGAATTAAAAGTTTGACATTTTAAATTAAAGATGGAGGGAAAATAAAAGTAGATTAAGAAGAAAACGCTAGCGTTGGCTTTTACCAAAAAAAAAAGTCCTGCATTAAAACATGAAATTATTTGTTTTGGGTTTTTTTGTTTTTCTTTTAGTTTCCGTTTGATTTTCACTAAAAAATTAAATTGAATGAATTTAATATTTTCATTTGACTTCTCAGGTGGACTTTTGGTTTTGGGGCCATGGTCTCGTTTTTAAGACTCTGAACCAAAGGTTCCTTTTTTTGAATCCGTTTTTATTTTCACTTCCTGTCACTGTCTTCATCAGCTAACCATAGTCCTCCTCACCTGGACAGACGGGGGACAGGTGTGGGACACCTTCAGCCCCACAGCCTGCAGCAACAACTACATGTCCCATGAGCCTCTGGGAGCTGAACCTGACCAGCTTTGACGAGTCGCTGTTTTCATGCTAGTTCTTTCCACGTTAACACGGTTGTGGGTTTTATCACTGTCACTACATTTTCACACAACTCTGATTGGTCAATATTGTGGGCGGAGCTATCATCATGATTTTCTCTAAGATTAAATCTTATTTTAAACTAAAAACCCAGAACACCGTTTCAGGCCTAAAGAATTGAAACACGAGAAGATCCACCAATGAGCAGAGGTCGGGCTGAGAGTGGGCGGGGCTTCTGTATCACACAACAAATCGTTTACTAGTGGCTGCTTATGGGAAATTTGTGTTTTTTTGGAAACCCCGTCCACCTGCTCCTCCACAACAATACAATGTGGGTTAAGTTTCTCCTGCTCAAGTCTGACAGGCGGAGCTCCGCCTCCTCTTCCTGTGGGAGTCCAGGACATCTCTACTTTACTCCTCCTCTTCCTCCTCCTCTTCCTCCTCTCCAGCCATCACCTCCACCAGCAGCTCAGCTGTGCAGGTGGCCTCCCCCAGGCTGTTCACTGCCTTCACCGTGTACTTAGCGTCGTCGTCACCCGAAACCTGTAGTATAATATAGTAAAATATAATACAGTAATATAATATAATATAAACATTATAATATAATATAATTATATTGAAGGGGTGTGGATTTAAACAGAGTTTTGGAGTCATCAGTCACGCCACACAGAAGACCCCACGAACAACAGTTGATCTCTGACCTCTGAAATGACCAGACTGCAGTTCCCTTCCTCATCGTAGTCGATCTGGAAGTGTCGTGTCTCTTTGATCGGCTGGTCGTCCTTGTACCAGACCACCTCCGGGTCGGGATAACCTGCAGACACCAAGGTTCACACGTTAGCTGTTTCTTTAGTTTCAACCAATCACAGAGCAGAATCAGAGCGCATAAGAATTAGGAGTCCTACTATTGTGTGGACATGACACACCTCCCTCAGTGTCTGATTGGCTGAAGGAGAAGAACTAAACAAGAAGCATCATCGTTGCTTCCCTTTACTCTGCTGTGATTGGACTACGCCTAACTCAGTTCCACCTGTTGGCTCCGCCCCTCGCCCCTCATACCTTCAATCTTGCAGTCGAAGCGGGCGGCGCTGCCCTCCACCACCTCCACGTCCTTCATTACGGCACTGAATGAGGGCTTGGACTCCACCTTCTGGTCGTACTCCAAACACTCCAGGAACTGGTTGTCCTCTGGACAGGAAGAGGTGGAGTCTCAGCAGGATGACATCATCCATCAGAGCAGGACAAACCGGTGTAATTCCTCCCCCTACCTTCAGTGGGCGAGCCCTTCTTGGCGCTGACGCCGGCCATCATAGCCATGGAGGACAGTCTGCCGATGGCTCGGACTGCGTTACCCGTTTTCTACCGCAGAAGAAGAAGCAGTCACCTTGTGTAGCGTTAGCCACTAACATGGCTAACCTGGAAGGCTAACGCTTACCTGCCACTTCCTCCTCAGGATGTATTTCTTCATCCTCTCCTTGGAGAGCTTTTTGGCCTTCATGGTGTTGGTGTCCTGCTTCAGCCAGGGGTGTTCGTAGCATTTAGCACAGGTTAGCCGAGCCCTGGGGCACACAAAGTCACGTAAAGCAATTGCTAAGTTAGCAGTAGGCGTTAGCAGTCTGCAGTGTTACCTCATGTCTTTCTTCAGCAGGTTGGTGATGAAATCTTTGGCGTTGTCAGAAATTTCATCGAAGGCCTCGTCCTCAAAGTCCCAGGATGCCGAGGTGACGTTGGACAGAGTCTCGTTGTCGCTGTCACCCATGAATGGAGACAAACCGCTGAGCCTGAGACCACAAGAACAAACCCAGAGACCATCAGGAGGACAAACAGAAACCACAAAGCTAAAGGAAGCCACGGGAAGTGAGTAGTCGATTGGTTAAGAGATGCTAAAATGGGCACAACTGAAACCAGTACAGCTAGTCCTCAACTTATGAACACTCAGAGATACGAACAAATGTGCTCCACCATATCTGACTATTGTCCTGCAGTTCCTCTTTCTACCACAACACCTGTGGGGGCAGCACCTCTGCATTCACGCAGTTCCGACACTCCTCTCCCCCTCTTGTTGATGTCTCTGTTAGCATCTCAGGACGTTAGGCTTCCTACGTTGGATACTTAATTGTTTATCATGGATAATAAAATAAAGGCTAGTGAAGATAGTGGTAGTGGAGACCGTCTCTCTGATGAAAACTCTCTGACCCACAACAACTCCTCCTTCCTCCTCCTTCACTCTAAAGCTAAGCTACATGCTACAGTAGCCTACAGTGGATCGTCAACATCAATAGCTGACTCTAGAAGTACAATTCAATTCAACTTACAAACAACATTTTGGTACTGGTTGTGTTTGTATGTTGAGGACTACCTGTACACAGAGAAGCTAAATGTGGCTAAGCTACAGCATGTGACCTACAGTATGTAGCAGATGACTCCTATGCTCCACATGTCGGTGGGGTAGCTGATGGCCTCGTAGTTGATCACCTCTGGAGCCACGAACTCTGGAGTCCCGAACAGAACCTTCAAAGTTCCAGCGTTTTCTGTTGGAGAACCAATAATCAATGAAGAGAAATTGATCGGTTGGCCATCTCTGCACCGTAGCTAGGTGAGATGCTAATCGCTACCTAGCCGCCTGGCGAGGCCGAAGTCGATGAGCTTGATCTTGCTGCCCGTCTTATTGACACACATGATGTTCTCTGGCTTGAGGTCCAGGTGCACGATGCCCTGCTGGTGTATGAAGTTCACCCCGTCGATGATCTGCAGCATGTACTTGATCACCTCTCGCTCCGTCAGCTCAAAGTCCTCATCGATGATCCTCTCAAAGAGCTCGCCGCCTGAGATCCTGCAGCAGAGAAAGAGTCGGACAGGTTGAAGGTGCGACCAGGGAGCAGCTCGTCGGTTGGGGGCTCCTCAGAGTCGGTTTGGGGGAAATTGTTACGTACATCTCCAGCACCATGACGATGTCGGACTTGCCCTCGAAGGCGTCCACACACTGCACCAGCTTGGGGTGGTGGAGGCTGTTCATGATGCCGATCTCCTGCCGGACGTTCTCCTTCTCCTTGGCCGAGTACGCCTTGATGAACTTTCCCGCCCAAACCTTCTTGGTGGACTTCTCCACCAGTTTGAAGACCTGACCGAACTTCCCCCTGTTGCACAAACATACCGCACCAACCGTTAGCCTGACACTACAAGCTAAGCTAGTTAGCTTCAGTGGAACGGCAGCTTGTTTACTCTTCTTTAGCCTTGTTTACATTTGTAGATGAATCAACATCCTCAATTAATAAAGTAATAAATAAATGCTTTTAGCTTTAGCCGTAGCTTCCACCAGCTAGCTTACTGCTAGCGTAGCAGTCGTGTTTTAGCTGTAATTCAAAGTGTTTGGTGTAAATTTTAAGTTCTGTTTCCATAGAAATGGATGTAAAAGCTGGGTCTGAAAATGAGAGGTGCATCATGGGTGGTGAGTGGGCGGAGCCTTACGTTCCCAGCCGCTCCTCCACGTCGTAGAGCTCCTTCACCTTCATGTCCGTTCTGATGGTCACGTCTCTGTACTCTGGGTCCTTCTCTGAGTCTGACAGGAAACAGAGGTCAGAGGTCACCGTGGGCTGAGCCAACACCTCACTAGTTGTTATTGATCATTTATTTAATGTCATGTTGTAACATCCTATGTCATCAGACAGTGACTTCATGTCATTTTTTGTTTTGATGTTATTTCCTGTTTCTTATCGTTTTGTTTTCCTGTCACTTCCTGTTGTGCTGCTGTTTGTTTACTCAGCTGATGCTGTAAACAAACAGGAAGCGTTAGCGCCGTACCTTCATCCTCCTCCTCTGCCTCTTCCTGGTTCCCTGTCAGAAGAACCAAACAGAATTAGTTCAGTTAGTCGTTTTAGTTTGGACTAAACATCTGTTAACTGGGTCGGGTTTAGCGTTGTTAGCATCGTTAGCGTCGGCACAGGAAGTCCCATGGGATGGCTGGACCGGACCGCTAACCAGCATCCAAACTCATACACACCTCGTGCAACCCCCCAGTGGGTGGGATGTGACCCAGTAACCCTCACCGTCATCCACCAGCCCGACTGTCACCGGTTCCGACTCAGCGCTAGGTTCTCCCACGCCGTAGATGTTCTCCGCTCGGACCCGGAACTTATACTGACGCTCTGGAAGGAGGTTCTGGAGGCACAGCAGAACATTACTAAAGCTCACCTGGACCGCCTTCTGGGTCGTGCCACACCCACCGGGTGGGGCTTACCTGCACGTTGTAGGAGGTGCTGTTGCAGGACACCAGGTGTTTCCACTGTGTCTCCACCGAGTCCCAGATCTCCAGCTGGTAGGAGCAGACGGCGCTGCCCCCGTCGTAGGTCGGCCCGTACCAGGACAGGGTCAGGCTGGCCCGCCGGATGTCTGAGGCAGCGGGGACCTTCGCTGGGGGGTCGGGTTTGTCTGAGGAGGGGATCATCAGATCACACAGACAGGAAGTGGTCGTGTCCCAGCATGTTGGGATGTTCCTACATTTGGATCAGGCTGCTACTGGCTTCAAATCCACTGACATTTAACCTTTAACCTTTTTAAATTCCCACATTGAGCTGCTGTTGCTGCAGCTGACCTGATGGGGGCGCTGGAAGCTCATTAAATGAAACAGAAATCCTCGAGAGGCTCGAGCTAACGGCTCTCGGTGAAGAACCAATAATCAGGCTGGAAACAGAGGCTGTCAGCTGGTCATGTGATCAGACGCGTCACCTGGTCATGTGATCAGACGCATCATGACCAATGAGCAGCGAGCAGACAGTCGTGTTCACAGCACTGCCATAAAAGGCTTCGGGCGGCGGCTGTGAGCACCTGACGCATCTCCGCCGACAAACCATCTTGTAACGCCGTCACTTCCTGTCTGCGCCGGCTCTTACCCACGATGGTGAGGTTGAGCGCCGCCTGTCGGACGCCGAAGCCGTTCCTCAGCTCCACCGTGTAGCAGCCACAGTGTTCCTGCTGCCCGCTGGGGATCGTCAGCTGACTGCTGCCCTCAGAGCTGAGGATGGACACGTCAGAGGAGCCCTCCACGATCTGACACACACACACACACACACACACACACACACACACACACACACACACACACACACACACACACACACACACACACACACACACACACACACACACACACACACACACACACACACAGATTAATGAATTCAATGCATGTTCAGTTAATAAATGTATGGAATACAGGTTTTACAATGAAAATAATTTGCATTTTTTGGTCATTTCATCATCCCAAATCACCATTAAAACCTCTGATTACAGCTTCAGAAATCACCATGAACACTTCAGATTAGAGTCTCAGAAATCACCGCTAACACCTCAGAGTAGAGCCTCAGAAATCACCACTAAAACCTCAGATTAGAGCTTCAGAAATCGCCATTAAAACCTCAGTTTAGAGCATCAGAAATCACCATTAACACTTCAGATTAGAGCCTCAGAAATTACCATAAACACCTCAGATTAGAGCTTCAGAAATCACCATTAACACCTCAGATTAGAGCCTCAGAAATCACCATTAACACCTCAGATTAGAGCTTCAGAAATCACCATTAACACCTCAGATTAGAGCCTCAGAAATCACCATTAACACCTCAGATTAGAGCCTCAGAAATCACCATTAACACCTCAGATTAGAGTTTCAGAAATCACCATTAACACCTCAGATTAGAGCCTCAGAAATCACCATTAACACCACAGATTAGAGCTTCAGAAATCACCATTAACACCACAGATTAGAGCTTCAGAAATCACCATTAACATCTCAGACTAGAGCTCTCAACGGACCAGTAGTTTTATACATTTAAAATAACTGGAAACTGAAGACCCGATAAAATAAAACCGAATAGCTCGGCGAATCACGAGTCTCCCAGCATGCACTTGCAGCTCCACAATGTGTGTGTGCATATGTGTGTGAGCATGTGTATGTGTGGGTGTGTGTGTGTCTCACTGGTTTCCTGAACTTCAGCCAGGTGCAGCTGATGGGGGACGCTCCAGAGAACCTGCAGAGGATCTCCACCTTCTCTCCCGCCAGGATCTTCATGTCCTCTGGGAACTGAAGGATCTGAGGAGGCAGCGCTGCACACACACACACACACACACACACACACACACACACACACACACACACACACACACACACACACACACACACACACACACACACACACACACACACACACACACACACACACACACACACTTCTGATCAGTGATCAATAATATTGATTAGGGGTCCCTGTAGAGGCTTGTTCAGGTGGTCACCTTGTTTGGGGGGAGTCTTGGCCGTCGGTTTCTTTATTCTGGCTTCACCTGAAACACAAGTGGGGGGGGGGTCAAAGACACAGTGATGTCATCAATACACACAATATATTGATTAGCATTGATATAATGATCAGTTCCATCACCAGACAACAAAACAGGGTCTGTTTGTTTATTTATTTAGAAGTTTACATTTGGGTTTCACACAACGCTCATCTTAAATGTTAAAATCCCTTCACCTGAGAGAGTAAACAATGAGGTGATCAATTAAAAAGAATAAAGAATTAACAACAAAATAATCTGACTTTAACACCTCGGATTAGAAAAATCCAGGATCAAACAGTGTTTTATGTGTCTAACAGATTATTTGTAATTATTCATCTACAGATGGTTGTTTTAAACTCATATTTTATAGTTTTAGATCAGATTAATACACTAATTTGTAACAAGGAGCTGGATCAATAAGAATAAGTATCATTAAGGATCAATAATAATGATTGATCTGCTGTTGTGTGTTGTTTAGACAATCTAAATGGAAAGAATGTGAGTGCGGAGCCTCGGGTGGACGTCCATGTCCTGCTCCAAACAACAGGAATGTGAGTGTCTCTGACAACCATATATGGTCATTCTAAAAATAGGAGACAGGAAATAGTTCCTGGAGGTTTTTGTTTATTCTAACAGCCGAAGAAGAAGAAACAGAAGAAGAACACATTTTAAAGAGACGTCACGACATGACATGATGATACGTGATCAATAAATGATTCGTCTGTCATTTGATACCTATCAAGATAAATTACAAAAACTCAATAATCAATTTATTACACGATTGTCTATTGATAATATACTTTATATATCAATATGTGGTTTATGTTTGTAAACTACTTTGGTCTAGCTGGTTAGCCGCCATGAGCTAAGTAACCACTAACGGTTAGATGCTAGCTAAATGGTAGCTGCTAGCTCACGCGGAGGTAAAGATGTCGCTAATGGAAGCCGGAGTCATGTAACAGCTGGAGGCGGGGCTATCTTTTGAACAGAACCAATGACTTCCTGCCAAACCCTGTTGTGATGACATCATTGGTTGCTAAGCGCTGTGGTGACAGTATGGGACCGGTTTGGGTGCGTTTGATTTATGCCTCTGAGGCTACGAGCTAAACGCTACAGGAAGTCGGCCATGTTGAATTATTACAAACAGTTACTGTTTACTAGTGTTTGTTGTTGTTATTGTTTACCGTTATCATGCCGGGGTTCACCAGCCAGTAAGTGACAAACCTGAACGCACCACCAGACAAAACATCCCTGAAAAACCCTAAAATGTCCAGCTGATGGAAAATTTTGAGGTCACCTCAGGTCACGGTTTTCCAGCTGATGGTTACAACACACACACACACACACACACACACACACACACACACACACACACACACACACACACACACACACACACACACACACACACACACACACACACACACACACACACACACACACACACACACACAAAGACATTTTGTTCTACCACTGGTCAGGAGGAGGAAGTCAATCACAGACAAGAACCAGATGCTCTTATTGTGGCGGTCTGACTTCCTGGTGTCAGTACTTCTCATGTCTGATGTCGACATGCCATCAGATACCAAACAAACAAATAAACAAACAAACAACAGAAACACATCAACGTCCTGATCAGTTCAGAACCACCTCAACCCAGGGCTCACCTGATCAATAATCAAAAATCAACATGAGACATTCAAAGGACACCAATAGGACGGTGGAGACAGGAGAAGGAGGACGGGGGAGGCAGGAGGAGGATGGGGGAGGCAGCAGGAGGATGAGGGAGGCAGGAGGAGGATGGGGGAGGCAGGAGGAGGACAGGGGAGGCAGGAGGAGGACAGGGGAGGCAGGAGGAGGACAAGAGAGGCAGCAGGAGGACGGGGGAGGCAGGGGGAGGCAGGAGTGTCTTAAAAGGAGCTCCAGGGCTTCAGGTTTAATCTGCTGTGAGGAGGAAGAACCTGAAACACCTTAAATGGAAGTGTGAGTGGAGGATGAGGAGCGCTGAAGCGTCTCCACCGGACCCCCCCACACCCCCCAGACATTTCTCTCTGCTGTCAGCTCACATGTGTTAGTTAAACTCTGCAGAAGACTGTTACCTTCACTGTCTGTCAGAAAAAGCAGCGTCAGGAAGCTGGAGACTGAACGGATTCAGTTTGATTTTTTTTACTTGTTGGTCTGATTGTTAATATTTATCGTCTTGTTTTTCTGTCGATCTCCAGATTCAGAGGTTTCAGGACAAAACCAGCAGCACAACAAGCTGAAACATAATGGTACCTAGAAACGTTAGCCTAGCGTAGCAACAGCACTGGAAGCAGAGGATAGGAGCTACATGAACAATAAAGAATTAGCATCGACACTGACCAGAGGCAGAGCTAATGCTAGCATCAAAGAGATACCAAACATTAGCATACACAAGATGTAACACATGGGTATGTTTAGCATAGCTTAATACAAATACTGAACACACAGACAAGCTGCAGACAGACAAAGAGCTAGCACAGAGCGCTACCAGATGTTAGCATGCACAAAATAATTTATGTCTATGTTTTGACTTGTTCAATATAAAGACTAGTAAAGTCCAACCCGTGTAGCAACAGTTAGCATAGAATGTAATTGTTTTATGAGTGATAGATAAAAAAGACTTACTTTAAAGTGAAGCAAGACAAAAGGGTTAGCTAAAAGTTTAGCATTTAGCTAATCTGAATATATCCAAAAGTTTGCCATTTCGTTATGTGTTGTTACTTCAAGACATTTCCTTCATATAACACAGTAATCTCTGTTGTATGCAGGATGTTAGCCTATCACAGCAATGACTACATAGCACCATGACAATGGAGTTAATCTATCCTGAATAGTTTAAACCACTGGTTTTTTCACAGATATCTTGACTTAAGCTAGTTAGCAGATTTTAACCAGAACCAGACGTCATGAACACTCGCTGACATCTGCAGCTAGCAAGCAAAGAAGCTAACAAATGAGCCACAATTATCCCCAGCACAAAGATAAATGTAATATAATAAAATAACTGATGCAAGTAGCTAATGATATGCTAAATCTTGGCGTATGAGCTAACTGTAACTAGTGAGCTAGCTAGCTAGCTGAACATGCTAATGCCATATTATGGTAGAGACGGGTCTGATCCTCGTACACCTGCTCCACTGACCACTGCCCTGTGATTGGCCCATCATTAGCAAACAGGATGTGGCCATCTAGCCAATGAGCTGCGGAGCAGTTGCTGTTTGTTTCGAGCATGACGAGTATTTTTAACCCTCGCAGGAGTTTTCTGTCCCTAACGGGGGAATCTTTCCAGCTCCGGCGTCCGGCCCTCGTCATGTGGACGAAACATTACTCAGCCAAAAGATTAGGGGGTTAGCGGTGGCTAAATTCCCAGAATGCCTCGCTCTCTGCTCTCCGTCTTCACTCCTCTTGTGACAGGACGCTGCCTCCCATCGGGCCGATCAAACCTAACGATTATTTCTGCTAAACCGTTAGAATCCGTCCAGCGGTCCATCTGAGCGCGTGCGCCCGTCAGGATGAAACGGAGCGTCCTGATTTGCTCCTGTTTCAGGTTTCATGCGTGGAAACTGGATGTGGGTCGGGACCTGGGACCCCGGGCTAAGATCACAGCGCTCAATCCAGGCCTGAGGTATGCTCACAGGAAGGATTAGGTGCCGGATCATAAAGAGACATTTTCCACTGAGCGCTCCGATGGAACATTAAAGCGCCTCCGTGAGCGTCAGCTGTAGGAACACGCATGAAGCAGCTCCGTGTAAAAACACGCTTAAAAACACGCTTTAAACAAGCTTCAGGAACCATCTGCCATCACCAGTTTGTCTTCAGATCACAACCCTGTTTGATGTTGACGTTGTCGCCACCAGGCGGCGCTCTTCTGGATTACTGATTTAATATCAGTCAGATCTGTAGTTGCTTTGATTAGCCAGCTATGCTAATCCATGAAAATCAAGATGCATCCAAGGGTACAGAAGTTAGCTTGTGTCAAACACGCTAAAAACATTTCCTGGGATTAAACGTCCACAACAGACCACTACTACAACAAACAACCATCAAACAGCCAATCAGAATGAAGCAGGAAGTGACGCAGAATACTGCAGCCCAATCAGGCGCTCCAAAAAATAGGTAGCAAAACCAAAAAATTAAAATTTTTGATAGCATATTTTAAACATTATTGTATGCCAGCTGAGTTAGGCTCCAGCTCCCCGTGACCCGCTACGGTGAATGAAGCAGCAGAAGATGAATGAATGAATGTAAAATAACACCTGCCCTACTAGCATATAATTAGCCTAGCTTAGCACAAAGTCTTGAGGCAGACACACA
Organism: Antennarius striatus; assembly: GCF_040054535.1. NCBI lineage: Eukaryota > Metazoa > Chordata > Actinopteri > Lophiiformes > Antennariidae > Antennarius > Antennarius striatus. The sequence goes on from NC_090787.1 coordinate 5,581,733, forward strand.
ATGCTATCCAGGCTAGCAACAAATGGCTAGCAAAGACATCAAAATATCATGACAGCCACAGAAGGTTAGCTTACATCACCTTGTTTAACCATATGCTAACAGCTAGCATGACACAAGCAAAGCTAGCTAATGCTAACTAGTTCATCAACACAAATGCCGGAAAGATCACGGAACGGACCAATAAGAGAGAGAAGAGGGAGAAAGGGATGGAACGACAATCTAAAGGGGGCGAGGTATGAGCCAGGAAGCTAAGCTAATGTGTAGCTCCCACTGAATCAGGTCAGAAGTGATTTCTGGTCCTCAAACATCATCAATAACAGATTCTGGCCCCCAGGGGCCCGATAAGTGGCGGAGCCACAGACCAGCTGAGGGAGGGTCACAGGGTCCCACAAAAAATGGAAGTTCATTAGCATCCAGACCATCAGGGGTCATGACCTTTGACCTCAGACAGAGACAGGACGAGGTTCTGACAGAACCATCAGGGGTCGGTGAAGCAGAGGGGCTGATGGGAAACGTGGTTCTAATGCAGAGGAGAGCAGACCGGAGATCTGACAGTGATGCTTTCAATGATACACAGAGAGGCTTTAAAATAGAAAGCAGTGTGTGTGTGTGTGTGTGTGTGTGTGTGTGTGTGTGTGTGTGTGTGTGTGTGTGTGTGTGTGTGTGTGTGTGTGTGGGAACCAGTGATCCCGGGCTTCAGCTCCTTATTGGGACAAAAGGAAAGAGGCTGCTGCATATTTTGGAAACTCACTCTCTGAGGTCGGAGTCGCCTTCTTGGACTTCTTGTCAGCCGGAGAGTTTTCTGCTGGGTCTGCAGGAGGGGGGGCAGACAAAATTAAGAACGAAAACAAGTATCCGTTCTCCAAAATCATCTCCTTGACAATCATGTCTTTTTACTTTTTTTCCTTATTTTTTTCAATCTATAAAACTCTGTAAAAACCGGTTCCCCACTTTATCTTCGGACTGATGTTTGTCTCGTCTTTATTAAATATTTTAAATTAAGTTAAACAAAGTCGCTATGCTAACAAGTAGGTATGAAGCTACTACTTTATACCCACTTCTTGTTTCCTGTGTAATGATGTGATAATGATGAAGAGGAATCAACAGGAGGAGGAAGAGGAGGAGGTTCTTACCGTCCACCAGCACCATGCAGGAACACTCGGCCCGACCCGCTGACGTCTCCGCCCTGCAGCGGTACTGACCCTCGTCCTCCGGCAGAGCTTTATCGATGGTCAGGGAACACAGACCACCTGCAGGACACAGCACAAGTAAACATAACACGCAAGCAAACAACACCGTCACCATGGAAACACATCCACAACCTGATCCGATCAGAACCAGAGGGCCTGATCAGATCAGAAAGTTCTGATTAGCCTCCGTTGCTAATGTTAGCAGACTGCATCCAATGGTCATTAGCAGAAGGGGTGGGGCCTCCTGAGAGGACCGCCCCCTCTGATGTAGTAGTTCTATGTGATGTGACGCAACGACGTTTAAATAAAGTTTAAAGAAACGTTTTAAAATAATTGACAACTAATGTTTATCTCCATCATCATCATCATCATCATCGTCGTCTGACTCCAGCTGTCTGAGGACATCGAGGTGACCTCCGACCTTTAACACACACACACACAGCGCTGGATCAGGGGCTGTCCTCCAGACTGAAATAACAGGAGGGGATTACACACACACACACACACACACTCACACACACACACACACACACACACACACACACACACACACACACACACACACACACACACACACACACACACACACACACACACACACACACACACACACACACACACACACACACACACACACACACACACACACACACACACACACACACACACACACACACACACACACACACACACACAGGGAATCCTCAGGCAGTGTATTCATGGATACAACACACACAGATTTAGCAGGCCTTCAGATGACACACATTACTATGTGTGTGTGTGTGTGTGTGTGTGTGTTTCCATCCAGAGTTAAAGAAACGCCCGGCTGCAACCGCTCCAGACAAACAAAGAAACAAACAAACACACCCTGACAGATTGATTGATTGATTGATTGATTGATTGATTGATTGCTCAGCTGATCAGTAAATTAGGTTGTTGATCGTCTGCAGAGATTAAATTTATGTTGCTTGTTTGATTTGTTTATATCTTCATGATCAAACTTCCTCTTCATGACTTTAAATAAATTATATTTTGACTAATTACACAATACTGAAAAAACTAACAAACAACATGAATATCAGATATAAACGACACAAAGGTTTTAAATTTACCCTCTATTTAAAAGAAACTTCCAAAAGTTTGGAATTGAATTGTGACCCTCTCTACTCTACATACTACAATATCCATGATGCTTTGCTGCTGGCACAGAGTCTAAACCAGTTCCAGACCTGATACAGGATCAATAGTGAACTGATCAAACGGACTTGTGATCAAAATGACAAACTACAATTTTCAACTTCACAAACAATCAAGCTCTGTGATTGGATAGCTGATGTTGAAATGCATGCTGGGAGTCGAAGGGAACGCTTTCCCTCCAGATTTTTATAGGAGGTTGTTTGTTCTGCTGGTGAAACAAACAAAAAATCTCAGAATGCAAAATGTTTATATGGAAATGTTTCAAGTCCAAATCATCGAAAAAGAAAATTCAAATTTTTATTTTGTAAAAAACTAGAAATATTTTTAATGTAATAAATTTTGACCCGGTTATAGAATCTGTTAGCAGGTCGTCACATCTCTGAATGATGAGACTGAGACTGTTTCTCCCTGTGCTGAGAGAAACATCCTGACTACATCTCCATTCATGCACCAGGAGTGAAAGTCATTGAAGCCTCGTCAACATTCAGCTGCTTACATAGAGTGCATGCTAGACATTTCTGTCCTGATGACATCACTGTGACATCACACTGCCACAGGTGAGAGGGCATTGTCAGAAGCAGCTTTGTCCAATGAATGAAACCTTTAGTTGATGGTTCAGTCAAAACAAAATAAATCAGCAGCAACTTTAGTAAATTAATTTGACACGTTCTCTAAAAACAGCTGAAAGTAAAATGTGTTTGATATTTAATGATCGAATATGTTCTGATTGGCTGATTGAGTCTGAGTCCCGCCCACCAAGCCTGCAGGAGATCTAAGATTTTCACTTCTTCATTAACAATAAATAATGTTGAATTAATTTGATGTTTTCTTCATGAAAATTTTACATTGAATAACATTAACAGTAATTATCAAACATCCATCACTTGTTTACAGCAGTTATTAACATTTATTACATGTGTAATAAAGCATGAATAGAGAGGGTTAAAGGCTCCTGCTGTGTGCGTGTGTGTGTGTGGTAGTGTGTGTGTGTCCTGTGTAAAGTGATCTCTTAAATACCAACAATAGTCTGACGGCGCTGTCACGCATCACATCCTGTCTCGCTGGTTCTGTTATCTATTAATAGAGTCTGAATCCTCTGAGCTCCATCAACAGTCGTCTGCTGTCTCCATCCTGTGAACCCATGCTTCAAACTCACACAACTTTATTTAAAAAGCGCGTTATGTTTCCCTCAGCAGGTGGATGATGTGTGTGTGTGTGTGTGACCTCTGACCTTCGTTGGCGAGGATGATGAACTTGGAGGGCTTGATGGTCTTCCCATCCAACGTCCAGGTGACGGCGGCGCCGGTGGTGTCGGCGAGGCGACACTGCAGCCGCAGCCGCTGGCCGTCCAGAACCGTCACGTCGCTCAGCTTTTCCATGAACTCCGGTGCCTTCCCCCCACCCCCACCAACGCCACCGCCACCGCCGGTCTTCTTCTCCGTGACCCCTCCATCCACACAGTTGTTCATCACCATCTTCACGCTCTCCCCATTCTTCTCGGGGGGCGCCGTCTTCTTCTTGTTGGCGAGCACAGAGCGGAAGTCGTTGTCGTTCTTCGCCGGCGTCTCGGTGGGCTTTCCGGCAGCGGCACCCTTTTTCCCCAACACGGCACGGAAGTCGACCTGCTGGGGGGCGCCGCCCTTACGGCTCTCCTCCGGCTTGGCCTTCATGCCCTTCAGGTTGGCTTTAAAATCCATTGGGTCTCGTTGGTGGCGCTCGGCGGTGGGGGGGCGGGCCTCCTGCGGCTCGTCTTCCTGGTTGTTCTTGGCGTCGGGGGCTCGGCGTCCCAGAAGGGACCGGAAGTCCAGCTGCTGCGCCTCCCTCTGTCGCAGCTCCTCTTCGCTGCGCTCCCTGGTGTCCACGCGGCGTTTGAGGAGGCCCCGAGGCAGGGCGGTGGGGGCAGGCAGGTCCCGGTCGGCCTCCTTCTGCTCCGTCTGCAGGTGCGGGAGGCGCTGTGTCTCCTGCTCCTGGTTGGCCTCCTGCCACTGGCAACTGACAGCAACACTGCTGCTGCTGCTCCGCTCCACGCCTCCTCCTCCTCCTCTGGCCCCTCCCCTCACAGCCACGGGCCAGGCAGCTCCGCCCCCTCCTCCTCTGGCACCTCCCCTCACAGCCGCGGTCCCAGCAGCTCCTCCTCCTCCTGCAGGGCTGGACGGGACAGATGGAGTGAACGGGAGAGAGGAGAGAATAAACAGAGCTGGGCCACGCCCCTCAGAGCATGCTCCGCCCACTACACATGGGGGAGGGGGGGAGAGAAGACCTCAACTCAAAATGTTCATGTTACATCACAAGTGACTCGACTACCCTTATATGGACATACACCCAGAACAGCCTGAACACACACACATGTAAATACTGAACACACTCCGCCCCCAACCAGCTGCCCCAGCTCCTCCTCTTCATCACCAGGAGTCTTCATCAATCAGGAGAAGTCTTTATCAGTCAGGAGTCTTCATCAGTCAGGAGGAGTCTTTGTCAGTCAGGAGGAGTCTTCATCAGTCAGGAAGAGTCTTCATCAGTCAGGAGGAGTCTTCATCAGTCAGGAGGAGTCTTTGTCAGTCAGGAGGAGTCTTCATCAGTCAGGAAGAGTCTTCATCAGTCAGGAGGAGTCTTCATCATCAGCTTTTATTCTAATTTTTTTCTGAAAACTTCAAACTTTTGCAGCAAAACTTTTCATCACTGTTCTATGCATCATCTGAACATACACACACACACACACACACGCACGCACGCACACACGCACACACGCACACACACACACACACACACACACACACACACACACACACACACACACACACACAGATGGCAGTGTAAACAGAGGGGGAGAGGAAATACTGGCTCTGATTGGTTTCAGTGATACGGAGGATTAGAGCAGCTTTAGGGAATCTGGATATAGGACAGACAGACAGACAGACAGACAGACAGACAGACAGACAGACAGACAGACAGACAGACAGACAGACAGACAGACAGACAGACAGGCAGGCAGGCAGGCAGGCAGGCAGTTAGACAGACAGAGGAGGAGTGGAAATACACAGAATGGAGTGAATGAAAGATCAGTGATCAGAGGAAAGACGAGGGTCTCCACTGAAAGACAACTCCTTCAAGACAGGAATTACGATCAATAGATGTACAGACTGATCAATAGATGAACAGTGTGATTAATAGATGTACAGACTGATCAATAGATGAACAGTCTGATCAATAGATGTGCAGACTGATTAATAGATGAACAGTCTGATCAATACCTGTCCTCCTCTCCTTCTTGCTGTCTTCTTCCTCTCATTGTCTCCTTGGTGACGGACAGACGAGCGATTGCGCTGCATTCTCCAACATCATTCCTGATCGATCAAAATGATTCCTGATCAACTATTGGCTCCAATGTCCCTGACCTCACATCAATCAATGATCTGTTTATGAATTTAGATTCAGTTCCATCTAAATTAGCTATATGTAACCAGATCACCATGGTTACATATAGCTAAATAAATACTAGCATAACAGGTACTAGCATTACAGATACTCTCACGCCCTTAGTCAGCTGGGATAGGCTTCAGCTCCCCGCGACCCACTACAGCGGAAAAGCGGTTCAGAAGATGAGTGAATAATAGGTACTGGCATAAAAGATGCTAGTATAACTAGTGGGAACCCGTGTAACATATGAAAACAAATGTATTGGTATTATAAACCAAGCCTACCCAACGTAGTCAAAAATCAACGTGGTGACGTAACTACTTTTGTTGGCAAATCATAGATTGCGCTGGGCGGGCATTGCGAAGCCGTAGATGAATGTTAGCAGGCTAACTGCAGAAAGAAAGCTAACTAATGGTGAGATTGGGAAAGGCGCTAACATTAAAGGAAAAAGCACCTGTCAAAAGATCAAGTGGAAAAGAATTGTCAGAGGAGTGATTAGTTCTGTTGGCTGACTACATGAACACAACTGTATGTAGTTACTTAAAGAGCGTTTTTGTCAGATACTAGCATAATAGATAATAGCTTAACAGATACTAGCATTGATCCCCTCCAGCAAAACATGTTCTTTAGCAGATATTAGCTTACTGCAGGCTAATGTCTTTACGCACCTGAGACTGTTTTTAAGGCTAAGCTAGCTAACATTAGTCAGAGTTCTTTATTGGAGTGAGCTGATGTGACCCTCCCACCGCTCACTTTCTCCTCTTTCATTTCCTGTTACCTCCACCCTAACACCTCCATCCTAACACCTCCATCCTAACACCTCCAACCTAACACCTCCATCCTAACACCTCCAACCTAACACCTCCATCCTAACACCTCCAACCTAACACCTCCATCCTAACACCTCCAACCTAACACCTCCATCCTAACACTTCCAACCCAACACCTCCATCCTAACACCTCCATCCTGGTCCCTCCATATTAACACCTCCATCCTAACACCTTCATCCTGGTCCCTCCATGTGCTGGGGGGGGTTTCTTGGTCATGTGACATGGGTTCTAAACGTATACCTCTCCTGGTGATGCGTTCGAGGTCTCTTTGAGCCTGTTTAGCAGGAATGTTAACGTTTGCCTTCGACTCCTTATACGGTCGTGCTCAGAGGTCCAGGACCCCCCTAGTGATTTACTGCCCCCCTACCCTGAGTGGATACTTGAACCTTTGTACCTCCTAATGAATAATAACGTGTAACGTAAATACGATGGAGGGCGGCGGCTTTAAGGAGACGGATCGGTCCATTACGGACGGCTGGTGGGGGGGTCCGGCTGATTGGTTTGGGGGGGGCTGGTTTAATCCTCACTTCATCTGGATCCGGTTGTCCAACAGGCCCTAAAAACTCAAATACCACCACTACTGAAGGCATGTTGAGTTGACCTCTGACCTCAGGCTGATGCGGTACTCCCCAGCGTGGACCGGCTTCACCCTCCTGACAGACAAAACCACACCAGGGTTCAGTTCTGGTCCAGGACTCACAGATCACACTTGTTCTGGAACCCACCTGATCAGCAGCGAGACCACGTCCTCTTTCTGCAAAAGCTCGTACTCGCCGCCGGAGGTTAGAGGTCGGCTCACGCCGACCTGGGTCCAGGTGTGCCGGGGGAACGGGTCCCCGGCGATGGCGCAGGACAGGAGGACGTGTTGACCCGCCGCTGCGCTCACCGGCTTGGGTTTGGTGATGAACCAGGGCTGAATGCCGTCCTGAGGCTCTGAGTCAACACATAACCATACGCTTTAGCCACGCTAGCAGTGTCTGCTGACGCGGGTCCTGATTGGACGGTTCACCCATGGGGGTCATGATTCAATCAAACACATTCTCAAGATGGCGACCATCAGTTTAGCATCTCTAGCAGGCTAATAATCCCTTCAGATTCTCCAACAGGCTAGTGTTGGCATCTCAAACTGTGTAAGGCTAGCATTACTTTTAGCTTCTTCACACTACATTAGCTTCATTAGCACACATGAGTTTCACCCGCTAAAGTTAGCTAACACATTTTAGCATCTCCAAGCTTAAGCTAGCTATGCTAGCTTAAGTTGCTACAGTGACTTCCTGTTGATTGTACATGTTTAGACCAGACTGGTTGCTAGGCTAGCTGCTAGCGGCTACCTTCCACGGTCAGCTGGCAGCAGGTGCGGTCCTCCCCGTACGGGTTCCAGGCCCTGCAGCTGTAGGTCCCCTGGTCCTCTGGGAACACCTCCTGGATCAGCAGCGTGCAGCGGTTCTCCTCCCTCAGCAGCTGGAAGTCCTCCGACTCTGTGACCTCCTGCCCATTGTGGAGCCACAGCACCTCCGGAGGGGGGGCGCCTGAAGACCACAACCCACGGTCATCCAACACCACAGCAGTCCCTACAGCAGCTCCAGAACCTGGTCCAGAACCGTCAGCATCCTCAGAAGCTGCTGATGGAGATCTAGAATCTGATTGGATGAAGCTGATCATGTGACCATTACAGCGGCTGCCTGCTTTCCCCCATCAGCTCCAGGTTCAAATGGAGCTGATTGGCTTGAGGTCCTGGAGCTCCTCCCTCAACAGGAAGTGTATGTCTGTTAGCTTCCAGGTTAGCATGGCTAGCAGTAGTTTTTTTAAGATTAGATCTTATATTCTGGTTTATTCTAACAGGTGACCTCTATTGGTGCCAATTTATGGTGCCAGTTTATGGGACAATTTTTGTTTTTTACTTTAACGTATGTTTTGGTTCTGTCCTCCATCAGACAGAACGTTTCTCCGGTCTCTGTTCACAGTGAGACGTCTGTGAGCAGCGAGGATCTCAAAGACCTGATCACCGCTTATATGGAGAAAACCCTCAGTGGAAAATCATTACATAAGGCCACACACGCTGCTGCTGGATCTATAGTCCACTTCTTTAGCGCTAGTCGCAGTGCTAGTCGCAGTGCTAGTCGCAGTGCTGGTCGCAGCGCGAGTCGCAGCTCAGACCTGATGGTGACCACAGAGGAAACCGGCACCCGGTCCGGAGTGGATCCGGTCTTATCTCCACCGTCTCCCTGGAGATCTGACAGGAAATACCACAACACAGACCCTCAGTCGTACCAGTGAGCTCCACCGTCATGCTAACGCTGCTGCCGTCCATCACCCTCAGGTTAGCCAGGCAGCAGGTGAAACGTGGCGCCTCCTCCCTGACTTTTGGCCTTTGACCCTGCAGCCTGCCTGCAGGAAGAAACACAAGGAAGAACATCAGACCATCACAGGTGTTTGCTACACTGTTAGCGTCTTCAATAGACTACCATCACGGTTAGCTTCTCCAGCAGGCTAACAATCAGTTATCAATCAGAAAGCTAACACTGGCTTTAGTTTGTCCAGCAGGCTAACATCCGTGTTAGTTTTTCCATTAGCTAACAACAGGTTTAGTTTCCCCTGTAGCTTAATAAACTTTTAGCTTCTGCAGCAGCAGCTAACATCACATGATGCTCGTACTTCATTGGTTATTTCTCAGTCCTGCAGACCAATAAAACTGTATGTTCAGACTTACACGCATGTGCAAGTCTGAACACACACACACACACACACACACACACACACACACACACACACACACACACACACACACACACACACACACACACACACACACACACACACACACGTTGAGGAGAGAAAAGGAAACCCAGACTCCATATATGGAGAAGGACGAGTGAGGGTCAGACTGATGGACTGGTGATGGAGGTGTGTGTGTGTGTGTGTGTGTGTGTGTATTCTCCCGGTCCGGGTCCTCGTGTTCCTGCTCCGGTTTGGAGGAGCAGCCAATCACAGTGAAGCAGCCACGCAGCCAATCTGAGAGCTCGTATGTATCCATTGAAAGAAGGAGCTACAACTAAACGAGGAAGCCTCAACTCCTCCTGGCCAGTCTAACCAGTATAGTATATAACCAGTATGACCTGTATTTAACCAGTATAACCAGTATAGCCTGTAAATAACCAGTATAACCCTGTATATAACCAGTTTAACTAGTATATAACCAGTATAACCTGTATATAACAAGTATAACCTGTATACAACCTGTATATATCAGTGTAACCAGTAGAACCAGTATATAACTAGTAGAACCAGTATATAACCAGTAGAACAAGTATATACCCAAGAGTACTAAGGATGCAATATTTGCTTTGAGGATGTTGACAGAGAAGTACAGAGGGCCAGAGGGAGCTGCATTGTGTTTTTGTAGATCTGGAGAAAGCTTACGACAGTGTGCCCAGGGAGGAACTATATTGGTAGAAGGATGCTGAGTTTCGAACTGCCAGGCAGGAGGCCTAGAGGAAGACCAAAGAGGAGGTTTATGGATGTAGTGAAAGAGGACATGAAGGTAGTTTGTGTGAGAGAAGAGGATGCAGAAGACAGGGTTAGATGGAGGCAAATGATTCACTGTGGCGACCCCTGAAGAGCCGAAAGGAGAAGAAGAAGAACCAGTATATACCCAGTGTAACCAGTAGCAGGGCACTGGTTTGGATCCTGGAGTCTCATCAGCTTCATTGTCCACACAAGGACATCTGAATGACTGAAGGTCGAGTGGGTCAGTCTGTGGGAATCTCTACAGTGTGTGTGTGTGTGTGTTCTGTCCGGGAATTTCCTGCTGCCGTTGGATTTAGATTTTCCAAATAAAGCCGTGAGGATCTTTTCTGTTTCTGGGCTGTGATGGTGCATTTACTGTCTGCTCAGAGAAACCAGCGCTACCTGCATCCACGGCCTGTTGGATGTTACTGCAGTAACATCCAAAAAGCTGAGTCAAGGGAATGCGTGCTTCATCTGAGTCGACACACACTAACGTGGTTCTGACAGTCGTCTGACGTCTTGTTGACCTCAGAATGACGGTGGATGGATGGACTTTGACCATGTGACCTTTGACCCTCGGCTCATCAAACACGGGTCCATTCAGAGACTGATGTCGGACGCTGCTCTGGTAGAGACGGAGGTCTTCACCATGCAGCACGGCTTCCCTGTCAATGCCCTTCTTGGGTTGGCTTCAGTATGTGTGTGTGTGTGTGTGTGTGTGTGTGTGTGTGTGTGTGTGTGTGTGTGTGTGTGTGTGTGTGTGTGTGTGTGTGTGTGTGTGCGTTGCATTCACTGCAGCAGCGTGTTTTGTCTTTATATGGTTTCCTGCGCTCATATTTGTTTAATGGTTGTGTGACACTAGAGAGCTTCTCTCTCTCTTTCCTGACTTCACTGTTTTCACATCAGCTGGTTTCACTTCATGTGTTTTCAGACAGAAGTACTATAACCCACTGTAGTAATGTTACTACATGAAACTACACTGTAGTACTACTACTACACCAAACTATACTGTAGTACTGTTACTACAGTACACTAAACTACACTGTAGTACAGTGATACCTCTACTTACGAATGTCTCTACTTACGAAATTTCTCAGCAGGAAAATATTGCCTCCACTTACGAAAGAACAACTTACGTAATGTAAAAACACAGCTGGTACTTGAATCTCCCACAGGTTCCTGAACGCAACATTCTCATAGCTCCTCTAACATTGGCTATTACCTATTACATATCTTCCTGGCATTCCATTGGCTAAGAGGGATGCCACTCCACTTCTGTGTGGAGCTAGATTGGTGCTTATGCAGCTTATGCAGTGTCTCCAGCATTCGGCACTCGACCAGTGAGGTGTTCTGATAGTTTTGCGCGAATATAATAACGTTTTGAGTACGTATTCACTATGGACTCCAAGAAAGTGATGGAGTAAGAGGAAAAGAAAAGATGAAAAAAAGAGTTTTTTGTCCATACAAACAAAGCAAGAGGTCATAGAAAAGCATGAGAAAGGGATGCGTTTGGTTGATCTCGCCAAAGAATATGGCCGTAATGCATCTACAATCGCCACGTTATTAAAACAAAAGAAAGTTTATGGAGTTTAAGGCAACGCGTGGGTGGTTGGAGAAGTTCAAAAGGAGGACTGGAATTCACTCTGTTGTTTGGCATCGTGAGATAGGAGTGCATAAACCAAAGAGGGCAAAAAACAATGAGGACAGTTGTTAAAAGGTAAATGTCCGTCATTATTATTCTTTATTCTTTGTTTTTTACGTTATGCACACCTCTAATTTATTGTGTAATAATCTAATCGTAACATGTATTTGTTACATGTTTTGATACATTTTTGTGCTTTATAAAACATTTATGTCGGAATTTTTGTGGGCTTGGAATGGATTAGGGCATTTGCATGGAAAACGTGTCTCTACTTAGGTCATTTTCTACTGATGTAATTTCTTTCGGAACCAATTGATTTCGTAAGTAGAGGTACCACTGTACTGTTACTACACTAAACTACACTGTAGTACTGTTACTACACTAAACTACACTGAAGTACTGTTACTACACTAAACTACACTGAAGTACTGTTACTACACTAAACTACACCGTAGTACTGTTACTACATGAAACTACACTGTTGTACTGTCACTACACTAAACTACACTACAGTACTGTTACTACATGAAACTACACTGTAGTACTGTTACTACACGAAACAACACTGTAGTACTGTAACTACACAAAAGAAAACTGTAGTTCTGTTACTCCATGAAACAACACTGTAGTAGTGTTAGTTAATGTATGTATAGTACGTTCAGCTGGTGGAGTAGCAATGTATTACTTGTACTTGTCTCCTCGTGTATCTAGAGTACAGTATTCCTACTCATCTTCTCAGGGGTCTCAGGGTGTAACTCCGTTAACCATTCCTCTGCTGCCTCCTGCTGGACACTTCAAACTCCACAGCCTGAACGACTGCTGACGGATGAGAACCAGAAACCTTCAGGAACTAAACTGATGGAATGGGTCCACTCAGTTGTTGTGATTAAAAGCACACATGTGTTGTTGTTGTTGTTGTTGTTGTTGTTGTTGTTGTTGTTGTTGTTGTGTTGTTGTTGTTGTCATCCCACTAAGACCCCTATTGGGTTGGATTACTGGTAAGGGTGATGACTCTGGACTCTAGCAGACAGGGGGATGGACGGATGGACAGACCGACGGATGGGAGGGGTTTACTGTGAACATGGAGCATCCACGTTGCCGAGGCGACCGTCTGTCCTCCTGCAGTGATCAGCTGACACCTGTAAGTTCCCTGGTCCACCCGTCTCACTCGCTCCGTGGTTAGGGTGAGACAGGTCCTATCCCGCGTCTGCTGCCGACCTGGCCCCACCCTCACCGGCTCGCCGTCCTTCAGCCACGTCACCATGGCGACGGCCTCAGAGGAGACTGAAGGGGTGAGAGCAGCGCGATGAGACGACGCAACAACAGGACAGCAGCAACATGACATCACAACGTAATAATGACCCCGGCAGCTGAAGGTGACCTGGGCCCCTTCTGAAGCCTCCTGGTCCAGAGGAACGGCCTCAAACTGCAGGTTGGACCCCGACGCCGACGCCAACCTCCTCATCGCTCTGCAACAGGAGATGAAGGACCGACAGACTTCAATTCGAAGAAATTAGAAGACTTCTATTTCTTCAGGATCTGGATCAAATGTATTTAGCAGCTAAGTGATGCTAATCGCTATCGCTATGGGATTTAGAACATTAGCACCAGCTGATAGCCCAACGTTAACCCACAAATTCCATTCACCATTTAGCAGCTGCTTAGCATAGCTCAACAGGAAATGTCTATGTAGCTAAACTAGCTTCCTTGTCCTACTTTTAGCCTGCAGAACAACATGGCTAATAACTAGCATCGTCAGCTAACAGTAGCCGGTCTGAGTCAAAGCAGATTTGATTTGATTTTTTACCTGCCGGCGTCTGGGCTGCTCATTGGCTGCTGGACTGGACCAGGACTGAAGGTGGGCAGGTTCTGTAGACAGAACCAATCAGAACAGTTAACCAGTAAGTTTATTTTCTGGACATCAAACCCTTCTGATTAAAACGTGAACCCAAGTCTTCTTGGTGGAGTCTAATGTGTTGAAAGAAGAAAACAACAAACCATCAAACAATAACTCACCTGAGCGGCTGTGCTTCTCCCGGCGGCCACCAGAGGGGGCTGTCCAGGAGCTCCACCCCTCCAAGAGACTGCGTGTTCACGCTGCTCTCTGGGTTTTGGGCTATCGTTCATGAAAGATCAGACGGTACGAATAAAGTTTTTCTCTTTGCGTGTTTGTTGACGTGTGTCTGTGTTTGTGAGTGGTCAGAGCGACTCACCTGGACGAGTCATCAGGAACACCTGAGGACACAAATGACAGCGTCAGCTGAGAGTCATCCAGGAGGTGAGGTTGAGCCTGATTGGTCGACTCACCCTGGAGGTGGAGCCCGGCGTCGGCCAATGCCGTTCCGGTGCTGTTGGAGACCACACACGTGTAACTTCCTCCATCCTCCTGAGACACTTCCTGTATCTCCAGGAAGTTGAGTCCAAAGCGCTCATACATAGTGACACGCCCACCAGCATGAAGCTCCGCCTCCCCCTGACAGAGACATATGTTTTTATGTCGATGTCTTCCCATCAGGTTCCATCCAGATACACTTCACATTAGCTCCTCCCACCTTGTACCAGGTGACTTGGGGGCGTGGCCTTCCAGTCACTTTGGCGGAGAACTTTGCGGTCTGGCCCAGCTTGGCGAACGTTCGACTTGGTTTGGTGATGAACTTTGGGAGACTCTGACCCCAGATGCCAGAACCACACCTGGAATTATGGGAAATTGCGTGTCTTGTCTTCTTTCACCGTGGGAGGGGAGGAGGAGCTTAACCTTTAATCATTATTATTATTGACTGATCATAAATGTGGTTTGAACGACTCACTTAAATTAGTATCTAAAATGTTTAATGTGGAGAAGAAGAAAAAAAAGTACTTAAGTAAAAGTACTCAGTTACTTTCCCCCAGTGGAAAAACGGCGTCATATTCTGACACATTCATCCAATAAACTGAAAACAACTGGAGGCAACATCAGTGATGTCAGACAGCAGCAGATGTGGCGGAGGAGGTCATCCTGGTTGACCTTTGACCCCCAGAAACACATGAAGAGGAGGAGGAGGAGCAGCTCACCCCGCTTTGATGGAGGACGGGAGGCCATACGTCTTCCCAGAAGCCTCTGCAGGTGGAGGAACATGACAGCATCAGAACTGCAGCCGCTGGAGGTTCAAACAAGATCAGAAGGAGGCCAGGAGAGGGAGGAGATCAAGAAGTAGGAGATCCAGAAGGAGGAGATCAAGAAGGAGATCCAGAAGGAGGAGATCCAAAAGGAGGAGATCCAGAAGGAGGGGATCCAAAAGGAGGAGATCCAGAAGGAGGAGATCAAGAAGGAGGAGATCCAGAAAGGAGATCAAGGGGACCTCTAATCATGGTGCGTTCAGGGTTCTGACCTTGTTGAAGAATCTCCACGGTAACCTGTCGTCTCCCCGCCTGATTGGTTGCTTGACAGGTGTAGCGACCCAAGTCCTCCTCCGTGACTCCGCCCACAACCAGACTGAAGGAGCCCCAGCCACTTTGCTTGGCCACGCAGTGCTCTCCACCAACCACGGTCCTCCCCTTTCTGTACCATGTGACCTGCGGCTCAGGGTAGCCACGCACCTGAGGAAGACCACACAGCAGCTTCATCAGTTTGGAGATGGTCCTGTAGGGGGCGCCAGAGGAAGGTGGTTCTCTCTGTCCTACTTTACTTCCTCTCCTTTCTTCTTCTCTTCTTTCATCTTTCGTGCAACGGACGGATGAGAAAGGTCCGAATCAGATGAAGGGAATGACTCACCTTCCCCTCCAGGCGAGCTTCCCCCCCCAGGGGGACACGCACATTGCGGGGAGGAAGGATGAAGACTGGAGGCTCGTTGCTGGAGGAACTGCATCCCGGTAACGGGCCTGTTACTAGGGAGACGGAGGAAGATGAAGCTGAACGGATGTCACTCATCCTGCTGTTGGAAGAGGGAAAAAAAATCAGTCCTGAGCCCCTGAAGACAACAATTATTAATGTTATAATTATTATATTACTATTATAATCATTACTATTATTATTATATTACTATTACTATCATTACTATTATTATTATTTTATATTATAATTATTATTACTGTTATTGTCATTATTACTATTATTATTATTGTCAATATTATTACTGCTATTATTAGTAGTATTATTACTATTAATATATTATTATTACTATTATTATAATATAATTATTACTATAAATATTATTGCTATTACTATAGTATTATTACTGTTATTATTATTATCACTAATATAAGGATACCTGCTCTGATTGGTTATGTATAAACAATAGCTCGACCAATCGGAGCAGCCCGTTGGACGGTTCTGGTTCTGTGACTCCAGCCAATCAGAACGGAGCACACTCAGACTGTCTGGCGTCTTGTGTTGGTGGATGTTTGTCGGATGACCGTCGGTTTTAGGCGCTGGTTGTTTTCAGAACAAACACTGAGGCAGCTGTTAGCTTTCCTGCTGTCACCGCTAAGGTATGCTTCTAACAGGCTAACACGTCAGCAGCTGCCCTACATGGCCACCAGGCCCCAAAAGCTTTTGGGTTCTGTGTCATTACGTCCACATCAGGACTGGATCTGAAGTAGGACCAGAACCGCCTCCTGGTTCTGTCCTGATCTAGACACCTTCCCTCGAGAAAAACACACGTTCTGCTGTATTCTGAAGGATAAACGCACCAAGCTGCTAACGCTGCTAATGCTAATCCCCAGTCAACAAACATGTTTAAACCATAACACAGTTTAAGACAATAAAATGCAACAGTTAACAAACACAACTAAGCTAATGTGGTTTCATAGCACGTAAACTGATGCTAATGTGGTTTTACATGCAGGATGTCATCTAAATGTAGTCACAGGTTAGCTAGCTGGAGTTCTAGCTGCTAACGCCACTGGCATCCACAACATTAACTTATAATTATTACTGTTGATGTATTATTAATTTATGAATAGCTAATATACAGTACGTGCAAGCTAACATATGAAGTGAGCCATTTAAAATGTAGCCTGTTTTCAATGCTACATTAGCTTAGCTTTAAATGTACAGTTTAACAAGAAACTATCTGACTTCAACTTCTTCCTCTTTCCTGGTAGCTCCATCCTCATCACACTTTCACCAACACCCTCACCATCTCTCCTCTGGACATGTCCAAACCATCAGTTTGCTCTCTCAACTTTGTCCCCAGAACATCTCAGCTGGGCTGTTCCTCTGAGGAACTCATTTCTGATCCCATCCAACCTCGTCACTCCTAGAGAGAACCTCAACACACCTAGAGAACCTCAACAGACCTAGAGAACCTCAACACACCTAGAGAACCTCAACACTCCTGGAAAGAACCTCAGCACTCCTAGAAAACCTCAACACTCCTAGAGAGAACCTCAACACACCTAGAGAACCTCAACATTCATAGAGAGAACCTCAACACTTCAGCATAAACAGTCTTTGTGTATGACATCACAGATAAACCTGTGTAATGATGTCATTGATGTTTGTGTTGGAAACAGGAAGAAGAAGCTGATGGACGATCAATGAGAACGACTGGTTTCACTCAGATAACAGAGGAGCCTGAGTCAACATGGGGGAGTGGGGGTGTCGAGAGAAATGGGGGGAAGGGGGACATTCTTTCACTCAACTTTCACGAATGAAAGTTTCTGTTTGATGTAGAGAAGAAGGAAAACAAACAGGAAACACCTGATACCGGTAAAGGGGCGGAGTCAGGGTTTGAGTCTGTGTTCATGTTGACCAGTCATTAACCAGTCGTTCGTTGTTAACCAGTCATTTGTTGTTATCCAGTCGTTCTTTGTTAGCAGGACTTTCACAATAGAGCAGCAGCATCAGAGGAGATCTCCCAACATACACCGGGCTCCATCTCCAGGTTGGATGCTAATCGGAGGAGATTCCTTCACGTCTGTCGAGCGTTTCGTAAACATCCTCTGAACGCCGTCCCACTTCCTGGGATATTCATTTATACTTACATGCTTACTATATTTGTTTATATATTTGTATTTATTTAAATATTTATGTCTGTTTTTGTATTTAAATTAGTTTTTATATCTATTTATCTAAGTTTTTAGATTTATATATTTGATAAAGCTATGCTTATTTTGAACTGCCAGGCAGGAGGCCTAGAGGAAGACCAAAGAGGAGGTTTATGGATGTAGTGAAAGAGGACATGAAGGTAGTTGGTGTGAGAGAAGAGGATGCAGAAGACAGGGTTAGATGGAGGCAATTGATTCGCTGTGGCGACCCCTGAAGGGAAAAGCCGAAAGGAGAAGAAGAAGATATAGTTATGCTTATTTATATATTATTTACATCAGTATTTATTTCATACAGCAGCACCATCATCTACACGGCTGAATCAGAGACGTGTGATGAATGACGTCATCAGCTGATTAATCTGATTTATTTGGTTGTGGATACTTAGTTTCTATTTGTTATTGCTCAATTTGGAGTTTTGTTATAATCAAACTAATCAAAGCAATCGTTACATGTGACGTCATCACATGAACACAGAACACTCCACATACTCGGTTGTGGTTTTATTCCTAATCAATCGGAATCATTTAAAGCCAATGACCGCATCGATCTGAACGGATGACGTGACGCACAGAGAGGCGGGTGAACCGGCGCGAGCCTCGTTTAAAGCTCCGCCCACGTGATTGGTTCGTTTTTTAAGAGAAACGTAAAACGTGAAACTCGTAAAGTTTGTGGAGGAAATGAAAACGAGAAAGAAAAAAGAAAAGAAAAAAAAAACTCACCGACGCTCTGAGGAGGAAACACGGAGTTGCTGCACCTGAAGAATCACCGCATTCATACCGGCGCCCCGCCCCTTCCCCCCGATGCTGCTCCCCCCCCGTCCCCCTTCCTCCTCCTCTTCCTCCTGCGCCGTTAGTGACAGCAGCTGCAGGAGGGACAGGGGCGGACCGACTTATTCTAGGGCCATGGCATGCATGCATCCCAGTTCTTATCAATCACTAATCAATACAACTGTCCAGCTCCTGATGGTTGCTGGTGATCAGACCCGAACCACATCTGGATCTATTGATGATGGATACCTCTTCCGGTTTATTGGGACTAGAGTGGACGGGGATGTAGCAGTTCAGGGTGACCAGCAGGGGGGGCCAGAGAGTCACAGCAGGAGGGACCAGGTCCAGCTTCAGGGGGACGCCTGAAGATGTTCGAACCACCAGACTGATGAAAGACAGTCTGCGTCACTCAGCATTGTGGTGGATTCTAGACTCTGGTCTCTAAACTCTGGTCCCTATTCTCTAGATTCTAGTTCCAGACTTTGGTCCCTGGTGTCATGGGTCTCTAGACTATAGTCCCTGGTCTCTAGGTTCTGGTCTTTAGACTGGTCCCTGGACTCTGGCTCTCTAGATTCTGGTCTCTAGAGTGGTTCCTGGAGTCAGGCGTTTAGACTTTCATCCCTGGTCTCATGGTCCCTGGTTCTCTCCACTCTGGCCTGTACTCTCCAGATTCTGGTTCTAGACTACGGTCCCTCGTCTCTAGGTTCTGGTCTCTAGACTCTGGTCCATGGATTTTGGTGTCTAGACTCTAGTCCCTGGTCTCTAGACTCCATGTTCCATTTCACTACTGGCATCAGGATGTTCGTCTCTGTTCTGGAACTGGATCTGTCCAGAGACTCAGAACCAGCAGAGTCCTGGTCCTGGGTCTCTGGTCTCACTTGCACCTGGTTGAGTTCTTAAGATAGTCACCGCCTGTCTTGCTCTCCCTCCATCCCGACCCCCGTTGTCAAGGCAGCCCAGCAAGAGAGAGGAAGTGGAGTACACATCCCTTCAAAATAAAACTCACCGTCACTGCAGCTGTTAGCGGCTGCTCGTCTGACGACTAGAACACCCTGACGTCACTCTGACGTCACCAACACCACCAATCAACTGACTGTAGAATGAGGTCAATGTGTGCGGAGTCAGTGGACTGACGCCTACTTGTGAATGAACGGATGTGGATGAGATTCCAGGTTCCGGTTCCGACTGGGATCAAACGTCAAAGATTAACTTTATTATACAATCGTGACGTTCAGGCAGCACCAGAACACGTCAAGGTGTTGGTTTCCAACAGGTGCTCGGGCTTTTATTCTGGTAGTCTGCCCCGGAAGTGGCGCGTGCCGTCCTCCCAGGTGACTGACGGTCTGGAACGGGCCGCAGATGAACGGAGCGCAGCTCCAGCTCTAACCGTGTTCCGATCGCGCTCCTCAAAACCGCCGCCGGTTCCGACCCGACGAGGAGAACCCGAACCCGAACGAACGGAGCCGAACCAGACCGAACCGGAGCCCAGACGGACGGGCTGCTTCATCTCTCCCGCAGAGCCACCGGAGTCATCCTCCCGGTAAGAACGCCAACCGAACCGGCCACTCCCTTCATCCTCAACCCGGATAACGGCCTCTGACGTCACAGCGGATCGATACGACATCTGGATGCGGTCGGCAGCAGGGTGTGACGTGTTTCTCACGTGTGTGACAGGAAGGTCACCGGTGAAGATTGATAAGCAGTGAGGTTAGCTGACCAATGAGAGGATCGTTCGCTCTGATTGGTTCACAGCATTGATCATCGATACATGATCATTTTATTGACAGTTAAATTTGGATTACAGCTGTTTAACGGAGGTGTCTCGGGAATGACGTAAACACCGATTAACGACCAGTTACAGCTGGTGTCTAATCTGATCTAATAAAACCTGAGCAAAATAATCCGATCTAATATAATCAATCTAAAGTAATCTAATCTGATGTAAAATAATCTGAACAAATGTAGTCTAATCTATTTTGATTTATCTATAATTATATCAGACAAAATATTAATTACGCCTTTTATAGAAATAATCTTGGTCACATTTTCTCTAAAATAGGGAATTTACAAGTTCATACTAAGATAGTCACTTTAGTAGCAAAAAATATTCTGCTAAATATTAAACATTTTGTTTCATATCCCTTTTATAGTTTAATGTTTTATAGAACCACAAATGTAAATTAACCCAGAGCTAATGGTAGCCCAGAGCTAACAGTACCTGGTGAGTCTGTGTTCTTTTGTTGATGTCGGTGTTTGTTCCTTCAAGACCACCTGACCTTTGACCCGGGATGCCGGCAGGGGTTCTGGTCCACGTCTGACTCCAGGACCTGAGCCCGTCAGCTGGAGCCAACATGACCGCCGCGCGTGGTGCCGCTTTAGCAGCGTGTCTGTGTTTGCTGCTGCTGCCTGCTGGAAACGGTCAGTTCAACACAAGGCTAGCGCCACGCCTCACATCGCTAGTTTGTGTTAACCAAACATGTAGTAGTAGTGGTCGTGCTAGTATTAGTAGTAGTATTACTGCTAATACCAGTAGGACTACAAGTAGTCATACTACTTGTAGTCCTACTAGCACTCAGTACTATTACTTGTCCTACTAGTAGCACTAGTCCTAGTACCACTAGGACTAGTGCTACTAGTACTAATAGTATGAGTAGTAGTACCCCTACTAGAAAGTCCTAGTAATCCAAAATAGGACTAGCAATGCTACTAGTAATAGTACCACTACTACTAGTAATACTACTAGTCATACTAATCGTACTAGTAGTACTAGCATTACTAGGACTAGTAGTGTTACTATGCGTATTAGTTCGATTACTAATCCTACTAGTAATACTAGAACTATTATTACGAGCAGTAGCATGACTGCTAGTCGTGCTAGTTTGACTAGTAGTTGTCCTACTAATAATACTAAAACTACTAGAACTACTAACTATACTACTACGACTAGTAGTTGTACTAGTACTAGTATGAGTACTAACACTGGTCCAGAACCGTAAGCATCCTAAGAAAGTGCTGAACTGGTCCTGCTGCTCCTCCCTCAGGAGGAACTCTAACGATGATGTCAGCACTAATGATGATGTTATTACTTAAACTGAATCTTCCTGTGATACATATCCATCATCAAATCTGAAACCCAAACCTGGGTTTCCATCGAAACCAGTCTACATCCCACGATGTCCCGTCATCCCCGTGAAGTGCAGTCCTGAGACCTCCTCCTCCTCCTCCTCCTGTCTTTGCATGCTAGACTTCAGTGGAGACGTTCAAACAGAATAGAACTCCAGTTCCCATCATGCACCAGTGTCAGCTCACAGGAACATTAAAAAACAGACGACATTCCTGAACACTCGATAACAACTGGTTTGTGTAATTAACTGTCTCTCACACACACACGCACACGCACACGCACATAGCCATCAGACAGTCTGCATCAGCTGTTGTGTTTGTGTAGTGATGTGGGAGATAAGAGGCAGACACACACTCCACCTTCCTGTCATTGTGTGTGTGTGTGTGTGTGTGTGTGTGTGTGTGTGCGTGTGTGTTTACAGTAGACTAAACACTGGACTCCTCCTGGCTCCAGCTCAGTTCTGGTGTGGGGGGGGGGGTCACATTCCTGTGTGTCAACAACCCCCCTACACACTCTCAGCTGAGATGTTTCTCTGCTTGTAACCAACGACATGACGACCACTGGATGTTATTGATCGACAGGTTATTGGTTTAACGCCCTAACTGATGGGTGTTTGTTAGATAACAATCACAATAAACAATCACAACAAACAAACGGAGTTTCCCACAGACTGAGATGAACTCTGTCCGGTCAGGATCTCAGTGACGTGACGCTGGAACATCGGACTAATGGGTCTGATCCCATCGTGCTGACACGCCGGGCTGGGCTCCGACGGCCCGTCGTCATGACAACAGCCTCAGCAGTTCATCCCCATGTAGGACAGGGAGGTGGTTTGTGTTCTCACAGAATCACATGAGAGAATGAAGAGATCGCTGCCGTCGTTGTCACATGATGCTGCTGACAAACAAACACAAACAAACACACAAACAAAACATTCAGAGCATTTATACATCTGACCGAGGTGTTTGTTCAAACCCTTTCATCTCCTAACTCCGTCTGTCATCCATCCGTCCCTGCAGGTTTCCAGTTGGAGGACACAGAATGTGCCTTCATGGACCAGCAGGAGGGGACGGAGCCTCACAGTGGACTGACCAATGAGCTGCGAGGAGCTGTGCGAGAAAATGGCACCATTCGCTGCAGCCACGGCTCCCGCTGCTATGGATTATGGGAAAAAAGACCGGACGGGGAAATCCACCTGGTGAAGCAAGGTGAGCACACGTCTGCATCCGACCGGTCAGATCCCACTGCACTCGACTGGTCCGCCCATCTCATGGAGTCTCGTCTGTCCTCCAGGTTGCTGGACCCACATCGGGGACCAGCAGGAGTGTCATGGCGACCGTTGCCTGGTAACAGCCCCGCCCTCACAGATCCAGAATGGCAGCTACCGGTTCTGCTGCTGCAGCCGGAACCTCTGCAACGTCAACTTCACAGAGGCCCCACCCACCGCCAACACGCCCGCCTTGAGGCTGATGAAGACTGACAGGCGGGACAACGGACAGACAGGTGGGGCGTGGGGTACTGGACTCACCAATAGAAATGCTTCATGTGTTGTCTTGAGCTCTGATGTCATCTTGACGCTAACGATGACATCACACACAGCGCGCCAGCCCCTGAGACGGGAGGAGAGCGCCCTCATCGCCCTGGTGACTGTGGCTGTAGCAGCCGTTGTCATAATAGCGTTGTTCCTGGGATACCGCATGATGAGAGGTGCTACACACACACACACACACACACACACACACACACAGGAGGACAGCGATTGATGATCAGTAATAATCAATACTGTCTGACCACAGGGAAGCAGCAGAAACTGGGTCTGGGTGCTCTTCACCTGAACGAGGATGGAAACACAGACGCCGTCGACCTGGACCAGCTGAAGTTGCTGGAGGTGACAGACAACAAAAAACAACAATAAAACTACAAACACAACAACAATACAACACAATGACAGTTGACACAACTACAAGTAGAAAACAACGTGTATTGTTGTGTTATTCATGCTAGGACAACAAATAGCCCCTCCCCTCGCAACCCCGGACGGTCCGTTCCTCCAAAAGACACCTTGTGTGATGACAGCTCCGCCCCCTGCGATCCAGAGGGCGGGGCATATGAAACTGCATTGAGCAGCAACAAAATACATGATTGGCTGTCCATTTGGAGGGACAAGAGCGTCTGGACCTCCTGCTGCCCCCCCCACTGGAGGACATCTTCTCATCTCTAGTTAGCTTATAACTGCTATCTGCTAATTGCTACTAACAGATAACTGCTATTAGCTGCTAACCACTTCTAGTTGCTAGTTAAACCTCGTTGGTTCAGTAGAACGTGATCCGGTTCTCCTGGTCCAATCATCAGAGGATCCGACAGCGCCCCCTGTAGAGCTCCACGCCTCTGTTTTGATTCTAACCACCCCGTCTATCCTCCTGGCAGCTGATTGGTCGAGGCCGTTACGGCACCGTGTTCCGCAGCTGTCTCAACGAGCGTTGCTTGGCCGTCAAGCTCTTCAGCTCGGCCAACCGGCAGAACTACTTCAACGAGCGCTCCATCTACAGCCTTCCCATGATGCAACAGCACGACAACATCACCCGCTTCCTGGCCGCCGACGAGAGGACCACCGCTGACGGCCGGCCGGAGTTCCTGATCCTCATGGAGTTCTACCCCCACGTAAGAGAACAGAGAACGTCCCATTAGTTCTGCCTGCATGTGATGAACTCTGCTGCCTGTAGGGGGCGCTAACAACTAACCCCAGTCTGGACACGGTGCAGCCGACTGACTCCACTAGTCTTGTTATTGTTCTGGAAGACGGCGCCTTCAGTCGGACTTCCTGTCTGGAGCCACTGACCATCCACCCACCCACACACCCACACACACACACACACACACACACACACACACACACAGTAATGTCTGGATAGATGGTTAGCTACATTCTTCTGCACCGGTCAGACAGTAATCATGAGCTTAACTGTCTCACACACACAAACACACAAACAGTTACGTAATTAAATGATCTCCAGACATGTTTATCAGTTTTCATTCGACTTTTAGCGTGCTAACATGAAGCAGGGCTGATAACGATCGCTAGCTAGAACTGCAGCGTTAGCATCAGAGACGCTGGCAGCAGACGGTGTCGGTCCAATCAGAACCCGTTGGTTGTTGGTAGGAGGAGCTAAAGGCATTCAGTCGGAGGTGAATGAACCGAATGTGAGTGTTTACGACTGTTAGTCTGTTGTTTTAACAACTTCCTGCTTTCAGGTTGTAAACAGGAAGTGTTGTTTGTGTGTCTCAGGGCTGCCTGTCTCGCTACCTGTCACTCCACACCGTGGACTGGTCCACCTGCTGCAGGATGACCCACGGCGTCACCAGAGGCCTGGCCTTCCTGCACACCGAAGTCGACAGAGGAGGTGCTCATTGTTGTTGTTTACTGTGTTTGAAACAAAACAGGAAGTAGCAGGCCTCACTCCTAGTTAGACAGGAAGTCAAACATGTCCAACTAAACAGCTAACTCAATGCTAACCAATCAAGAACCTTAAACCATGACTTCCTGTCAGAGCGAAGACAGACTCTCTGCAGGTGACTACAGGTTCATGTTATGTTTCCCCCTGGTGGTCACTCAGAGAACTGCAGTCTATTCAGCCTCTGCTGTTCTAAACATCACTGCTGCAACGCCCCCTGATCGGTTAAGCGATGAGAATACAGTGATACCTCTACTTACGAATGTCTCTACTTACGAGATTTTCTACATCCCATTGGCTAAGAGGAATGCCACTCCACCTCTGTGTGTAGCTAGATGGTGTTTATGCAGTATCTTCGGCATTCGACCTGTGAGGTACTCTGATAGTTTTACGCAAATATAACGCATGAACCAAAGAGGGCATAAAACAATGGGGACAGCAGTTATTAATAATGACTGTCATTATTATTCTTGATTCTTTGTTTTTTATGTTATACACAACTCTAATCTATTGTGTAATAATCTAATCATAACATGTATTTGTTACATGTTTTGATGCATTTTTATGCTTTATAAAACATTTATGTCAGAATTTTTGTGGGCTTGGAACGGATTAGGGCATTTGCATGGAAAACGCATCTCTACTTACGTAATTTTCTACTTACGTAGTTTCTTCCGGAACCAATTAATTTCGTAAGTAGAGGTACCACTGTACTTTCAATCCAGAATCAGTTTAGTTAGTTCAGACTTGTCTCGTGTTGAGTGATGGTGATGAAGGCGGTTCCTCCTCTTCCTCGTCTCAGACCAGTACAAACCGGCCGTGGCCCACAGAGACGTGACCAGCAGGAACGTCCTGGTGCGAACCGACCTGTCCTGCGTCCTCGCCGACTTCGGCCTGTCCATGAGGCTGACGGGTAACCAGCCCTGTTGCCCCGGAGACGACGACACCATGGCCATATCTGAGGTCAGTTCATGTGACGTGTGCAGCGAGGTGATGGCGGCGCGTCGGGGGTGTTGACGTGTGTGTGTTTGCAGGTGGGGACGGTGCGCTACATGGCGCCGGAGGTTCTGGGTGGAGCTCTGAACCTGAGGGACTGCGAGTCGGCGCTGAAGCAAGTGGATGTCTACGCTCTGGGGCTGCTCTACTGGGAGAGCTTCAGGAGATGTTCACACCTGTTCGTAGGTGAGACAGCAGTGCAGCAAATACGCCACACACACGATAGGAGCCAGACCAACACCTGCTGTGTGTGTCTTCAGGTGAGGCTGTACCTGAGTACCAGTTGGCGTTCCAGGAGGAGTTGGGGAATCATCCCACCTTAGAGGAGATGCAGATCCTGGTCTTGAGGGAGAAGTTTAGACCCAGGTTCCCTGAAGCCTGGAAGGAGAACAGCCTGGTAGGCTGCTGCAGGTTCCCTGAGTCTTGACAGGCAGAACGCAGGGCTTTAAACACCCACAAGTGTTTATACACTATTAGAATAGTGGGGAAGTACACCATGTGGTACACCATGTAATAGTACATCATGTAGTACACCGTGTACTACACTGTGGTACACTATGACGTCACGCAGCAACCGGTGATGGTGTGTCGTGTCTTTCAGATGTTACGTTCTCTGAAGGAGACGATGGAGGACTGCTGGGATCAGGATGCAGAGGCTCGCCTTACCGCTCAGTGTGCAGAGGAACGACTGTCTGAACTCATGGTGCTGACGACACACACTGCTCTACACAACCACAGGTACACACACTGCTCTACACAACCACAGGTACACACACTGCTCTACACAACCACAGGTACACACACACTGCTCTACACAACCACAGGTACACACACACTGCTCTACACAACCACAGGTACACACACACTGCTCTACACAACCACAGGTACACACACACTGCTCTACACAACCACAGGTATACACACAACACAATCACAGGTACATACACGCTGCTCTACACAACCACGGGCACACACACACTGCTCTACACAACCATTGTTACACACACACTCCTCTACACAACCATAGGTACACACACACAACACAATCACAGGTACACATACACTGCTCTACACAACCACAGGTACACACACACTTCTCTCCACATTCATATATACACACATACTGTTCTAAACAAACACAACTATACACACACTACACACCGACAGGTATACACACACTACACAACCGCATGTACACATGTAGTGATCTACACAACCAGATACACTACACAGCCATAGGTATACACACACTGTTCCATACAACCACAGGTATACAAACACTGCTCTACACAACCGCATTTTAACCCACACTGCTCTACACAATCACAGGTATACTCACAAAACACTAAACAATGAAAATGTTACTTCTCTCTCAGGAATCTGTCCCACGGCTGCTCACCTGTTCAGGTTGGCTCCGCCTCCTCCTACATTGAAGATCAGCAGATGGGCGTAGTCAAAAACCTTCAGGGAGACAGTCATCCTCTCTCAGTTGTCAAGACAACCATCAGCGCAGCTGATGGTGTTGAGAAGAACAGGAACTCCATTAATTTTGAGCGGCAGCAGGCACAGGTAGAGGCAACCTGAGAGAAGCTGAACGCTGTGTTGGTGACTTTAACCCCGCCCCCTCTCTACCCCGCCCCCCCTCTCTCTCAGAGTCAGGCTCGTTCAACCGGCTCAGACAGCTGCGTGTTGGCGATCGGTGCCCAGACGCCTGGCAGCCTCTTCAGCAGTACGTCACCTCACCTTCATCTAGTCCTTCCAAAGCTCAACATCAGGAACTTTAGAAGACAAATCTGTGTCCTGGTTGAATCTGATCTGATCTCCTCAGTCTGGATCATTATGTCGTGTTGTCTCACAGGAGCCTAACCAGATCCAGATTATGACCTGGATCCAAATCAGATTCACCCACCCAAAATCTGAAACTAGTTCCTCTCCCTCCTTGTAAAGTTCCTCGAACTCCATACATACATCACTGTCGTGTCCTGAAACTGGTTGTATTTGTCCTCCAGGTGACTTGTCCACCATCCTCGTCTGCCAGCTGACAGAAGAAGACCTGGAGGCCACCAAACTGGACCCCAAAGAGGTCTTTAATCCGTCCTGATTCCAGCTTCGCCCTCCGGTACCTTCACCCTTATTGACTTGAGCTTTTGTCCTGACAGGTTCATAAAAACTTGAGGGAAAGTTCATACGAGAACTTGATGGAACTTTCTCAGAAAAAGTTTGGAGCAACAGAACCACAAACGGGCAATCTGCCCTACCGTCAGGTCCTACCAGCAACTGAGGTACGACC
Source organism: Antennarius striatus (assembly GCF_040054535.1). Lineage (NCBI taxonomy): Eukaryota > Metazoa > Chordata > Actinopteri > Lophiiformes > Antennariidae > Antennarius > Antennarius striatus. Next base: position 5,610,174 of record NC_090787.1, read on the forward strand.
ACCAGACACCCCACCGGGTTCAGTACGACCCCACCTCACTGCTGTTCACTGTCCTCACTGCTCCTTTGGTGTCCCCAGGCCAGCAGCTCAGTGTTGACTCCTCAGGGTGACCTGGGGGCTGCTGGACTGGACGCTCCTTCCCTCTCCTCTACTTTTCACCCCCTTCCCAAACAGCAGAACTTGCCCCAGAGGCCCACTAGTCTCCATCTCCTCCCCAAGACCAAGGACCCCACCTCAGCTGCTTCTCGACTCAAGCTGGGGGGGTTCAAGTCCAACCATAAGCAGGTACAGCAGGAACTGATCGGGTTGATTGTTCAGGGATCATTAAATGTGAAATCAATGCACAGGGTACAGGGACCTCTTCTTTCCCCCCCTTCCTGTTTGGCTTCTACATGGTGGAGTTTACAAATCCAGGACCACAAGAACAGAGGTGGATTTGTCCAGCTGGAATTTGTTCTTTAGGTTTCACAACAACTTTGTTGCCCTATGAGGACAGACTTTGCTCCCCTCTGGGGTATCCCTGGCGAATAATTACAATTGGCTAAAAATATGGAGCTAGCATAATGCTATTTGTAGGGTAAGATTTAGTTTAGCCATGGGCTCACGTTAGCTGACTGCTAAATTACTTTAATGATCCCAAACTGGGTAATTTACAAAAAAGAAAATAGAGATTTATCAACACTCAGTAGTTTCTGACTTTGACTCTGGTTCCACCTTAAGGTTCTGGACCTGGAAAGTGTGCACATGATCAAAGAACAAAAACACACATTAGGAACACAGAACTCAATAACACAACTTCAAGGGACGGTGAATAACATCAAACATCATCTGAATGAATTATGACCTCACAGGGTAAAGAATTTCATACTGGATGTGAAAACCTGCAGAACAACCAGACAAATCCCTCTAGGTTCTCTGTGTCATGAACTGACTGGCAGATCGTACATGATCATCCTGAATGTTCCTGTTAGACATTAGAAATACTGCTTGGAGAAATGGAGATGGACAAGAACAAAACCCAGAGGGACCATAACACACCAGAAGTCTTGTAGAGCAAAGACAATGATCCAAAAAGAAGAAGTCATAAATAAATTAACAAATAAATGTCAAAGGCATCATCCAAAGTACACAACTGGTTCCCAGAGGTTGTCGAATTGTTCAAACGTCGTTATTAATTAAATATGAATCTCTAATTTCCATCTGAGGCCATTTAACTGTCTACTCTAAATACTAAAATACTATTACCTAACACTGACCAGAAACAATTACAGGACATTGTTTCATATCTACAAATCTATGAACAATATCTACAAATGTTTGTTAGTCTGATGTGTGTCTCTTGAAGACCAGCTGTAATAATAAAACATCAACTGACAAAACTAAATTCTCAAACAACGATGCTAACTAACCAACAGCTGAAGTTCAAGTTGGTGTGTAAACCTGAAAATGAGTCCAAAGGAAGTCTGTTGATCTCTAATCCAGAATGCTCTGAATTCCAGGTGGAAACAGGCGTCGCTAAAATGAACACAGTCATGGTTGCCACAGCTGTAGAGCCCCACCTGGTAACCACGGTGACCAACAACACGGGCGTGAGGAGCAGTGTTGTAAATGCGAACCAAGTCCAACTGATGAAGGCAACCACCGGCGGCTACAGCGCAGGTGCCCCGATCCTGGTGAAGAACGCTGTCCTGGGTCGAACCAATCCTGCCGGGCCACAGCTGGAGGAGGAGGACAAGGTGGAACGAGGGTCGGTTGGAGAAGACAGCAGTTTGAACCTCCTCAACTCCAGCCCTGACGAACACGAACCCCTGCTGAGAAGAGAGCAGCCTCCTGCAGAAAGCACTCCTGCTCCTCACCAGCATCTTCACCACCAGTCAGGGCCTGGGAACATCATGCCTGGGCAAAGGTCCAACGCCAACAACAACAATAACAACAGGGTAGTGATGCGGTCAGATGTCAAGGTCCAGGATTTAGAGGTCCAACCTCAAAGGAGGGTTTGTTCAGAGGGCCGTCCTCAAGAGGACCCGCCCCAGGCAGGAGGACCTCCTGAATCAAGCTTTGAAACCATCTTGCTTCCTGGTCCAGCTGGAAGTGCTCCACCTTGCAATGACCAAACCCTCCAGGCCCGCCTCAAAGACCAGGATGAAGGTCAGAGCTCCCACACAGGTCATGAACCAGCATTGACCACATCACCACCTCTTCATGGGGCTGATCCCGTCACCGGTCCACTGGTTTCAGGCTGCTGTGACCCAGAGCGTGACTCATCCCTGACCTCACCAAACCCAGTTCCACAAGAACACGAACCGGCCACCAAAACTTCAATCTCACCTTCTGTGGCCCTGCTTTCCCAAACCCTGTCTCCAGCTTCAGATTCAGAAGTTTCTGTCAAGAATGAAGCTTCGTCTGGAGAAACAACTTCAGAAGGTCAAGCTCCAGTAAGTCAAGCAGCTCCAGAACCTTCTTCACAACATCCAGACCTGTTGCAGTCCCAAATGAGACCTAACTGCAAGAGGCCTGAGCGCCCTTCGTCCTTAGACTTGTCTTCATCATGCAAGTCTTCAGGTGAGCCTAACCGCATGCTGAACCAGATCTTCTCAGGAAGTCTTCTTGTGTCCTAAAGTCTTTAACCCGAGCTAAATCAAAGGTCACAGGGTTGAAAGTCAACACCGGGGAGCATTGAATATGTCGGTACAGTGATACCTCTACTTACGAATGTCTCTACTTACGAAATTTTCTACTTACGAAATTTCTCAGTAGGAAAATATTGCCTCTACTTACGAAAGAAATTTCGACTTACATAATGTAAAAACACAGTATCGGCTGATACTCGAATCTCCCACAGGTTCCTGAATGCAACATTCTCATAGCTGCTCTGCCATTGGCTATTACCTATTACGTATCTTCCTGGCATCCCATTGGCTAAGAGGAATGCCACTCCACCTTCGTGTGGAGCTAGATGGTGTTTATGCAGTATCTTCGGCATTCGACCTGTGAGGTAGTCTGATAGTTTTGCGCAAATATAATAACTTTTTGAGTACCTATTGGCTATGGACCCCAAGAAGGTAAAGAGTAAAGAGTAAAAGAAAAGACGAAGAGACAAGTTTTTTTGTCCATATAAACAAAGCAAGAGATCATAGAAAAGCATGAGAAAGGGATGCGTTTGGTTGATCTTGCCAAAGAATATGACCGTAGTGTATCTACAGTCGCCACGTTATTAAAACAAAAGGAAGTTTAAGGAGTTTTAGGCATCGTGTGGGTGGTTGGATAAGTTCAAAGGGAGGACTGGAATTCACTCGGTTTTTCGGCATCGTGAGGCAGGAGCGCATGAACCAAAGAGGACATAAAAAAATGGGACAGCAGTTAAAAGGTAATGACCATCATTATGATTCTTTATTCTTTGTTTTTTACGTTATGCACAACTTTAATTTATTGTGTAATAATCTAATCGTAACATGTATTTGTTACATGTTTTTATGTATTTTTATGCTTTATAAAACATTTATGTCAGAATTTTTGTGGGCTTGGAACGGATTAGGGCTATTGCATGGAAAACGCGTCTCTACTTACGTAATTTCTTCCGGAACCAATTAATTTCGTAAGTAGAGGTACCATTGTATCTTTGACTGTGTGAACACAGCCAAACTTGTTATCTTCCCATCCCCTGTCCTCCTCAGATGACGTTTCTCTGACAGATGGTCTGAGTGCTTCAGGAGAGAAGATCAAGCGTCGTGTCAAGACTCCGTACACCCTGAAAAAATGGCGTCCAGCTTCCTGGGTTGTTTCCACAGACACGGCTTTCGACCTCGATTTGGAGTTTAATAGTGGCGGTAGTGGCGTCAGCCATATCCATTTATCTTCTGATCCTCATGGATCAGCGAGCTTCGGTATCCACCACATCAACCAGTCAAAATCCAGCATGGCTGTCTTTTTAGTTGGAAGCGGAGCTACGGCAACCACAACCTCCGAGCCTGACGGGATGACCTCCTTCTAAAGTTTTATTATTTGAACAACAATCCTGGAATAGTTTATCACTTTTTTTGTCTTCCTTCTCTTTTGTTGTGGTAAATGTAGCTGACTGTTAGCCACCATAGCGCTAAGCTGAAGCTAATGCTTCCATGACCCACAATGAAATGATCGGGTAGTTGACAAAACACTTGATCATGACACAAAGTAGTCTATACCATTAGAACCTTTTTGTTTGCATCTACACTTTCGTCAAACAAATGGACACCTTTTCAAGGGTTAGGGTCACGACACTATGACCTTGTTTGATTTTACCTGAGTAGCACAATTACCAACGGTGTCCAAAATATATCAAGCTAACGTGTGGGTGTTCCCTGACTTGGAGGTAATTGGCTCCTGTTGTGACTAGTCTTGTGATTGGTGGGTGTGGTCATTTTGTAGTGGGTGTGGCCTTGGTTTTATCTAAGTAGCAAAATATTCTAAGAGCAGTGTCTGTCTGATCATCTGTGTGTTGCTAGACTTTGAGTGCTCCAGGTTCGCCCATGTCTAACCAAACTCCTAATATGAATTTGTAAGTCAGGGTGTTCCCTTCCATCTTAGTTTGTCCAGTTACTCGTCTTGTGGTTGGTAGATACAAGTGTTTGTGAACTTCTCCCTATCTTACGTCTAAAATTACTGGAAAGGTGAAGGGGTTCCTTACTTCTGGAGGATTCTCTTTGTGATTAGTCCTGTAGCTGGCAGATATGAAGACTGACGTTGGGGTAATCCCTGGCTGAGGTTTAGCCAGTTAGACGTGACTACCTTTCATGGCATTAACCCTGTTTGAGGACTGACATCAGTCAAAGCATTAAAGCATTCACAAGCTCTGCCTCTTGCTCTAAAACTAAAGGATTCCTTTGCTAATTGATGGACCTTGTTAGCAATAGTCTTGTACCTCGTGAAAATGGCCTTGTTCCTGTCTTGGGACTTGATAGCAAACTAAGGAAAATGTTTTCAGGTGGACATTTTGGCTCCTGTTGTGAAGAACTGGACGGCTGGAAGATTAACTAGTGAAGAGTCAATAGAACCCAACAGGATTCAGACAAGTTAGTCATCACCGTTTGAAAGCACTTTAAGCTAAGCTAGTTTAATTGAGGGAACTATTAAACCATAATGGAGACTTGTGCAATGAAAACCTTCACATCACCACTTATCAAAGTTAAAGTGCTCGTCACGTCTTTCTCAAGTCTTTTGTATGATTTAGAGGTCTTTATGCTGACTTGTTACTCTTGCTATGCAGTCTTCCCAAGATGCTTCCTCCTGTTTGGTTGACATGACAACCGACGGAGGGTTTTAATTCTTCTGATTTGCACATTATTTGATGAAGTCTCAACTGCCTTGTGGGGTCCACCATGTCAGGGATGGAATGACTAACATTTGGAGAAAGAAGAAGAAATAAGAGATGGTTTCTCTCTGCTGACTTCAAACCAACAGCCTTCTGACCTGCATAACCTTGAGTAAGTCCAACTGGTGCAAGTACCTTTACTACAGTAACCTATGACGAGGCTCTCAGGCGCCCCCTTAACAGACGAGACTGAACTGCGTGAATGAGGAAGTTGGACAGATTTGATCGAATGGACAAAACAGACCTTCAACGCCTCAAAAGCTGTCTTATTTACTTGTTGTGTTGTCATCAATCCATTGAGAGCAAGTTGGGGTTTGAAGCCAGAGCCTTGTCTTAACATTGTCTCATATTGAATTTGAAGGCAGGTCAACCTGTGAAATAGAGCATCTCTCAAAGAACTCATACCTCTGCTTGATCCAAACTAATCACCTGATCCTGAGAAGAAAAAGCACTGCTGTCAAGAGTTAGAATCCATCAGGAACTTACTGTCAGTGGATTCTCGATATCTAGAAACTCCGCCACTGATTGGCTCATTGTCGTCATTGGTTGGGTTGTCTAGAAGTAAGTTAGGTTTTATCAAAGGAGTGATGGTTGGCCAGGCAAACCAATCAGAAGCAGAGTAGGTAACCCAACCCTTCAACAACCTAGGTTACTACGTTTGGGGTCAGGGTTCCCAATCAGCACAGGAAGTCTGTTCAAGTCAGCAACTAAGGATCCACAGCACCTTATTTCAGTAGAAGCACATTAGAATGGGGTCGAACCTGCTGACTGTCTGCTGGTGTTAAAATATATTAACGTTATTTACAAGCTGAACACGTCCAGCAGTCGGTTGCCTCGCTGTGGTCGGAAATGTTTCAAGTGTAAGTTTTTCTGATTAAAAAATTATAGACGCTCAAATAAACTAATGTCTACACTGGTTTTGTATATTTTTGTTTTGTTTTTTTTTACATCTATTGTATGGAACGACAGCTCTGGGGTTGTATTTTATGTGCTAACCTGTAACCTGACTTCTAAACATATATGGACTTTAAGTTGTTTTGTTTGTAGTTCTAAAAAGAAGCTTTCTCCCAAAAGAAAAATGATGACTCAGCTGTTCCTCCATCAATGGGAATATTCTGTTTGGAGTTTTCATTGTTTTCAGATGCATTCTCTGATGCATTTCTGTTCAGTTATTTTTGTATTTTCTACTGTTTCTACTGTTATTAATATTCTATTGTGTACATGTTGATCTGCCCTGAGATTATTTGTTTCACGTGTGTGACCCCGCCCATAGCTAACCAGAGCACCAACAACGGAATGCTAACTGGTTTTAGGAAACAGGGATACAACAGAGTTTGAGTTTTGTCGAATATTTGAATTTTGTACAACAGATTTTGGTCGACACAAACAAAGCTAACATTGGATTAATTTAACTGCTCTGGTGTGTAATCCCTTTAAAGCCTTGTACTGTAGCTTCTCTAGAATAGGAGCCAGTTGTCTTTGACTACACATAGCCTCCTGCTAACTAGCATACCACTGAGATGTTATCATGAGGTCTTCTTTCTTATCCTTACAAACTCGTTTTTATTCCAACTGACTGTTGTTTGAAACAGTCTGGATGTGGAGTTTCTGCCAAGGCTACATCTGTAAGTGGACTTTCTCTGCTGTGTCCCTCTGGCCCTGAGCATTCTGGGATGTTCTCCGTCTGTTGCTGAATATATTCCAGTTCCCTTTTCTTATCTGTGTGTATTTATGTAAGATATTTTCCAGTCGTGTAAATACTCTGAATGATGTACCTCGTGGTATACCTTCACTCATGTATACTGTTAGCGTATAGATCACGACCCGGTTATGACTCCCAGCATGTGGTCCAGTCCCGCAGACCGACGTTAGCGGAGTGCATCCCAACATGTCCGTTCATGAGGGGCAGAATGATACGACCAGATCCTGAATAAAGTGCTGTAAACTGTTCTGTCTAACCGATAGCTCCATCCTTTCACTTCAGCAGAAAACGTCAGCTAGCTCGTGCTAGTGTTAGCTTGAATCAGTTCATCATCATCAGTCATCTTATAGCCGCTCAATGTGACCAACCAGTCAGGCAACAGCCTACATTAGATTTTAAGCAAAAAAATAAAGTTATAATTTTTCAAACTTGTAAAAAATTATCCAACAATATCTGGTCATAAAAATGTAAAAACAAAATAAATTTAAGCGTCCACAGAGACTCCCTGACTTCATAAGATGTGAGTTGTGCTGTTTATATTTTTATATCACTATTACCAACCACAAATAAATAAAATAAGCATGTGGAAAAACAAATCCATAACTTTGATTGTCTGAAATTTTTTTGTTTTCTAGAAACTGATGGCATCATCACATGTCCTCTGTACAGGTCAGGCTTCGTGTGTGTTGTTTAGGGTTAGCTCAGCAGCGACAGAGCTAACGTTAGCATGAATGAAAGCTTGTGTGTGACCTATGCCTAGTCTGTAATGAAACTAAAATACGTTTTACCAGAAACCAAACTGATTGATCCCATCATGTAATTGGTTCAGAAGATGCTGTGGTCTGATGTTTAAGAACACCTCCAGACATTCTGATTTGCTAACTGATCCTAAACCACGCCCACCAAGCTTGTGATTTGTTTAAACTCAAACAGGTTGTGATAGTTTCAGCCCCACCTAGTGAGGAAGAGTTGCTGGTCGTCCTCAGTTTTAGCTTTTCTAGCGCTAACGTAGCCTTGTGTCTGTTGCCTGGCGCCAGGTGGGCAGGACCTGTTGTGTTTTGTCTAGCGGGGGGGTGGGCGGGACCTCGTGTCTGTTGCTTTGCGGCGGGTGGGCGGGGCCTCTTGTCTACGGTGGCGTCGCAGAAGAGATGACGTGAAGGCTTCTGGTTCATGTTGAATCTGTTTTATAATAATTAACACAAATCTCTTCCACTTTATTGTTTATGTTAAAAACTTGACAGAAATTAATAAACTTTTTTAAAAATGTGCCACAAAAAGGTAATTAATGTTAAATCCGATTCTCTAAATGATCACAGTCAATGTTTTGTGTAAAGGTTTTAAAGTTTTATCTATTGACTGAAGCAGTATCGTTCCTTGTTGAAGTTTAATACTGACGATTTACAGGTTTCAACCTTGTGTAAATTCTGTTCAGTTTTATTTTTATTAACATATTCTCAAGTTTTATTACTTCATGTTTCTGTTATCTTCTGACTCCATTTTTGTCTCCATTAAAAATTAACTTTTCATAAAATAAATTATAATTTCTTTATGGTGAAGTTTGTCGAGTCAGAACGTTATTTAAAGACCGTTGTTTGTCAGATCGTTATTTATGTAATTATTTGTCTGTTATTTGTGTAATAACGTCACTGATAGCCTGGTTTTATCCCGGGTTGCTGATTGGTTGTAATCACCCTTTGATTTATGTTGTCAGTATATCAAAATGACGTCATATTTTTGCTCTATAAACAGAGATTAAAACTCGTGTGTCAACGTTTCCTGACCGGAAGTCGTTCCTTTAACAATAGAAATAGCATCGCTTAGCTCACCTCAATCCTCCGGGTGATTCTTCTTCTACGACTCTGGACGGTTCTGTCAAATCTCCCGCGCGGCGGCAACGAATTTCTGTCGGTGTAACGCTCAAAGAAGTCCGAATGGAACCAAGTACTACACGTAATAGTTCCGCCACAGGAACAGTGGGGGGTGGGGGTGGGGCTAACGTCAATGGACATTCACCTGCTTTGAACCACGTCATGTTTTTATTCTCACTACATCCCGCTTCAAAGTGGTGATGTATTGTAATTGTCAGCGTGAACTTGTGTGTCTGTGTAGGTTCTCAGTCATCCAGATCATGGTTATCCAAAAGCTGTTGAGTCGATCCACTGGACGTTAAGAAATTTCTTGAAGACGTTTTGTCTCTCATCCAAGAGACTTATTCAGTTCAGAGAGTGGCTGATAATGTCGCAGCTTATAAACTCTGTGGGGTGTGGTCAGTGCTTTTCACATTCCAACGACCGCCGTTAAACCTGTCTGGCTCTTCAACGATTGTTGATGGGGGTGTCAAAGGGGGTCGTTGAGATGAGAGTTACACCTTTGTATGCTAATTAGGGTCATTAGCATGAGACCCATCACCTGGGTCAATCCGCTGAGACAATCATTTGGGAGTTTCGAAAGGACATGATTATAAATGGGAGAAAGGTGATGTGAGATCTGTGTCCTGAAATGAGTGTCGCTCATCCTTGAGGTGAAGGAAGACTGCCGAGTCCTGACCTGATATGTTGGCTCTTCTGTGTTGAGCCATGCGTCTGTGTAGTGGTTGTTTGGTTTCCCCTATGTAGACATCTGAGCATTCCTCGCTGCATTTAACTGCATACACCAGATTGCTCTTCTGACTGTGTGGTGTGGGGTTTTTTGGGTGGACCACTCTTTGTCGGAGGGTGTGTCCCGGCTTAAAATACACAGGGACCTTGTGTTTGTTAAAGATCCTCCTCAGCTTTTCAGACACTCCAGACACATATGGGATCACTATACCATTGCGCTTGCTCTCTTCCATCCTCACTGGGTTGTTCTCCTTTCTGGATCTTGCGTGAGCTTTCACGAAGGTCCAGTCAGGATATCCAGAAGTTTTTACTTGTGTGTCCAGTCAGGATATCCACACGTGAACTTGTGTGTTCGCCTGTTGGTTTGTTAGTCCACCAAATATCTTCCCAACGGTTGCAGATAGAACGATGAATCAAAAACCACATTACTCAGGCAGCAATGGGGATGAAAATGAGATGATGACCTTGACCTTGAGAAAACTAGGTCAAGGTCAAATTTCAACTTTTGTACTCTCAGGAGCCGGATAAAAAATAGAAAGACGAGGGAGAAAGCCAGTCTAAGACCATAGATCAAAGCTAGTGCTTTGATCCATGAGACTAGCTTTGATCTTTGACCTATGCAGGTTAGAAGTAGATCAGGGTAAGTCACTAGATGTTGCAGTCTGTGACTTCCTTGTTGTAGTTATTATTTGAAGGTTATTTATCGACATATTGAGTTTTTATTTCAGCCCCGCCTCTTTAAACTCCTACAGAACTACTCTTTTTTTAAACCTCATATTTCAGACTGCAGATATTTATCAAAGCCTTTCTCTGGTTTCCTCTGAGCTGCTTTGAAAGTGAAACCAGGTTCGTTCTCCATCCATCACCCTGAACAGAGAACCATCTGGTCTCCTGCGGGTCCTGCTGGCCACTCCTCAGGCCGGTTAATCCTCCTCTGGTCTCACTTCAGCCAGAATGAACAGCAGATCCAGATCATAGTCCAAGAAATTTCTGTCAATTAAATATCAATTTGAACATCGAGGCCCGAAAACATCCACATTTTTCAAAATGTTCCTTATTTTGAACATTTTGTCATCTCTGGGTCTTAATTTTACAGGAAACACACTTTACGACCATCCAGACCCAGACGACCTCTGTCTAGATCTTGATCTTTTGGACGCTTCACATCAGGTAAACCTGAGAATTCTATCCTATCACAATGGACCAGGAACAGGTAGTGGCTGTCATCAAACACACAGGTAACACAATAAGCATGACAGGACGTGTGTGTGTAGTGCTGAAATCATGCTTTATTAAATCAGAAATGCATAAAACTCAAGGAGGATGAAAACAATTCGACACCAACAGATCAATTAAATCAAAGCTCGGGGTGATGTCTTCTATCTCACGGGACGGGGCGTCGCTGCGACGACGAAAGACCCCCTGACAAATGACACGGTGAAATGTCTACAAGCTACAAACACACACACTCCAACACAGCAACATGCTAGCGAGCTATCCTCCGAGAGATGGCGCTGCTTCTGCACAGCAGAGCCGCTCTGACGTTCCGTCGGTCGATGGCCAGGAGGTGTTCGGTTCGCGTCAGTCGGCCGTCCCGTGCCAGAAGCAGCGCTCTTCTTTAAAACCACCGAGACGCCGGGAGTGCAGGCCGCTCGCACTCCAGCGGGTCATCGAGTGTGGTGTTATGACACGGTCAGTCTGAGCGCAAGGCCCAGTTGCGCTGCTAACATGAGGGTGATGCTAACAGCGCTCAGGGTCTTATGCTCACGGTACAACTCATAGGAAACTGTAAAATGTCCTAAAAACAACTTAGTCTTTCAGTTTTTGGTTCACATCGTCAACAGGGAGCCGCTCTACCCGTTGAGGCAATCTTAAAGACGTCAACTTATCGTTGAGGCACAGAGTTTTGTTTCTGTTTGACAGGGTATTCGTTCCAGCCGGAACTTTCTCCTGTTAAAACTTTTGCTCTTTTGTTTCAGTTAATATTATTGTCATAAATAACAAGGCATACATTTCCCATAACCGTTCAATTCGGCTATATACATTATGTACATGTCACAGAAAAGTGGTTCAAAAATCCTAAGTCATAATTGTCCAATATGGCACATTTTTATAACAACTTTAGACTTTAGTCTAGTTTGGCATAAATTAATGTCAAGTTTGGTACAAAAATAGTTCATATTTACAAGAACAGAAATCCAGATGGTGATCAAGTATTACAGCTGCTAAATCACTAAATCAAAAGGTTCTGGATGAGGGAAACGGGGGGAGAAATTCAAATTTTTCTTTTTACATGGACCGAATGTGAACATTGACAGTCGCATCTTTGGAGCCGAGCTCGTTGGACAGTCGGAGAGGTTGCACTCCTGCATTGGACTTCTTGAGGATGGAGAGGTCGGATGTGTTTTCCATGTGGTTCTGGTCGGTATGGATCTGACTGGACTGGATCCACTGGACCAAGGGTGCAGGGTCCTCTGAGCGATACTCCTCAGAGATTTCAAGTTTCCCAACCTGAGACAGAGCCTGCACATCAGGAAGATATCCAGTCATTAAGCAGCGCAAATATATCGCACACAGAACCTGTAAATAAAAAAAAAATCATATTATGAAAGGTCCAATAGTTGGATAAAAAGTTACCTGATCTTCCTTCATCCATGCAGGTTTGGGTTCTCCAGTCACGTTCACTGACCGTTGGACCTTGGAGTCTCCCGTAGAGACGGACTTGTTTTCAGGAACTGGTGACCTGATTGGAGTAGTCAGTGGTTGTTTCTCCAATGGAGTTGGGGATTTGGGAGTGGGTGACTTTGGTGTTGGGGATTTTGGTGTTGGGGATTTTGGCGAGACTGGAGACTTAACTCTCTGTGGTGACTTGACTGGCTCAGGTGATTTGACTCTCTGAGGAGATTTGATTGGTTCGGGGGACTTGGCCTCTGGAGAGGTTACTTTGGGAGGGGCAACTACCTTCTCTTTGGACTCTGACTTGCGGATCGTCAGAGTGAAATGGGCCTCCTGTTTGCCCCCAGCATTCTCTACCACCAAAGTGTAACTGCCTTCATCAGATGTCTCAACCGCTGCAATCTCAAACTGGGAGTTGCAGTGAGTGGAGACGATGTGGTGGCGGGCAGAGGGACCAACAACCTCTCCTTCATGCATCCAGGTGACAGATGGTGCTGGATCACCATCCATGTCACAGTCAAATCTGGCCACAGCACCCTCCTCCACCGTCAGGGAGTGTGGCTTGTTCAGGATCTTGGCAGGAACACCTTGCTTCTCTCTTGGCTTCTCGACAACTGTGGTGGACGCCTTGACAGTTTTGATCACGGTTTCCTGAACCGTTGTTTTAGAGGATACATGGTACACCTCCGTTCTGGTCATCTCGGGCAGATGGGAGGACGGAGGCTCCTCATCTTTGCGGAGAGAAGAGAAGGACGCATATTCTGCTCCGGCGACATCCAAGGTGGCGTAGTCCGAAGTCTCTCCCTTGGCGTTCCTGCAGATCACACGATAAGTTCCAGAATCTTCCGTCACACAGTTGATTATCTGCAGCGTCAGAACCCCACTAATGTTGGTCATGTGGTATTTGCCACTCTGATGAATCTCTTTTCCATTGTGGAACCACTTAACCTCGGGTTCTGGCTTGGCCTGGACATTCAGGGTGAAACTCGTGCTGGAGCCGTAGGGTACACGATGGGATCGCATTCTGATGGTCACACGCGGGGCGTGGTCAAGGCTAAAAGGAGCCTGCGTCACCACCTCCACCTTCCTCTCCACCGATCGTCTCTCCGATCGGATGGCTTGCTTCCTCTCCTCATATCTAGACGCGAAGTCCACTTTTGAAAGGGTCATGTCTGTCTTGGCAGCCTTTCCTGGTGTCGGAGATCTCTGGGGCTCAGGCATTGGAAGTTTCTTGATTGGTTTCGGGATAAATTCTGAGGTAAAACCAGTGAGGTACTCGGACTCAACGGCCTCAGAGACTTTCGCCATGCTGACTGTGGTTTCCTTCGTGGAGACTCGAGTCTTCTCCTCAAACTCCATGCGTTTGAGTTCACTCTTGTAGGAGGAGATTCTCTGAGCTGTTGTGTGTGGACGCAGCAGCTCCTGGTCTTCTCTCTCTTCGTACACCCTTTGCTTCTGTCTTGGAGCTTTGTGCGTGACTTTATCATGACGCCTGCGGAGATCCACGAAACTGGGGCCGGCTTCGTATTTAGAAGGAATTCTGTAGGAGTCATACCGATGGACTTCTTCTCCTTCTTCATCATCGCTGTAGAATCTTCTTGGTGATGAGGGCCGTAAAGCAGAGAGCTCGAAGCGCACTGGACTGAGGCTCGGTGGAGAAGCAGAGTAACCGAGTTCCAGCTCTTCCTCCAGACGAAGCCTCTCCTCCTCGGTTCTCTTCATGGACAAGTACTCCCCAACAGGAAGCAGCAACTCCTCATCTGACAGGTCACCCAGGGACCTTCTCCTGATCCTGTGGTAGGCTTCCATCTCAGGAGAAGGAGTGCGCTGCCTTGCAGGCCTTACAGTCTCCAGGTCATCCTGAGTCATGGATGAAATGCGCCACTTGGGCTTATACTGGTCCTTTATCCTGATGGGCACTTCGTAGAACTGCTCCCACCTAGACAGGCGAATCCTCTTCATCCTCTTCTGTTTGATTTTTTCCATTGGTTCAGGGAACTCGTACTGGTCCCTCAGCTTCTTGTACCATTTCATGTCAGAGAGCGGCTTGAAATGTTTGATTTCAACATCCTCCTCAAGAACAGCTGGGTTGACAACGCGAGGCGTAGGGACGACGTAAGGCATACGTAGCCTCTTCTCGTCAGCTCGCTTCTTCCTCTCCTCCTCTTCTTTCTGTTTCTCAGCCTCCGTTTTCTCGCCCTTCTTCGTGGTGACGGCGGGTTTGAACATGGTGGCCGCCTCCCTGACCGCTTGGACCGCTGCTGGCGGTAGAGGAGCAACAACGGTACCCGTCAAAATCTGTGACAGCCGCACCTTTTTGTCTAGTTCCTCCTTTCCAGCTAAGGATTTCTTCTCCTCTGTGGTGGCCTCGTATTCCTTCTTTACATGAGTTGTGCGTTCCACTTTGAGTGTGGCTTGGCAACTTGCAGATCCGGCAGAGTTGGTTGCAGTGACTCTGTAAATGCCAGAATCCTCAGGCAGTGTGTCTCTCACATGAAGGATGAAGTAATCCAGACCTTCATGGACAACCTCGATAGATGGTCCAAAGGCTAAAGGCGTGCCATCTTTCTCCCACTTCAGTGTAGGGTGGCCAGACACTCTGATCTCAAAACGTACGTTCTGGCCCTCCTTGCACTCGATGTTTGCAAGCAGGCGTTTGAACATCGGCCTCAGGGTGAGGTCCGCTGGTTTAGGTCGGGGAACAACGGTGAGACGAGCCTTGCAGCTGTCATCGCCATACCTGTTGCGGGCCACAACGCTGTACTCAGCATCATCCTCTTCATTAAGGTTGTGGATAATCATCTGGTACAAGCCCTTGTCGGTGGTGAAGTTGTACTTCCTGTCATCGTCTCCAGGGATGAGCTTCTGTCCAGATTTGTGCCAGATGACACGAGGATCAGGGTGAACAGTGATGGTGACGCTCATGCGCACATCCTCACCGATGTAGGCTGTACGGTTCACCAACGGTAGAGTGAACTCAGGTGGCTTCTGGAGCATTCTGGCGGTGTCCACTCTGCGCTTCGTCTTCTTGACCACACGGGCGGTGAAGAAGTCTCGGTAAGATCTAACGCTGCTGACGAACAGTTCGGCATAAGTGCTGTCCTCTCCATACTCATTGACAATCTTGCATCTGTAGGTACCATCGTCGGCTCTGGTCACCTTGTTGATGGTGATTACAGCCCGACCATCTTCGTATTCGATCTCGTATTTGTCACCAGCTTCAAGTTGCCTGACACCGCAGTACCACGTAACTTCAGTGGTACTATCATAGTTTTCAATATTGCAAATAAATTTCACGTTTCCACCCTCATTCACCACAGCATGGCCAATCTGTCCTCCAACAGGACCGTTTTCAAAAGGAGCAATTTTTACCTTGGCAACAAAGACGCCGCGCTGAGACCTGATCGAACCGCCACTAGCAATACGGGCTCCAGAGACTACCGTGTTCCACTCCTTCCTCACCATCATCTGGTAGTATCTCTTATGCCGGCCAGACGGGATTGCTCTGGTGCTGATCACCTCTGTCGGCTTGGTCAGCCAAGGATGTGCCAGAGCCTCGGCAGCAGTCATACGATGCTTTCGTTCTTTAGTCATCAGGCGGTCTGTGAAGTCTAACGCCTCAACACTGACCTGCTTGAAGGACTCATCATCGTAGCTGTAGGCTGCATTTGAGATGTTGTCGATCATTTGCTGATTGGTTTCTGCTGTGAATGGATTGAGGCCACTCAGGAGAACATAGGCAAGGACGCCCACAGACCACATGTCAGTGACGGTGCTGACAAGGTCACACTGATGAATCTCAGGGGCAGCGTACTCCGCAGTGGTATACTGGATCTTGATCTGGTCTCCAGGAGTCAGGTGTCTAGACTGACCCATCTCAATGATTTTCACGTTAGAGCTTGTTCTGGTTGTGTACACGATGTTCTCAGGTCTGATATCAAAATGTCCATAGCTCTGACTGTGCAGGAACTCAAGTGCGGAGCATATCTGTCTGATGTAGTCGACAATCACACGCTCATTCAGCTCAAACTCAGCTGTGCTGAGGCACTCAAAGATGTCTGGTCCAGAGATGAAGTCAAAGATCATCACCAGCTCTTCAGGACTCTCAAAGGACTGGTGAAGGAGGAGGAAGTTGGTATGTCTGGCCAGTTTCAATGTTGCTATTTCCTTCTTAACAATGGCTTGATCAGCGCCTCTCACTTTAACAAACTTGGCCATGTAGGTCTTCTCAGAACTGATGTCAACGCAGCGGTGGACAATGCCAAACTGCCCTCTACCCAATTCCTCTGCAATGGCATATTTGTTGTGCAGATTCTTGGCCTCAGAGTGTTGAGGCTTTTCTCTTGGCACAGATCCAGTGTCATCAACCTCCCGATCATAGAGCAGAACTCTTGACTTGTCCTCTTTGGTCATGACGGGTCCACTGGTCTCAGACGGAGCACTCTGTCCAAATTTATTCTCAGCTATGACCCTGAACTGATAGCTTGTTCCTCCAAACAGATTGATGACAGTGTAGCGGGCATCACGAGACTGGGCGACACGCTGCCATCTCTCAGCAGTGGTGGGACACTTTTCAATGATGTAGTTGATTACCTTGCTGCCACCATTGTTTGCTGGAGCCACCCAGTTCAGTGTGACAGAATCTCTGGAGACGTCACTGGCTTTGAGGCCACGAGGAGGATCAGGAACGTCGGCTACATCCAGTTCCACCGTCTGCTGGTCAATGCCAAATCGGTTCTTTGCACAGACGATGTAGAAACCAGCGTCCTTCTTCTCCACTCCACTGGGGAACACCAATGAAGTGAACGACCTGGTAACAATGACCTGGTAGTGGCCATTGCTGTCAATGAGATCCTGTCCCTTCTGCCACGTGATGACGGGATCTGGTTTGCCACCGAAAGGAATCTTGATATTCACCACTTCTCCACGCAGGGCAGGAATGGCTTCTTTGTCCTTCAGGTTCTTTGGCAGATGAATCTTAGCAGGAACTAGAAATGAGAGAAATTATTAAAAATGTAATTTGAGAGTTAACAGTATTTCTAGAAACCAGTGGCCTTTGTGTGGAAAATGAGTATCTTAAAAGCTTACCTTCAACATCCAGCGAGATTGTGGCACAAATGGAGCCTCCCTGGTTGGTAGCCCGGATCTGGTACACAGTGGAATCTTCCTCATCAGCCTCTACAATGACCAGCTGGTGATAACCTCCCTTGAACTCTTGGATCTTGATCTTCTTTCCATCAGAATGGATTTCTTTTCCTCTTCTGAGCCATTTAATCACAGGCTTGGGCTGTCCTGTGATTTTGCAGACCAGAGTAGCATTGCTCTTGTACTTGACACTCATGTTCCTGAGCTCTTCCTTGAAGGCAGGAGCACGTATCTCAACGGCTGTGGTTGGAACAATTGGAGTGGTTTCCTCACTGTAGTCACTCTGTCCACCAAGGTTCTCGCACTTCACACGGAAGATGTACTCTACGCCTTCCGTGAGACGCTTGACAGAGAATACTGTCTGTTTGATCTCGTCTGGGGTCACCGGAGTCCAGTCGCTCCATTCTTTCTTGTCCTTCTTGTGCTTCTTCTCCAGACAATAGCTCTTGATCTTGGAGCCACCATCGCTGAGCGGAGGTTTCCACGAAACCACGCAGGAGTCCTTGGTGATTCCAGAAACAGCCGGCAACTGAGGTGGTGATGGTCTCTCTGTGGACAGGACAATGTCCTTCAGTAACCAACTTCAGCGACTGCACAAAGCACTCGGGTCTCTTTATATGGCGAATCAAACTTACCTAGCTGGCTCTTGATCAGAATAGGAGAAGTGAGCTCCAGTGGTTCGCTGTTACCGTAGCGATTCTGAGCGTATACACGGAAGAAGTATCCAGCGCTGTCAAGGAGGTTGAGCACACGGCAAGAGGTTCCGTTGATGGATGAAGACACAAGCTCCCACTCGGTACCTTCCTTGTCCTCACGTTTCTCCACAATGTAGTTGGTTATCATACAGCCTCCGTCATCTTTGGGAGGCTTCCAGCTGATAATGACAGAGTTCTTCAGGAGGGCATCCAGAACAATGGGACCCTGAGGCATGTCCGGTTTGTCTGGAAATAGAGGATTGAGATATACATCATGAAGGTAAGATAAGCTTTCAGCGTTGTTGCAGTCACTGCAGTAAAAGTTCAAAAACTTACCGTAGATCTCAACATTGAAGGCAGTGTCGGCCCTGCCAAAGTGGTTGTGAAGTCTGATCCTGTATTTTCCTCCGTGGACTCTGCGTTGTACGTTCTTGATGATCAGGTGTGTATAGTGCTCAGTTGTCTCAATGCTAATGTCCTCTGTGTTCTCCAAGGTTCTCGCCTCATGCAGCCATGTGATCTTTGGCTGAGGACGACCAATGTAGACGGCGTGGATGCGCAGAGTTGTTCCCAGCCCAGTGTAGTAGGTTTCCTTCAGAGGGTAGTCAGGATGGAAGGACGAAGGAGCCTCCAACACCAGGATGCCTGCAGTCTCTGCTTCTCCGGCGTCGTTGATGGCCTTGCATGTGTACTCTCCTTCATCCTCCTGCTGGTCGGTCATTATAGACAACGAGTGGTTGCGCCCATCAGAGCTCATTTCGTACTTGCGAGACTCAACTATCTCCTTGCCAGCATGATACCACTTGATCTCTGGGACAGGTCTGCCAATAATCTGGCACTTCATGACAGCGGGCTGACCCAACTTGGCCGTCACTTCATCCATTTCCTTCCTAAGGCTGGGTTTACTTTCCACTGTTGGGACAAAACAGCATTCAGGAAACTTGCATTAGCGTGGTTTAAACCCTGCAGAGCGACTTTTACACCGTATTTCAGGGTGCTCACCACTCAGCTTCGTCTTGATGCAGGTGGCGGTCCTACGAGGCCTACTCATTCCGGTCTCATTCTCAGCAAACACCCTAAACTCGTACTCCATGGCCTCAGCCAATCCAGGCATCGTTAGCTCCATCTCCTTCTGCCTCTGCCTATTGCATTTCTTCCAGGTGCTCTCAATGGACTTCCTGTACTCCACCCAGTAGCCCAAGACCTCCTTTCCGCCGTCACACTCTGGAGCTTGCCAGCGGATGGTGATGAGGTTGTTTGTCACATTCACTGTGTCAATCTCACCTGGTTGGCTTGGCTTGTCTGGAAAGACACACAAAACAATGAGTTAGCACTTTGTGAACAATTCTGTAGAACCAATTAACGGATTGTATGTCACATCTTAAGTAGATAATTAACTACAAAAAGAGACCAACCAAATGGATCTTTGCATGTGACTGGGTCAGACGCAGGTCCAGCTGCACTTTCACCAATGCTGTTAATGGCTACAATGCGGAACTGGTAGTCTGCATCAGGAGTGAGTCCAGACAAAGTGAAGATGGTAGAGGTGATCTTGGTTTCGTGTCGTGACCAAGTCTCACTGGATACCAGCTTGTACTCAATAAAGTAGCCAGAGATGGCAGAACCACCATCGTCCTTTGGTCTGGTCCAGGCTAATGCCACAGAGCTCTTTGTAATGTCCATAATCTCTGGTGGGGTGCTTGAGGGTTCTGGGGGACCTGGTTTGGAAATATTGAACCGTTACTGATTGATCTGATGATTTTCACGAAAACTTAAAGGTGAGGACAGGAATACTTACAGAGAGGAGTCTTGGGCACCAGTGGCTGCTCAGATTTCAGAGAAGAACTGACACCAAAGGAGTTCTCAGCTGTAACCTTGAAGAAGTACTCTGTTCCCTCCTTCAGGCCCTTGACAACCACCTGAGTGTCGGTCACTCTAGAGTCAACGGTGTACCATGCATTCCTGGCTGCCTCGCGTCTTTCTATGATGTAACCCAGAATATCTGAGCCGCCGTCATCTGCAGGCACCTTCCATGACACCTTGACAGAGTTTGCCTGGATGTCCTCAAAGACCATTGGTCCCTCTGGAGCACTTGGGCGTCCGATGACCTTCACCTTGATTTGGGCCTTCTTCTTGCCAACCCTGTTCTCTAGCAGGAGGTCGTACAGGCCAGAGTCACTCCTCTCAGCTCCCTTGATCACCAGCTCGCAGGTGTCTTCAGTGGTAGCAATCATGGCCTTGGCAGAAACTAGTCCGCTGTCCTTTGACCACTTGCAGGTTGGTGAAGGTTTACCCTTAACAGGTACAGAAAGTCTAACCACTCCTCCCTGACGGACCACGTAAATGTCTTTGTATTTGAGCTCCAGATCATAATCAGGAGATTCTGGGGAAAAATGCAGAAAAGTCAAGTTTCATTCTAAGGCAGTTCAAAACAGATGCAAACAATCTTTCTTCAGGCATGCTTACCAAGCATCTCTGTTACAGTGACAGTTCCAGGAACCTCAGCAGCCTCTCCAGAACCACCAGCATTGCAGGCCATGACACGGAATTTGAGTTCCTCTCCTTGTGTCATGTTGGTCAGTGTATACTCGCAGATCAGAGATGGGGTTGTGTTGCACTTGATCCAGGCCATGGTGCCCACCTTCTGCATCTCAATCAGGTACCCATCAATTCTTGCGTCTCCTTCTTCATCAGGAGGACTCCAAGCCAGGGACACAGAAGACTTGGTGGTATCAGTGATCCTTGGGTTCTGAGGACAGCCAGGTGGATCTGTGAAGGATAAGAAGCATGTCAGCAAGACTGAAGCCGCCTACTTTTACGATGAAGGCATAAACTTAATATTTAACCTCAAATAATTCTCGTACCAATTGGATCTGTTGCCACTGCTGGTTTGGATGGTAGACTTGGTTTGCTCATTCCTCTAGCATTGATGGCAACAATTCTATGTTCGTACTCCAGACCCTCGATCAGCTCTGTTGACCTGTATCTGGTCATGGTGATGGGGTTCTTGTTTGCGCGCACCCATCTGTCAGACCGGACTTCCTTGCGCTCAACAATGTATCCAGAAACCTCAAGGCCGCCATCTTCTTCTGGTGGATTCCAGGCTGCGGTCATGCCGTCACGGGAAACATCAAAAATGGTTGGGCGACCAGGAGGTCCAGGGACATCTGTGGAGGAGAGGAAACATGTCACCATCATACTGTCTTCATATTCACTCCAGCAAAACGTAGAACCATAAAACTCCAAGTCTTACTGGTCAAGCTCCTACAGGTGACGATTTCAGACTGCAGGAAGTCTCCGGTGCCGTACCGATTTATGGCAGCTGCACGGAACACATACTCGTCTCCCTCAATCAGGTTCACAAACTTGAAGGTTGGTCTGCTAACAGAGTCACAAACAGGCACCCAGCCGGGCCTATGGGCGTCACGCTGCTCCACCACGTAGCCACTGATAGGAGCTCCACCGTCTCTGACTGGAGGATCCCAGCTGCATGTCACCGTGGTGGCATCAACTTCGTCAAACCTGATGGGTCCCTTGGGTTCATCGGGTTTAGCTTGGAAGAGGCAGAAGAAAGAAATATAGAAATGAACTTATTCTAGTTCAGTGCTTTCTGACTACAATTCCTGGTAAAACAAATCAGAGTTGGTCTCTTACAGAGGATGATGACCTTGATGACCTCGGTTATGACACCAACAGTGTTCTTCACCTCCAGGGTGTAGTCACCAGTGTTGTCGATGGTGGTGTCAGACATGGTCAGTTTGGAGAACTTGCCCGTGCTCTTGATCTTGACCCGATCGGTGACTTTTATCTTGTTATCATTGAAGAACCAGGAGCAGACGGGAGGAGGCCTACCAATGATGGGGAGGTCCAGCTCCAAAGACTTGCCAGCAAGGACGTTGACAACTTTCTGAGGAATACTAGAGATGTCCACTACAGGCATGACTAGAGAGGAAAAGATGAATAGACAAATACAAGTTTACATCAGTATGAAAATAATGTAATTTATACAACGTCTTTTGGCTGTGCCATTTTTCTGTCAGTGTTATGTGTATTTATTGTATCTCTTGTGAGCAGATGTCACCTGAATTTTCTCTTGGGATCATTAAAGTATCTATCTATCTATCTATCTATCTATCTATCTATCTATCTATCTATCTATCTATCTATCTATCTATCTATCTATCTATCTATCTATCTATCTATCTATCTATCTATCTATCTATCTATCTATCTATCTATCTATCTATCTATCTATCTATCTGGATGTTGAAACCAGTGGAGGAAGTAAATGTGAAGCTGGACTGTAGGAAGCCCCTACCTCTCTGTTCCTGTACAGTGACCGCTGTGAGGAGCTCTTTGGGTTCGCTGGCTCCTCTGCTGTTGATTGCTCTGATTCTGAAGAAGTACTGTTCACTTTCATTCAGCTTTTCGATGGTGTGCTCGAAGTCGGTCATCTTCAGTGTAGCCACTTTCATCCACTTGTCAGTTCCAAACTTGCATGCCTCGATGACATAGCCGGACAGTCTGTTGCCACCATCGTGCTCTGGCTTCTCCCAGCCCAGCGTGACGGTGCTCTTGGTGACATCGATCACCTCCAGCTTGTGTGGTGGCAGAGGCACCTCACAAACCAGAATGACGTCAGGTACCTCGCAAGGCTCCCCGATTCCATATATGTTCTCAGGGAGGACCCGGAAGTAATACAGCATACCCTCCATCAAGCCGTCGATCTTGTAAGTGGTCTTGCTGCACTTGGAGGTGACGGTCTTGTAGGCTCTCATGGAGGCTTCACGTCTCTCAATGATGTAGTTGTTGACAGGAGCGCCACCGTCCACTGCCGGTGCTTCCCATGAGATGGTTACAGACTCTTTGGTCAGCTCTTTGATCTTGATTGGTCCAGTTGGTCCAGGGGTATCTATCAAATTACATTTTGTTGAAACAGAACTTTTCCAAATGCTGCAGCATATCATGAAAGCCAGAGAACACGTAAGCACTCTCATGAGTTAAGAAAACCAAATTCCATTTTGACAGACTTACCATAGACCTTCACCAGAATGCTGACTTCCTGCTTTCCGGCTGAGTTTTCGGCCACCAGCGTGTATTTGCCAGCGTCATAGCGGTGGACCTTATCAATGATGAGTGCTGTGGATGTATTGGTGACTTCAATGAATCCTCGGTTCTGGAGGTCCACACCAGGCTTACTCCAGGTGAGAGCAGGGGCGGGACGACCGCTGACTTTAACGAACAGGCGCAGGGAGCCACCGGCGCGTAGGCAAATGGTCTTCTTCAGGTCGTCGTGGAGTTCAAAGTCGGGAGTTTCTGCGAGAAAAAGGGAATCATTTTGTCAGTCGCTTTTAGAGTTTTGATATTCAAACGCTTGATTAGACAGGGAGGGAGGACACGAAACAAGTGGCTGCAGGTGGGCGTAACACCATGTCAACCACTGTTGGACCGCCCTATCGGTACTGGTTCTACGTGAATATAGTTTAAATGTAGCTTTTTTAATAATGAACATTTTTTTCTATAAAGCTTGAACAATTGTCCTCTCAAAGACAACCTCTCTCTCTCTCTCTCTCTCTCTCTCTCTCTCTCTTTCGTGATACTTTTCCAAAGGGCTCACCAATCCTCTCCACTGGCTCGGTCTCAGCACAGGGTACGCTGAAGTCTCCGGTACCATTGACGTTGATTCCAGCGACTCTGAAGCAGTACTTTTTGCCTGCGGCGAGTCCGGTCACCACGTGTTCAGTACCACGCAGGGTCTTCTCGTGGGCCTTCTGCCACTCCTCTGCTCCAGCTTCCTGCATCTCCAGGATGTAGCCAATCACGTCAGCTCCTCCGTCGTCTACAGGGCGTGACCAGGCCAGGCTAATGCTATCGATGTGGGTGTCAGTGATACGTGGAATGGAAGGAGGAGCAGGGGTGCCTGAAAGGAGATACAGGAACAGATTAGTGTTGACAAAGATCTCCATACTCCTCTTATCACTGAGAGCCTCAGTTGTACAAACGGTTTGCGTTGACACGTACATGTGGGCACTCTGCAGGTAACGTAGAGGGAAACCTCGCTGGGCTCGCTCTCTCCGGCCTTGTTGATGGCCGTCACTCTGAACTGGTAGATGTTGCCTTCGGTCAAACTGCACACCTTCAGCGTGGTATTCAGGTGAGCGCCATCCCTGTTGACCTTAACCCAACGGGCACTCTTCCTCTCGCGCCTCTCCACAAGATAGTGGACCAATGGGCTTCCACCATCGCTCTCTGGCTTCAGCCACTCAATGGTCGCAAAGTCCTTTCCTGATGCCAAGATCTCTGGAGACCCCGGAGGAGTCGGCGCAGCTGCACGAAAGGAAAGTTTACGAGGAATGAATGATGTGTTTCATATCTTTATTTTAGGTTTGTGACGCAGTATTTCATGGTCGTACTCACTGAAAGTGTTTCTAGCAATCATTGGCTCTGACTGAAGGGGGACTCCAGCTCCATACTTGTTGACTCCCCTCACTCTGAAGAGGTACTCAGTGTTCTTAAACAGCCTGGTGATATTGCAGGTCAGCTCCTTGCACTCTGCATCCATGATGACCCAGTTGAGTCTGTTGGTGTCTCGTCTCTCTACGATGTAGTGGGAGATGTCGTCACCACCGTCCTCCAGAGGTGGCGCCCAGCTCAGAGTACATGACTCCTCAGTGATCTTGCTGATTCCGATGCTTCCTTGACAGACTCCCGGGGTATCTGGACAGAAAAACATGTACTCTGTGTTACCTATACTTTGGATAATTAACCCTAACCCTAACACTTAATTTTCGACATATGACATATCTTGGAACCTAAAACCTCTGATACTTACCGTGCACTTTGACGTTCACCTCAGCGGTCTTGGTTCCACTCACGTTCCTGACGGTCAGGATGTATTTTCCAGTGTCGTCTCTGTCACAGAACTTGATGATGGCCATTGCCTTGGTCGGGGTGTACTGCAGGTGGTACTTTTCACACAACTCCAGGTCTTTGTTGCCCTTGGCCCATGAACACTTGGGATCAGGTCTGCCTCCCACGGCAGCATCCAGAACCAGATCTGACCCGGCTCTGACTGTTACCATTTCGGACAGAAGTTTACTATCCAGCTGAGCCTTTGGAGGCTCTGTTGGTAGGAAGAAGAAAAACGGACTTGAACACACTGTGCGTAGTTGATTAAATTTATATCTATGGGACATTAAGTCTTATCCCCTATGTTTATGAAAGCACAGCAAGAAATCCAGAACATACCAAAGTCAGTCTTGCACTGAACCGAGCCGGTGGACTCTGAGGGGATGCTGAACACCTGGTTGGCATTCTTGGCGATGATTCTGAACTCGTAGGGTTCTCCCTCTCCCAGTGCAGTGACGGTGTAGAACGTGTCAGTGACATTGGTGTAGTTACACTTGAGCCAGCGACCCTCGCCGGTTATGGTGTAGGGCTTACGCTCTATGATGTAACCCACGATGGGACTACCACCGTCGTTCAGTGGCGATGCCCATTTAAGGGAGACGGTAGTTCTCGTAACTTTTGTGACTTCTGGCTTACTTGGTGGATCTAAAATATGAAAAAGTTTTCAACTACGGATCAAGATACCCTTTTCTTGTTCTACTTCGTTAAAACTCACCAACTGGGTTTTGAGCAACCGCTCCCTTGGAGGCCTCACTGGCTTTGCTCAGTCCAGCGCTGTTCATGGCGTAAGCCCGGAACTGGTACTCCAGACCTTCAACCAGACCCTCCACCTTGTAGTAGCACTCAAAGCAAGGGATCTTGTTCTCTCTGACCCAGAGAATATTGTTCCTCTCCTTCTTCTCAATCCAGTATCCCGTCACTTTGCTTCCACCATCGTGGTAGGGCTCCTCCCATTTTATGGTCACTGAGTTAGCAGTAACGTTGAAGACTGAAGGCCTTGTTGGCGGGCCAGGAGGTGCTGTGATTAAAAATGACACAAAATTATATCCTGATTCAATAAACTGCAACGTTTTTGACTGGTATTGTATGTTTTGTGCCTCACAAGGTAAAAGTTAATGGACTAGCACTTACTGAAAGGATGTTCTGCAACTATCGTCTCAGACTCGGTGTGCTTGCTGACACCAAACCTGTTCTCAGCAGAGACCCTGAATGTGTACTGCATGTACTTGGTCAGGTGACCAACGTGGAGGGAGGTGCGCTTCACGCTGGAGTTGATCAGCTGCCAGGCGGTGGAGCCAGATTCACGTTTTTCCACAATGTAGTTGGTGATGTCAGTGCCACCGTCGTCTTCTGGTGGGTTCCAGTTAACGACGCAGGACTCAGAGGTGATGGAGGAGATTTCAATGGGTCCGGTTGGTGGGCTGGGTCTACCAGTAACATTCACGACAATGGCAAAAGTCTTGGTTCCTGCCATACTCTCCAGAGTCAGGTAGTAGGTTCCACCATCTCCTCTCATGGCTTCCTTGACAGAGATGCTGGTCATGTCTTTGGTTACTTTGATGGAGACCCTGTCAGAATTCTTGAGTCTCATCTCCTCCAGCTTCCAAGTGACTTTAGGAGCAGGTCTACCACTGATGGGGACATCTATGGTGAAGGTGCTGCCAGACCTGCTTGTGATGAGCTGGTTGGTGATCTCACTGAGGTCAGCAGCCGGTTCAATGTGAGGTTCTTTGACCAGCACCGGGGCGAGGGTTTCCTTGGGTTTGCTGCAGCCAGCTTCATTCTTGGCTTTCACACGGAAGTCATACTCATCGCCCTTGTTGAGCTTTTCGACCACATAGGTGAGATTTTTGGTGTTACCCACCACGACCCATTTGTCTGCACCCTTTGGCTTGGCCTCAATAACAAAGCCTTGGACGCGGCTACCTCCATCATGCTCTGGCTTCAGCCAGCCCAGAGACACAGAGCTGTCTGTGGTGTCCAGGATGTCCAACCTCTTTGGAGTTGATGGCTCTGCTGTGGCACTGATGGGCTCAGTCAGCTCAAAGGCCTCACCCACACCGTGTTGGTTCTCAGCTGAGACTCTGAAGAAGTACGGCACTCCTTCCAGCAGGTCCTGGATCTTCAGGATACGTTGTGTGCACTTGCCACCAGACTGCTGCCAAGTGCGACGACTAGCCTCGCGTCTCTCGACAATGTAGTGATAGATTCGGGCTCCACCATCGTTAAGAGGAGGCTCCCAGATGAGTGTGACTGAACCTCTGGACACCTCCTTGAAGGCAAGAGCCTGAGGAGGTCCAGGAGTGTCCATCACCCTCACAGTGAATGTGATGGCCTTGCTGCCACTTGTATTCTCCAGGTTAATGGTGTATTTTCCTGTATCATTTCGTGAGCAGTTTTCAATACTCAGAGAGCTGTGGCCATCGGTGGTTGTAATCTCTGACATGACACCAAGCTCTCCTTCTTCCTTCAACCACGTGGCAGTGGGCATTGGGTTTCCTCTGAAATAGATTCCTAGGCACACAGAACCTCCAGCCTTGACAATGTGTGTCTGCTTGAAAGAAGCATCAATGTCAACTTGCGGTGGAGTTAGCCTATCCACAGCCTGAGTCGGCTCTGGACTCTCCTTTTCCTCGCCTCTACCCACATTATTAACACCTGCAACACGGAACGTGTACTCAGCTCCGGTTTCTAGACCTAACACCACGTAACTCGTTCCCGTCACCAGTTGCTCATTTACTCGTTTCCATTCTGTCTGGCCTGCCTTCACCATTTCAATAATGTAGCCCAGGATCTCCGAGCCTCCATCGTCTGCAGGCCTGGACCATTCGAGGCTGATGGACGTGCTGGTGGAGTCTGACACACAGACCACTGATGGAGCACAAGGGATGTCCTTCGGCTCGGCAGCTTTGATGGGCAGAGAGACATTGCTTGGAGCTCCAACACCAGCGTCATTCACGGCCATCACGCGAAACTCATACTCCATGTCCTCTGTCAGGTGAAGAACCTTGTGAGCGCATTCGACGATGGATTTCTTGGTCATCACTTTGTAGAAGCGGACGGTCTTCTTCTCGCGTTTCTCCACTATGTAATACTGAATGGGGTTTCCACCATCCGACGTTGGAGGACTCCAGGACAGAGTGATGCTCTCTCCTGTAACCTCAGTAGCATCTGGAGTGCCTGGAGCATCCGGAGTAGCTGAAGGAAGCAAGTTTGACAGATTAGCTTAAGGTTAGCTAGATACAGGAAACAGAGAAATCAAAATGTTCTGTTTGAAATATGAAATTCAAGCAACTCTCTACTTACTGTACTGCAGCTGTGCAATGATGGGGCTGGATTCCAAAGCCCTGCCGACTCCAAACTTGTTCACAGCAGATACCCTGAACTGGTACTCATTGGTCTTGATGAGCTTCGTTGCATTGAATGTGCACTCCTTACATTCACTTGACACCAAGGCCCAGGAGATTTTGGCAGTTTCTCGTTTTTCAATGATGTAATGTGAAATCTCTGAGCAGCCATCATTTTCTGGTGGGTTCCAAGACAGAGTGCATTTCCCCTCTGAAATGTTGCTGAACGTGATGGGTCCAACTGGTTCCCCAGGTGTGTCTGCACCACACAAACATGAGATAAAGTTAGCGAATAAATCAATACAGTCCTGTAAAAAACCGCAACAAGACAGTAAATAAAACCTGTACCTTGAACTTGAACAAGGATGTTTTCTTTCTTGCATCCAGAGCCATTGGTAGCCTCCACAGTGTAGAGGCCACGATGGGTACGATCAGCATCCCTGACAAACAGGGTGCTGGAACCCGCAACATTGATAATGTCCATCATCTTTTTGGTTACTTCTACGCCATCTCTGTACCAGACAACCTTTGGAACCGGGCGTCCTGTGATGGTTACCTTCATCCGGATGTTGTCTCCTGCTTTGACCGTCAAGCCCTCAAAGTATTCTGGGCCAAACTCAATATTTGGAGAAGCTGGTTTTGGGGAATAAGAAAGCAGTCAGTTGAGTATGTCACTTGACTGGACTTTACAAATCTAACTTCCCAAAAGGTGAGAATACAGATATCAACACTGCTTTGTACTGTAAGTCAGTGTGCAGTTAATAAAAGTCATTGAGTGTCATCTCAACCCACCTTTCCTGAGATTTAATGATTGACATATACAGTATAAAGGTATAGAGCATATCTCCACTGTCCAAAATTAAGCCAAAATATCCAAGATACCAGCGTTGGTGATGTTATCTGGAGCCAAACTCTGCTTAGCGGTGTTGTCTTTGAAGCAGCACGACTTCACTTCTAAGATGTTATAACGTCGTTCATCATTATACGGGGGAACAAGTTAGATATTACTCCCTGGACTCCTGCCGGCTGCCGTTACTTACCATTCTCACTTCTGACCGCGATCATGCCAGAAGAGTTGGATGGAGGACTGACGACACCAATGGCGTTTCTGGCAATCACTCTGAACTCATAGCGTTCGTTGGTCGCCAAACCAGTGACAGTGTGCTGGCAATCATGTACATCCGTCAAGTTGGCTTTGAACCAGCGGCCGTGTCCTTGACGTTTCTCAATTGTATATCCAGCAATCTTGGTGCCACCATCACGTTTGGGTGCATCCCACTTCAGTGTCACGGAATCACTTGTCACATCAATGTAGTCTGGTTGACCAGGAGGATCTGAAAACAAGAAATAAGGTTATTAACATGAACAACTAAAAGCTGTTAAATTCTAAGTGGCAGGAAACCTTTTTATTAACTCCTATAGCTCCAATATCTCCTCTAATCATTTAATCAGAACTCACCGACAGGACTGACAGCCATAGTCGACTTGCTCTCGTCACTAATTCGACTGAAGCCTGCATCGTTCTGGGCGTAGACCCTGAAGGAGTACTCAAGACCTTCAATGAGTTCCAGGATCCTGAAATCTGTTTCTTTAACCAACACAGTGTTAACCTTTTGCCACATGATGCTGTTCTTCTCCTTCTTCTCCACATGGAAGCCCTGAATAGGGGTACCACCATCATAGATGGGCTGCTCCCACTGGATGGTCATTCCATCATTGGTGACATTGTACACAACAGGCTTGCCCGGTGGGCCTGGAGGCCTGAACTGGTGCTTTGCAATGACCATTTGTGAGACCAGAGGCTCACTGACACCATATCTGTTCTCAGCACACACTCTGAACTGGTACTGGACACCCTTGAGAAGGTTGAGGATCTTGAATTGAGTATCTTGTACACTGGAGCACGCCATCTTCCAATCAGGTTGAGAAGTGTCACGTTTCTCCACAGTGTAGCAGGTGATGTCTCCACCTCCATCATCGTTGGGTTCATCCCATGAGATCATGATGCTCTCCGCCCTCACTTCATCCAGGCGAATGGGTCCAACAGGCTTTGATGGTGGACCAAGTGTGACAACATAGATGTGGAAGGATCTCCTGTTGACCCTATTATCAAGGGTTAGGGTGTATTTCCCCTCGTTCTCCTTCTTCACGTTCTTGATCATTAGAGTAGCTTTGTTCTCTGTCGTCTTGAAGCGAACCTGGTCACTCTCTTTCAGGGGCAGGTTGTCTTTCAACCACAAAACAGCAGGTTTTGGTTTACCTTTGTATGGTAGCTCGATGTGCACATTGTGACCCAAGCGGACACGGATGGTACCATCTGGATACTCTGCCAGACTTGCCTCAGGTGTTATGATGTAGTCAATTACCTTGATGGGTCCAATCTCAACAAAGTCGCCCTGGCCCTTCTCATTTCTGGCAGCAACTCTGAAGAACACATCTGAGTGTTCCTTGAGTTTCTTGATCTCAAACTCACACTGTCTGCTGGTTCCTCCCAATGACCATTCCTCATCCTTGAGCTTCTTCTCTATCACGTAGTCAGAGATGATGCTACCACCATCGTAATCAGGCTTCAACCACTGCAGAGTGACCGAAGTCTTGGATGAGTCCTTCATCGAGACCTCTTTGACTGGTCCGGGTGTCTCTGTAGCTTTCACAGGCTCAAGTGTTTCACACGGTTCACCAACACCATTCTCATTCTCCGCTAACACTCGGAAGAAGAAGGACGTCTTCTCGGAGAGATCTTCAATGGTGTATGTTGTGTCGGTACATTTGCTTGTCACTGCAGAGTATGACCTCTTGGATGAGTCTCTCTTCTCAACAACATAGTTTGTGACCTCAGCACCGCCGTCTATGAGTGGAGGTTCCCAGCAGAGAGTGACCTTTCCACGGGTCACATCCTTCAGAACCAGGCTCCTGCACTGGGCTGGAGTATCCTGGACCTTCACAGACAGGGTCAGTGTCTTGGGTTCTCCCACACCGTTCTCTATTTTTACTGTGTATTTTCCAGTATCAAGCCTGGTAACCTCACGCATAACCAGGACTGTGGTGGTATCTGTGTGGTGGAACTCATATTTGGGGTCGCAATCTATGCACTCTTCTCCCTTGCTCCAGGAGGCAGTGGGAGCAGGTCTTCCCTTCAGAGGGACAGACAGCTCCACATCCTTACCAGCCTTCACAATGTAGTGGGTTCTCATGGCCACATCTGAGTCCACCTGGGCCTCCTCTGTGAAAATCATGACCAGACATTAAAGGTTAGACGGGTGCGTAGACATGAATGTGACGTAGGTTGTATTTTTACATCTGTCATAAATGTACCTAGGATGTCCTTCGCCTGCACCGGCTCGGTCATGGCTAGAGCCTCTCCCCGACCAGCACAGTTTACAGCAGAGATTCTGAAGAAGTAGTTGATGTCGGGTTTTAAGTCATGAACTGTGTACTCTGTAGTCTTGACTTCTCCTTTAGAAGTAATCAAAGCCCATTCTTGTTCTCCTTCAATTAGCTTCTCCACCATGTAGCTGTTGACCTCACTTCCTCCATCCCATTCTGGCTTGGACCAGCCCAATGTGATGGACGTCTTGGTGGAGTCTACCACCTTCAGCTTGCAAGGCTCATCTGGGGGATCTGAAAATAATGATTTGTTGGATGAATCGCTACTTCCACCTGTGTTATAGACAGTAAAAAAGGGTATCAAGGAATGCTGGACAACTTACCAACTGGGTCAGCAGCCTTGTAGTAATCCGATGCTTCAGAGAACGGTCCTTCTCCAGCCTTGTTAATGGCACAGATGCGGTACTGGTACTCATTTCCTTCCGTCAGATGGTAGACGGTTTGTTTAATGTCAGTAACGGGGTCTTTGTAAACCCTGATCCAGCGTGAGCTCTTCTTGTCTCGTCTCTCCAGGTAGTAGCCTGTCACAGGGCTTCCACCATCCACACCTGGTTTGTCCCATTCCACCACCATGGTAGACTTGGTGATGATGTTCACCTCAGGCGTATGAGGCTGCCCAGGAGTTACTAGAAAATATTAGAATAAGGAACAAAAAATTTTGTGAGTCAAAAGTTTTTAGAAACTGATAAAAAAAACGTTGGAAAATTGTTGCAGAGTAATTATTTATTTCTTCCTCAAGGAAATGGAAACAAACACATAACTTTCTTCACATTCACAATCACTTTCAGTGCTCTGAAGCCCAAAACGTACCAAAGGTGTTCTTTGCGATGACCGGATCAGACTCCAGCAGCTCGCCAGCTCCATATTTATTCACGCCCCTCACACGGAACACATACTCATTTCCGTGGACCAGTTTGCCCACGGTGATGTGTGTGTTCTCGTGCATGTCTGAAACCGTGGACCAGACCACTCTGCTGGTTTCACGCCTCTCGACAATGTAGTGGGTCACCTTGGAACCTCCCTGGTCAGACTCAGGCACAGGCTGCCAGCTAAACACAATCCTGTCTGCTGTAACAGAGTTGAAGTTAATGGTTCCAGCTGGGGGTCCAGGTTTGTCTGTCAGGAAGAAAAAAAGGATAAAATTTTAAAAAGAGTGATGATAGCTGGATGGAATACATAACTTTATCTTAATTATATTACACTATGACAATAGAAACAGTGAGTAAGTATTTCTAAGTACCCAGGATTTCAATCCTGATGGATGCAGAAGCTGAGCCCAGAACGTTCTTGATCTTGATCTCGTATGAACCCGTGTGGTGGCGAGCGGCATCTTTGATCAGGACGGCAGACGAGTCGGTCGTGCTTTCAACAGACATGGTGGAGGTTAAGACCAGCTCTCTTCCATCCTTTAGCCACTCTATGGTTGGCAGAGGCTTGGCAATGAGTCCAACTTTAAGCTTGACTGAGGCCCCAGCCTTGTACTGAACCACGTCCAGGTACTCTGGAGGAAGGTCAATGGCAGGTGCACCTGTTGGACACGAAACATCAACCATCATGTCAGTAACACATAATGCATGAACCAATCTGACCAAACTATGTAACTATGACGCTCACCACATGCGTCAACACAAGTGACTGGGCCAGCGATGAGGGACGGGTTGCTGACGGACCCGACGGCGTTCTTGGCGTACACTCTGAACTCGTAAGTTCCATCCTGGCTCAGTCCGGATATGGTGAAGCCCAGCTCAAGGATGTTTGTGAAGTTGGCCTTCACCCACCTGCCACTGGTGGCTTCCCTCATTTCCACACTGTAGCCGCTAATCTTGCTTCCACCGTCGTATGGAGGTCTCTGCCAGGACAGGCTGACAGAGTTCTTGGTGACTTCAGTGACACGGACATTTGCTGGGGGCTCTGATGTGAGAAAGATGCCATTGTAGTTTTTAGAATATGGTATCTCTTTCATTTTAAACTAAAGGTAACTGTAAATAACTAAAAACACTTACCACAGGCATCGATAGCAAGCACCTCTTCAGAAGTCTTGCTCAGTTTTCCGATACCAGCAGCATTTTCAGCTGCTACCTTGAATTCATAGAAGAGACCTGGACACACATTCGTGACTCGCCACTGGTTTCCAGCTATTGCAGTCTTGTTGACCTTCTGCCAGAGGATGCTGCTCCTCTCCTTCATTTGAAGATGGTACCCAAACACAGGGTTTCCACCATCGTTGACAGGTTCATTCCAGCAGACCATCAGGCTCTCTCTGGATACAAAGCTCAGCCAAGGTGTGGATGGAGGTCCAGGGATGGCTGGAATGGACACACGTAATGTCAGTACTCAACTTGGATTCATCATTCATAACACAAACGTATTGTATTCAATGCATTGACTCACTGTATGGAAGCTTTATCATAACTGGCTTGCTGTCAATGTGGTCACTGACACCATAGCGATTCTGTGCTTTGATCCTGAACTGGTACTCCTCTCCTTTGGTCAGCTTCGTCACTTTAAGCAAACTTCTGGCGATGCTCGTTGACACCTCTGTCCAGGTAGGAGTGCTGGTTTGTCGTTTTAAGACTATGTAGTTGGTAACAGGGCTACCCCCATCATATTCTGGAGGAGCCCATTTCAGACATACTGTAGTTTCTCTGACATCTCCACTGGTGACTGGACCAACTGGAGGTCCAGGTCTGTCCAGCACCACAAAGATAATGAAGATCTTGGTGGTACCTCCCACGTTTGAGGCAGTGATTTCATACTTGCCAGCATCACTTGAAATACTCTCATTCAGAGTTACGATCAAACTGCCTGGAGTTACTTCTGTGAGGAGCCTCTTGGATCCTTTGATTACAACGTTGTTCTTGGAGAGAGTCACCTTTGGCATGGGCCTGCCAGTTAGAGGAATCTCAAAGGAAAGGTCGGATCCTGCTTTCACATAAACTGTATTCTTTGGATAGTTTTTCAGGTCAAACTCTGGAGCCTCTGTTGAACAACAAAAAAAGAAGAGTTAAGTAATCTCACATTACAAGAGAAAATGCTATTAATCTCAAAATGAGAAAATTTATTTTGGAGGTGGAAGGAAGCCAGAGAACCTGGAGAGAACATTAAAACTGCACAAAACATACAGTAACATAAGAAATGTAAAAATGTAGGACGTACCCTGTATTTCTTTGACAATGACGGGCACAATCATCTCCTTGGGTTCACTGAGTCCAGCATGATTCTCAGCACTGACTCGGAAGAAGTACTCGGCACCTTCCCTCAGGTTCTTGATGGTATGGGTCATTGTCCTAGTGGTGGTACACTTCACCCACTTCTTCTGTCCCTTCTCTAAGGCATCAATCAGGTAACCAGTGACTCTGCTGCCACCATCATATTCTGGTCTTGTCCAGGCGATTGTTATGCTGTCCTTGGTAACATTTACAACTCCAAGTCTGACAGGTGGGCTTGGTACCTCTGTAAAAGATGGTGGGACATGATATTTGGAGGTATTATCAAAATTAAAAATTTTGTACAAATTAAAAAGTGCAAAAACTGTGCACAATAATAAATAAGTGTAGAAACTTAAAAGTTAGTGATGCTAGGCTGACATTTTACCTGTGATCTTTGTTCCAGCCTTGGCTTCTTGAGGGACACCCACACCATGCTCATTTTCTCCAATTATTCTGAAGTAATAGATGGCCCCCTCCTGCAAGTCTTCCACCTTGTAAGTCAATGCATGGCAGGTGCTGGTTACAGTCACCCAGGCCTTCTTACTGGCCTCTCGTTTTTCAACGTGGTAGGCCTTCACTGCATCTCCACCATCATTCTCTGGAGGCTCCCAAGTGAGGGTTGCAGAATCCCTGGTTACTGCTGAAACTTTAACGTTGACAGGAGGACCAGGAGAGTCAAGGACCTTGACAAGAATGGGCAATGTTGCTTTTCCCAATGGTGACTCAATTGTGACGCTGTACTCTCCAGAGTCATTCCTGCTGGACTTCTCAATAGTCAATGAAGTGCTGGATTCTGTTGATTCAATGGTTCCCCTGACCTTCAGATCTACACCTTCCTTGGCCCATGTGACAGATGGTGCTGGTTTGCCTTTGAAAGGTACGTTAAGAGTAAATGCCGTACCGTGCTTTGCAGTCAGCAATTTACGCATATCAATATCAACATCAAATGAAGGCTCTGCTGTTCTGTCCTTGGCTGCAGCTGCATCTGAACACGGGCCACGAACACTGTTGCCAACTTTGTTCATTGCCTTGACACAGAATTCGTATTGTACATCTGTCTTTAGTCCAGTGATGGTAAACTCCAGGCTCTTAGTAAGTGAGATAGCCTCAACCCATCTTGCTAGTTCCTCTGGTGATTCCTCCTCTTCCTCCTCCTCTTCCTCCTCCTCCTCATATTCTTCTTCTCCTTCAACCTCTGGTTTTGGTTTGCGGGTGTAGTCTCTGTATTCAACACTGTATCCAAGGATGGGAGCACCACCATCAGATGTTGGTGGCTTCCAAACAATAGACACACTGTCCTTGGTTGAACCAATAATTTTTGGCTTGGTTGGGCGAGATGGAACAACCAGAGGATCAACAGTTCTGAATGATGCAGATGGTTCACTTGGAGGACTCAGACCAGCTGCATTGTCAGCATAGACTCTGAAGTCATAATCACAACCTTTACGCAGTTTGGTTGCTACCGCTGTACACTCCACAATGAGTTCTCTGTTCACACGGACCCAGCGCATACCCGTCTTCTCGCGGCGCTCAATCACATACCCAGTTATAGGGCTGCCTCCATCGCTGACTGGTTTGCACCAGGTAAGAGTCATTGAATCTCCAGTTATGGAAGTTACATCAACACCAGCTGGAGCTGTGGCAATGGTGTATGGATCTGTAATTTTTACAGCATCACTCTCCAAAGCCTCGCCAAGTCCATGCTTGCTGACAGCCAAAACTCTGAAAATATACTCATTGTCCTTGAGCAGTCCTGTGACTTTGAAGTAGGTTTTTGTGACGTCTCCCTTCACTAAAGTCCATGCCAGTCGGCTGGTCTCACGCTTCTCAACAACATAATGTGTTATGTCAGCACCACCAGTCTCCTGAGGTGGACCCCATAACAGCGTACACTCCTCAGCTTTGAGACCTGTGATCTGCAGAGGTCCGGCTGAGGGTCCCGGCTTGTCTATGATCACACAGTTTATTGGCATTGTGACTGTCCCGGCAATATTCTGTAGAGTCAGAGCATACTGTCCAGAATCTCTTCTGTTGCAGTCCTTCACGACAACGGAGGTACTGCTATCTGTTGAAACAATCTGTATTCTGGCTCTCAGCTCAATTTCTTTGTTATCCTTGGTCCAGGACACAACTGGGGCAGGACGTCCAGCAATGTCAGCATTAATCTTCAGAGTTTCTCCTGCTTTCACAAACACTGTCTCTCGGAACCTGACATCCATCATGATGCGTGGTGGATCTACATCATCCTTGACAGTGATAGGGCCGGTGTTATAAGATGGTTCGCTGAACAGTCCAGCTGCATTCTTAGCAATGACCCGGAAGTCATACTGGCTGTTCTCTGCAAGACCTGTCACATCATAATGAGTCTCAGGCACATTGGTGAAGTTGCACCTTGTCCAACGACCTTCAGGAAGGTCTCTTCTCTCAATAATGTAACCAGAAACCTTGGCCCCTCCATCGTACTCTGGTTTATCCCAAGATAAGGAGACAGATGTTCTAGTAACAGCAGTGACCACAGGAGTACCTGGAGGATCACATGGATCTCTGGCAGCTACACCTTCACAAGCCTTGCTACATTTACCAATGCCAGCAATATTTTCAGCATAGACACGATATTCATAAATCATGCCCTCTTCAATGCCACTGACTTTGTATTCTGTATCTTTAATCATTCCTCTGTTCATCTTTGTCCAAAGTATACTAGAACGTTCCTTCCTCTCCAGATGGTATCCCAAAACAGGACTACCGCCATCATTGACTGGTTCATTCCAAGTCACCAACATGTAAGACTTGGTAGCCACCTTCACTATAGGTGTGGAAGGAGGTCCAGGTTGTTTGAAGGTATACTGAGCAGTAATTCCAGGTGAGTCTAGACTTGTACTCTTTCCATAGCGGTTGACTGCGTAGATTCGGAACTGGTACTCTGCCCCATGTGTCAGGCGACTGGCTTTGAAAGATGTTCTGGCAACATTGCTTGCTACCATCTGCCATTCTTGCGTGTTTGTGTCTCTTTTTTCAACAATGTAGTTACTGATTGAACAGCCACCATCATAATCAGGTGGAGACCAGGACAGTGTGATCGAGTCTGAGGTCACATTATCCACCTTGATTCCTTTAGGGGGGCCTGGTTTATCCAGGACAACAACTCCAATATCTACTGTGACAGTTCCTGCAGAGTTAGCCAGGGTGACCTCATACTTGCCGACGTGTTCTTTACGTGCCTCTTTGATCATTATTTTGGATGAGGTTACAGTGTTCAAAATGGTCACTGACGAGGTTTGCTTCAAAGGAAGTCCATCCTTCTTCCAGGATACAACAGGCTTTGGTCTCCCTCTTACAGGAACCTCAAGAGTGAGGTCATCTCCAGACTTCACACTGTATGTAGTAAACAGTAAACTGGTAGATGGTTCAATGGCAACGTCCTTTGTAACTACAGGCAAGCCAAGTTCTTTTGGCTCACTTTTTCCCTTCTCATTGATGGCAAGAACTCTAAATAGATAGGCTTCATTAGGAGTCAGATTAGGAATAGTTGCCTCAGTCACTTTAACAGTGCATGCAACGCCCCATTTATCTCCACTTTTAGGCTTAAACTCCACATTGTAGCACATCACTTTGCTTCCGCCATCATGGGCAGGTTTGTCCCAGGCCAGTGAAACACTGTTCTTGGTCAAATCTACCACTATAACCTTGCTTGGTGGCATAGGTACCTCAGACACTTTGACTTCCTTGGTTTCAATCATTTGTCCTTGTCCATATTCATTGACAGCACAGACTCTGAAGTAGAAAATTCCTCCCTCAGGTAACTCCTCAATTTTGAAAGAGTTAGCTGTGCAATTGCTGGTGACAGTAGTGTAGGCTTTCCTGACAGACTCTCTCTTTTCCACAATGTAGTTTGTGATTTTAGAGCCACCATCTGTGAGAGGGGTGTCCCAGGCAAGAGTCACTGAATCCTTCTTGAGCTCCTTCACAGCAAAGTTTTGTGGTGCACTTGGTGTATCCAAAATTCTCACAGCAACGGTAGCTGATTTTGACCCACTGCTGTTCTCAAGCGTTAGCGAGTATTTCCCACTATCAAAGCGGTTAACACTGTCAATGACAAGCATGGTGTATGAACTGGTGGTGTCAATAGCGGCCCGCTCTGTGAGAGTTCCCTCAACTTTCTCCCATTTCACAGAAGGTTCAGGTCGTCCTCTGATTGTGACAAACAAGCGCAGAGTTCCACCAGCCCGAACAGATACCACCTTTCTGAGATCAGCGTCTAACTCCATCTCTGGTGCTTCCACCCTGTCAGCAGTTACCACAGTGCTGTGGACATTGGCAGCCTCCCCCACACCCTCAGAGTTGATGGCGCAGACACGGAATTGGTACTCTCCACCCTCTTTCAAGTCTGTGATAGTGAGTTTAGTTGCCTGAATACCAGTAGGTGGGGTGCACACGATCCATTCTTTTTCAACTACTGCCTCTACTGTTGGTGCTAATTCTGCCTCAACTCCTGCTTCAGGCACTGGGGTGTACTCCCTCATTTCTACAATGTAGCCCTTGATGTAGGCACCACCATCAAAGTGGGGTTTGCCCCAGGATAGAGACACAGACGACTTTGTGTAGTCTGTCACCTTTGGATGATGTGGGGGTCCAGGTGGTGTTGTGGCATCACACGCTCTGTAGAACAAGGACAGTTCACTGAGGTCTCCAATTCCAGACTCATTCTCAGCAGCAACCCGGAATTCATAAAAGTGGTCCGTCATCAGACCTGTAACCTTGAAGTGAGTGTCAGACAGCTTTTGTCTGTTGCATTTAGTCCACCTGACACTATCTTTGTCACGTTTTTCAAGGTGGTAGCCTTCAATATCAGCTCCACCAGTCTGTTCAGGAACAATCCACGATAGAACCATAGAGTCCTTTGTGATCTGACTGGCTTCTGGAGTTCCAGGGGCACTAGGTGGCTTGTAAGGATTACGTGCAATGACAGGTTCACTCTCAAGATAGTCACCAGCACCATACTTGTTGACTGCCCTGACTCTGAAAATGTATTCATCGCCAGGAAGCAAACTTGTTAGTTTATGGTACAGGCTCTTTATATCCGATGCCACCACTGTCCAGGACAATCTGCTTGTTTCTCTCTTTTCTATGATATAGTGAGTCACATTAGCCCCCCCATCCAGAGTTGGTTCAGACCAGGCAAGGGTGCACCTATCGGCCATTACTCCTGTCACTCTCATGGGTCCAGTAGGCGGACCTGGCTTATCAAGGACTTTAACTGTGATGGGGAAGGTTTTAGTACCTCCAAGATTTCTGAGGACAAGGTCATAGTGTCCACCGTCAAGCTTGGTTACATCCTTGATTGTTATTGATGCATGTTTTGGTGTGGTTTTCAGTTCGATGCGCAACGCTTTTTCCATTTCCTTGCCCTCTTTTAGCCACATAACTTCAGGAATTGGTTTCCCGTGGATGTCAGCATCAAGAACTAAATGTTCTCCAGCATTGACAACAATGATATCCGTATATTTGGGATCCATTGAGGCCCTTGGTGGTTCAATTTCATCAGTAGTTGTAATCGGTCCTGAGGTGTCAGATGGCTCACTGAAGACTCCAGCAGCATTTCTTGCGATAACTCTGAATTCATATTGCTCATTCTCCACCAATCCAGTGACAGTATACTCAGTCTCAATTATATTGGTGAAGTTTGTCCTTACCCAACGGCCATCAGGAGAGGAGAGATCTTTTCTTTCAACAATATAGCCATTTATTTTGCTTCCACCGTCATACTGAGGCTTAGTCCACTTAATCTTGATGAGGCTCTTAGAAATCGATACAGCTTCAGGAGCTCCAGGAGGATCACATGGATCACGAGCAACAAATGACTCAGATACTTTACTGCATCTGCCAACACCAACAATGTTTTCAGCATACACTCTAAATTCATATCCAATTCCCTCTTCCAGATTGCAAATCTTGAACTGAGTATCAGTGATGAGAGTCTTGTTCAGTTTGTTCCAGAGAATGCTGCTTCTCTCCTTGCTTTCCAGGTGGTAACCTATAACTGCACTTCCACCATCATTCACTGGTTCATTCCATTCAATGATCATCATTTCTTTGGATGCAGACTTCACGTATGGAGTTCCTGGAGGCCCTGGTGGTTTGTATGGATATTGCACAACAATGGCCTTAGAGTCCAGAGGCACACCCTTTCCATAACGGTTTTCAGCAATGATTCTGAACTGGTATTCAGCACCAGTCTTCAGTTTGGTGACCTTGTATGCTGTTCTAGCGAGTTGTGTGGTGACAGACTGCCATGTTGTGGATGTGGTGTCTCTTTTCTCCACAATGTAGTTCTTAACCTGGCATCCACCTGTATACAATGGGGGCTCCCAAGAAAGATGGACGAATGTGTTGCTTACTTCAACAACCTTGACTGGACCAGTTGGTGGACCAGGCTTATCAAGGACAACAACTGTCAAATCTTGAGTGACTGTCCCACCAGCATTGGTTGCTGTAATGGAATATTTGCCAAAATCTTCCTTGGATGCCTCGGTGATTTGAAGTCCAGTTGTTGTTGGAGTGTTTACTACATTGACTCTGGATGTCACCTTCAAGGGCTGACCATCCCTGGTCCAGGTAACTTT
This sequence comes from Antennarius striatus, assembly GCF_040054535.1. NCBI lineage: Eukaryota > Metazoa > Chordata > Actinopteri > Lophiiformes > Antennariidae > Antennarius > Antennarius striatus. The sequence goes on from NC_090787.1 coordinate 5,651,811, forward strand.
GGGTTTGGGTCTGCCCAATACAGGGAAGTCCAACTTAAGATCTTTTCCAGCTAATACACTGTATGTGTTGAATTGCATTTGAATGCTTGGCTCCATGGTCATGTCACTGGCAATGACGGGTGCAGCGAGTGCCTTTGGCTCACTCTTACCCTTCTCATTGTAAGCTATGATGCGGAAGAGGTATTCTGAACCAGCTGTAAGACCAGAGACAGTTCCCTCACAAGTCTTTGTATTTGTTGACACTCCCCACTTATCTGTACCTTTAGGTTGCATCTCAATTAAGTAGCCACCAATTCTACTGCCTCCATCATGTTCAGGTTTCTCCCAGGACAGCGAGACACTGTTTTTTGTGATATCAGTAAGAGAGATATTTCCAACGGGTAAGGGTACCTCAGAGACTTTGGACGCCGTCTTTGTTTCAACAGCCTGGCCAACACCATAATCGTTCTCAGCCATGACTCTGAAGTAGTACATAGCACCTTCGATCAAGTTTTCAACTTTGAAGGTTGTCTTTGTGCATTTTGTGGACACATTTGCATATGCCTTTCTTGTTGATTCACGTTTGTCAATGATGAAGTTCTTGATTTTGGAACCTCCATCAATCAGTGGGGTATCCCATACAAGAGTGACAGAGTCTTTTTTGATTTCTTTAACCACTAGGTTCTGTGGAGCCCCAGGTGTGTCAAGAACTTTAACGGCAACATATTCAGACACAGTGCCACTGCTGTTTGTCAGGCTCAGGGTGTATTTTCCTGAGTCACTCCTGTCACATGAGTCAATTGACAACTGAGTGAAGTTCAGAGCTTTCTCCACCATCACCCTTTCAGTCAGTTCTCCCTCATCCTTAGTCCACTTAATTTCAGGTGTTGGTCTGCCTTTGAATGGAATGTGGATTCTAACAGATCCACCAGCTTTCACAGTGATGCCCTTCCTCAGCTCGGAGTCCAGTTGGATTTGTGGTGGGTCCAGCCTTTCTTCCGTTTTAGCTGTCCCTGAGAGAATTGCAGGTTCACTGACCCCCAGTTTATTTAATGCACATACTTGAATCTTGTACTCCTGACCCTCACCAAGTTTGGTAATTTCAAATTTGTTGACACGTAGACCAGTTGGAGGGGTAACCATAGTCCATTCCTCTTCCTCAGCCTTGCAGACTTCAACTATATATCCCTGAATTGCACTGCCACCATCAGACAGAGGCTTACCCCATAACACTTTAATAGAGCTCTTAGTGGAGTCAACCACGTTCACATATGCTGGGGGTCCAGGCTTGTACTTGGGATCACAGGCCTTGTAGTAGGAACTTGGAAGGCTCGGTTCTCCCACTCCCACTATATTCTCAGAAGACACTCTGAACTCATATTCATGGCCAGTTGTTAGACCTGTAACTCTAAAGGAGAGGTCAGTGACCCTCTGTCTGTTGCATCTTGTCCATTTGATTCCATGTCTGTCCTTCTTTTCAATGTGGTAATTGGTTATGTCACTTCCACCATCACTTTCAGGGGCGGACCATGTGATCGTCATGCCATCACGAGCTATATTTGATACATCTTCAATATGAGGCGCACCAGGTGGAACAAATGGAGTCTTCATGATCACTCCACATGACTCTAGTGGTTCACTGGTGCCGTAACTGTTAACGGCCATTACTCGGAACATATACTCACTGCCTTCCAGTAATTTGGTGACTTTGTAGCATGTGGTTTCACAGCTGGAAGAAACAATAGTCCATGCAAGTCGACTAGTCTCTCTTCTCTCAATGAGGTAGTGTTTAATGGGACTGCCTCCATCATGTCGAGGAGGTTGCCATACAAGTGAGCATCGATCTTCAGCTACTCCAGTGACATGAAGGGGTCCTTCACATTGGCTTGGCCTGTCCAAAACCACAACACTGAATGGAATAGTTTCACTACCAGCTTCATTTAGTAGATGCAGTGTGTAAAGTCCACCATCTATTCTAACAGCATCTTTAATTGTAATCATAGCATGATTTTCTGTGTTTTTAATCTCTAGTCTGAGTGTATTCTCAATTGGTTTTTCGTCTTTGAACCATTTGATTGTAGGCACAGGTTTGCCATACACATCAGCATCGAGCTTGAATGTCTCCCCAGCATTGATGACAATGGTCTTGGTGAATGCAGGGTCAATGGAGAATTTGGGCGCCTCCATCTTATCACTTGCGGTGATAGGTCCACTGTTGTAGGATGGCTTACTGATAGTACCAACAGCATTTTTAGCAATTACTCTAAAGTCATACTGGGCATTTTCAGTCAACCCAGTGACTGTGAACTGCGTCTCAATCACGTTAGTGAAGTTTGCCCTTCCCCATCTGCCTTCTGGCAAATCACGCTTTTCTACAATATAACCAGTTATATTACTTCCACCATCGTACTCAGGTTTAGTCCACTGAATGACAATGGTATCTTTGGTGACATGGATGGCCTCTGGTGTGCCAGGAGAATCACATGGGTCTCGGGCAACACAACCTTCCGAGACCTTGCTGCACCTCCCAATACCAACAATATTTTCAGCATAAACCCTGTATTCATACTCAATACCCTCATCTAAGGGGTGACTCTTGAAGCAGGTTTCATGAATAAGTGCCTTGTTGATTCTAACCCAGAGAATACTGTTCCTCTCTTTCCTTTCAAGATGGTAGCCAAGAACCGCGCTGCCTCCATCGGAGACGGGCTCATGCCACTCAACAATCTGGTGGTCTCGAGAGAGAGAGGAGATGAATGGAGTGCCTGGTGGGCCTGGCTCTCTGTATGGATACTGAGCAACAACAGCAGATGAGTCCAGGCCATGACTCTTGCCATAACGGTTCTGAGCAATGATCCTGAACTGGTACTCTGATCCAGTTTTCAGTCGAGGCACTTTGATGCTGGTTCTGACACAGTTAATGCTGACATTTTCCCATGTTGTTGTAGTGGTATCTCTCTTCTGAACAATGTAGTTTGAAATCTGGCAGCCACCATTGTGCTTTGGTGGGTCCCAAGAAATAGTGACACTCTGTGTTGTGATTTCATCAAACCTCACAGGGCCAGACGGAGGGCCAGGCTTGTCAAGCACAGTGATTTCAACAGTGGCGTCCTTCTTTCCAGCTGAATTTTCCACACTTATATTGTACATGCCACCATCATCACCTGCTGCCTCCTTAATGCTCAGAGTGGTATGTGTTGGGGCACTAAGGGTGTTCACTCTGGTAGTAAACTTCAGTGGAGCTCCATCTTTAGTCCATGATACTGTTGGTTTAGGCCGTCCAAATATGGGAATTTCAACATTGAGGTCTTTACCTACATGAACACTGTAGTTGCTGAATGCTGGGCGAACATCTGGCTCAAAGACTAAGTCCTTGGTCATCACTGGACCAGCAAGTACTTTGGGATCACTCTTTCCCTTGTCATTAATTGCTGTAACTCTAAACAGATATTCCTCTCCAGCATTTAGATTGGGAACCGTAGCTTCCATTGTCTTAAATGCATTAACACTACACCACTTATCCTGACCCTTAAGCTGAACTTCAAGCAGATACTGAGTGACTCGACTGCCGCCATCATACTCAGGCCTCTCCCACGCCAAAGAGATGCTTGTCTTGGTTTGGTCTGTAACAATCAGGTTCTTTGGACACTGGGGCACCTCTGAGACTTTAAGAGGATCAACAGTTGAGGCAGGTAGACCAACACCATGTGCATTCTCAGCAAGCACTCTGAAGTAGTAGCTACAGCCTTCCTGGAGTGGCTCAATCTTCCATGAAAGAGCGTGACAGTTAGTTACCACAGCTGCATATGTTTTGCGTGTGCTTTCTCTCTTTTCCACAACATAGTTCTTAATCTTGGACCCACCATCCAAAAGAGGAGGTTCCCATGCTAGTGTTACCGAGTGGTTTGTAATTTCTTTAACTTTTAGGTTGACAGGGGCACTAGGTGTGTCGAGAACACGGACAACAACAAATGCAGATTTGGATCCACTGGAGTTCTCTGCAGTAACAGTATATTTTCCACTGTCACTTCTGCTCATGTGGTCAATTACGAGGGAAGTGTAACTGCTGGTCACCTCAACCTGAGCAGTCTCTCGAAGCGCAGCTTCATCTTTGTTCCACTTGATGGTCGGACTGGGCCTTCCTTTAATGGGAATGAAAAGTCTAAGGGATGCTCCAGCTTTAATGATCACAATCTTTCTTAGTTCTGGATCAATGTCAAGGTCTGGCTCTTCTGCCTTGTCCTGCACAACAACAGCTCCAGACACATCAGAATGCTCACCTACTCCAGCTTTGTTGACAGCACACACTCTAAACTTGTATACCTGGTTTTCCTTCAGGTTTGCAACTTCAAATTTGGTCTTTTTGATTCCTGTTGGTGGGGTGCACATAATCCAATCCTCAGCAGGTGCAACTGGGGCATCGTCTGTAGCTGGAGCCTCGGGTGACACTGCTGGTTGTGTAGCAACACAGCACTCAACAATGTATCCCTGAATTTCACAGCCTCCATCACAGATGGGCTTGCCCCATGACAAGAAAACAGATGTTTTAGTTGTGTCGGTAACTCGTGGGTTTTGTGGTGGGCCAGGCCTGAAGATGGGATCAAGAGCTTTGTAAAACACTGTCGGTGGGCTTGGCTCACCAACACCAACAGCATTCTCAGCTGAAACTCTAAATTCATAATTATGACTTTCCAGGAGAGCAGAAATGACAAAATTCAAATCTGTGACGGTTTGCCTGTTGCATCTGATCCATCTCACTCCTTCTTTGTCATGCTTCTCAATTATATAGCCAGTGATAGGACTGCCTCCATCTTCAGAAGGAGCTTCCCATGTAAGACCCATTGAATTCTTCTTTATGTCTGAAACTTCCAAAGTCCTGGGAGCTCCAGGGGTCAAATATGGATCTTTGATCATGACAGGTTCAGAGTCAATTGCTGCACCTGTTCCAAAGTTGTTGACAGCACGGACTCTGAATATATACTCATTTCCTTCCAGGAGCCTGGTAACACTCAAACAAGTGTTTCCCACATTTGAATCCACAATAGTCCAGACCAGTCTGCCTGTTTCTCTTCTCTCTACAACATAGTGAGAGACCTTGCTGCCACCATCTTCCAGCGGTGGTTTCCATGCAAGACAGCATCTCTCTTTGGTTATACCTGTAACAGCAAGAGGTCCCTGTGGTTCTCCAGGTTTATCGAGTACAACCACATTGACCTGTACAGATTTTTCTCCTCCTGGATTTTTCAACAGCAGGGTATATTGGCCTCCATCAGAAAGTTTAGCTTCTTTTACTGAAATGTAAGCTTTGGTGGGTGTGTTCTTAATTTCTCTATGAATAGTGTTTCCCAGTTCTTGCTCTCCCTTCATCCACTGGATAGAAGGCAATGGCTTGCCATGAACATCTCCATCAATCTTGAAGTTGTCTCCAGCATTAACTACAATAGTCTGTGTGTACTCAGGGTCAATACTGAGGCGTGGTGGTTCAATCTCATCCCTGGCAGTGATGGGACCAGTGCTGTAAGAGGGGAGACTGAAAACACCTGCAGCATTTCTGGCAATAACACGGAACTCGTATTGATTGTCCTGCACAAGTCCAGTTGCAACGTACTCTGTCTCAATCACATTTGTAAAGTTGGCCTTCAGCCAACGACCTTCAGGAAGCTCTTTCTTTTCCACTACATACCCTGTAACCTTTGCACCACCATCATATTCAGGCTTGGTCCAAATGATTGTCACACAAGTCTTTGTGATCTTTGTTGCCTCTGGAGTTCCAGGGGGATCGCAAGGATCTCTGGCGACCTGGCCCTCTGACACTTTGCTCACTTTGCCAATTCCAACAATGTTTTCAGCACAAACTCTGTATTCATACTCCATACCAGGTTCAAGGCCAGAGGTTTTGAAGATTTGGTCAGTAATAAGAGACTTATTAAGTTTCACCCACATGATGCTGTTTCTCTCTTTGCGTTCAAGGTGGTAACCTAAGACAGCGCTTCCACCATCATTCACAGGTTCATTCCAAGCAACCGTCATGCTGTCCTTGCTGCATGTTGCAATGGATGGCGTGCCTGGAGGTCCTGGAACTTTGTATGGATATTGAGCGACTATACATTCGGATAGAAGGGCTGGGCCTTTTCCGTATCTGTTTTCTGCTGTAATTCTGAACTGATATTCAGAGCCAGTCTTTAACCTGCCAGCTTTGATTTTGGTCCTTGCAAGGTTAGGAGACACATTCATCCAGTTAGTTGTGGATGTGTCTCTCTTTTCCACAGTGTAGCTTTTGATGGTGCACCCACCATCATATTCTGGAGGGTTCCAAGAGATGGTTACACTGTCAGAAGTGACTTCCTCTAACTTAACTGGACCAGTTGGTTGGCCAGGTTTATCAAGAACAACGACGCCAATGTCTGCTTTTGTCTCTCCTGCTGTGTTGCTAAGAGTTACATGGTAGTGTCCAACATCATCTTTAGTGGCCTCGTTTATGTTGAGGTGTAGCATCGAGTCTGTTGCATCAAAGTTTACTCTGGTAGTCCTCTTCAAAGGCTGCCCATCTCTCACCCAGGAGACTGCTGCTTTGGGCCGTGCAACATATGGAACCTCCACGGTAAGGTCTTCTCCGGCTAATACGCTGAATGTGTTGAACAGCATTTTTGCAACAGGTGCAATCACAAGATCTTTTGTGATAACAGGTACACCGATTTGACGTGGGTCACTTGTTCCCTTCTCGTTTCTTGCTGATACACGGAACATGTATTCTTCACCAGCATTAAGTCCACTAATAGTAGCTTCTGTCTCCTTTACAATCACAGCCTGGGTCCACTTATCAACGCCCTTAGGTTGGATCTCAACAACATAACAACCCACTCTGCTACCACCGTCATGCTCTGGCTTCTCCCAGGACAGGGTGACGCTATTCTTAGTAACATCCTTAAGAGTGACTTTGCCAGGTGGTTGTGGTTTCTCAGACACTTTAACTGATTCTCCAGTCTCAATGGGCAAACCAATACCGTATTCATTCTCAGCTAAAACTCTGAAGTAATAATTGCATCCTTCAAGGAGCTGGTCAACTGTGAAAGTGGTGGGATAACACAGAGCGTTGACTGTGGCATACGCCTTCCTTGTAGATTCCCGTTTTTCCACAATATAGTTCTTAATTTTAACTCCTCCATCGTTTGCTGGTGGATCCCAGGTCAGAGTGACAGCTTGGTTTGTTACAGCAGTGATCTTTAAATTCTCTGGGGCACTTGGTGTATCAAGCACCCTGACTTGAACTGTAGCTGTTTTGGAACCAGAGCTGTTTTCAATTGTAAGATTATACTTTCCACTGTCAAATCTGTTTACGTTTTCAATTACAAGTAATGTGTATGATGTTGTGGTGTCAATAGTTGCCCTCTCAATAGGTTCACCATCTCCTTTGCTCCACTTAGCTTGAGGAGAAGGTCTGCCTCTGATAGGCACAAACAGTCTAAGTGAGCAGCAAGCTCGAAGAGTGACAACCTTGCGGAGCTCAGCATCCAAATCCAATTCAGGTGCAAGGAGCCTGTCCTCTGCCTTGGGATTGCCAGGTACCATTGCTGCTTCTCCAATGCCTTCACTGTTGATAGCAGAGATGTTAATTTTGTACTCCTGGTTCTCCTTTAAGTTAATAATGGTAAATGAGGTGGCAAGGAGTCCGCCTTTGGGTGTCACAATGGTCCATTCCTCATCTTCCTCCTTTTCAGATGGAATGCATGTCTCAACGATGTACCCAGTTATGTCAGAACCACCATCGTAAACAGGTTTGTTCCAGGCAACAGTAATGGAAGATTTAGTTGTGTCCAGGATTCTGGGGTTGCTTGGAGCCCCTGGTCTGTACAATCCGTCACTGGCCTTATAGAAAGCACTTGAGACACTTGGTGAACTCAGCCCAGCAATATTCTCGGCATTTATTCTGAATTTATATTCATGTCCAACAAGAAGACTTGTCACCTTGAACTGCAAATCTTTGACCTTCCTCTTGTTGCATTTCACCCAACGGAGACCTATTTTGTCTTTCCTTTCAACATTGTAGTTTGTAATAGGTGTTCCACCATCACTCTTTGGTGCTTGCCACATTACAACCATTGAATCTTTAGTGATAGCTGTCACCTCAGGATTCTCTGGTGGATCAGGAACCACATATGGGTTGTTTGCAATAGTGGGTTCAGATTCAAGAGATTCACCAAGACCGTATTTGTTGACTGCCATAACTCTGAAAATGTACTCATTTCCTTTGAGAAGCTTGGTGACTTTGTACTGTGTGACTTTCAGGTCTGACACCACATTGGTCCACACCAGTCTGCTTGACTCGCGCTTCTCAATCACATATCCGTCAATCGTGGCACCACCATCATCTGCAGGTGGTTCCCAGGTGAGGACACAGTTGTCTGCGGTGACATTGGACACCTTAAGAGGTCCAAATGGTGGCCCAGGCCTGTCAAGTATTTTGACATTGAAGATGTGCTTCGCAAATCCACCAACATTAGTAGCAGTCAGAACAAATTCTCCTCCGTCTGATCTGATAGAGTCCTTGTTGGTCAGAGTGGTAGCCAGTTCTGTGAACTTAACGTCCAGTTTCATTGTATTCTCAATCTCCTTTCCATTCTTGGTCCAAACCATAGACGGGATTGGTTGACCGGCAATATCTGCCTCAAGTTTGTAAGACTCTCCTGCCTTCAGTTGGACAACATCCTTAAAGATAGCATCAACCATGATGCGTGGCTCGATGATGTCATCCTTGCAGGTAATTGGGTCTGAGGGCTCGGAGGGGACACTGACAGCACCTGCTGAGTTTCTCGCTATGACGCGGAACTCATACGAGGCATCCTGAGTCAGTCCACTGACTGTGAACGTTGTCTCAATGATGTTGGTGAAGTTGGCTCTGATCCAGCGACCGGTAGGCAGTTCTCTCTTCTCAACCGTGTAGCCGGTAATTTTGAAACCACCATCATACTCAGGTTTTGTCCACTGAATAGTGATGACGTTCTTGTTGACAAATACTGGAGTGGGTTGACCAGGTGGATCGACAGGGTCTAAGGCCAGGATTGCTTCTGAGGCCTTGCTGGGCTTACCAACTCCTGCCATGTTTTCTGCTGAGACACGGAACTCATACGCAACTCCATCTTCTAAACCAGAGGATTTAAAGAGGTTTCCTTTCACAAGACCCTTGCTGATCTTATACCACATTATGCTGCTTCTTTCTTTTCTTTCAACATGATATCCAATCACTTCATTTCCACCATCAGACACAGGCTCATTCCAGCCGATTGTTATTGAGTCCTTGGTAAACGCAACGACTCCAGGAGTACCAGGAGGTCCAGGGACTTTGAATGGATAGGCAGCCACCATGGCCTCTGATGTGATGGGTGGTCCAACTCCATATCTGTTCTTGGCCTTAATTCTGAACTGGTACTCAGACCCAGTATTTAAACGAATGGCTTTGAACATGGTCCGGATGACGGTGGATGATAGCTCCGTCCATGTTTGAGACGTGGTGTCTCTGATTTCAACCACGTAATTGTTGATCGGAACACCCCCATCATTCTCAGGAGCGTCCCAAGCAAATACGCAATAGGTACGAGATCTCTCCACGATCTGAACTGGTCCTTTAGGTGGTCCAGGCACATCATGCACTTTGACAAAGAAGCTGTCTGTCACAGAACCAACAATGTTCTTTCCTGTAATGGTATATAGGCCACTGTCGCCCCTGGCGCATTCACTGACGTTGAGGATTGCCGTTGCCGCAGTAGTTTCCACGTTGGTTCTCTGTGTAACTTTAAGGGCTGCACCATCCTTTTGCCAAGAAATGGTTGGTCTTGGACGACCGATTACTGGAATTTCAACCTTGATGTCATCTCCTGCCTTAGCAATTATGGTCTTCTGACAGATGCCACGGAGGTCAAACTCAGGCAGTGTAGTAGAATCCCTGACAATAATGGGTTTGCTGTCACGTGGAGCGCTTCTACCTGAGTGGTTGACAGCCATTACACGGAAAATGTACTCCTCGTTCTCATTCAGATTTTTGACTGCAAAGTCCATGGTCTTTACGGTTGTTACATGTGCCCATTGATCCGTTCCCTTCTTCTGGGCTTCAAGGACGTATCCTGTAATTCTGCTTCCACCATCATGCTTGGGTTTGGTCCAAGCCAGGGTCACAGAATTCTTGGTGATATCAGTCGGAATAATACTTTCAGGAGGATATGGTGCCTGGGATGCACGAATTGGATCTGCAGTTTCAGCCGCCTCACCAATGCCGTACTCATTCTCAGCCGATACTCTGAAGTAGTATTCGCACCCTTCACCAAGCTGGTCGATCTTGACTGAAGTTGTTGGGCACTTGGTAACTGCAGTAGCAAAAGCCTTCCGTGTTGATTCTCTCTTTTCAATTATGTAGTTGTTAATCCTTGCTCCACCATCGATCAGAGGTGTCTCCCACTGAAGAGTGATGCTTTCCTTGTCAATCTTGACTGGTTTCAGGTTAAGTGGGGGTCCCGGGGAATCCAGAACTCTCACCTGTATTTTGGCACTCTTCTTTCCAGCAGAGTTTTCAAGGGTAAGTTCATATGTTCCTGCATCAGACCTTGAACTCTCAGGAACAATCAGCATTGTAAATGACTCAGTGCTGTCGATGACTGCACGCGGGACAGGGCCATCGTCCTTGGTCCAGGTTACTGTAGGTGTAGGACGGCCCTTAATTGGCACAAAGAGGCGAATGGAGCAACCGGCCCGGACCACAAGGGTTCTTCTCAGCTCAACATCAAGCTCCAAATCAGGCTCAGCTGCTCGTTCCAAAATTTCAACCAATTCTTGAGTTTCAGCAGGTTCACCAGCTCCCTTGGCATTCACGGCACTAATCCTGAAATGGTATTTTGCACCAGTTTCCAGCTCAGGAACAACAAACTCGGTGATTCTAAGTGGAGATGAGGGTGTGTCCCTAACCCATGATTCTGACCCTTCTTTTTTGTGCTCAATGACGTATCCAGTAACTTCAAGTCCACCATTATCCAAAGGTTTTCCCCAGTTTAATGTGGCTGTTGTCTTAGTTGTATCTGTTACTCTTGGATTGACTGGAGGTCCAGGTACATCTGCCAGAAATGAAATAAGCTGTTAATTCCTTTTGAGTATTAACAGGACATTCTGTAAGAACTGATGATCTTAACATTAGTAAAAACTGTTTTAAGACTTCATATTTTTTACTTACAGGCAACAACTATTGTTCTGACAGGCATAGATGGTTCACTCGGCTCTCCAAAACCAGCTCTGTTCTCAGCAAGAACACGGAACTCGTACTCAATACCTTCTGTGAGACCGGTAACTTCATAGCTGAGCTCAGCGATGGACTTTTTGGATGCCCTGAGCCATCGCATTCCCTTTTTCTCCTTCTTCTCAACACAGTAACCTATGATGTCACTTCCTCCGTCCTCAACTGGTCTCCTCCACATCACAGTCACTGAATGTCCATCAACTTTCTCGACCTCTGGTTTAGATGGTGGACCAGGAGGACCTATAGAAATGGATATCAGGAACAGAATAAATCTGTATAGTCTGTAGTCCAAGAATAATCTGTTGTGACGCACAAATATCGGTAACATATTTTAAAAATTAACTGTACATACCAAATCTATCAACCATCTTGACTGCCTCAGAGTGTGATGGTTCACTAGCACCATACTGGTTAACAGCAGAAACTCTGAAGAAGTACTCATTGCCCTGGATGAGCTTGTTGGCCACATAGTGACAATCGATGACTTTCTCTTCCAACACAGTCCAGAGGAGGCGGCTGGTCTCTCGCTTCTCTAGGTTGTAATACTTGATGGGTGAACCTCCATCTTCAGTGGGAGCTGTCCAAGTCAGAGTGACTTTCTCAGAGGAGACACCGCTGCATTCAATGGGTCCAGGAGTACCAGGAACATCCAGAACTGTAACCTTGACTGTTTCCTCCTTCACACCAAAGGGATTGCTGGCAGTAATGACATAATCCCCGGTATCCTTCCTGCTGGCATACTTAGTGGAGAGGGTGGAGGAAGTTGCTGTGGTCTCAATTTGGACGACATCAGAAGGTTTGAAATATTTTCCTCCTTTTGACCAGCATGAGGTTGGAGCAGGTTTGCCTAAAATGCTCGTAGCAGTGATGACAATCATGTCGCCAGCTCGGACTGTCAGACCCTCCTTCACTTGAGCATCGATGATAATGGTTGGTGAAGCTGTTGGAGAAAATGTAAAAAGCCTGATTTACCACCTCATATGGGGAGATAGTAAATGATAATAGCAGCAGTAATTGGTAGAATCTATCTCACCATATTCATCTCTGCAGATAATGGTGTCTGTCTGCTCTGAAGGTGGGCTGAGAGCACCAGCAGCATTCTTGGCCCTGATTCTGAATTCGTACTTGCAGCCTTCCTGCAGGTCGGATACGGTGAAGGCAGGTTCCACAACGTTCACGTTATTGGCCTTCAACCAGATTTTAGAAGGTAAGTCACGCTTCTCAACGATGTAGCCGGTCAGCCTGTGGCCACCATCAAACTGTGGCTCGGTCCACTGTAGGGTCACGGTACTTCTGGTGATGCTGATCACGTCAGGTTTACCAGGGGCATCTAATGAGATTGGGGGTGAAAAACATCAATACATTCACAAAATTGAATTTTTTCATACATACTGACGGGAACTCATTGCACGTACCAATGGGGTCCAAGGCCACGTGTGGATCAGTGGGAGGACTCGGCCTTCCAATGCCAGCCAGGTTGATCGCCATGACTCTGAACTCGTACTCCAGACCCTCAGTCAGCCCGGTCACTTTGTGTTCCTTCATCATCAGTGGGGCAGTGCTTGCCCGCTTCCATAACATACTGTTCCTCTCTTTGAACTCAACATAGTATCCTGAACATGGTACCAAAGAGGGAGAACAAGATCTACACTGAGCGTTGTCAATTGCAAGATTAGGACACTTCCTACTGAAGAAATGGGTGTTAAAAAAGAGAACCCATAGATTTTTGGACTGGAAAGTAAGCAGAACCAGACCCCTGACTAATACTCTCCATCCTAACTGTACCTGTGATGGGAGAGCCTCCGGTCTTCCTTGGATCAGACCAAGCCAGGTATGCAGAGTTGTGGAGCATACTCATGACCTGAGGTGGCGGAGGAGCGTCAGGAACATCTATGATAGGGATATCGTGCAGTTACGAAAAACTCAACTTATAATTACAACACTTAACATTCTTACTTCAGAACCGTGGGTACTATAGTCTTACTGAATGGGTGTTTAGCAACGACGGAATCAGACTTCAGTCCTTCTCCAACGCCGTATTTGTTCTCAGCAGAGACCCTGAAAATGTACTCTGTGCCCTCGTGGAGACCTGTCACCCTCATGGTGTTGGTCTCCACATTGGAGGACACCGAGACCCACATATTTGTGACTGAGTCTCTCTTTTCAAGGATGTAGTTTGTGATCTCTGAGCCACCATCATCCTTTGGAGGACCCCATTTAAGAGTAGTGCCATCAGCAGTAACGTCCTTGAACTTCACGGGGCTAACAGGAATGCCTGGTTTACCCACAACCCTGGAAAGAAAAGCAGAATTAACATCTTTTGACCTTTTATTCATTATTATAGTATAACAAGTAGTGTCAAACATTCTTTGTGAGGTAGAACATTTATGCTCTGATCCAATTAGATACATACCTGACGAAAATGGTGGACTCCTTGCTTCCAGCGCTGTTCCTCAGGGTGATGGTGTACTTTGAAGCGTCGCTCCTCTGGCAATCCCTAATGAGGAGGGTGGTGTTAACCGAGGAGGACTCTGCACACACCCGGCCAGTATCTGTCAAATCCTCGTCATCTCCCTTCTTCCAGGTAACCTTGGGTGTCGGTTTGCCAATGATGGGGATCTTCAGACGGACAGTACTGCCCTCCTTGGCAATGTAACACATGTTGGGCAGTTCCCTCAAGTCACAGCTCGGAGGAACTGCAGAGGGGAGGAGGGAGTACGTTAAAAATCTACCTTAGAAAATCAACATTTTCTAAAATTGTTGTGGATAAGTTTTATAGGAACGGACGGTTCCTTACTGATCTGGTCTTTGGCAACCACGGTCAACTCTTTGGCAGGACTCTCTCCTGAGTCATTAACAGCCTTGACTCGGTAGGTGTACTCCCTGTCCTCCACCAGGTCTTTGGCACTGTATTGCATGTTTTTGGACCTCATTAGCTCCTTATATTTGTTGTCACCATTGAGAACCTCCAGTACGTAACAGATGATGCGGCTTCCACCATCTGACAAGGGTTTCTTCCAGCTTAGAGTGCAAGTGTATTTGGTGACCAACAGTGTCTTGAAGTCCATGACAGGCCCAGGCTCCTCTGGACAAGTAAAAAGTGAGTGCCTTGAGTATATTCCCAAAAACAAAGACCTAAACGCAAAACATCCGACCAAACCTACCAGTTGCTCTGACTGAGTCATCAGTCTCACAATACTCCCCGGCACCGAGCTTGTTTACTGCTGACACTCTGAAGCAGTAGGACCGTCCAGCATCCAGGTCCGGCACCTTAAATAACGTCTGGGTGCAGTTGTTGGAGACAATGGACCAGGCCTTCCTCTCAGTGTCCCGCTTCTCCACAATGTAATGAGTGATGTCAGAGCCACCATCGATCAGAGGAGCGTCCCAGTAGATGGAAGCGCTGTCTTTTGTTGTTTCCTTCACCATCAGGTTGACTGGTGGTCCCGGGGTATCTAGACAGACACAAGATAGATAGATAGATAGATAGATAGATAGATAGATAGATAGATAGATAGATAGATAGATAGATAGATAGATAGATAGATAGATAGATAGATAGATAGATAGATAGATAGATAGATAGATAGATAGATAGATAGATAGATAGATAGATAGATAGATAGATACTTTATTAATCCCAGAGGAAATTGTATTAGATGAACTTAAACCAGTAAGTCCAAAAATAAGTAACTAGCCACAGTTGTTCTCAGGAAAATACCATCAATTTACAGAAACTGTAAGCAGAGGTTGGTAGGAAGGACATGAACAGCAACTGGAGGACCATTTGACCTATTTCGATACTGCCGAGAAATTCAATCCGAACTTGAAGGATATACAGAACCAGACAAGGAGGCAACGGAAACCATTCTCCTGTTGGAATTCACTGTTCTTTCTCTACACCTGTGGCTCATTGCAAAGTGTTCTCCTTCACTCACCAAGAACCTTGACAATAATGGTGTACATCTTCATGCCGGCCGAACTGTCCAGGTTTAAAATATATTTCCCGGCGTCGTATCTGTTGACATTTTCCACCATCACCATGGTGTCAGGGTAGGTGGCCTTGATGACAATGCCTTGGCGGTCCTTGATGTTGGTGTTCATCTTTGCCCAGGTAATCTTGGGGGTGGGACGGCCCTTGATGGTGGCCTGGAGCCTCATGGTGTTACCTGCGTTCAGCGTCAGGCCCTCCTTCAGGTTTGCACTCAACTCAGCCTCAGGAGCGACTGTTGGATGAACAGAGGACTTTTGGATGAGTCACAGGGTTCAGATTGGCCAAATGTTAGACATACAAATTCAGCAGCACTGGTCATTTTGTGACTTTTTTTTCTTATTTTATTTTTTAAATTTTTGGTAAATAATAAAATTATCTCAATATGTAGTAAAGAACAAGCCAACCAGATGGGACTGTCACAATTCAAACTTTTTTAAACAATCTCTACTTCCAGGTTTGACTCTCCAGTAACTTTCTGTCTGATTTTTATCATATTTTATTCTACAAATTATCTAAAATCATACTCACTAATGATGTCCTTGGCGACATGCGTGCTGGGTACTTCAACCGGCTCACTGAAGCCCACCTTGTTCACGGCAGTAATACGGCACTGGTACTCAGCCTTGTTGATGAGGTTCTGGATGACGTAGTTGGTCTCCTGTAGGTTCCTGGGAACATTGCAGCGGACCCAGTCTGTCGTGTCCGTCCTCTTGCACTCCACCAAGTATCCAATGATAGGGCTTCCGCCATCATTGGCTGGTGCAGTCCAGGCAAGGCTAATGGTGCTATGGGTGGTGTCTGTCACACTGGGATTCACAACGGGTCCAGGAGGAGCTAGGCAAGAGCACATTGACAGGATTAAAGGACATACCGTGTCTACCTGAGTAACAGTATGTCTTATTGAAGCTTTAACGGGACTTACTGATGGGATTCTGTGCTACTGCTCCAGCAGAGGGCTCACTGGGTTTGCCAACACCTGCCGCGTTGACGGCACTGACTCTGAACTCGTACTCAGCTCCTTCTGTGAGGCCGGTGACTTCCAAGGACCGCTCCATCATGGGCTTCCGGTTCACCTGGGTCCAGGTAATTTCCTTAGACTCTTTCTTTTCCAGCATATAGCCCAGGATGGGTGACCTTCCATCATCGGCAGGCTCCTTCCAGCTGACTGTCATACGGTCTTTAGTCACATTGGTAATGACTGGGGGATCACAACGGCCAGGCACAGCTGGAAGTGACACCAGAGGTCAACAAAGTTTTAGATGACAAGATGATAGAAATAACTACAGCTCAATATATCGAGCAAAATAAGACAACTTCTGAATAAAAGGGAGCAGAAAGACGAGAACTACTTGAATCTGCCCCTATCCCTTAATAAATCATTCCACTGAAGTAGTCTACCCACTGAAGTAGTCTACCCACAGAACCAGACACGGAGGCAACGGAAACCGTTCTCCTACCCACTGAAGTTGACCACTGAAGCAGTTCTCCTACACACTGAAGTAGGCTACCCATTATAGGCATCAAAGAAAGAACTTCCATTTAAAATAAATGCAGAAAACAAAATTGCTGCTGACCAACCAACGGAAACACCGATGGAGACTCACTGAATGGGTTCTTGGCAATTACAGGTTTGGTGACGAGGGCGTCTCCCACTCCCCACATGTTCTCGGCACGGATTCTGAACTGGTACTCATGGCTGTCGATGAGCTTCTCCACAGTGAACTCAAGATCTCCCTTGATCTTGCTGGAAACCTGAGCCCAGTTGGCTCTGCTGGTCTCACGTTTGTCCAGGATGTAGTTGCTGATGGGGGCACCGCCGTCCTTCAGAGGGGGCTCCCAGGACAATTTTATTTTGGAAGCAAACACCTCCGCGTATTTTGCGTTGACAGGAGGACCAGGCACGTCTGAGTAGATAAAAAAATAAAATATCATATCAACCAACAGGGGACAGAATGCCAGACGTTGCATACGATTTTAATGAGTGCAGACGATAGACTGGAAGTAGTTCTCTGCTCTGGGTACTAACCTAAGACAACAACTTGGATTTCGGCGCTTTTGGAACCGCTGGCGTTCTCTGCCAAGACAGTGTAGGTTCCTGTGTGCTCCTTGGTGACTGCTGCCATCTCCAACTGGAAGTGATGCCTCTGGTGGGTGATTACTTGGCCTTCACCTGATTTTAGGTTGTCATCGCCTCTCTTCCAGGTAACTTTGGGCATAGGCTTACCGAACACCTCTGCCTCAAGGACAATGGTGGTTCCAGCCTTTACCTTCAAGCCTTTCTGCATCCTGGCATTAAGCTCCACTCTTGGAGGAACTGGGTTTGTAAAGAGAAGAGTGGTATGGTTATTATCAGAAGCATATTTTCACCCCTCATCCGCCCATCCGCTGTGGACCTTCCTCTGTGGACCTGCACCTCCGAGCCCACCAGTATCCCCCCCATCTCTCCATGTGCTGTGGACCTTCTCCTCCAAGCCCACCAGTACCACCCCTCAACTATCCATCGGCTGGGGTCCTGCTTCCTTTCTTCCTCTTTGCTGCCATACAGTCATCCACGCAGCTGTAATTGTGTCTTGACTTTAGCAACCTTAACCATATTGACACTGTCTCTATCTGGCCTATCTGTCATTCTCTCTCTGTCTCTCTCTCTCTGATGCTGTTCTTATCTTCCATTGATTTCTTTTCCACCCAACCGGTCGAGGCGGATGGCCATCCAAAAGAGTCTGGGTCCTGCCCGGAGTTCCTTCCTCATCGATGAAGTTTTTCCCCGCCACTGTCGCTTATGCTTGCTCTGGAGGGTTCAGTTGGGTTTCTCTGTCTGTTAAAGCACTTTGAAATGTCTGCTGCCATGATTAAGCGCTATATAAATAAAACTTGATTGATTGATTGATATGGCAGTCAAAACCCAATAATACTATGACATTGGCTTGTCTATCAGTTGATCAACCTGGTCTGGAGAGGGTTGAATGAAAATCTCACCATTCTCGGCACAGACCAGGATCGGGTCTGTGGGCTCAGATGGTTTGCTCATGTTGACGGCAGTTTTGGCTATGACTCTGAACTGGTACTGCAGGTCTCGCTCCAGGCCGGTCACCGTGTACTCCTCCCGTGGAACATTCTGGCTGCTGGTGTTGCAGCGTATCCAGGTGTCACCCGGCAACTGCATAGCCTCAACGTAATAGCCAATTATCTTGCTGCCGCCATCATTTTTGGGACGGGTCCAAACCAGAGTGACAGAATTCTTGGTAACATCCAGAACCTCAGGTTTACCTGGGGTATCTGTGACATAAACCAGGAGGAAGGAAATTAGATTAAATCAAGAGAGTAAAGCTCACAGAGTGGGTGTAACTGCTTCAGTGGTCAACCTACCAACAGGGGTTCTGGCAGTGACAAAGTCAGTCTTTGCGCTTGGTTTGCCCTGGCCAGCACGGTTGATGGCGGACACTCTGAAGGTGTACTCCAGGCCCTCGATGAGGCCGGCACAGGGGTACTCGGTGGTACGGACAACAGTGTCGTTGGCCTTCACCCACAGCAAGCTGTTCCTCTCCTTTCGCTCTATGTAGTAACCTGTTATTGGACTGCCACCATCGCTCTCAGGCTTGTCCCAAGACACGAACATACAGTCCTTGTTGGTCTTGTTGATGCGGCAGTTCAGGGGCTCACTGGGAACGTCTGGTGACAAAAAGGTAAATAAAATTGTATTTTCTCCACTAATAAAACCTGACATTGGACACAACAATACATTCAAAGTTGGGGATTATTGTAATTTACCGAAGGGGAACTTGGCAACCATCCTGTCGGACTGGACGGGGTCTGACACACCAAAGCGATTCTCAGCACGGATACGGAACACGTACTCCTTGCCAGGAATGAGTTTCCCAAGCCTGCAACTTGTCTTGGACACCGAGGAGACAGCTGTGACCCAGTCACCCCTACTCACATCACATTTTTCCACCACATAGTTGGTGATATTGCTGCCACCGTCCTCCAGGGGTTTGTTCCAGGACAGGGAGCAGGCATCTGAATCAATGTCACTGATCTCCACAGGGCCCACAGGAGGACCAGGGATGTCTGAAAAAAAAGATATGTCATCCTTAGACCCTCAAATGGAATAACTGTGCAAATGCTGATGCTTCTATTACTGTGAGTCATACTGACCTCTGATGATAATCTTCAGGGACTGGGTCACCTTTGCAGAACTATTCTCAGCCACCAGACTATACTCCCCACTGTCAGCTCTTGACACGTCTTTGACAATCAGGACACACAAGTTGCCCGACTGGTGCACGGCGAGACGACTAGATGGGACCACAGCATTCTCGCCACGCATCCACTTGCAGGTTGGTGCTGGTTTTCCAGAAACCAGTGCTTCCACTCTAAGCTTGGCTCCGGCTCTGGCGCCCACAGTCTCTGGCATGACGATCTTTGGCTCCACTGTGGATGAGAAAATGAAATCTTATTTTGTGTTACCTGGTGATCTCACTGCACTACAGCAGTAGTAGAGTACAGCAACATTTCCATATTGATCAGCAGGTATGGAACATATACTATCATATCTATCCAATGGTAAGGCTGGCTAAAACTACTCTGTGATGACCTCCTAGGACCTTGGTGTCAGAACTTACCCATCTGTTCCTTGATCTCCACGGGCTGCCTGGTCTCAGTGAACAAGCTCATGCCCATAATGTTCTTGGCAGCCACTCTGAACTTGTACCTCTTCCCCTCCTTCAGACCGCTGATGCTGATGCTCAAACCTTTGACTGTTGTATAGGCATTCCACACCTCCTTTTCTGGTTCTGCTTCTTCCTCCTCCTCAACCACGGGAGGAGGAGGAGCTGGTGGAGGTGCTTCCTCTCCCTCTGGAACCTGTGGCAAATTGATACTTGGAGATCAATCACTTACATTTGTAAAGTACATTCAAAAATAAGAAGATTGAGCTATGAATCTTAATTTTATTTAACTGCATTTACAAACAATTAATGAAAGCAGGCAGAGAAGAATCAGTTTGATCACATGACAAACCTCCACAGGTGCTGGGGGCTCTGGCGGAGGTTTGACCTCGATATACTCAACGATATAGCCATCAATCTTAGCACCACCGTCCCTCATAGGCTTCACCCAGCCAACAACTGCATTGTTCTTTGTGATATCCAGAACTTCAATCTTCTGACAAGGGTCTGGCTTGCCTGAAAACGTAATCAGATGAGTGTGTTCAAATCTCCACTCACAGATAGAAAAGAAAGAGAGCAGAGCGAGGAGCAACCTTCTTAGTTCTGGTGTCACATTGTGCGACAGATACAATACGTACTGACAGGATCGGAGGCCAAATAGGAAGTGGGCGTCACTCTGGGAACTCCACAGCCATACTGGTTCACAGCTGTGACTCTGAAGTAGTATTCAGTGCCAGGGATCAGACCAGAGACTTTGAAAGGAATCTTGTCTTTGTCAACTTCGGCCTTGACAGTTGCCCAAGTTTTGCGGTCGATTTCGCGTTTCTCTACGAGGTAGTGGGTGACTTCACTACCACCATCATTATCTGGAGAGGTCCAGGACAACATGGCTGATGTCTGGGTGATGTCCATCGCTTCCAGATTCATCACAGGTCCCGGAGTGTCTGTCAGAAAACAGAAAGATAAATATGTTTGAACACAGCTAAGTTAAAACTGTTCCCTGTATGAAATGACAACCAGGACTTACCCAGAACCTTGACGTTGACGAACACGGCCTTCTCTCCAGCAGGACTCTGGAGAGTCAGGCAGTACTTCCCTGTGTCGTCACGGGTGCTATCAGGGATGACCAGGAAGGTCATGGTGTCAATGATGTCCACTTTTCCCTTCCTGACCACGTTATCAATACCCATCCTCCTCCAGGTGACTCTAGGTGGAGGTCTGCCTCTGATAGTGGCATAGAGTCTGATGGGACAGCCGGCCCTCACTGTCAGTCCTTGCTTCAGGTCAGCATCCATGTAAACCTCTGGTGCCTCTGTGGAAAGGAACAGCACAGGCTTGACTTTGCCTGTTCGCATCACATAATGTTCTTCTGTAGTGCCTACTATTAAATAAACGTCTTACCTAGGATCTCCTTGGGGATCACAGCACCCTCCAAGTCACATGGGAGACTCATTCCTACTTGGTTCTGAGCCGAAACTCTGAATTCATAAACAAGTTTCTCATCCAGACTTGTGACTGTGAACTCACAAACGACCAGCTGAGCTGCTACATTGCACCTCTTCCAACCATCGTCTCCCTTCTTGCCACTCCCCTGTGTTCTCATCTCCACTACATAGCCGATGATTGGGGCACCCCCATCTGACACAGGTTTGGTCCAGCCCAGGGTGACAGTGGACTTGGTGCTGTCCAGGACCTTCAAGTTGGTTGGAGGTGCTGGAGGCTCTGCAAGATAAAACGAGGATTTGCAAAAGTTGAGGCCATAGATTTGGTCGACAGTAATCCTACAATGAGGTATGATTGATCACAGATATGAGACGCGATTAAATGATGACGGTACGTACCGACTGCGTCCTTGGCTATGATGGCACGTGAAGGCTTGCTGGGATTGCTGACGCCAATTTCATTAACAGCCTTTACTCTGTATTGGTAGTCATGGAGGGGCAGAAGTCCAGTGACTGTGAAACGGGTTCCGGGCATGGGGTCCTTGTTGATAGGAGACCACCTTACAGCATGCTCCTCCCTCTTCTCCAACAGATAGCCTGTGATTGGCTTTCCGCCATCTTTCTCTGGCTCTGACCACTGCACGGTCATCTCTTCCTTGGCGATCTTGATGACCTCCGGTGCCTCAGGAGCATCAGGGACATTGAACTGGGTGCCAGCCACAATGGATTCACTCTGCACTGCAGGGCCAGGACCCATTTTGTTTTCAGCCCTAACTCTGAAGATGTACTCGTTACCCTCAATGAGACGAGTGACTTTAGCACTATTAGTAATGACAGCATTAGAGTGGACCGACCAGACTCCCCGCTTTGTCTCACATTTTTCAATAATGTAGTTGTAAATATCACAGCCACCATCATCTTCTGGGACTTCCCAGGCCAGGTGGCATCTGTCGATGGTGACACCAGACACCTTCAGGTTCCTGACTGGGCCAGGTCTATCCAGAACATTGACCTTAGCGTGAGCAAAGCAGGTTCCTGCACTGTTGGAAGCAGTAATGACATATTTGCCACTGTCAGTACGCCTGGAACTAGTAAGTAACAACTTTGAGAAATCAACGCTAGTTTCAATCTGAAGTCTGGGGGTCTTCTTTATCTCCTCTGTGCTCTCGTCTTTGGTCCACTTAACTTCAGGCTGGGGCTTGCCCTTTACCATTGCCTCAATAGGAATGGAGTCTCCTGCCTTGACCACAAGTGTTCCATCCATTTTAATCTTGACTTCAGGCTCTACAAGCTGCTCCTTGACCAGGACTTCACCTGTAGTCACCCAGTTGCTCTCACCACCTTCATTCTTGGTTTGAACTCTGAACTGGTAGATTTGGTTCTCAATGCACCTGTCAGCCATGAAGTACGTCTCCTTGATAGCACCCTTGTGGAGCCTCTCCCACTCTTCCGCCTCCTTTGGTTTCTTTTCAACGTGGTAACTGAGGTTACGGCTACCACCATCGTAGTCTGGCTTCTTCCACTTGAGGAAGCAGAAGGTCTTGCCAATCTCAGAGATGTGGAAGTCCACAGGCTCACCAGGCTTCTCAACGGGATCAACTGCGAGCACAGGTGTCTTGGTCTCAGTTGGTGGACCGGCCCCTATCTTGTTCTCTGCTCTGACACGGAAAAAGTACTCACAGCCCTCCGTAAGAGGAGCCTTGAACAGGCGCTTGGTGCAGTCAGTTGAGACCGCGGTCCATCCTCTCTGGCTCGGCTGACGGCACTCAATAATGTACTGTGTGATCTCTGTTCCTCCATTGTCCTCAGGGTTCTCCCAAGACACCATGCAGGAGTTCTTGGTCACATATGCTACTTTCAGGTTCTGGCAAGCTCCTGGTGTGTCCAGGACATTGACAAGAATTGTTGCCTGTGCCTGTCCACTACTGTTCTTGGCGACAATGGCATATTTACCATAGTCTGACCTAACTGCATTATTGATGACCAGTTCACACAGAGGGTAGTTGTTGTTCAACTCAGTGCGCTTGTCCCGGGTCAAGGCTCTGGCATCCTTGGTCCATGTGATCTCTGGGTCTGGTCTACCCTTCACTCTAGTAATCAAGTTAATGATCTGACCTGCCCTGACAGTCACAGAGTCCCGACAGGACACGTCAACAATGACTTCAGGGGGAACAAGGATATCCTTTGCCAAGACAGTTTGAGCAAGTTCCCTAGGTTCACTATCTCCAACCTTGTTGGTAGCCCTGATGCGGAATCTATACTCCATTCCTTCAATGAGGCCTGGCACTCTGTAGGCACACATCTTGACGAGATCCTTGTTAATTCTGTCCCACTGGGCACTTCCTGACTTCTGAGCCTCGACCACATAACCTAGAACTGGACTGCCTCCATCTCTTGTAGGTTTGGTCCAGCAGATGTCAGCGTAGGACTTGCTCCAGTCCTTCAGTTTGAGATTGCTGGGTGGTCCTGGTCTGGTGATGGCACGAGCAGCTTTAATGGGATCGGAGGTTAGGGAAGGCTCACTGATACCGGCGACGTTCTCGGCAAACACCCTGAACTCATAGCTGTTGCCTTCGAGCAGACCTGTAACTCTGTACCTGAGATCCAGGACAGGGGTTTTGTTGACGCGGATCCATTTTCCTGTCATTTCCCTTCGTTCCACTACGTATCCACTGATGGGACTGCCTCCATCGTAGTCAGGCAGGCTCCATTCTACTGTCACAGCATTTTCGGTTATGTCAGAGCACTCTGGCAGGCCTGGTGGACCGGGTGGGTTGAACATGTGCTTGGCAATCGTGGGAGGACTCTCAAGCGCTGCACCAATGCCAATCTTATTTTCTGCACGGACACGGACAATGTACTCACGGCCTTTCTCCAACCTGGACACCTTGGCCTTGGTGCTGGTGCCGCTGGAGCTCACAACAGACCAAGGCTCCCATGGCTTCTTCACATCCTTCTTTTCCACCACATAGTTTGTAACTGGTGTACCACCATCATCTTTGGGTGCCCTCCATTGGATCATCATGTGATCAGGGGTAACCTCCAAGATGTTGATGGGTCCAATGGGTGAACCTGGGAGATCCAGCACAGTGAGATGCAGGGCGACAGTCTTGCTCCCGGCGGGGTTGGTCACGGTGAGGGTGTACTCTCCCGTGTCTCCTCTCTTGCAGTTAGGGATGCTGAGGATGGTGGAGGGTCCAGCAGTCTCAATGTGATATTGTTCATCGGATGTGATCTCCTTGCCATCGGTCATCCATTTGGCAGTGGGAATGGGGATGCCAGTCATCTTGGCTGGAAGGACAACGGTACTTCCTGCCTTGACAATAAGGCCCTCGATAAGCTTCACGTCAACTTCAATAGTTGGTGGCACTGAAAAAGACCAATCAAAAATCAGTTTGGGTCCTGTGAATGAGGGAAGTGATCATATTCGTAAAGACTCGCATTTCTTACATGTCTTCTCCTGGCAGGTGATAGGGACACTGGTGTCAGGGCGGCTCACGCCAATGGCATTCTGGGCCTTGACCCTGAAGCGATACGTCTTGCCCTCCCCCAGACCAGTGACATGGGTTCTGTTATCGGTGACTGTTTTGAAGGTGACCCAGTCGGGCTGGCCCTCTTCTTGGTGCTCCACAATGAAGCCAGTGATCTCACTTCCTCCTGTGCGGTCAGGCCACTCCCACGCTAGCCACACCTCCGTCTTTTCTGCGTCAGTGTGGTGCAGGTTCTTAGGTGGACCAGGAGGATCTGAAAGATGCCCAGGATGTATTCGAGTTATAGACTTTTGTTCTAGCCTTTGTTTTGTAGGTAAATTTGTTTTGTAGGTAATTTATTTGTAAAAATTTTGTTTCACAAGAAAGTGAAATAAAAAATACATAACAAAATGACACAATTATGTTTTCCTGTCAGAAGTGGATTACATTTCAACTCACAGAGAGGATCGACAGCCTTAATGGGTGTCTTGGTCACCACGTAGTCACTCCTGCCAAACTGATTCTCAGCAGCGACTCGGAACAGATACTGGATTCCCTCCATTAGGTACAAGGCCATCAGACTCAGCTTCTTATTGGACGCAGACACTGGCACCCACTGGTCGGAGGCCACGTTCCTCTTCTGCACCACGTAGTGGGAGATGACAGCACCACCGTTGTCCTCAGGGGCTTTCCATGTCAGGTACGCAGACTCGCTGGTCACCTCCGAAACCACCAGGTCTCTGGGGGGAGTTGGCTTGTCTGTTGACAACCAGAATTGATTTTAACTTGTTAAAAATCAGAACCTCTGTGTAGAAATAGAGTTATAAAATAAGCCAGTCCATTGTTCTGTACGTTTGACTTACTCAGGACAAGAACGGCAACAGTTGCTGACTTCTTTCCAACAGAGTTCTCCGCGGTGATGGTGTAATTGCCGGAGTCTGCTCGGACTGACTTGGGGATGAAGACCTTGCTGCCGGTCTCAGTAACAGCAACGGTGATATGGGAGGGAACATCGCCGTCGTTCTTCTTCCAGCTGACGGTTGGGGTTGGGATTCCCTTAATGGTGGCACTCAGAGTGATGTCAGTACCTAACATCGCCAAGTGGTCACGTGCCATATTGGCGTCCAACAGCAACACGGGTTCCTCTGTAGGACAAGGAGAGGAATATATATTAGTTTATACCAGAAGTCAAATAATTCACTAATGTTTTAGAATTGCAAATAATAATAATAATAAAAAATCATTGAAATACTCAGAGATGATTCAAAATATCAAAAGGCACCACTACTTTTCAGTTACTGCCGGCTACACTTTTTTAAATTAGTTCTTTTTTTAAACATTGTTTTTTGGGAATATTACCTTTAGTAGACATGTTAGTCAAACATATTTGACCAAACTTGGGGGGTGGGGGGGGCAAAGGACTAACAGTGTTGGTCCATGTTGAACCATCTTTGTCCCAACAGACTCATTCTGATTGGGGGATGAATTAACCAAACAGCAGCGGCTGTAGATTCATTTCTTACCCAGTCTTTCGTGGACTTTGATTGGCTCCTTGATGTAGGCAGGGTCAGACTTGCCAGCAGCATTCACAGTAAAGATCCTGAAGGCGTACTCGTGTCCGTCGGCCAGGCCCGTGACAACATAGTGCAGGTCGGGGCACTGCTCTGGGGTCTCATTGGCTGGGATCCACTCCACAGCACCTGGTTTCTGGTACTCAACCAGGTAGCCAAAAATCCGGCCTTTTCCATCATGGCGTGGCAACTTCCACCTCAGACTGACTGAGTCCTTGGTCTTGTCATAGGCCTCGGGGGTCACCGGAGGACTGGGACGTACTGCGAGGAGAAAATACCAGAGATTATGAACAAAGTCAAACACAGCATATCCTCATGCTGGTAGAAAACACCATAATATGTCAAGACTATCCTGAAGCTGTAACATAGGATTATATCTTAGTTTACCTTAAAATTCATAAGATAATAAAAGACAAGTCCAATAAAAATAATCATCAAAAACACCAAATGAACTCGATCTTAACTGAACATGAGGAATTGTGCCCATATCATGATAGAAGTGTAAGACTATCAGGAAACATCTTGTAAGGATCTGTACTCATGTACCAATGGGGTCTTTGGCAAGGATGGGTTTTGAGGGTAAACTGGGGTCTCCCGTTCCCAGCTCATTCTCAGCCATCACCCTGAACTCATACTCGCAGCCCTCCAACAGGTCCTGGACCCGGTACTGGGTCGCCGGGTACAGCGGATCTCTGGTGGCTCTGGACCACCTCTTGGCGCTGGGTTCCTTCTTTTCCAGGATGTAGTTGGTGATGGGTTTCCCGCCATCGCGTGGACGGTTCCACAGCACCAGAGCGTTGGTGGCGTACACCTCTCTGACCGTCGGCATGTCGGGGGCTTCGGGTACTCCTGCAGGGGGGACACAGATGGAGGGAAATGGTCTGCTGTTAATCTACAGGGCACTTTTTTACTATTTCATCAGATTAAAATGAAGCTGAAATTATTTCTAGATCCATCCCAGGATATATCAGACTTATAAGAGCGTACTGAAGAGGTCTTTGGCTCTCATCTCCTCTGACTCCAGAGGGTCACTGATGCCATACATGTTCTCAGCTGAGATCCTCATGATGTACTCCCTGCCCTCCGTTAGCTTGGGAACCTGAGAAGAAACACCAACGTTTCAAACTAAGCTCTTTCACACGACAGACCAGCCAACTGGACTTCAGTCCACAACTGCTTCAGACCCACCTTGCATGTTGTCTTGGTAGTGGCAGATGTCACCATGGTCCACATGTCTCTGTTGGTGTCCCTCTTCTCTATGATGTAATTGGAGATTTCAACTCCTCCATTGTCCAGAGGAGGCTTCCAGGAGATGACCATGTACTCCCTGTGCACCTCCTCAAACACTACGGGGCCAACAGGAGGAGTCGGACGATCTGCAGGAACAATAGCAAAAGCGGTGAGAAAATTTTTGGTAGCTTTGCTTCATCCACCAATAAATGTACAAGTGGTGTCCCTCAAGGTTCCATATTAGGCTCCTCATAGTTTTCATGTATTGTTTTTGGTGGTGACAAAAGCTTCTGGTTGCATTCCGTCTACCTACCAACAACCGTGATGTTGCACACTCCTTTCCTGGATCCAGTGCTGTTCTCCACCACCACCACGTATCTGCCGCTGTGCTCACGTTGGCCCTTCATCAGGCCCAGCGACATGGTGGTCAGAGTGTTCTTAAACATGATGTGCTTGTCAGCCTTCAGCTCCTCGTCGTCTCGGTACCAGGCGATGGACGGGGAAGGTTTGCCAGTGTAACGGCCCTGCAGCAAACAGCTCTCACCCACGCGAATGATGATGGCATCACGGAAGTCCAGCTCGATGGTCGGTGGTTCTGGAAGAAACGAAACAAAAGCGACTTGTTAACGATCAACTTGTTACAGTTTCTGTTGATATAGTGGTTTATTAAAGTTTCGAACGAGGTGTTTCAGACTGATCTGGTACATCTTCCTCACCCAACTGGTCCTTGCATGTGATTGGTTTGGTGGAGAACGACGGTTTTCCGGGGCCGACCTCATTGACGGCGGTCACCCTGAACTCGTAGGTGTCGCCCTCCCTGAGGCCGTCGTAGGTGTACTTCCTCTCCATCAGCTTCTCTTTCGTCAGCCTGGTGTACTTGTCTTTGCCAATCATACGCGCCTCAAGGATATACATGGTAATGTCTGATCCTCCGTCAAACTTGGGAGGCTTCCAGGTGATGCTGATCAAATCTTTGGTGACTTTGGTGACCTCCAGCTCCTCGGGGCGGTCAGGTACGCCTGGAGGGTAAACAAACACACAAATCCTCCTTAGTATCTGAAGACAGTGAAGATCTGAAGAACAGGGGTCAACTAAACTCACTGATTGGCTCCTTGATCACAACTTCAGCTGCTGTCTCCACAAACGGTCCCACGCCAATGGCATTTTCGGCTGCCACTCTGAAGAAGTAGGCCTTTCCGATGGTGAGCCCGTGAGCTATAGCGTTCTGCCTGCTGGCGGTGAAAGACAGCGACGTCCAGGCCTTACGCTCCGCCTCCCGCTTCTCGATGACATAGTTGCTGATGGGAGAACCTCCGTCATTCTCGGGGAAGAACCAGTTGAGCTTGCAGGAATCAGTGCTCAGGTTCTCAGCGGTCAGGGGGATGCCAACAGGTCCAGGAACGTCTGAGGGAAGCCCCATCGGTTTAATTACAGGAACCAGCAACAATACTGAGTCTTTCATTGCTGCATAATTGGACAAGAAACAGTGATTTACCCAGAACTTCCACCGTGATGTTTTTGGTCTTCTCCCCTGCTGCGTTCTTGGCCGTCAGTGTGAAGACGCCACGGTGCTTCCTGGCACAGGGCTTAATGACCAGAGACGAACTGATGGCTGTGGTCTCCACTTTGGCCTCAGGAGGCAACGCAGCTCCGTCTCTGCCCCACATGACATCAGGGGACGGCTGGCCGGACACGTAGGCGATGATGCGGATGACGCCGCCAGCATGGACCACCATCTTCTCCTTCACCGAGGCATCCAGGTCAACCTCAGGAGCGACTGGACAGAAGAAACGTAGCCTCACAATCCGACCCATCCGGATAAAAGAATCTTGAAAGGACCAGCAAGTTTAGACTTACTGGTTCTGTCGATGACCTCTAGAACTTCAGGGACTTCTCCTGGCTCACTATTACCAACCACATTGAAGGCGATCACCCTGAACCTGTAATGTCCACCAGACTTCAGACCGGCAATCACAAAACGGGTACCACGGATTTCGGTGTCCTTTGCCTGAAAAAAACAATTTTAAAGTTGTCCTTGAGTGAGTCTCATTCCAAACGAGTGATGAAGGAGGTGGACTTCCACCTACCTTCATCCAGGCTTCTGTGCCCTCCTCCTTGTACTCCACCCAGTAGCCAAGGATCTTGGAGCCCCCATCCTTCAAGGGAGGGATCCACTCCAGATCCACTGTGGATTTTGTCCAATCTGAAACCTTTGGGGTTGGTGGAGAAGGTGGTGCTAGAGAAAGGTGGACAATAAGGTGGTTATCATCCTGTTCTGTGCTTAAACCTGATTTTAGTTTGTATCAGCGTACGACGTACAGATGGGTTCTCTGGCAAAGACAGGGTCTGTGGTTGGGCTAGGGAGTCCAGGTCCTGCGGCGTTGATGGCGGTGACTCTGAACAGGTACTCAGAGCCCTCAATGAGTCCACCGACCACGAACGACTCGCCAAAGCCCATGGGTCGGATGGGGTCACGGGTGACACGCACCCAGCGTTTGCCTGTGGTCTCCTTTCGCTCCAGCCAGTAGCCAGTGATCGGGTTGCCGCCATCATCCTCGGGCTCCTCCCAGTTGATGGTCATGGAGTCCATGGTGACGTTAGTTACCGTCGGCTTCTCACACTGACCGGGGATGGCTGCAGTTTGAAAAATGATCAAACGTGAGTGGACGCAAGTCAGAACCTTCCAGTCTACTATCAGGAATGTGTTCTGTAGCTCCTGCTCATGGTCCAACAAATGGAGGGTCGCACACTTGGAAGGACGCTACTCGTCTTTTAGAGGCCTGAAGGGGTTTTATGTGCACCTTAAGGTGAAAATGAACCCAAACAAGACCTTTCCTTCAAAAAGTGTTCATGAGAAAGACCAAACTGATCTGTAAATGACAGACAGTGTTTATTTGTGGTGAAAGGCTGACTCACTGTAAAGGTCTCGGGCAACCTCAGGCTCGCTGTCCAGAGGCTCTCCAACTCCGTACTTGTTCTGGGCCATGATGCGGAACACATACTCATGTCCTGGCATCAGGTTCTCCACCGTCCAGATCCGGTCCTTGGGCTCACTGGTGACCGGAACCCAAGACTTCCTGTTGGCCACACGTCTCCAAATGACGTAATTGGTGACTTTGGAGCCACCATCGTCCTTCGGGGGCAGCCAGGAAAGGGTGATCTTCTCAGCTCCAATCTCCTCAAACTTAATGGGAGCAGAGGGTGGTCCAGGCCGGCCTGAAAACAAACCCTCAGAATCAGAACTTATTGCTCACTACTGCAACAGCAAGCTTGTTTCAAACTGTTGTAAATTTGAAGAGGTCAATAAAAACCGATGATTTGATCAAATGCACCAGAAAATCATTAGCTAAATGTTATTGAAAAATCGTGAACATTTAACGAAATTAACGCATTTTAGTGATGCGACAGCGGTGGTGGTTGGTGCTGTGGTCATACCCAGAACATTAAGCCTCATCTCCTGCGAGGCCTTGCCCAGGCTGTTGGAGGCCACCAGGGTGTACAGGCCAGTGTCGGGGCGTTTGCCCTGCTGGATGAGTAAGGTGCAGCTGTCGTCCGACACGATCTTGTTGATGTGCTCGTCGTACTGAACCTCCACCTTGCTGTCAGACTTATGCGGAGGAGCCTTATACCAGGTGAGGGTCGGGAATGGACAGCCACGGATTTTAGCCACGATGTTGATATCGGTGCCCTGTTCCACCTCCATGAATTCCTTCAGTTCGATGGACGGAGCACCTGCAAATGGAAAAGACGGTGAGACTTTGGGTATTGAACCTCTGAACAGCGATCTGCGTGGGGCTCAATCCTGTCGATACTTACAACTCTGGTCCTGGAGGAGAATGGGTCCGGCTGTGGTTGACGGGCGGCTGGGTCCAGCAGCATTGTACGCCAGAACTCTGAACTCATACTCATCTCCCTCAGTCAGATCCTCCACCTTGAACCTGGTGGTATCAATGTCTCTTCTGTTGCACCTGAATGTCACAGCAAAGTCACCGTCAAGGTTCTGACCCAACAACAGTTCAGTTATTTCCATGTAACTTGACGTATAAGTCAGGAATGGAACAGCCCATCCAACACGCGGATCAAGAACTCTGGCCTGATGAGACTGACTGACGTAGTCCGGTTCTAGCCTGATGTGGTCCGTAGGAACAGACTTCACCCATGTAGATCTCTCCGGTAGAGCCTCACCTCCTCCAGGACTCCTTCTGCGTGCCGCTGGCGTCCCAACAGAGCAGGTCAACGCTGTAATGGGTGACGGGTGAACCACCATCGTTCCTTGGAGCCTTCCAGGTCAACGTCACGGTGCCCTTCCTCACGCTCTGGATCTTCAGCCTCGTTGGAGGATCAGGAGGATCTGCAGATAAAAATCGGTCATGTTTTAAAAATAAACAAGACATATATCACTGATATTTCTCCCCCAGGGTTTAAAGGTGGGTTCAGCATTAATGTGTAAACCAAGATATATAAAATAAGACAGAAAGAGACTCACGGATTGGATCTCGGGCTTTGGTCCCCTCAGGCGTCTCGATGAACGGACCGAACCCAAAGCGGTTCTCCGCCCGGACACGGAACAGGTACTCCTCACCATTGATGAGGTCTGGGACCACCACAGACTGAGCAGCACAGGCCGGGTTCACCTTGAGGAACACAGACTGTTAGCCAGTCCAGATCAGCATGTGTGCTCCTGCTTCCTGCGGCGGTGGGACGTACCTTCGTCCAGGCTTTGCCATACACCGTTTTCTTCTCAATAAAATAGCTCTTCACTCTTTCTCCTCCGTCGCACTCCGGAGGTTTCCAGGTGAGTCGGCATGTTCCTCGTGTTATGTCGCTGACCTTCAGGTCCCTTGGAGGTCCAGGGAGATCTGTGGAAACCAGAACGTTAAACTCTCCCAGTGACATTCTGTCGCTACTCCTCCACAGAAACAAGGACTTCTGGATGGTTACGTACCGAGAACGTTGACCCTGACTTTGACCACCTTGTGTCCAGCGGGGCTCTCTGCATTGAGGATGTATCGGCCTCCGTGGTTGAGTTTGCAGTCTCGGATCACGACAACCGAAGTTGTGGCAGTGGAGAGAACCTGAGAGACACAATCAAACGTGTTTGGACAGTTTCTCTCTTTTAAAGTTGTGATTCAAAGATCTTCAGGGCATTTAGTTGGAGCTCTTTTTGGACCTGTTTCAGATTCTCTAACTGAACACAAGCAGTTATACTCTGAGCCGTCTCACCTCTGCATGCACCGGCAGTGTGTGAAGGTCGTTCTTCTTCTCAGTCTCGGCGGTTCCATCAAAGGTCCATGTGACCTTGGGAACGGGTCGTCCGGTGATGGTGGCTGGAATCCTGATGGTGGTTCCCGCCCTGCAGGTCAGCAGGTCGTTCACGTCCACATCCAGGGTGACAATCGGCTCGACTGGAGAGCAAGAAGAAAAGCAAAAGGTGAAGTGATCCGATCACTGAAGCCAAGAACTGTTCACATGAAGAACTACATCACTAAAGACTCCCGTCTGGTACCAGAACGTCATTTGGATGCTGATAGCATCTTAATATTTATCTGACAAAGACAATCAAATACAAAAGTGGGAAATCCTGGAAAGAAAAGTTGGAATTCTTATAGGTTGGGATGAAATTTAAAAAAAAAAAAATCTAAGACAGCAGGACTTCATCCAGTCCAGTAAATATCAGCGTTCTAAAGGTAAAAACCCTGTGGGCCACCATGACTACCCACTGATCCGCCATGTAACTATGGTACCAGCAGGGGTCACTGTTCTACCAGCAGGGGTCAATTTTCTACAAGCAGGGGTCACTGTTCTCCCAGCAGGTCCAGGTGTTGCTCTTACTCAGGATTTCCTGGACCAGGATGTCACCCGTCCTCGCAGGGTCAGAGGTTCCAGCTTCGTTCACGGCGTAGATCCTAAACTTGCAGTTCTTGCCCTCTTTCAGATCAGGAACAGTGATTTCAGTGGATGGGTGGAGCTTATCTGCAGGGTTCACCCTCCTCCAATCAGGAGTGCCCTCCTCGTGGACCTCGATGATGTAACCTTTGATGGGGCTGCCGCCATCTTTGTCCGGCGGCTTCCAGGCGAGGGTGATGCTGTTCTTGGTCTTATCTTTAACTAGGGGGGACCCGGGGGAGTTGGGAGGACCTGATGATCGCAGAGAGGAGAAAAATGAAAAAATGAACGAATGGAGGAGTGTCTTTAGAAAGGTGAAGCTCGACACTCACTGCATGGATCCACAGCGAACCGGCACTCGGAGGACTCGCTCGGCGGACCGATTCCTGCAGCGTTGGAGGCTGCTACTCTGAACTGGTACTCGGTTCCTTCGATGAGCCTCAGCACGGTATACTGCAGACCCTTCACTGCAGGCTTGGTGACGGGAGACCGGTTGACACGCCCCCAGTACACGGCTCCACGCTCCCTCTTCTCCAGCCAGTATCCCTGGATGGGTGAGCCTCCGTTGTCCAGAGGAGGATCCCATGTCAGCGTCATGGTGGTTCCCGTGGCGGCGAGGATCTTGGGATTACGTGGAGGTCCTGGCAGGCCGAACGGATCGCACAGCTGGATTTTGTCGGAATCACACCCGTCGCTGATCCCGTACTTGTTCTGCGCTTTGACCCTGAACTGGTAAGCACCATTCAGGTCCAGCTTGTAGACCTGAAGGAACAAAACAAGGACACAGGCCATGAAAACTGAAGATCTGAAACTCAATCATACAGTTGGGTATGTGACTGATGACTTTGGTTTTGATGTGGTGTTCCTGCTCTGCCGCTGCAGCTCACCCCGTATCTCCTGTCGATTAGGTTGATGGTCAGAAGCTCAAAGTCTGACTTCTTCTTGGAGGCGTCTCTCTGCTCCACAATGTAGTTGGTGATCTCACTGCCTCCGTTGTCCTCTGGGGCGTCCCAGGTCAGATAGCACGAGTCGGATGTGATGTCTGACACTACATTGTTTCTGGGAGGAAGAGGTCGGTCTGAAAAGAAACGGTTGGCATACAGACGTTAAACATGTTTTTATCTCACAAAACCAGATATGGCAAAATTAGTATCCATTATTATCCAAAATGTCCTCACCAAGAACCTCGACTCGGATGATGTGCTGAGCTCTGCCGTGGCAGTTTTCTGCCACCAGCTTGTAGCTGCCCTTGTCTTTCCTGATGGTTTCTGGGATTGCAATCTTAGTCCTCATTGTCGTCCGGTCTACCTGAAGAAGAGAGGAAGCAAACTAATGTAAAAACAGGAGCCTGATGGGCTGACGCTGCTTGAATTGATTGATTGCAGCAGCAGAACCTCCTCTATATTACAACCAGATGAGTTTCGAGCTTCCGGATGGAAGTCGGTTCTCACCTCCTCGGTCTCCATGGTCATGGTCTCATCTTCAGGCTGCTCCATGACCACGTTGTCCTTCATCCACTGCAGCGTGGGCAAAGGAAGTCCCCTCACTTCTGCTGGAATGTCGATGGCGGCGCCCTTCTTTACGGTGATGGTGTTGCTCTTGAACCACTTCAGGATGGTGACCACTGGAGCAACTGGACAAGCAAACATCTGTCAGCTCTTTGGAAATACGTTATTTCTGGCTTCTATCAAACATCGAGAGGTGAAGGGTCAGGTCCGTACTTTCTTCATCCTGGATAGTCACGGTGATGTGCTTGGAGGGATCTCCTTCCCCTATCTCATTCACAGCTTTAACGCGGAACTGGTACTCCTGGTTCTCCGACAGGCCCTCGACGGTGCCGCAGCACTTGGGGAACATTTTGCGGTTAGCCACTTCGTATTCGTTGCTGTCAGACCTCATCTTCTCGACATAGTAGCCGATGATGGGGCTGCCACCATCGGAGCGAGGCGGCTGCCAAGCCAGGGTGATGGTGTTCTTTGTTTTTTCGGTGTAGTGCAGCTTCTCCGGAGCAGATGGAGTACCTGGAACACCAGGAAGGAGCTCAGGCGATGATGGAGTCAGGAATTTGACTAAGAGTACTTCT
The DNA here is from genome assembly GCF_040054535.1 of Antennarius striatus. NCBI lineage: Eukaryota > Metazoa > Chordata > Actinopteri > Lophiiformes > Antennariidae > Antennarius > Antennarius striatus. Next base: position 5,687,411 of record NC_090787.1, read on the forward strand.
ATCTGTTGAAAGTTTGGTATTTTTACCTTTGGGATCCTCGGCAAGGATGGGTCCAAGGTCAGCTGGAGCTCCCTCACCATACTTATTCCTGGCTACGACCCTGAAGTCGTACTCTTCACCGGCCAGCAGGCTCTGGATATCACACTTGCAGGAGGCCACCTCGATGGGTTGACGGAAAAGTTTCATCTTGGCGTCTTTCCTCAGCACCTCGTAGCCAATGATATCGCTGCCACCGTTGTCCAAGGGGTCCGACCAGGTGAGGGTGATGTTCTTCTTGGTCACTGTCACCGTTTTCAGATCCACCACTGGACCAGGGACATCTATGGAAATACAGTCCAGTAAAATATCAGCTGTGAGTTCTATGAGTGGGATTTCTTAAAATATACACTTAGATATTGGATATTAATAATTTAATACATTTTCAGCACAACGCCAATGAAGGAAAATTTAGGAATTTAATTTCTTGTAATTTTCTGGATGAAAAATACATCAAGTGTTTTCAGATCAGGACACTAATTGGTCCAACCCGCCTTAACAGGTTCAGGTTTAGTGGAGCTGGACTCCTCCTGTCAAACCTTCGGTTGGTTCATTCAACACTGACCCATGACGTCCACTCGGGTCTCAGCGGTGGTGGTGCCACTGGCGTTGGTGCCAGAGATCTGGTACTGCCCGTGATCCGCCCTCACAGACTTCTTGATGAACAGCGTGCTGTTCTTGCCGACCGTCTCCACCATCATCCGCTCCTTGTCGATGTCAGCCCCGTCTTTGGCCCACCTGACTTCGGGCTGGGGTCGGCCCTTCACCACGGCGGGAAGCTTCAGCGGCTCGCCGGCCTTGATCATCACGCCGTTTCTCACAGAGAAATCATATTCAACAACAGGAGGTTCTGAAGGAGGTGGACAGAGAGACGAGTTCAGTCACGGGCATTGAAACAGTGAAGGGTGGAGCTCTCAAGATCAGGACAGGTAAAACGTCAAGACGTACCTTCAGGCTCTTTGACGGTGACCGGTTCGGTCATACCGGGAGCTCCAGGACCGGCGTCGTTGATGGCGAGGACGCGGATGTAATAATCAGCTCCTTCTATCAGCCCGGTCAGAGTGTAGGTCAGCTCTTTGCACCTGAACTCTGTGCTGCGGGTCCAGTCCTTCTGTCCAGTCAGAACCTGCAACCAGAGAAGAGATCATCAGCAGTCGGATCCAGAAAGACCTCAACATGCATCAATTACTGGAAGGAGATTCCTGTATGGACCTTCTCAACATGGTATCCCAGGATGTCCCCTCCCCCGTTGAACAGGGGTGGCTTCCAGGCAACAATCACAGAGTCCTTCCCGGTGTCCACAATCCATGGGGTGGGGGGGCCAGGAGGCACTGGAAGGGAGCAAATGATTCCTGAACGACTGAACCAATCAAAACACTCGTGGGTCCACCTCTGATGAAACTAACGGACTTACAGATGGCGTCCATGGCGACGGTGCGGTCCGTGGGCTCGCTGAAGGGGCCGGGCCCGGCCAGGTTCTCGGCACACACTCTGAAGATGTAGGTGAGGCCCTCCATCAGGCCAGTCACCTTCACCTCCAGGGAGTTAAGGAGGGCGCGGTTCACTCTGGTCCAGTGTTTGCTGTTCACCTCCTTCCTCTCAATCCAGTATCCCAGGATCGGGCTCCCATTGTCCTTGGGCTCATGCCAGGAGATGCGGGCAGTGCTTGCGGTCACCTCGTGGACTCTGGGAGTGTTGGGAGCATCGGGAGGATCTGGAGGAGGAGGAGAAATGACGAGGGATGATTCATCTACAGCAAGAAGTATTCTTATTACATCATAAACGATGAAACAGATTGTTGAAGGTCTCTATCTTCTGGCCTTTCTTACCAAACTGGTTCTTGGCAACCATCGGCTCAGAGATGCAGGGCGGCCCGCAGCCGAACTTGTTCTCGGCGGTGACCTTGAAGATGTACTCCTTCCCTTCGATGAGCTTGGTGACGGGCATACTGGTTCCCTTGAGGGTCGAGGTGACAGTGATCCAGCCAATGTTGTCGTTCTTGTTGTCCTTCTTCTCCAGGATGTAGTTCAGGATCTCGCTTCCACCGTCGTCCTCCGGAGGCTCCCAGTTACAGACGACTGAATTGTTCCTGATTTCATCGAAGGTGAAGTTGATTGGAGGGCCGGGTTTGTCTGGGGGAGGACAGAGTCCGTTCAAGGAAGATTCAACTTCAAATGTTCTAGTCAATAATAATAATGAGTCTTACACATCAGATGGAATCTTACCAAGGACATTGACGATGCAGGAAGCGCTGGCGACACCGTGAGTGTTCTCCACCTGGATGACGAAGTCACCATGGTCGGCTCTGACGGCGTCGCGGATCATCAAGGCGGACCTACCCTTCCTTGTTTGATCCAGACCCAGACGCTCGCGCATCGGAGTCACAAACTCCTCCTCTGGTTCGAGAACCTGAAGGTAGAAAAGGAGAAACACTCTGAATTGACTGACTTTGACACTCTGACTGAATTGTCGAGTCACACTGGGCAGAACATTTCCCTGAACACCGTTCGGATGTTTTGTTCCTGGTCTGTCTGGGGACACAAACCTTGGCCTTGGTCTTCTTCCTCCTGACCACAGGGACAATCTTTTTGGTTGGCTCTTTGGTGACATCTTCGTTGTTCCTCAGCCATGTGACCTTGGGATACGGGGATCCAGAAATGTAGGCATCGATTCGGATCTCATCGCCCTTCTTGATGCACAGACCGGACTGCACACGAGCATGAAGGGTGACTTTTGGCTTTTCTGTAAATGAATGACAAACTTAATTCAAGGAGAACCCAGTTTCCTTTGTTAATAAACAAACGTTTGTAGTCATTCATACCGACGGGATCGGCGGCCCTGATGAGCTGAGTGCTGCGCGACGGCTCACTGACTCCAGCAGCATTTTCAGCCCGGACCCTGAACTGGTACTCCACATCCTCCGTCAGGCCTGTTACCACAAAGGAGCAGTCTGGGACCAAGTTGGGGTTGACCCTCTCGTAGCGGTCACCGTCCTTCTCAATTTTCTCCACGATGTAGCCCTGGATCGGACAGCCGCCATCATTGTCCGGAGCCTTCCAGGTAACGGTGATGGACTTGGAGGTTGGCTCTTGAGCCTCTACCTGGATGGGCGGATCTGGTTTCTCTGTAGAGCAAGTCATGCTGTAAATATCTGAGCTGCTTTACCATAATAAAGTATTGTGTATATGGTTTGATTTCCTAGACAACACCCTTTTCAGGAAATCAAGTCAATTTGATTGATTTGAAAATGTTCCAATGTCCAACTTAAAGACTGGACTTACGTTTGAGTTCCTCTATGATGACTGGGTTGCGAAGCTCCAGATATTCTCCAGCTCCAACCTTGTTGACGGCCTTCACTCTGAAGTAGTACTCGCAGTTGATGAAGAGGTCCTTTACGGTCCGGGTCAGGATATTCTCTCCCGATATGACAGGCATGTAGGTCTTCTTGGAGGCCTCGCGGCGCTCCAGGGAGTAGCTCAGGATGGGGGTGCCGCCGTCGTCCTCTGGGGCTTCCCAGTTGACTTTGCAGGAGTTCTTGGTGGCGTCACTCGATGTGATGTCCTTACATTTACCAGGAAGTCCTGCATGGGAAGAGGATATATCTGAACGTGAGGATGACTGCTGATCCCTACTGGTGGAAAAAATCCACAAACAATGATGCAGATTCAGTCAACGGAGAAAAACTAGGCAAGACTTGAACAACATCTGCAGGAAGTACAATTTCATGAAGCAAACCCTACCAATGACTTTAACATTGACAGTCCCTGTCGCAGTTCCCAGGCTGTTCTCCAGGGTGATGGTATAGGCGCCGGCATCAGCACGTTTGGCCTTGAGCAGCTCTAGGTGACCCTTGTTCATCTCCACCGTCATGGAGAGTCTGTCATCGGCCTTACACTCCAACGTGTCCTTCTGCCAAACCATCTTGGGTGTTGGGATCGCCCTGTAGGGGATTTTCAGGTGCAGCTTCTCACCTTCAATAACAACAACATCCTGCGCTTCCAAATCCATGGTTGGAGCACCTGAAACCAGAGCACAGATGTTTACTGAGAGTCAACTCTTTGACAGTGTTGAATGTGATTCCTGCGATGCTTACAGTCGGGATCCTTGGTGAAGACCTTGTCTGAGATCTCTGAAGGATCGCTGACACCAACAGAGTTGATGGCCCGGACCCTGACGATGTATTTCTTCTCTGGTTTAATTCCGTCATCAATTCTGAACTTGAGGTCCTTGATGGGTCTGGTGTTCACCCTGAGCCACTTCAGCTCAGGACGGGCCTCGGCTACCTCCACGTGATACCCAGTGATTGGACAGCCGCCATCTTTGGTTGGAGGCTTCCAGGTAACATTGATATGCTCCCTGCTTGCATCAGGGACGGCCACCTCCAACGGAGGAGATGGAGCACCTGAGCAAAGCGCACGGTTGGATGAGTCTATATCTGAAAACATTTGTGCATATCTATGTAGCTTTTTCCCATCGAACAATTGATTGGTGTCTTACTGGTTGGATCCTCAACAGTAAGGATCTCCGTGGGTTCACTCGGGTCTCCAACACCGGCCTCGTTCTCGGCTCGGACCTGGAACTGTACCTCAGACCCTTCATCCACCTCCGTCACCTTAAAATGAGTCTGTCTGTCTGGAGTCTTGCAGCACTTTAGCCAGCGAGTTCCCACCTTTTCTTTCTTCTCAATCACGTACCTGGAGTCCAAGAAGCAAGTGTCACCAGCTGCACCTGGTGTTTTTAGCAAACACTATCCAACCATAAAACATTTAGTGTTCTCCGCCCCTTCTCCTGGTACACTGAACAAGTTCTGGATAGTCTTTAGACCAGATATATGTCAACACATCCCCTTGTTTAGGCCGTCGGTGAGGTCCTGTCATTCTTTTTGTCCTGCACTGTTGATGCTAGCTGGATCAACAGGTCAATAGTGGACCAAGTTGGTGACGGAGATCCCTCTAACTGGTTGTGCAGTTAAGAGGTGGAAGGTTTGCAGATTTGCAGTCCTAGGTGTTCTGGTTTTTGATTGCTGACTATGGACTAGCGCTGCCTGATTAGGAGAGTTATTTCTACTTGTGCAGGTGCAGAATGTACATGGTGATTGGATATTAGAGTCAATTAGAGGCAAGAAGACATGCTATTAGTGGTTGAATGTGGTTTGGTGTATCCAGTGCTTTCTTACTTGGTGATGGGTCTTCCACCATCACTCTTGGGAGCTTCCCATTTCAGCTCCACGTGTCTCTTTGCAACATCCACAACCGTCAGGGCATAAGGAGGTCCAGGAGTCGCTGTAGAGAATGTAAGAGACATTAATGTCAATGCCAAACCATTTTCTTTGCTCCTTGACAACTAAAACCACTTGAAGGGACCATGTATATACTCACACAAGTTTATTCAATCAATTTCAACCCTTATATTTGTACTGAAGCTACAGATTTTAATAACGGAGGAGAACTCACTGAAAGTGTCCTTGGCAAGCACAGCGTCCTCCAGCTCACAGAACTCACTCATTCCCACAGCATTCTCTGCTGCGACGCGGAACACGTAAAGTGACCCCTCGTTGAGAGGAGACACCGTGTACTTGAGGTCCTTGACGGTGGTGTCCACCGTCTGCCAGGACTTGCGCCTCACATCTCTCTTCTCCACCACATAGTTGGTGATGGGGGAGCCGCCGTCGCTGCTGGGAGCCTGCCACTTCAGGTCAGCGCTGACCTTGGTGATGTTGGCCACCTCCAACCACTGGGGTGCAGATGGAGGGTCTGTGGAAGGGGCAAAAGGGGCAAAAAGATGAAGGACTGTCTGTGGATCATTGGGTTGCCACAGCGCTGTCGTTCCTCAGACTTACAGAGTCTCTCCTTGCAGACCACGGGGTCGCTGGGGTCGCTGGGCTCGCTCTCGCCAGCCTTGTTGACAGCCTTGACTCGGAACGAGTACTCCTGCTTTTCCTTCAGTCCTGTGAGGTTGTGCTCAGTCTGAGGAACATCCTCTGCGATACGGACCCATTCCTCGCTCCCAGTCTTCTGGAACTCGATGACGTAGCCTTCGATCTTCGCCCCACCATCGTGCTCTGGCCTGGTCCAGGCCAGCAGGGCGGATGTCTTGGCGATGTCCCTGACGACAGGCTTACCAGGAGCCCATGGGGGATCTGAAAAGGAGGGATGGTCCCAAAGGAGTTATGTTATATTCTCAGCAACACGTTCCATCCCGTGTTTAGGGATCACAGGTTAACATACCGATGGGATCTTTGATGAGGATGGGATCAGTCTCTGAACTCGGCTTTCCAGGTCCAGCGAGATTCTCAGCCAGAACTCGGAAGCGGTACTTCTTCTTGGTGGTGAGTCCCTTCACCCTGAAGCCAGAAGATGGCACAGCATCACAAATCTCTCCTAACATCTGAGCGTCAATCTGTCTGTCAGTTGAATAGATGCTCAGGGGCCAAGGAAGTCTAGAACCAGGATATCCTTTAATCTTTCCTCAGTATTTCTCAGTGGATTTTTGCTTTAACCACAAATAATCCACATACAAATAAGTACAACTATGTCACACCGTTCACATTAGAACCACAGAGCCATTGGAGATAGAGGTGGAAGTGTAGGTGGAGATGGAGGTGGAGATGGAGCACTTTGTAGTTTAACAGCTGTGACTTTACCTGAACGTTGACTCCTTGATGGGGATTTTGTTGCACCTTATCCATTTGTCACTCTCTGGATCAAACTTCTCCACCCAGTATCCGGTGATGGGGCTACCACCATCTTCATCTGGCTCATACCAGGTCAGCGTCACTGCATCCCTGGCGATGTCAGAAGGAGTCACTCTTGATGGAGAACCAGGAGGATCTGGACCAGAAGGGAGACGTCCGTTTATCACCAGATGTTCACAAAAAGGCTTGATTAATGCTTGTTTAAAGAACAACGGAGAACGACTTACCGAAGGTGTACTTTGCAACGATTGGAACGTGCTCCGCCGGTTCGCCGATACCGTACTGGTTCTCAGCGCTGACCCTGAAGACGTACTCTTTCAGGGAGGTGAGCTTGCAGGCCTTGAAGGTGGTGTGTTTGACGGTGGCCGACAGCTTCACCCACTCCTCTTTGTCCAGCAGGCGACTCTCCACGATGTAGTTGGTGACCGGCGAACCACCGTCGTCTCTGGGAGGGTTCCACGCCAGGAAGCAAGATTCGTTGGTGATTTCAGAGATGTCGAAGGCAGCTGGAGGGCCGGGTTTGTCTGAAGGAGATGGAATGTCAGGCAACTGGTCTCGACAAGCAAACTGAACCCGTCAAGTTTATGCCGACAAACAGCAACGGTACCGAGAATGTTGACATCGACGGTGGCGGTGGCGCGCCCACAGGCATTGACAGCCTCGATGATGTAGGTGGCAGTGTCTCCTCTGGTGGTGTTGCTGATGGAGAGTTTGGAGTGTCCCGGCTGGGTCTCGATAGCGACGTGGTCGTCCGCCCGTAGGACCTGATCCGCCTTGGTCCACTTCACCCGGGGGTCCGGTTTTCCTTTGACATCGGCAGGAAGTTCGATCTTGGTACCGGCTCTGGCCGTCAAACCGGCCAGCAGCTTCACGTCAAGCTGGATCTCTGGAGGCTCTGTGGGAAATTTGGACAGAACATTCTCATCCCAAATGATTCCCATGTATGCTACTCCTGACTCCGAGACTACAACAGCAACTCTTCTGATCCATGGTGGTATGATATCAAGCACGATTCATGTGACGGAAATCCTAAGCAATGCTTTGGGGTTGTCTGTAAAAGTTTAGACAAGTCTAACCAAGTAGCTAAAAATGTAGCGTGCTAATGTTAGTTTTAGGTACTCTGTTTACGTACAAAGACTATGATGAAGACAAAGTGTGATCGTGTGTGGTTCCTGGAACGCATTAACCGAGAGGACCGAGGGTGCCCTGTAGTTCCCATGAATCTCTCTGTTAAATCTGTTTCAGTCTCTATTTGGACGCCACATTGCAGGAACCTGTTCAGGATTGGATTTTCTTACCTTTGGCATCAACAGCCTGGATTTCATCGGTGGCCCTGCAGGGTCTGCTGGCTCCCAGTTTGTTTACGGCTCTGACTCTGTAGGCGTACCACTGACCCTCAATCAGACCAGTGACCTGGAACCTGTGAGCAGGACACATCTATAAAACCCAAGGATCTGGAAAGTACCACAGAACTACTGGTTCAGGTCCCAGCATTCCACTGGGAGCCATTCTGTCACGTGATTATCTTCCTCTCTTCCTGCTCTGACCCTCATGAACTCAACCTGTTCTTCACATTGACCCGGTTGGACTGTCCAACCACATTCTCAACCTGACAGACTGACAGACTCTTACTTCAGTTCAGGGCTGGGGTCGCTGCAGGGCTCCCACTTATCAGAGCCGCGTTGGCACTTGTCCACCACGTATCCCTTGATCGGGGCACCACCGTCGTACTTCGGCGCTTCCCAGGACAGGAAGATAGTCTTGGCGGTCTTATCGCGCCACTTCAGGTTCTCAGGAGGATCGGGTACAGCTGAAGGAAAAAGGAGACGCTCCAGGTGAGCTTCTGGACATTTCCCAGTCATCTACCTGTGGACATTGCGTCCGTTCTGGTCTAGAGGATACTGACTGGCAGGAGACGAGATGTTGACCGGATCGTCAATGTACGCCGGCTCGCCGGGGCCACACTTATTGCAGGCAGCAACGCTGAACAGATACTCCTTCCCCTCGATCACGTCCGTCACCGTGTGTTCAAGGTCCAGGATGCCGGAGGCCGCCTGGAAAATCATCGTAACCATGACGACTGAGGCTCCAGCAAGATCTAAAAAAACTAAGATTCCTGACGGAAGGGCCTTTTAGGCACGCCTAAAGACCTCCACAAAAACTAGACTACAGACTTCCTCTAACGGTTTTGCAGGGGGTGGGTCATTCCAGTTCCTCAGGGGGGGACACATGAGGATAATAACTAGAAATAGATGTAAACAACTAAACAACAAACAGAACAGGGACAAGCTGAGCCCAGGCGCACCTTGGCCCAGGTCTTGCGAGACACTTCTCTCTTCTCGATCTGGTAGTGGGTGACCGGGCTTCCTCCATCGTGCTCCGGGGGCTCCCACATCATGTGGACATGATGTCGGGTTACCTCAGCCACCTTGAAGTCTTTAGGAGCACTGGGGCATGCTGGGAAAATGGGAAAAAGCATACGCTTAGCGTTCTTCAAATGCTTATCCTTTCAGGGATTTTATTGTTGGGATGAATTACCCAACATGCACTGGGAGAATGTCAAATCTGCTTCGCCGTCATGTCAGGGTGAATTCTGAGGAATTACCGATGACGTTGACGTCAATCTCTCCAGAGACGGACGACATGTCGTTCTCCAGCTGGAGAGTGTAGGTGCCTCGGTCTGGGCGGACGCTCGGCGACACCGTCACCTCTGTGAACGTGGGCTTCGTCACCATGGAGACGCGTTCGTCCGCGGCGTTCAGCTCCTTCTCTCCAAAGGACCACTTGGCAACAGGGGTTGGGTATCCGCTGATGGGAACCCTGATGGTGAGAGGCTGGGGCACGATGACCTCCAGGCCTTTCCTGAAAGCGCTCAGGTCCAAAGTGGGACCGACTGCAGGAGAGAAACATGTCAGCGTCATGAAACCAGTCAACATCCGGGGCGGTTCAGGTCTCTTCTCAACAAATCTTACACTTACCGTGGGGGTCGTCCGCCAGCAGTGGTCCGACTCGCTCAGATGGCTCGGAGACGCCGGCGGCGTTCTCAGCAAGAATTCTGTAGAGGTACTTCTGTCCAGGTTTCAGACCTGACACCTGAAGGGAACCAAACAACAATAACAACAGTCAGCGCAGGAAATACAACTGAAAGAGAAACAGGAAAAAATAGTTAATAATCCGCTGGAATTAACTCAGAACCTTCAGTCCTGTAAAATAAAGGCTTTATTTCTGTTATTTTATCCTTTATTTGATCTAATTCAGGGCATGTGAACACTATTGCTGTCAAATCATTAAATAAAAGGAAGTACAACAATTAAAATTCATCAAATTTTATCAATGACTTTAAAGCAACTTTTGAAATACAGCGTTCATCCCTAAAGGTCCAGCTGTGAAACATTTCCTGATCGGAACAGGAACCACTCTGGAGGGAGCGCCCTGACGGTCTAACCATCCTCTTGGAGTCCTACCCGGTAGGAGAGGTCGGGACAGAGCCGGGCATTGCAGCGGAGCCACTTGTCGGTGCCGTCTTCACATTTCTCGATGATGTATCCTGTGATCATGCTGCCGCCGTTGCTGATGGGTGTCTCCCAGGACAGCGTGACTGCCGTCTTGATCTGATCACTGGAATTGGGGTTCAGGGGGGGGCTGGGCCTCTCTGTAGGCACAAGACAAGACCTTTAGTTTCTCACAGACTGATGACCACACTCCTGAGCAGCAGGACTCCACCCACCAATGGGATCCATGATTTTGACGGGCTTGGTGGCGGCGCTGGGCTTGCCGATGCCGGCCTTGTTCTCGGCCCGGACCCTGAAGATGTACTCCTTGTTCTCCACCACGTCGTTCAGTGCAGCCGAGCGGTTGTTGGCGTCGCACACCAGAGCCGCCTCCCACTTCACCGAGGTCCTATCACGGAGCTCGATCACGTAGGCGGTGACCTCAGAGCCGCCATCGAACTTGGGGGGCTCCCAGGTGACGGTGGCGCCAAACTTATTTACTGATGAGACGGCCACATTCTCCGGAGCGTCGGGAACGTCTGCGGACAGGAAAACCCCCCCACCCGTCAAGGATGTGACATCAGAATCATGATGGTGCATTTAGGGACGGTGGGAGTTTCTTACCAAACTTGTTCTTGGCCTGGACGGCGTCTTCTGTGGTGACCATCGGTCCGCTGCCGACGCGGTTCCGGGCGCAGACGCGGAACAGGTACAGGGAATCCTTCTGGAGCCCGCTGACGCAGTATTCTGGGGCGTCGGCCCGGGACGTGGCCATCGTCCAGGTCTTACGCTTCACGTCACGCCGCTCCACCGTGTAGGCCACGATCTTGCTCCCGCCGTCGCTCTCAGGCTCCTCCCAGGCCAGACTCACCTCAAAGTCTGCCGTGTCAACCACTTTCAGGTTCTTCACAGGCCCTGGAACGTCTGAAGGAACCCAACAGAAAACCTCACATCACTGAAAACCAAACTGACGTCCCCCAACGAGGCTCTGACACAGGATCTGGCTCCATCTGGTCTCACCGATCACGTCCAGGTTGATGAATGCCTCCGCCTCGCCGTGCTTGTTCTTGATGACCACTTTGTACCGGCCCTGGTCGTCCTTGCTGGGGCTCTTCATGCGGTACTCGGTCCTGTCTGTGGAGGTGTCTATGTTCTGGACGGGCAGACCGGAGCCCTCAAAGAACCACTCCGCATCGGCACGGGGGTAGGCGTCGTAGGGGACGGTCATGACAAACGGCTTTCCTGCATCAGTCACCAAGTTCTGGTCGGTTGTTCTAATCTTTGGAACAGCTGAAAACAAGAAACATGTCATTAAAGAGATTCTGGATTGATCAGAACACGATTAACAGACATTTTAGTATCTAGACTGGCTTCGATATTCTACCAATACCCTTTGTTTGTGCATTCCTCACCTGCCAGCTCCAGCTTGGCTCTGGCGTCCTTGTCTTTGGCCACGACCCGGTACTCTCCCTGGTCTCGAGGTCTGATCTCACAAACCTGCAGCCGGTGGATTTTACCCTCGCTGATCATCTGGTACTTGTCTCCCTGGACGATGATCATGTTGTTCCTCATCCACTTCACTTCCACTCTGTCCTTGTTGAGCTCCACCTCGAAAACGACGTCCGAAGCCGGCGGCTCGGAAGCGTCCTGAGGAGGTCTTATGATCTCCACCGGGATTTCTGGAGGGGGGACAATCAGAGAAGGACAATATGGTCATACGTAACAAAGACTTCAAGTGTTGTCTCGGTGGATGAACTCTCCCCCCGGCTTTCTGACATTAAAAAAAAAGGGGGGGGGCTGGGGGCGGGGCGGCTGACCTTCCACAAACAGCCTGGCTCTGGTCCTCCTCTCATCCACACTACAGGCATATTCACACTCATCATCGGGTCGGCACACCTTGATGACCAGTGTGCACGTCTTCCCTTCTTTTTCCATGTGGTATCTGTGGGACACAGGGGGTGGGGGTAGGGGGCCGGGGCAACACAAATTTAAAGCATAAAACAACAATCGATCTATTTCTGAAGATACAAAGATAGAAACAACAGATAGAAAAAGCAGCAGATGACAACTACGACGCTGGCAGATGACAACTACGACGCTGACAGATCTTCGGTACCTGGGTCCTTCTCGGATCTCGCGGCCTTCCCTGAACCACTTAACGGTTGCCTTCTCCTTGCTGAGCTTGCAGGTGAACTCGGCGTCCTCGAACTCGGTGATGGTCTGGTCTTTGAGCTGAGCCGTGAAGTCTGTCGGCGCCTCGCTGATGACCAGCTCGGCCGCGCATTTGGCGTCTCCAACAGCGGCGGTGTAGTCGCCCTCGTCCTCCATCACGCAGTCCTTGATGGTCAGGATGTGCTTGAGGCCGTCCACTTTGTAGACGACGCGTTTGCTGAGTGCCACCTCCTGGCCGCCCTTCATCCACCGCACTTTGGCGCCGGGACGGTTCACCTTGCAGACGAAGCTGATGGTCTTCTTCTCCTGGGTGTCGACGTCCTCAATGGGATCCAGGAACTTCAGCTTCTCCTCTGTGTGGACAGGAAACAGTGAAGACTTCTAGAGTTCCTCTGTTTTTATGTTGGTCACCATAACCCGGACTTACCCATGACTTTAGCGCTAGCGGCGCACTTAGCCTGTTCTCCTCTGTGATTGGTCAGGATGACGGTATAAACAGCCTCATCCACCTTCTGGGCGTCTCTGATCCTCAGGGAGAAGACGTTGTCCCTCTGGGCGATGAGGTACTTGCTGCTGTCAAAGATGGTCTCCTCGTTCTTCAGCCACTTGGCCTTCGCCCCCTCGGTGTTGGTCTCACAGTGGAACACCATCTCACTTCCTTCTTTCACCTCCGTTTCTCTGATTGGTGTGATGATCCTCAGTTTCTCTGGAATCAAACACAGTTAGAACCAGACCTGGTCTCTGATGGACCCTGAACCAGAAGGAAGGAGACTCACCGATCACCACCAGGTCAGCTGAGGCCTTGACGGCACCGATCTGTGCAACGTAGCCTCCCTCGTCCTTCAGCTCACAGTTCTTCACCACCAGAGCTCTTCTCTTGCCCTCAACCACAATGCTGAACCTGTCTCCAGCTTCGACTTCCTTGTTGCCTCTGAACCACTTGACCTCGTAGGTTTCCTTGGAGACGGAGCAGGCGAACTCGGCGTTCTCGCCCTCCACCACTTCCTGGTTCTGTGGGCGAGCGATGAACTCGGCTGCAAGTTCTGGAAAGAAGAACCGCAGAAGAATGAGGGTGGACTTCAGGAACCACCTGGTGTGAGGGTTCCTCGCTCTGAACTCACCGTTCAGCTTGAGATTACCAGACGTTCTGACGTTGGGACTCAGCCTGCAGTTGTACTCTCCAGCGTCCTCCATCCTCAGGTCCTGGATGATCAGGATCCTCCTGCGTCCGTCCACGATGTGCTCGTAGCGGCCGCCCTCCGGCAGCTCCTGGTCTCCTCGGTACCACAGGACCTCGGCGCCGGGTTTGGACACCTCGCAGATCATCTTCACGCTGTCCGTCTCCGTTCCCTCCACATTGGCCAGGTTCTTGGTGAACCTGGGCGCCTCCTCTGCGGACACATGCAAGAAAGCAGATTGGATTACGCTAAGCCTTGTCAGGCATCCTATGCTGCCTGCTCAGGGCAGGAACTCAGTCAATCTTCAGGACGGAGACAGATCTGGTCTGTTTCCTCACCGATGACCGTGAGCATGCCGGACGTCTTGGAGGTCCTGGCGTCACATTCATACTCGGCCTCGTCATCGAACACAGACTTGTGGATGATGAGGATCCTCTGGACTCCCTTAGCGATGATCTCGTACTTCTTCCCTTTCCTTATCTCGCCGCCGTCCTTGAACCAGCGGACCTGCAGCAGAAAGCGAGCGTCAGGTCTCGTTTCCATCAGCGCTGACGGAGGAGGTGGAGGAGGATCTGTCTCGTCTCACCTTGGCTGACTCGCGCGACACTTCACACTCAAACTTAGCAGATTCCTTCTCTCTGACCTCCACATCCTGCAGAGGCTTGGTGAACTCCACGTGAGGAGCTGTGGATGGATTCTTCCTTCAGTTATTTGCTACACTATTTTGTTACTCGAGACAATTTTTGTACAATAACATATTTTTGATCTTACGTGTGACCTCCAGGAAACAGGAAGTCTTGAACTCTCTGGCGTCACATGTGTACATTTTTGCATCGTCTGGCGAGCACCCGTGGATGACCAGCGCCCTCTTGCGTCCGTCGACAATCATGTCGTACTTCTTGGTCTTGCGGATCTCCTGCCCCTCCCTAAACCAGCGCACCTCGGCGTTCTCCCTGGACACCTCACACTCTAGCGTCACGCTGGCCTCCTCCTCCACCGTCTGGTCCTCCAGAGGTTTGGTGAACTCCACCGGGGGCTCTGGACACAAACCCCACCGTTACCTCACCTGTGTGCTCCAGGCGCGATGCCTTCACTGCCCGCGGTGCGTTCGGGTGTCTGACCTTTGACGATGAGCTGAGCCTGAGTCTGGAAGTCTTTGCTGGTCAGCTTGACCTCGCCGGCCTCCGGCAGCATCACGTCTCTGATGGTGAGGGTGTGGACCCGACCCGCCACACGGGTTTTCACCTGAACGTACAAAAGAACAATCATTTTACGTCATGATTTCATTTATGTCCAATATGAAGCATTTTATATATTATTAATTTTGTCAGTTCATTCCTCAGATTTCCAACTTTTATTTAAAATCAATGATTTTAGCTAAATTGTTACAGTGATAAATAAAAGAACTTATTATTTCATCTTTTCAAAAATAAATATCACAATTTGAATATCTATTTATTTACATATCTTTGCATACATTTATTTATCTAGTTCTTCTCCATATTTTCTGTAAAACACAGATCAAGTTGATTTATTGTGGAAACCGGTTTCAAATGTCTGCATCCTGACACTGACATGCTGGAGCTAACTGCCTCCATATAAGGTGATGCTGACAGGTGGGGGGCTGACAGTAGCTGCTCTGTTATCTCTGATTATTTTTAACAGCAGCTTCAACACTTTAAAACATCTCAACATGGAAATTTAAAAATCCAGAACTGTTTTGTTCAGAAAAGTAAAAAGAGTTTCTGTAGATTATAAACAAAATAAGTTAGAAAATAAACACATGTATTACAGATATATCACAGATTGCCCCCCGGAGGAATCCACTCACCCGGTCGCTGGCCTCCATCTTCTGCCCCCCCATGAACCAATCCACCCCAATGCCCTCGTACGACAGCTCACACTCGAAGGTTGCCGTCTCACCGGCCGTCACCGTCACGTCCTTCAGGGGACGCAGGAGGCCGATGGAGCGAGCTGAAGGAAGAGGAGGAGAAGACATGGTCAATGGACCTGAATCTTCTGCCTGACTGTCCTGACCACATGGGTGACTGCTCCTCCAATCTGGAGTCAGCCTCTCACTTTAGATAACGTGACCAAAATAAACTCCGACTGTGATTGGCTGTAGGCTGGTGGAGAGTCTCGAACATGTCTGAAGTTTAACTTCAGGTACAGATTTGATTATTCTCTGTTTGGAGGAGAAACGTCAGAAACTTGGGAAAAGCCTGACCTTTGACCCGCAGCTGAGCGCTGGATTTGGCGTTGGCGGCTGAGAAGTCGACTCCACCCATCATGTCCATCCGGACGTTATAGAGGATCAGCATGTGTTTGGTTCCTTCCTCCTTTATCTCCACATCCTGAAGAACATTTTCCACAACTCCTCAAGATCAGACATTCTTCAGTTACGTCAAAGAAAGTCTGTTTACCAAAATAGCATATAAAAACTGCAGAAACTTCAGCTGGCATCAGAATAAAGCAGGAGGTGGTGTTGGTTGGTGTGGACACTCACAGGCGACTGATGCAGGGCTTCTCCCTTCAGCTTCCAGTTACCGTGAACCTCCTCCTCTGAAATCTCTGTTTCAAACTTGGCTGTTTCCGTCTCTGTGACCTCCACGCTGTACAGCGGTCGCACCACCTTGATGTCGCGCTCTGGAAGGGAGACGACCACAAACACATCAGTGGTGATACCTGAGAGCAGGAAGAGTCGTGGCAGCAGCAGCACGAACACACAGGAGGAGGAACTGTAGAACATGGGATCCCTCAGGGTTCAGTTCTTGGCTCCTCGTTCTGTCCCACTTAAATGTGTTTCTGCTTCAGATTTAACACAAGTAAACTGAAAACTTGTTGAAATGTTTAATTTTCTACATCAAATGTTTTTATATTCATCCATGGACTGATTACATGGTATGATGGCATTAATCTCTCCCTGTACGCCGATGAACTGCTGCTTTATACCACAGAAGTCCTGAAATATTTATTATTAGTCTGAACAAAGTAAAAGTATCTCAGTAGTCTGTGATTCTTTTATATCTTTTATCTCTCTAAAGAGACGCTTTGAGGTCTTGACCCCCTGTGGTTTTCAGACGTGGATACCTTCGATGTTGAGCTTGGCTGTGGTTTTGTCGGAGCCGCAGTCGCAGGTGTACTCTCCAATGTTGGCCTTCTCCGCCTTCCTGACTGTCAGGATGCGCTTCTTGCCATCTGAAGTGATGGCGATGTACTTAGAGGGCGTGAGCTCCTTTCCGTCCTTGAACCATTTGACGTCGGCGATGGCTTTGCTCAGTTCACACACCAGCTTCACCTCGTCTCTCTCCACAGCCGTGTAGTTCTGCAGTTTGGTTGTGAAGTACAGGTCGCCCTCTGCAGAGGAGAAGATGATGTCATGAGGTTTGGTTTCACTTTGTTTTAGCAAACATCCACTGACAGCATCAGAACGTCAAAGCATTGAGGAGCGTACAACAGCTGACGCCTGGACTGAGGTGGTAATTCTTCTTCTCATGAGATTATCTCCTAGGTCTCACCAGAACAGAACATTTAGAAAACGTATGAACACATTAAATCTGAACGAACCAATCCCGACTCGAGCTACAGGGGCTCATAGTTCCTGGACACTGACCGATGACGGTGAGCATAGCGGTCACAGTCTTGTCCATGGCCTCCACTTTGATCAATGAGGTGTCGTCGATGGTGACCTCCTTGAAGGCCAGCGTGTGGACCGTCCCCAGGTCAGACATGTGGACCACCTTCCCAGGATGCAGCCGCACGTCATTTTTGTACCAGACCACTGGGATCTTGTCGTGGGAGAGTTCCACGCTGAACTCGGCGGTTTCTCGCTCCTTCACCGTCACGTCTTTGATGGGTTTGACAAACTCCAAGCGGATTCCTGACACACACACACACACACACACACACACACACACACACACACACACACACACACACACACACACACACACACACACACACACACACACACACACACACACACAAATAGAGAAGAGACTATTGAGTACATGCTAAATAATGATATTTTCATACATTTCCACATTTCTGCACATTTCACCAAAAAACCAGTGGTTCAGTTTTATTTATCAATATTTACAAATGCAAAGTCGGAATAATTGATCAAACTAAATTGATAAATATGATCATATTTCATGTGAAGGTGAATGAGCTCCTGATGGAACCTTGGATGATGAGTTTTCCAGTTGTCCTCTTGTCCTCGGCCTCAAACATGTACTTGGCCTCGTCGTCGTAGGCGGCGGAGCGGATGGACAGCAGGTACACCTTCCCCTCCTGGACCATCTGGTACTTGTCGTCGACCTGCAGCTCCTGGGAGCCCTTCAGCCAGCGGAAACTCTTGGGGGGTCTGGACAGCTCCACCTCGAAGCGAGCCTCGTCCTTCTCGTACACCTGGACGTCGCTGAGTGGCGTGAGGAAGTTCAGAGGAAGCTCTGCAGGAAAGATCAAGAGAGACGGTTCAGCAGCCAGGAGAGATCGCTCTGACGTTCAGCCAGGCAGGAGTCTTGTCTGCCAGGCAGGAGTTTATCAGGTCACAATGATTCAGGATGTTTCACTGACTGACCTTTGACCTTCAGGTTAGCAGAACACTTGGCATTAGCAGCGGCGTACGCCACCTCGCCCGTCATGGGCACCTTGCAGTTGTAGAGGATCAGTGTGTGTTTGCCGCCCTCCTCGATGATGTCCACATCCTGCCAGACAGTGAGCAAACATTAACCTGAGTTGACAGGAGAGCAGCGACATGTCTGAGGCGTTCGAGGCGCTCACCGACGACGGGCTGAGGACCTCTCCGTTCAGCCTCCACTGGCCGTGGACGTCGTCCTCAGAGATCTCCACCTCGAAGCGAGCCGTCTCTCCGTCAAACAGCTCCACGCCGTAGATCGGCCGAACCACCTTGATGTCACGAGCTGGACGGCGAAAATAAAACGCACAACTCTTTGAATCCTCCTCATGATTCTCCTCTAACTACAAGCAGGAGGAGTGCTCACCTTCCACGCTGAGGTTGGATGCCGTCTTGTCCGTCCCACAGTCACATACATATTTTCCTTTATCGCTCTGCTCCACCCTCTTCAGGACCAGAGACCTTCGCGTTCCCTCAGAGTTCATGGCCACTGTCTTGGAGGCGGTGAGCTCCTTGTCCTCGTAATACCAGACGACGGGGACGTCTTTGCTCAGCTCGCAGTCCAGAGTCACCTCGTCCTTCTCTGTGGCCGTGTAATCCTGCAGCTTCACCACGAAGACGGCATCGCCCTCTGAAACGGAACGACAGACCGGCGTCAGAACACAGCGTCACCGCCGGGCGGGGCAGAGGAGATGGATCAGATGAACCCAATCGATCAGCTGATCACAGACGGACTGAAAACCTTTGCTTGGATGAAATTAAACTTTTGAATATGAATTTTTTTCTGACATAGAGTAAAAATGTGAAATTATCTGATTATACTTTGATTTTGCAAGAAAGATGTAAAAGAAACAGACAAAACACCTAAATCAAGCATCTTAATGACATCATCAGAAGCCACGCTGCTGTAAGGAAACAGAAAACACACACAGACAGACAGAGGAATGAAGAAGTGTGTTTTTACCTATGACCGTCAGTTTTGCCACGGACTTAATCCCTTTGGCCTCTGCCTTAACCTGGCAGGTATCATCTAGAGACACCGTCCTCATTTCTAGAGCGTGTTTCTTTCCCTCCGTGTGAATGATCACGGTTCTGCTCACGTGGAGCTTCACTTCGTTGCGGTACCAGAGCACAGGCACGTTGTCGTGCGTGAGCTCGAGCTCAAAGCGAGCCGTTTTACCTTCTTTCACTGTTTGGTCCTCGAGCTGATGCACAAATTTGAGCCTCATGCCTGTAATACACGAGTTCAGGGCAGACAGACAGGGTGAAGCAGGACATGAAGGAAGCAGAGGAAACTTGACGCGCCGGTGTGAACCAGACTCACCTTCCACCGTCAGCCGGGCGCCGCAGCGTTGCCCCAGCACCTCAATGCTGTACTGAGCCTCGTCGTCAAACTCACAGCTGTTTATGATCAGCATGTGTTTCAATCCGTCGTCAATTATCTCATATTTAGGGCTTGGGGTGACAATCTCCGCCCCCCTGAACCACATGACCTTTGACACCTCCTTGGTGATGGTGCATTCAAACTTAGCCTGTTTCTTTTCAGGCACAGAAACGTCCTTCAGCGGCTCCACAAAGCCCATTTCGATTTCTGCGAGGTGCGAATAATTCAGCCGTTATTGACAACAGACAAGAAGCGCCGCCGCCGTTCTCACCGCCTCCCTGTGATACGCCTTCGTTCTCACACTTAAAGCTTCAGCAGGAAGCAGACACAGGAAGCAAACACAACACGAGGGCGAGACGAGGGTACCTTTGACGGTGAGCATGGCGCTGGTGATGGCGTTCAGAGCCTGGTAGGACACCTCGCCCGCCTGGTCCAGCTGCACGTTCTTCAACGTGAAGAAACGTTTGGTACCTTCAGCTCTGATGTCACACGTCTAGAAAACAAAGAACACCTTCGTTTAGTACTTTAAACACTGTACTACCTGTGAAATCCACTGATATGCTCACCAAACACCCTCAGTCAGAGGTTGGAGAAGATTCCTCAGCTTTAAAAACCTTAAAGTCTTCCTAACTCACTTATTTTATCAGGTTCTCATCTTAACTTCAGTTAAATTTCGTGGAAAACATCTGAATTGTTAGATTCAGGCTTTGTGAAGACGGTCCCTGGTGTTTTTAAAGGTCTTACCGGGGTTCTCATCAACACCTGGCCTCTCAGTTTCCATTCTCCAGGTATGTCCTCCTCTGATATCTCTGTGTCAAAGTTGGCCTCCTCCTTCTCCACCACCTCCACGTTGGCGAGAGGCTTCAGGATCTCAGCTTCGCGTTCTGAAAAGAGCAGAGTCGGTCAAGAGGAAGCACTGAACGTAAGGTGAGTGTGTGTTTCAGTCCTCAGTGAGTCACACATACCTCCCAGGGTGAGCTTGGCGGTGTATTTGCGATCCTCCACGGCGAAGGTGTAGTCGGAGACATCGTCCGGCTGGCAGTTGTTGATGGTGAGCGTCATGTCGACCCCGTCCTTCTTGATTTCCACCTTGTCGGACGGAGCCAGCTCGTTGTCGCCCTTCAGCCACTTCCAGTTGGGCGTGTCCTTGAACAGCTCCGCCTTGAAGGTGGCCTTAGACTTGGGCTTGACGTGCTGGTCCCTCAGAGGCTTCACCAGCCAGTCCTTGATAATTTCTGGGGGGGAGAGGTGGTTCAGCTTCTAGCGTGACCCGCTAGGTAATGATATTAACCCTTTACTGCAGGACCGGCCTACCGATCACTTTGATGTTGGTTGCTGTCTTGACCTCCGGCTGCCCGTCTACCTCACAGGTGTAGGCGCCGGCGTCCTCGTCAACGGCGTTCTGGATTGTCACGGCGTGCTGCATGCCGATGATATTGATGGCCACCTTCCCAGCCTTGTTCTTCAGCAGGGCACCATTGCGCCTCCAGACCACCTCTCTCTCCTTGTTCAGCTCACAGGTCAGGTACATGGGCTGGCCCTTCATGCAGGTCGTCTCCGGCTCCAGTTCCTTCAGCCATTTGACCGGCAGCTCTGATGGAAGCAGGTCAAAAACACGCTTCAGAACGCACCATACCTGATTCTGAGAATTTCTTAACCTATAAAATCTTCTTTTCAGTTAAACTTAACACCTGATTGGATAAAAACCATCGCAATACCTTCTACGATGAGCTTGGCCGTGCAGGTTATCTCCTTCCCAGCATTCCTTGCCACACAGGTGTATTCGCCGGTGTCCGACAGCTGAACATCAATGATGTGCAGCTTGCGGTCTTTGCCGTCAGCGGTGAACTTGTGTTTGGGGCCCTCGCGGAGGTTGCTGCCATCCTTCATCCATGAGGTGATGGCGGTGGAGGGGGAGATCTCACACTCGAACACGGCGGAGGAGCCGATAGACTCCGCCTCCAGCAGCACGATGTCCTGGATCTTCTTCACAAACTTCAAGGGGACAGCTTTCAGCTTGAACCCACCGAATGGCTCCTCTGGTGGAGATGGGCCCTTACCCCCGGGCCTCAGGCCCCGCCCTCTCCCGCCATCACCAGGAGATGGCGTTTGCCTCGCTGCAACGTCACAGACACAATAACGTGTTAGGTGGAGATATGATAGGTGGGCAGCGGGGGGTAGACCTGACTCAGGATCAGGTCTACCTTAACGCAGGTGTCATTAAGACTTACAATTAATGTCTGATCGGGTTTAGTGTCAGAGTTGCACTGAACCTACAGGTAAGCAGGACTATGAAACATGCAAGAACTGTATTCCCTCAAGTCTAAAAACTCAATTATTAGAATGTAGAACTAAGATTGGTTAAAAAAAATCTAATCAAACTGAATGTCTACAGCACTACCAGCTACAGACTGTACATTAGTTTCTTGACAGTGTTCCACAATGGGTACCAAACTTTTCCAGGAGAGTGAAAACTTGTTTTTCAAAGGACAAGAAAAGACGCAGCAGAGCGAGTCAAGTCATGTAAGCGTGAGTTCACATGAGCGCCAACTTCAATCCATTCATACCCCCAAATCCTCTGCCTCGGCCTTTCGGTGGTTCCTCTGCTGGCTTTCCATCTGGACAAGAAACAAGGTGGTTTTAACCTCTCAGTTTGCTCCTCGAGAACAAACAAGAAAAAGATGTGAACAAATGGACCCACAGCATCAAGTGAATGATGAAGATGGAGTGACATCATTGACAAATGGGACATGAAAACCAGCCAAATGAAGTGACAGATGTAGATTAGAACAGACATAACAGAACAGGTGAGAACATCTCAACGACAAATGAAGACGTGAAGAAATGGTGGAGTGAAGGCATGAGTTCAAGATGAAGACTTTTATTGCGAGATGAGGATTAGGTGAGTCATCTGAGATGGATGAAGGGGCTCCAGAGTCTTCGGATGAGGAGCTTGGTTGCCTTCACCTCACCTTTTTTGGCACCAGGGGCGCCTGGAGTCTCCAAAGCCCCGTCGGACACTTCACCTTCCCACTCCTCTGAAGGCACCAGCTCCCAGCCCCAGGCTTCCTCCTCATCGCTGCCTTCCATTTCTTCTTCCTGCTCATGCACCTCCTCCTCTGGCTGGGTGGGCACCTTCTTCATGACCACAGCACTAGGAGAAACTTCCTTCACCAGGGGAATCCGTGCTCCTGGTTCTGGATGTTCCTCTGGTGATTTCTTCATTGGGACCTTTTTGAGAGCAACAGCCTCAAAAGAGTCTCTTGGTGTCACAGTTTTGGGAATCTGTTTGTCAGGACTTGGTTTCCTGCCAGTGAGGACCTGTTCTGGTTCTATCGGTTTAGCAACTTTTGGTGATGGTGTCTTTTTCAACTCAACTTTCTTCAGGTGCTGAACTGGTTTGATGGACTTTTCTTCTTCCTCCTTGTCTTTACTGACTCTTGGAGGAGTCTTCTTGAGTCTGATGCTTTTCTGTAAGTCTTCAGGTTCTTTCTGGGGTATATCTTTGTCATCCAACTTTCTTGATGGACTGGGCTTCTTGGGTGGAACATTAAACTCTTTCTCCTGCGGTTTTACATCATCTTTTTTGGTTTCAGTCCTTCCAACTTTCTTAAGCTGTGGTTCTTTTAGAGTCTGAAGTGTTTCATCTCTTGGACTTTGACTAGACACCTTTGTAACCACAGGCTTCTTTGCCTCTTCCTCAGATGCTTTATCTGGTTTTTCCTCTTCAGGCTTGCCAGCTTTGGTAAATGGCTTCAATCCAACATGTTCTTTGTCTCCATCTGATGTGGGAACTCTTTTAGGTTGTCTTTGAAGCTTGTCGGCTTCCTGATCTTTGGATGTTGGATCGACTTTTGTTTTCTGTGGGAACTCCTTCTGGTGTTTGCCGAGAGGAGGAGTTACCGTTGGACTCTTTGAGGGAGTGTCTTCATCTTTCCTGGCTTTTATAGCAGTAGCGGGCTGATCTCTGTGGGGTGTCTCACTCTTCTTCAGCTCAGTGTGTTCAGCAGCTGTCTTTGCTTCACCATCTTTCATGACTTTTGGTGGTTCAGCAGCAAAAGGCTCCTGAGATTTTTCAAACGGTTTCAGTTGAACTGCTTCTTGCTCATCCTCTTTCATGGGCAATTTCTTTATTTTCTTTTTGGTTAAATCTGGCTCAACTTCTTCATCTTTTGGTGTTTTAGGGGATCTTGTCCATCTTGATTTCTCATCTTCTATTTCTACCTTCTCAGGTTCCTCCTTAACGCCAAGATCAGCTGCTTCTTGAGCAGCAGTGAAAACTCGTTCAGTCCTACCAAGAGTTATTATCTCTCGATCTTCTCTGTCACGAATCTTTTGAACTGACAGTTCTGTATCGTAATGTTTTGTCACTTCAACCTTATGAGTTACCACTTCCTTCTCAGGCTCTTTAGGTTTTGTTGGAACCTTTTTGAGCTTGATATGTTGTGGTTCTTCTGTTGGTTTCCCTGGTTTCTCAAATGGTTTTAGTTGGACTGGTTCTTTCTGCTCATCTGTCTTTGGTATTTTTGTTATGTTCTTCTTATCAACATTAGGTATCTCAGGTTCTTTCTCTTCTTGTGGTTTTGGGCTTCTTGTCACCGCTGTTACCTCTGGTTTCTCCACCACTGCAGCCCTCTGATCTTCCTCAAACTGGCCTAACTGAACTGTGTCTTCTTCTGCAGTGAAAACTCGTTCAGTCCTACCAAGAGTTATTATCTCCCGATCTTCTCTATCACGAATCTTCTGAACTGACAGTTCTGTATCGTAATGTTTTGTCACTTCAACCTCATGAGTTATCACTTCCTTCTCAGGTTCTTTGGGTTTTGTTGGAACCTTTTTGAGCTTGATTTGTTGTGGTTCTTCTTGTGGTTTCTCAAACTGTTTTAGTTGAACTTCTTGTTGCTCATCCTCTTTCTTTGACAATTTCTTTATTTTATTTTTTGTTAAATCTGGCTCAACTTCTTCATCTTTTGGTGTTTTAGGGGATCCCGTCCATCTGGACTTCTCATCTTCTATTTCTACCTTTCCATGTTCCTCTATAACACCAAGATCAGCTGCTTCTTGAGCAGCAGTGAAGACTCGTTCAGTCCTACCAAGAGTTATTATCTCTCGATCTTCTCTGTCACGAATCTTCTGAACTGACAGTTCTGTATCGTAATGTTTTGTCACTTCAACCTCTTGAGTTATCACTTCCTTCTCAGGTTCTTTGGGTTTTGTTGGAACCTTTTTAAGCTTGATCTGTTGTGGTTCTACTTCTGGTTTCTCTGGTTTTTCAAATGGTTTTAGTTGGACTGGTTCTTTCTGCTCATCTGTCTTTGGTATTTTAGTTATTTTCTTTTTATCTACATGAGGTCTCTCAGGTTCTTTCTCTTCTTGTGTTTTTGGGCTTCTTGTCACCGCTGTTACCTCTGTTTTCTCCACCACTGCAGCCCTCTGATCTTCTTCAAACTGGCCTAACTGAACTGTGTCTTCTTCTGCAGTGAAAACTCGTTCAGTCCTACCAAGAGTTATTATCTCCCGATCTTCTCTATCACGAATCTTCTGAACTGACAGTTCTGTATCGTAATGTTTTGTCACTTCAACTTCATGAGTTATCACTTCCTTCTCAGGTTCTTTGGGTCTTGTTGGAACCTTTTTGAGCTTGATCTGTTGTGGTTCTACTTCCGGTTTCTCAGGTTTCTCAAATGGTTTTAGTTGGACTGGTTCTTTCTGTTCATCTGTCTTTGGTAGTTTAGTTATTTTCTTTTTATCTACATGAGATATCTCAGATTCTTCCTCTTCCTGTACTTTTGGACTTCTTGTCCAGCCTTTTTTGTCTGGTTTCCTCACAACTGGAGCCCTCTCAGCTTCCTCAAACTGGCCTAACTGAACCGTGTCTTCCTCTGCAGTGAAAACTCGTTCAGTCCTACCAAGAGTTATTATCTCTCTATCTTCTCTGTCATGGATCTTCTGAACTGACAGTTCTGTGTCGTAATGTTTTGTCACTTCAACCTCATGAGTTATCATTTCCTTTTCAGGTTCTTTGGGTTTTGTTGGAACCTTTTTGAGCTTGATATGTTGTGGTTCTTCTGTTGGTTTCTCAAACGGTTTTAATAGAACTGCTTCTTTCTGCTCATCTGTCTTGGGTAATTTCTTTATTTTCTTTTTGGTTAAATCTGGCTCAACTTCTTCGTCTTTTGGTGTTTTAGGGGATCTCGTCCATTTTGATTTCTCATCTTCTACTTCAACCTTTCCAGGTTCCTCCATAACATCAAGATCAGCTGGTTCTTGAGCTGCAGTGAAAACTCGTTCAGTCCTACCAAGAGTTATTATCTCTCGATCTTCTCTGTCACGAATCTTCTGAACTGACGGTTCTGTATCGTAATGTTTTGTCACTTCAACCTCTTGAGTTATCACTTCCTTCTCAGGTCCTTTGGGTTTTGTTGGAACCTTTTTGAGCTTGATATGTTGTGGTTCTTCTTCTGGTTTCTCTGGTTTCTCAAATGGTTTTAGTTGGACTGGTTCTTTCTGCTCATCTGTCTTTGGTATTTTAGTTATTTTCTTCTTATCTACATGAGGTATCTCAGGTTCTTCCTCTTCCTGTGTTTTTGGGCTTCTTGTCACCACTGTTACCTCGGGTTTCTCCACCACTGCAGCCTTCTCAGCTTCCTCAAATTGGTCTAACTGAACCGTGTCTTCCTCTGCACTTAAGACTTGTTCAGTCCAACCAAGAGTTATTATCTCCCGATCTTCTCTGTCACAAATCTTCTGAACCGACAGTTCTGTATCGTAATGTTTTGTCACTTCAACCTCGTGAGTTATCACTTCCTTCTCAGGTTCTTTGGGTTTTGTTGGAACCTTTTTGAGCTTGATCTGTTGTGGTTCTTCTATTGGTTTCTCAAATGGTTTTAATAGAACTGCTTCTTTCTGCTCATCTGTCTTGGGTAATTTCTTTATTTTCTTTTTGGTTAAATCTGGCTCAACTTCTTCATCTTTTGGTGTTTTAGGGGATCTTGTCCATCTTGATTTCTCATCTTCTACTTTGACTTTTCCAGGTTCCTCCATAACATCAAGATCAGCTGCTTCTTGAGCTGCAGTGAAAACTCTTTCAGTCCTACCAAGAGTTATTATCTCTCGATCATCTCTGTCACGAATCTTCTGAACTGACAGTTCCGTATTCATATGTTTTGTCACTTCAACCTCTTGAGTTATCACTTCCTTCTCAGGTTCTTTGGGTTTTGTTGGAACCTTTTTGAGCTTGATCTGTTGTGGTTCTTCTCTTGGTTTCTCTGGTTTCTCAAATGATTTCAGTTGGGCTGGTTCTTTCTGCTCATCTGTCTTTGGTAGTTTGTTTATTTTCTTCTTAACTAAATGAGGTATCTCAGGTTCTTCCTCTTCCTGTGCTTTTGGCCATCTTGTCCAGCTTTTCTTCTCTGGTTTCTCCTCAACTGGAGCCCTCTCAGCTTCTTCAAATTGGCTTAACTGAACTGTGTCTTCTTCTGCAGTGAAGACTCGTTCAGTCCTACCAAGAGTTATTATATCCCGATCTTCTCTGTCACGGATCTTTTGAACTGACAGGTCTGCATCCTGATGCCTCGTCACTTCAGCCATGTGAGTCAGAATCTGTTTTTCAGGCTCTGGGGGTTTAACTGGAACCTTCTTTAGTGTAATGACTTCCTGTTCTGGTTGCTTCTCTTTGGGTGTTCTTGTGAACTTACCCTTCAGCTTTGGTGATTCGGGTGATTTTGCTTTCTGAACAGGAATCTTACCCTTTGGCTTAAGAGGGGGTTCTGTGGTTGAGGCAGTAAATACGCCATTTATAACATTCACACACAGACAAATAAGAAACAAGACACACTTAGACATACGAATAAAGTTTGTTGTTCGTGGTAGAGAAACTATAATTGCAATATTTAGTCAGTGTTGCTGCCCCTTTGAAACAAAGAACTGAAATTTGGTGTACCTTTAGTTGGTCCAGGTGCAGAGACTGGTTCCTTGTCTGCAAGAATTTAAATAAGATCAACATATATATACACAGCAATACATATATATGCAGATACAATAAAATCATTAGTAAAATAGGCTGAATATAAAACAAAGAACTTGTGTTAACACAGTCAGGCAAAGCTACTGCAGCAGCAATGCCATGATTTTATCAGGGGTTCCACATGATTGTCTATCATTGCAAAGCTTGTTTGAAATGATCTCAGATGCACAAAGAGCACGTAAAAAAAAGCATTTAGAGGTTATTTTGCCGTATTCAGTGGAGTTTGCGGTTAGATCACAAGAAGTATTGTTTAAACAGATGTCAGACAGAAAGAGTCCGATGGAATTTTTTCACAAATCAAAGGCAAGCTTGCTTAGAATGAAAATATAAATCTTCCAAAGTAGGAGACAAACAGAAGCAAAAGTAGACAAGCCTCAGAGAACAGACTTTACCTTCGGGAGAGATGATCAGTGACATGGGAGAGGGTTCAGTCTTTACAGCTGGGGGTGAGGGCTTCTTCGCCACAGGGACAACTCCAGCTGTAAGACGGCCAATTAGGTTAAGATCTGTTTGACAAGATACTAAAGGAGATGCTAAGAAAGAAGAACAAGTATTCAAGAATGTACACGACAGAACAGAACATATATAAATATATATCATAACAGAACAACATCTATGACAAACAGAAAAAGCTACCTGCAGGGGGGATAACTTTCTCTGCTGGAGAATGTTTCTTTTCTGGAAGAGACATTTCATAGAATACAAGATTCTAAGATGACATCACAGATAGACATGGTCATTCAAGACAGAGTTCACAGGATAGAACGTCATGTGTAGAATGGAGAACCAGACAGAGGTCCTTCAACAACATGGAACAAACACAAAAACCAAGAGGAACCCAAAAGAACTACCTGGAGGAGCAGAAACCTTTTCTACTGGACGCTTTGGTGTTGGTGGAGATGGTTTCTTTTCTTCTGGAGGAGACACTTAGGAGTATAAGACACCAAAGTCAAGACCAAGAGAAAATATTGTAAACAGGTGACAAAACATCAGAGGACAGATAAAAATGTTAAGAACAAAGACAAGAAGATATCATTCAAATAAAAGCAACGGAACACAGCGTGTTAGAAAAGCTGAACCCAACAATGAGGACCTTCGGTTACCTGGAGCAGGTGTGACTTTGGCTGCAGGTGCAGCAGGAGGTGAAGGCTTTGGTAAAGGTTCAGATGGTTTCCTCTCTTCTGGAGGAGGCACTTTAAAAAAACAAGATGCCAGGATCAAAACCAAGACAAGAACATGGTCATTCAAGACAGGAACCATGTAGGAGAAGACCAGGGACAGCAATGGAGAAGACAACTGAAGAAAGGAAAACGGAACCTGTAGGTCAGGCACAAAGACACAAAACCCAATGAGGAATGTACCTGTAGGAGTAAGCTTCTCTGCAGGTTCCAGAGCAGGTTCCAGAGCAGGTACAGATGGTTTCTTCTCCTCTGGCGGAGACACTTTAGGAATGCATATAAGACGCGAAGATCATAAGCAAGAAAACAATAAGCTCAGTCAAACCATGACGAAGACATTGAAACACAGGAACCAGAAGATAGGTGAGACAATACTACACAAACAAATGGACAAATGTGACAGCAAACATGAAGATGGTTCAGACTGAGACTACCTGGACGGGGAGCGACTTTGGCTGCAGGAGCTAGAGGAGACGGTGAAGGCTTTGCTGGAGGTGCAGAAGGTTTCTTCTCCTCTGGAGGAGATATTTTGAGAATACAAGATGTCGCAGTCACAACTATGACAATAACATGAACATCAAGAAGTATTCATGAAAAGATGACGTAGATGTGGACTTTTCCAAACTGGACAAACAAATAAAACAACAGGCTGGATTTAAAGATCAAAATGTCTGATAAATTTAGTCATCAAATACGTAAATAAAGAAAGACTTTTTAGTACAGGGCAGAACTCGGACAATGGTGGACTTAAGAGATGATTAAGTTTTGTTAGTCAAGAACATGTCTGAAGATTGGTGTGAGTACAGGAAGAGTGAGATGTTTCATCTCTTTAAAGTCATGATGAACCTGTGCGGCTCAAAAAAGAAAGAATACCTCTCTGAAGAGTTTGTGGTTTGGGCTTCTGTGTCGCCTTCCTTTTCTTTTGATCATCTTTGGTCAGTGGAGTTTCAGTTGGACAAATCAATGTTTGTGCCTGAGAGGCAGGTTTATTGGATTGAAGAGTAGGTTGTGGTGGACCTTGAGGTTGTTCAGTTGGAGCAACCTTGTCTTCAGTTGCAGGTTTTTTGGGTAGACTTTCTTCAGGGGAAAAGTCCTCTTGAAGACTACTGACAGCTTTGGCAGGTGTGGGGGAGGTCAACTCTATCGGTGGAACCTTTTTCTCCTCAAGATGGCCTACTTTTCCAGTCAAAGGGATTTGAGCTAAAACAAGAGGCGACTTCTTTCCTTTAACAGGTTGTTTCTCCACAGAAACCTCCTCTGACACGGGACTTGGTGTCTCCACCAGAGCATTGTCTTCAAAATAGGTTGCATCGGAATCTTTGGGAGTTATCATGGCTTCTTCCATTTGACGAACCTGTTTTTTAGGGGTTTCAACTTCTTGTTTGGAAGGAGAAAGAACGCTTGTGGGTTTTGAGTCTTCAACAAGTGGAGACGAAACAGATTCTCTTGAAGGCAATAAGCTTTCAGATGCAACCTCCTCAATGCCAGCGGAGTCAGCTTGCTTCATGATACATAGGTCTTTGGGTGTTGGGCCTACAGTGGCTTCTTTGGAGGTCGTCTCTTGAAGGAATAGTGACACAAATGATCCAGTTCCTTCTTTCTGCACAGCACAAGCACGAGAACCGTCCTTTAATTCCCTTTCTTGGCCAGTTTTCTTGTCAACTACTTCACTGGATTTCAATCCAGAAACTTCTTTCCTGGAGGGAAGAGTCTTTTCAATCGAATGTGTGACGACTCTTTTTGGAGTAGGACGGGCCGATTCATTAGCAATTGGGGAGACAAACCTCACAGACATTTCTTCTTTCTGGTCCACCTCTACAACAGATTCTTCTTCCACCTGTGATTCGGTGTCCTCCAGATGTTCAGCCTGATGTCTTGTATATTCTGTCTCTACATTCTTTAATGTCTCCACCTGCTTCTCTTCTCTGTACCCTGTAGGAACCTCAGTCTCGTCCTTTGCAAAAAGAATCTTTTGTTCCGTCTCACGTTTCAAGATGCCTCCTTCTCTCACAACTGATTCCGTGGTCCCCCTTTCATACTTCCTGTCTTCTTTTTGCCTGAATTCAATTTCTTCTGTGAGAGAAATACTTTCTCTCTTTAGAGATGACTCCATGCTCTCTTCAGGTACTACTCTTGTTTTCTTCACTTCTTCTGTCTTCAAGGGAACTGTGACAATTTTTAAGATAGGTATCACCCAAGATTGAAGATTTTCACAAGAGAGTGGTGGAATGGAGGAAGGAAGACAGGACAAGACAAATACCATGAAACACAAGAACAAAGACATCAGTATGGCTTAGATTTGACTTGACTAAGTTCATTTGAATCACTTCAAAAGTCTAGTCAAAGTAAAACTTTCTTTCTTGTCATTATACACATACACAGACGGCACAACGAAATTTCAAAGGCCAGATGGAGTGTTGGTCCAGAGCCCCTGCACCCCGGGTGCACCGCCACTACGGTCCAACATGACCTAATATTACCTAGATGCATGTTTTTCCTGATAATGGGGCGGCAGTGGCTCAGCAGTAGAGCAGACGTCTTGGGACCAGACATTGCCCAACCATCGGCGGTTCGATTCCCGCTCCCACCAGACATCTTCGGGGGGTGAGCTGACAGTGGGAGGTGTCAGCTCACCTCCCAGCCACTGCCGAGTCGCCTTTGAGCAAGGTGCCCCCCCCCCCCCCAAGCTGCTCATTGGGGCACACCCCGAAGTCGCGACCCGTCCCTCCACCTCTCCTGTACTGAGTGTTATTAACTGCATGCCTACAGGCCCCTAGTGTGTGTTGTGTTTGTTCAGGGGCCTGTATATGATGTTTGTGTGTGCTTTGACTAACACATATACAGTATACTGTATATGCATGTACAAAAACTGGAGTGGAAAAGATAATTTCCCCATTTGTGTGGATGAATAAAGTGGATTTAATCTTTAATTTAATCTTTTAAACCGGAGAAACCCATTCAGACACGGAGAGAACATGCAAACTCTTCACAGAAAGGCCATGTTGGAAATGTTGGGTTTGAACCCCTGACTTTCTTGCTGTGAGGCAATAGTGCTAACCACACCATGCCTCTCTGCTGCTGAGTTTCTCAAAGGAATATCCTTGTTTTTAACTGCAGCTGCATCTATAACTTCAAACATACCTTTGATAGGTGCACCAATCTCCGTCTCTGGTTTAGCTAGTGTGGCATCCTCTGGTATCTCCTTCTGTTCTACTGTTTTACATTCATATGATATAGCAAACAGTAAACACACACGACAGAACAGACATCAGGACAAAATACTGTTAGAACTTTCATATAGACTCCCAGAAATAAAGAGGGAGTGGATGGACCAAAGAGTCAGTATGAGGTAATAAGACGTGAGTCATGTTTGCAGACATATCTACCTTGTTGCAGAGGCTTTTTAGCCTGGGGAACTTGTTTTGGTGCTGTTGGTGCTTTTTTCTCCTCAGAAACCTTTTTTGGTTCTTCTAGCACTTTAATGGGTTCAGCAGGGAGCCTCTTTGTTGTTTCTGGAACCTTCTTTGGCACCTTGACAATCATCTTCGGTTGCTCAACAGTCTTTATTGGTTCTGCTGGCACCTTTGGTGTTTCTGGAAGTTTCTTTGGTGCTTCAGGAACCCTCTGTGGTTCTAGTACTTTCTTGAGTTCTTCAGGAACCTTCTTCGGCACCTCAACAACCACCTTTGTTTCCTCCACAGCCTTTCTTGGTCCTGCTGGTACCTTCTGTGGTGTCTCTGGAACCTTGTTTGGCACCTCGACAACCACCCTTGGTTCTTCCACAGCAACCATTGGTTCTGCTGGTACCTTCTTTGGTGTTTCTGGAAGTTTTTTTGGTACCTCAGGAACCCTCTGTGGTTCTACTACTTTCTTGGGTTCTTCAGGAACCTTTTTCGGCACCTCAACAACCACCTTTGGTTCTTCTACACCAATTATTGGTTCTGCTGGTACCTTCTTTGGTGTTTCTGGAAGTGTCTTTGGTGCTTCAGGAACCCTCTGTGAATCTAGAACTTTCTTGGGCTCTCCAGGAATCTTCTTCTGCACCTCAACAACGACTTTTGGTTCCTCTATAGCCTTTCTTGGTTCTGCTGGTACCTTCTTTGGTGAATCTGGAAGTTTCTTTGGTGCTTCAGGAACCCTCTGTCGTTCTAGCACTTTCTTGGGCTCTTCAGGAACATTCTTCAGCACCTCAACAACCACCTCTGGTTCCTCCACAGCCTTTACTTGTTCTGCTGGTACCCTCTCTGATGTTTCTGTTAGTTTCTTTGGAGCTTCAGGAACCCTCTGTGGTTCTTCTAGTACTTTCTTTGGTTTATCAGGAACCTTCTTTGGTACATCAGCAACCACCTTTGGTTCTTCCACAGCCTTTCTTGGTTCTGCTAGGTCTGTCCTTGGTGTTTCTGGAACTTTCTTTGGCACTTCAGGAGCCCTCTTTGGTTCTTCTAGTACTTTCTTGGGTTCATCAGGAACCTTCTTTGGTTTCTCCACAACCTTCTTTGGTATTTGAGCAACCCTTTTTGAGTCTTTGAGCACCTTCTTAGGTTTTTCTGGGGCCTTCTTGGCTTCTTCTGGTCTTGGTGCTTCATGTTCAGGTGTCTTCAGTTCTGAGGTATCTTTAAGAACATTTATTTGTAAGATGATTATACAGTTAGTTTTTGAAACATGAAGATAGCTGTCACACTCTCACGAGTGCTTAGCACGATCAAAGATATTCTGAGAAGATATTTCAGAACAATTAGTTTCAACTCAAGAAAGGAATCAACAAAATGGAACATGAACTTTGAGAAACTGAACAAACAGGAAACAGAAACCTAATCATGATATCTTTGCAGTACCTTCAGCTGCTTCAGCCTTCAATGGAGGAATCTTCAGTGCAGCAGGTTGAATGATTGGTTCCTCTGATCGGGGAACTTCTTGTACTTAAGAAAACATTATGTATCACTTATGCTGCAGGCTAACAAAGATGACACAGTCAAGACGGTACAAGAGGAAATGGAGTGAACAACGTAAGGTCATCAGTACCTGGAGTTGGATGACGCTCTGGTGGAGTAACCTTGGGTGTAGGCAGGTGAACTACAGGTTCTTCAGCCTTCTGTGGTTCTGGTGCTTGAAAGAACACGATAAACTTATATGTCCAGTCATTTACTGGGAACCTGAAAGACGTCACTCTTCACGAGTGTGTAGCACAGTGATAGCAGCAAAACACCACAACGTGGAACAGCAAAGAGAGTTCATGAAGACAAATATCAAGAGCTGGAGGACAGGAAAAGACAAAGTTAAAGTATCTTCAGTGTTCGTTGAATCACCTCGGGTTGTGTCACAGTCAAAAGCTTTGATTTTACTCTGACTATTAATATTTTAGGCTATAAGATCAGAACCATCATGTCGCATCTGTTGAGGGACTTTATGGAAAGATCTCCAAAGAGGATTTCAGGGAGAACATTTCAGACAATTAGACAAACTTAGACAAACTTAGCGTTACAAACAGGAAGTTGAACACTTAGACAAACTCAGTGCTTTTGCTGTCCAGCCAGTGAGCAGCAGTGCTTTTGGTTTACCTCTTGGTTTCACCGCTTCAGGAGATTTCTTTGTATGTTCAGCTTTTGGTGCTTCTGGTTGACGCTTCGCTTTGGGCTGAGGAGCAGCTTTACGCTCCAGAGGAACCGCTAGCGGCTCCGCTATGGGTTCAGGTTCATAAGGTTCAGGAACGACCTTCTGGACAATGGTCACCTTCTCTGGTTCTGGTTTGACGAAGACTGAAGGTTCTTCAACAGAGAAACACGACTGAGTGAACACACAGCTGTCAGAGCTCAAGAGGCAGAAGGAGTGAAAACGACACATCTGGACAGAAATGTTTACAAGGGACTCATAAACAAACAAACAAACAAACAAACAAACACCTGACAGCAAAGAACAATTCTCTTAAGCATAACACGATGTCCACTAGAAGAACTTTAGACAACATTGAGTTCTGAAACCAAACGGAATCACACTGACAATAACTTTTGAAAACAACGACTTGTATATAAATGAATGTAAACTTGTCAATACGTGAAATAGTATTTCAAATGTTTACATGCTGTTTGTTACATTTATAATTAAGTTGTGTAAACAAAGTTCAAATAAAAAACTTAAACATATAAATACTGATGAACTTATTTACATTTGGATTTTAAGTTTTGCTACATGTTTTAAGTCTTTTGTGTGTTTTATTTTTTGTTATGTCCTAAATAAATTTGCTGTACTAAATTCAGATTGATAAAATTGAAGATCAATTAAAACTTTATGTAAAATTTGAAAAGCAAAGTAGATTTCAGGTAGAAAAATGTACTTTGTATTAAAAGAGGATAAGATTTAAGAATACGAGCCAATAAAGACTCAGAATCACAAACACATTGAACTAAATGTTTTACCTTTGGGTTCGTCTCGCCGGACGGCAGCAGCGACACCTTCAGGCTTCTTCTCTTCAGGTGCTTTAAAATATTATCATTGAGTTGAGTTTTCTTTCCATGAATAACATGAAAGTCATTTATTAACAGAACTAGTATGGACTGAAGAACAAACCAGAGACGTTTACAGAGACAGGACAGACGGATGAAGAGGCGGTACCTGTGACAGCGGCCGGAGGCGGAGCTGCAGGCTCCTCCCTTGCACTGCTGCAAACCTCAGCAGCTTAAAAGACGGAGAAGATTCGTGTTAAAATGATGAGAGCTGAGCTCTGCAGCAACAGAAAGTTCTAGAGCTGATTAATAAGAGGTGAAGAAGAGTTAAAAACAAACGACAGACGACGAGAGGGAGAAGTCGACCAACAAAGAACGACACAAGAAAAGCTTCCAGAAGCAGAAGCTGTTGGTTCAAACATGAGAATCAACAAATGTGGAGGCCGGCAGAGCTTTAGTGGATCAGCACCTCCGATGTCAAAGCCGTACAGAGCAGCAGCAGCCGGTTGGACACAAGCAGCTGTACCTTCTGGGGGTTGTCGTCCATCGCCGGCACGAGTCACCTCGACTACCTCCTCCACCGGGCGTTTCTCTTCTGCTGAGAAAAACAAGAACTGAGAAAAAGCTGACTGACAGGAGACGCCCACCACTGGTCTCTGACCGATGAAACAAAGAAAGTCAACGAACGAACGAGGACAGGAAGTGACATCAGGACAAAGAGCAGACACAAACAGAAGACGCGGTTCCTCCGCTGTACCTGTGACGGAGAAGAAGCCAACAGAAACCGTCTCTTCTTCCACCGTCCGGTGTTCAAAAGCTGCAGCGGCATTAAAAGACACCCCGGAGTCAGAAATCTGAACTCCTCCTGATCGCGCACGTTTGTGCAGAAGACGATCGTGTAAAAAACAAGTCATTAGTAAATTCAGAATTTTCATTCTATAATTTAAAATTGAGATTCAGGATTTGAACTCTAGAAGTCATGAGAATTCCGTCAGAATTTAGAGTAGATTTAGATTTATTATTTTCTTTAATTTTACATTTCCACGAAGAATTATAAAAAAAAATAAATTAAAAATTTAACACCAAAAGTCTGTTACACAGGAAATAAATTCACAAAAACATTGATTCTAAAAATTGATCTAAATTCTTAAAATGTAAATATTTATTGTTTGCAATAATAATCCTCTTCTGCACATTTGTAGTCAAATTTTAAATGCATTCAATGAAATTTAAAGTTACTGCGTTATTACAGACTCCATGAGTTCAGAAATTCAAATCATCACACTGTTATTAAAAAGATGAGGGTTAAAGAATGATGATATCGATGATGATGATGATGATGATGGTGATGAAGAGTACGGTTTAGATGATAAGACGGTTAAGATGATGAAGTTTAGACGATTTCAGTTGGTTGAAATAGATCAACTCAGTGAGTCACGTTTCTTCAAGCAAAGTAAACGTTAACAGTGATGGAAGTGATGAAGATGATGATGATGGTGATGATGATATGAGGAAGAGGAGGGAGGCGTCGGTACCTTTCACTTCTGTTCGTTCCTCGTAGTGATAAAATTCAGAGAAATCTTTGGTGAAGAGAAAGACATTGACGGATGAACGCGTGTCCTGGTCTACAGATTCTACTTCCTGGTACCAAACTCACCTGACAAAACCATGGAGGCCGTTTCTGGTCCTCTGACCGACGCGTCCGTGACGTCTGGAGTCAAACCAGGTTGAAGGTCACGCAAACAAAAATATTAAACCTTCTCAAACATGAACTCAGTTTAGGTTTAGCTTTAATTCTTGTTACCGTACTCACCCTGAGGAACACCTCCTAACTCAATCTCTGTGAAAGAACAAGGTAACAACGTTACTCTACCGCCGACTCAGCGCAACTAAAATCACCGCTGGCTGCACGGTAAATCGTACACACCTTTTCCTGGCAGGTAGCGCTCCGGCGCGCGGCGAGTGTCTCCCATTACCTCCAGACAAGGGACGCCTGACGGGGCGGAGACATCGTTAACGCTGACTAAAACATGAGGGTGTGGATATCGGTGGGTTAGCTTTTATTAGAAGATCGTGTCAAAGCTGTGGCAACGCCCTTCTTCTGTGAGTATTTAGCATCATGTAGCATGTGAGCTAATTGTTACTGTGGTGTCTGCTTCTACCGATAATCAAACATAAACAAGTTATTGATGGTCAAAAGGTTGTGCAACGCTTGACCAGTTAGCACCGTTTCATGTACCTGGACGCCACATCGTTAGGCTCACGCTAGCTTTGAATAAATCTCAGTTCACGTACGAAGAGTCCTGCGTGGTGAGTTTGTCGTTTTCATAAAAGAAACACAGAACACAGACACACAAAACCCGTTCGGTTCAAAGAGGTCAGTATGAGTCTGGTTAGTTCTACCTCACCCGTCTCGTGGGGAGCAGGAAGTGAGGATATGAGACAGACAGGAAGTTCAAACACCTACCTGTGATGGTGAGCTTGGCATTGGAGATGTGAGGACCACACACCACGCGGTAGTTGCCCTGGTCTTTGGTCTGGCAGCTCTTGATCACCAGGTAATGGCGGTCGCCCACGCTGCTGATGTCATATTTGCTGCTGTTGTCCAGCTTCTGGGTGCCCTTGTACCACGTGAGGGCGATCTCCGGGTAGTGGATCTGGATCTGGCATTCAAAGGTGGCGCTCTGGTTCTCAGTGGCCATCTGGTCGCTGATGTCCTCCATGACAGAGACAGGCTGAGGGGTCAAAGGTTTCTATCATCGAATGTTATTCTAGTTTAGTCTCAACCAATCATGGACTGACAGTCCAGGAAGTGGTTTATCCAATAAAATCCAGCTGAAACTTTTAAACTGATCAGAGACAGGAAGCAGGAAGCGTTCCTGTGGACGTGAAATCCTTCAGGAGGTTCTGATGGACCTCTGGACGTGGATCAGTCTTTCTCAGCTCAGTAAACAATCTCTAGGTGTCAGTAAAAACAAATCAGGCGTATTTAGCGAGCTACTGTTGAGGGTACCTCCGCCGCAGCACGTCCTTCCAGCGACTGGATGAGTCGGGCCATGTCCTCCTCCTCCTCAACCTGGACACCACGATCCGTCTCCTGCCACACAAAAGGAGACCATCAGAGATCAAGACTATCATTCTGCTCCTCTGAGATGTTCTCCTGGTTCCTCAGCTTCACTGATGACCTGTTTTCTGCTGGTGGTTTACATTTTAGATTAATGTAATCTTCACATTTGTATGGCAAACATGTAACTCCAGGCAGTTAGCTTAGATTGAAGACTGCAAACAAAGACCGACCTCTTCCGTCTGATACTTATTCTGAATAAAGTAGATGTTCCTCTCTCACCACTCTCCCAGTTTCCATCTCCTTCTCCTTCTTCAGGGAGTCGATGGCCTGCAGGATGGCGCGGTAGTTGTGTATACCGTGTTCCTGCAGGATGTGCTCATAGTCTTTGGGATCGTGACCTCTGAGCAACGCCATAATGTCAATCTCTTCTTCCTTCTTGGGACTCTTCTGCTTTGAGGGAGTCCTGACAAACATCAAACACAAAATCAGACAAAGATAAGAGTCCAGTGAATCCAGTCTGGATATCTGAATCCAAAGGTCAGGTCCAGTACTCCTGAAGCATCTCACTTCTTCAGCATGGCCCTCATGTCCCCAATTCCTTCAACTTCCTCCTTTTTGGTGACCTGCATCTCAGCGCCGCATTCAATCTCTCCGTGTTTGTTGGAGGCGACACATCTGTAGACACCGGAGTCGGACTTGGTCACCTCTCTGATTTCCATTTTGGCATCTTGGCCTTTGTGCTCGATGGAGATGCGACCACCAGGGGTGATCTGCCTCCATTTACCCTTCATCCACTTCACACTGGGGATTGGGTCACCCCCGATTTTAGCAATGAAGGTTGCAGTGCCCTCTGTGGAGAGAAAATAGGCCAACATGACGCTCCATCGAGACCTTTTCAGGATACTTAAATTATTTGTCAAGAGCTTTCAGGACAGCCTCAGGTCCAGACATCCACCAACACTCTACTTACTCTCTGTGACAGAAACATTTTTAGGTTCCTCAATGAAGAAGAGGTTGTCAAGTCTTTTGACTGGGGCAGCTGGGGCAGCTGTAGCTGGGGAGGCCACCTCAGCGGGGGCGGTTTTTACCGCTTCGTCTGAAAATAAATAGAGGTCAAGTTAATCCAGACCTGAAACCCATTCATATGCCATTGAAGCAGTCTTCATTTTTTGGGCGACCAGCTAAGCAGCTACTAACTGGTTCCACTTGTCTTTTCCTGCAGTAGAACAATAGCGTTTCCACAAACTGATTACCTTTGATGGTGACCTTGGACTTGCAGAAGTTGCTGCCTGCAGTGTTGCTCGCCTTACAGAGGTAATCCCCTGCGTCAGTCTTTGAGGCTGGGCTGACCTCCAGACAGGCGGCGCCACCAACAAACGTGATTCTGGTCTTTCCACCAGATTTCAGCTCCCTCCTGTCCTTCATCCACTGGATGGTGATTGGAGGCGAGCCGCTGACTTGGCATTTGAGGCTCAACTTCTGCCCCATATTGACTGTCAGTGGTTCCAGAGGGACGTCAAACTTTGGTGGTTGGCTCGTATCTGAAGAGGTGATGGCAAACAAGTTGGCCACAGGTACTCTCAAACAGTAACATCATGGACAAGACATGGGGGGCAGTCTGAGACACAATCAAGCCCTTCATCTCTTACCCAGACCTGTTTACCCATCACTGATTGATTTTGCTTCCAGTTAGTTTGAAGAACCTTGACTGTCTTGGTCTGTTTTTAGTTAAACCTCTGACTTTAATGGTTCTACCATCAATGCACATGCTGTACCTCTTCGATCCAGTAGGTGGCTACTGGACCAAAGAGGTGAAGGGAGACCTACTGTCAGCCTACAGACAAATTTTAATGGGGCAATTGTTCAAAATGAGTCACTTAGCTCATTTTCTAACTTAGCTAGCATTCTGTGCTCAACGAATGGGCAATAGGTTAAGTAGCTTGAATGGCTCTTGAGCTAGCATGTTTAAGAGGATGTACCAGATTTCAAGACTTTCTTGTGTGACAGGAAAACAATATAATCAAACATTTTACATCATCCATCAGCTGTAATTTCATTGGCTGACTTAACCCTAGAACACTATTGCTTAAAATAGTAACACCATCACTAACAGGGTCATTTTTACCCGATAACATATAACCAACAAAAAGAACTTCCTAAAAAAATTCCTTACAAAAAATATGTAATAATGCCGTCCCATTTCGGGGCATTTGAAACTTCCCTGTTGAGGCACAGTCTGTAGGAGAAAGTGGATCTGGGGTAGGAAACACCCACACCCTTCAAAGACATCGAAGCTAGTGCTGAAGCTACCCATTGATGTAAGACATTCATACAAATGCAACATTTTGAAAATCATGTAAATACATTTGATTGGGGAAAAAATCACCCGGCGATGATGTTCTGGGGTTAGAAAGAGGGATGACTACAACACGCCGTCAGACCCAACATCCATTATACTTGTCTGTATAATGGCCTGTATACTTGTCAACTAACTGAGTGACTTTGTAATTTCCCCTTGCGGGGATCAATAAAGTATACTTCTTCTTCTTCTTCATTACGATCACCTATAGATTATTTTAAAATGTCAAACACCAGACGACAAACCAGCGCTCGTACCTGAGATGGTGAGAGAAACCTGACATGAAGCTTCTCCAGCCTCGTTGGAGGCCGTGCAGGTGTACACGCCGCTGTCGGCGGGGGAGGACTCTCTGACGCTCAGGACAGCCACATTGTTCACGAAGCTGACTTCATATTTGTCAGAGACGTAGACCTCATTGTTGTCCTTGAACCAGGTAACGGTCAGCGGCTGAGAGCCAGACATCCGGCCCTCCATCTTAACCGTTTTACCCACAGAGTCCACCATGGCCTCAGAGGGCTTCTTGGTGAAGTTGGGGGGGACTTTACGTTCTGTTGGTGGGGCAGAAAGTGAAGACAATCAGGCAAGGTTGTGATGAGAGGAAATAACTGTTTGAGTTTCACATGGAGGCACCATTCACCAGGCCTCTGGGCCTCAGGTTGACACAGAGCAGTAAGACAACGAAAAACACCAAAGCAAACAAAAATACAATGTCCACCTTCACAACTTCAACCTGAATCTGTTTCTCAAGCAAACGGATATCTGACCAAACCATAGCATGAGAAACGTGCTCTCAATGCCTCACAACACGTCATCAAATCTTTCCTGTCCAAACTCAACAAATACAAGACCAACCAACTGCAACCACGGATTCCCTCATGTCTCCAAACAGGCAGAGGACCAACCAACGAAGACTCCACTGGGGTTGGGGTTAGTAGTCAGGAACACATGAGAGACGAGCTACAATGGAAGGCCAAATGTCGCTTCCTGTGTTACCTATGTTAACATGAGCATGACAGGATTCACTTCCTTCTGCATTGGAAATTTCGCAAGTGTATTTTCCCGCCGCTGCGGCTCTGTCGCTGTTGAGGACCTCCAGAACGCACGAGGAGTCGGTGGTTTTGACGTTGTACTGGTAAGACGCCCAGATTAGCTTGTCGTCCTTCTTCCACGTCACTTTCACCCTCTGGCTGCCGGCGTAAGTGCACCGAAGCCTCAACGGTTTCCCCAGCTGGTGGGAGATGTCCTCCAGCTTCTTGATGAACCGGACGGGTTCTAAGAGAAGCAATGTTCAGGTGAGTTACAGGAACCACGGACGCTCGCATGCGGTGAACGAGGCTCTGCGCAAAATCCAAAGGGATCCATGTCGTCATGCGTAGAGAGAGAGGCTATGTGAACGGACGAGGTTTACCTGTACGTGGGGGCGGTGTAATGACTTTAACTGCATGCGTAGAATGAATGATAGCAATTGCAAGCACTGTGTTACTATGGTTACCTAGTTTGATATAAGCATGGCAGGTATCAGAGCCTCCTGCATTGGAGACTTCACAAGAGTATCGCCCACAAGCTTCTTCACGGTCACTGTTGAGGACTTCCAGCACGCAGCCACAGTCTGTGGTCTTCACGTTGTACTGGTAAGACGCCCAGATAGGACGCCCGTCTTTCTTCCAGCTAACATTAACCCTTTGACTACCACCGAACGCCACTCTAAGCAGCAGCGGTTCCCCAACCCGGAATGTGGTGTTTTCCAGTTTCCTGACGAAGTGAGCAGGTTCTGTGAGAATGATGATGAGATGCAGATGTGATGGTCAGCAAGCTGAAGCAAACATGAGTAATTAGTCAGAATTCACTAGTGGAATTAATGATTATTACTGAACGAATAATGTGAATTAGACTATAATCCATGCAGACGCAGAGGTCCACTGAACTCCACTTCCATCCAGTTTTATGGAAATATCTTTTATTACCTATTACAGTAATCCCTCGCTTAACCGCACTTCAAGATACACGGCTTCACTACATTGCAGATTTTTAGTAGGTAGCCACGTGATACCGTACGCGCATGCTATTGGCTGATGGCATCTGGAAGTGTGCTGCGTTCTGTGATTCTCGGAACGCAGCACACTTCTGTGTATCAAAGAAACACTTTTCTTGTGTTCAAACAGTCTATCAGAGTGTGGGAAAAGGTAATAGAGATAGAAGGTGGTGTAATATCAGTATGGAGAGGGTATATTAACATTTAAATTACTGTAAATAATAAGATAAATAGTTCATCGCTACATCGAGGAATTTTGGTTTTTGCAGGTAGTTCTCAGAACGCATTAACAGTGAGTAACGAGGGATTACTCCATATGGAGATTGTCTCCAGCTATGTCT
The DNA here is from genome assembly GCF_040054535.1 of Antennarius striatus. Classification (NCBI taxonomy): domain Eukaryota; kingdom Metazoa; phylum Chordata; class Actinopteri; order Lophiiformes; family Antennariidae; genus Antennarius; species Antennarius striatus. The sequence goes on from NC_090787.1 coordinate 5,730,448, forward strand.
GACATTTTTTTTGGTTTATGAAAAATTACAAAACAGCAATTAGAGGGAATAAATGGGAATGTGACAGGTGATTCAGTTTGACATAGATCTGGATGACAGTAACCCCAACATTACTCTCTCCTCTAGATCTGAGATGCCTCCAACGACGGACCGAAAATAGACCCTTGAGGAACTCCTCAAACCCAGGATCCAGGAAAATACTTGACTTTCAGTGGGTCATTCTAGTTTTATTACATTAGACTGTCAGGGCTCTTGATTCCCAATCAACCACATGGAAAACTCTGGTAGGATCCATGATGGAACACTGAATGTTAGAGCCAGTAAGGTTCAAAACAGATCTAACCGCAAAAAAATGGTTGCCACTTTTCCAAACATGTAATTTTTGGAAATTGTGGTGAACATCGACAGGATGTAGGAGTAGGATGGGACTACTGCTTCTTGTGGCTACATATTAGCATATGACTGATGTTCAGTGTTAGTGGATGAGATATGGGTGGAGCTTCTACCTTTAGTAGAGGTTTTACAAAGGACATAACCGTCACAGACGGCAGAGCCTTCAGCGTTAGCAACTTGACAAGAATACAGCCCAGCTGCCTCTTCTCTGTCGCTGTTGAGGACTTCCAAAACGCACCAGGATTCTGTGGTCTTGACGTTGTATTTGTACGAAGCCCAGATGGGCTTGCCGTCCTTCGTCCAGCTGAGGTGCATTGGCCGACTGCCCGTAAACATGCACTTCAGACTCAACGGATCACCAAGATGGTACGACGTGTCTTCAAGCTTTTTCACGAAGCGCGCAGGTTCTGAGAGAAGCAACATCTGTTAGTCGTAATGTCAGCAGAAATGTTAGCTAATTAGTTAGCAAGTTAGGAAGCAGTTACCTAGTCTGATATGAGCGTGGCAGACAGCAGAGCTGCTAGCATTGGATATTTGACAGGAATATCTGCCAGCAGCTTCTTCCCGATCACTGTTAAGGACCTCCAAGATGCAGGAGTCTCTAGCGGTCTTAACGTTGTATTGGTAGGAAGCCCAGATGGGTTTGCCGTGTTTCAGCCAGCTCACGTACACGTGCGGACTGCCCGTGAACGTGACCTGAAGCTTCAAAGGCTGGCCAACCCTAAAGGTCATGTCTTCAAGCTTTTTCACGAAGCGCACAGGTTCTATGAGAAGCAACGATGTCATTAGTCTCCCTTTGAAAAAGATTAGCAAGACTATGTGAAACAGAGTTTGAAAGAATCTAAGAACCCTTCTTGTTTGGTGCTTTACCTAATTTGACCTGCGCATAGCAGATAGCCGTGTTCTCAGAGTTAGAGATTTCACAGGAGTATCTTCCTGTGGCGTCAAGCCGGTCGCTGTTGCGGACCTCCAAGACACAGGCGTTATCTGTGGTCTTGACATTATACTTGTAGGAGGCCCAGATTGGTTTACCGTCCTTCCTCCAGGTCACTGACACCCTGGGGCTCGCACTGTAAGCACAGTACAGCTCCAGGGGCTGGCCCAGCCTGAAAGTCGTGTCTCCCAGCTCTTTTACAAAGTGTGCAGGTTCTATGGGATGCAATGGGCGGTGTTAGTTGCACGGTATTAAGTAACAATGATTAAATGGATGTTTACGACAGGATTAATTGATTACATGAGATTTAAATGGTCAGAAGGAGCATTAGTTGGCAGTGTTACCTATTTTAACAATAGCATGGCAGATATCAGTGTCCTCTGCATTGTTAATCTCGCAAGAGTATTTCCCAGCGGCATCCCGACGATCGCTGTTGAGGACTTCCAGGGTGCTGGAGAAGTTGGTGGTTTTAACGTTGTATTTATACGACGCCCAGATGGGTTTCCCATCCTTCATCCAGCTGACGTAAATCCTCTGGCTTCCAGTGAACGTGCACTCCAGGCTTAGAGGGTGGCCGACTTTATAGAAGGTGTTTCTCAGTTTTCTCACAAAGCGCACCGGTTCTAAGAAATCAATTAGCAGTGGTCATGTTAGATCGGAAACAAGATGAAGGGACGATATTCAGGAGGGGCAGATGAAATCAGCTTTGGCCCCTGCATTAAGGCGAGTTTACCTAGCTTCACATTAGCATGGCAGATATCTGATCCTCCCGCATTAGATATTTCACACGTGTATCTCCCGACGGCCTCTTCCCTGTCGCTGTTGAGGACTTCCAGAGTGCAGGTGTCATTGGTGGTTTTCACGTTGTACTTGTACGACGCCCAGATTAACTTCCCATCCTTCTTCCAGGTCACGCTAACTCTCTGGCTTCCAGTGTACGCACACTTGAGAGTCAAAGGTTCACAGAGGCGGAAGTAAGTGTCTTCCAGATGTGTGACGAAGCGAACTGGTTCTGAGAGGAGTAATGGTTGGGTTAGTTGCATGTGGGCTAGCAATGGAGATACCCTCACCTGTTTGAGATGGTTTGTTAGTCCTGGATGACAACAGTAGAAAACCACATCTTACGGTGAGTTAGCTGATGAACTGAAAGCAGATGGTGTGTTAAGGGTTTGTGACTTTACCTAGGCTGACGCGAGCGTGGCAGACATCAGTTCCAGCTACGTTGGAAATCTCGCAAGTGTACGTCCCAGCTGCCTCGGGCCTGTCACTGTTGAGGACTTCCAGAATGCACACGGAATCGGTAGTCTTAACATTATACTGGTAAGACGCCCAAATCGGCTTGCCGTCCTTTTTCCACGTGACATAGACCCTCTGGCTTCCGATGTACGTGCAGAACAGTTTCAGGGGCTGGCCCACTATGAAAGTGGTGTCCTCCAGCCTCTGGATAAAGCGCACCGATTCTGAGAGAAGTAATGGTGATGTTAGAGATGTGGCATTATGTTTTCATGCATTTTTACATGTTTATGCCAAAGTTAAAGTTGTTAAGGGTGAAAATGAGAGGAGTTTTATATTTCAGCACCAAAGAGGCAACCTTTAAGGTGGATGGCCCATTTACAGAAACATTGGAAATCTTTTCAGTTTGCAAAGAAAATAAATGTTTCTTTCAGACTTGATGAAATCACATCAGGATTCTTTAACAACATTAAAGGAAGTGTGGAAACAGGCATCACCTTTCACCATCACGCTGCAGGTGGCAGAGGCTGAGCCCACCCGGTTCTCCGCCTTGCAAATGTACTCGCCGTGATCGCTCTTGGTGGTTCTGATGAGTTTCAAGGTGGCCACACCTTTGCTGAAGTCCATTGAGCATGTGTTGGACTTGCGCAGCCTTCCGTCAGCTTTAAACCACGCTACGGAGATGTCAGGAGTTCCCGCAACACGGCATGTCAGCGTGACCGTATCGCCCAGAGTTACCTCCACAGGCTCCGTCTTTTCAACAAAGTATGGTCTCTCTATAGTGGAACATATCGATGATGATGATGATGATGATGATGATGATAATGACACGGTGTTCAGATAAATTAAAGATCATGACAATGTAGAACAATAAACCCAATAGTATGCATGTGACCCATTTTACCTATGATTGACACTTGTGCTTCACATCTGTCAGTTCCAACTCCGTTGTCTAGTTCGCAAGAGTATCTACCGGTGGCCTCCATCTTGTCGGTGTTAAGAACTTCCAGGATGCAGGAGGTGTCCGTGGTGATCACATTGTACTCATAGGAAGCCCAGATGAGCTTACCATCCTTCTTCCATGTCACATTTACCCTGGGGGTTCCAGCAAATGTGACCTCAAGCCTCAGAGGCTTGCTCTTTTCAGAGGAAATGTCTCGCAGCTTCTTCAAAAATCGGACTGGTTCTGAGAGAGGCAATTCCAAGATGAGTTAAACAAACTGGACTTTTAGATGCACACGGCTGGTTGAACTAGATCATGCTAACAAACCTTTGACAAAGAGGTAGACCGGGTAGCTTTCCTTCCCTGCATCGTTAATGATTTGACAGGTGTATTCTCCTTCGTGGGACTTGTCCACCCGGTGCAGCACCAGAGTGGCCACATCGTCCTTCAGGGTAATCTCACAACCCCTTCCATGCTGCATCTCCTTGGCTCCCCTGAACCATTTGACTTTCAGAGGCGGACTGCCTTTCACCTTAGCCGTGAAAGACACATTTTTGCCAGGCAATGCTTCCTGTGCCTCAGGTCTTTCCACAAAAGATGGAGGTTCTGGGTTTGAACATGAAAAGTTATTGTAAAACAGTCATTACCAGCAGTAAACAGCCTGATTCATGGATAAAGATCCTTGAAACGATCTGGTCTCAACTTGATGCACATCTACTGACCTGTCACATTCATTACAGCACTTGTCTCACTGGATCCTGCAGAGTTTACAGCTTTACAAGTGTATTTTCCTGAATCTGACATCTTGATTGTCGGGATTCTCAGTTTGCAGCTATTATCGCTGCAGCTAATATCATAGTTGGGGCCATGCTGGATCTCTTGGCCATTGTGTAACCAGGAAGTTGTTAAAGGAGCAGAGCCAGTGACCTTACACTCCATTTCACCAGGCTTACCCACAACAAGGTGGGCGTCTCTCAGCTTCCTCATGAAACTTGGTGGAATCAACTTATCTACAGTCAAAAAAGAGAAATTTTTAAAGAATTTCTGAGCTCAGCGCTGATTAGACCAGAAGAACAATTCTAGAGGGGCGTGTATGCGATTGCCACCAACCTGAAACTGAAAACTTTGTTTTGGCAGAAGCTGTCCCAACGTTATTTGTGACCTCTAGTCTGTACTCTCCCGCATCGGCTTTATCAGCCGAACGGATCTTCAGAGTGGCAACTTTCTTGGTGAAGGACATCTGGTACTTGGCGCCAGCAGAGAGCTCTTTGTTATCCTTGAACCACTTAGTCTTTAGCTCTTTTGACCCAGACACTGTGACTTCAAGAGCAGTATTTTCTCCTGACTGTACATTCAAGGATTCTGGACTATCCACAATAGAGGCTGGTTCTAAAAGTTAGGGAAGAAGACAGGAATCTAAATGAATCCTGAACCCATCGGGAATGCTGATCTAATGAAGTCTGAAGTTCCACCAACCTAGAACGATCACTTGGGACACAGACTCCACAACTCCGGCATCGTTCCTCAGCTGGCAGGTGTACTTCCCAGCCGTGGTTGAGTCGGCCTTGGGAACCACAAGGATGGCCACATTATTCTCAAAGGTGATCTTCCTGTTGTCACCATCTCTGAGTATGTGGTCTTTGTCCTGAATCCAGGACACAGTCAAAGGCTCAGAGCCTTGTCCAGTAGCGGTCAGTCTCAACTCCTGGCCAACCGTCACTGACTGGTCAACCAGCTTCTTGACAAAAGTTGGTTGTTCTGAACAGTGATGGAAAAGTTAACGTGAGGAGAGGTAATCAGCTGGACTGGGCTCTGGGGACCAAGTCGGTACTTACCTTTCAGGCTAATGGTGGTGCGGCAGGATCCAGTTCCCACGTTGTTTGAGAGTTTACATTCGTAAAGACCAGCATCATTTTGGTCCAGTTTAATAATGTGCAGCGTAGCAGAGCTGCTATCGCTGACCATCTTGTACTTCCTGCTCTCCTTCAGGGGTCTTTTGTCTTTGTACCAGTTCACCTGTAAAGGTGGAGTGCCATACAACTCACAGTGCAGGCTGGCATCCTTTCCTTTAATGCCCTCCATGGGGCTTGGAGTCTTAGTAAAGGATGGGGACTCTGGAAAATATGTTGACAGATATTAAAACAAGAAACAAAATGTGTGGACAAGTTTGTTGCTCCACGGGACAAGAAGTGATTCTGAGGGTCCTGTGAAGGTTCAGTCCATGCAAGAGCAATCAATCCAGGAAAACAGGAAATGCTCGTTTATGTTCATGCTATGGCTGCAGGGCAGGAAAGGATGTGGTCAGGTCCGAGAGATCAGAATAAAAACACAAAAGGGTATGCAACCGATCATTCCATCAGACACAGGGAAAGGTCTCTGGAGAAGACTCATGCCACCCCCGATCTGTCCACCATGAGAGACGGGCTATTGGGTCCATGCTGAAGTTGTTAAAGATCCACGAACAACTGGGGGAGTTTCATTCATTTTTTTATTTTCATGCTTCCAAAGTTTAGAGAACCACAAAACACCAACGTTTAGACTCAATTGCTGACCTTGAACTGTGAGAATGGTGCTACAGCTCACACTGCCGGCGTCATTACGAGCCTCACAGGTATAGACGCCATTATCCTCAAAGCTTGTGGTGTGCAACTGGAGGTACGCCGCCGAGTCAACAAACATGACCTTATAGTTGTCTCCGTCGGTTATCTTTTGGTCGTTTTTGTACCAGCACATATTCAGGGAAGGTGAGCTGGTGGCTTTGCTCTCAAAACGGTGTCCTTCACGCTGCTTCACAAACGTAGCAGCAGGAAGTTTCTGGACAAACTGAGGAGGTTCTGTAAAGTCAAGAAAGACACGGGTTTATTATCAGCACAATTAAACGTAGCAGGAGGTGTGGAGGATTCAAGGTGACTGGACGCTGGAACAAAATGACTTTGAAGACATCACAGATGTAGATAAAAGAAAAGTTAGGACAAGTTAATGAAAGAAGCTGTGGAAATGGAGTGAGGCGGACAAAGACAAAAAAAGACTAGTCCAACCTTTCACCAACAGCTTTGCTGCACTTTTCACTGCGCCAGCTTCGTTGCTAACATGGCAAGAATAGACTCCGGACTGCAGAGTACCGAGGGAGTAGAGCTCAACCGACGAGGAACGCTCCTCCAGTTTAATCATACATGACGGCCCGGTGATGAGCTCCATGTCATCCTTGAACCATTTCACCATAAATGGAGGTGTTCCTTCAAACGCACTTTGGAACAGGGCTGTCGACTTTGGAATAACGGCCAGAGACTCGGGCTCGGCCGTGAATCTTGGTGGCACTAAAACCCACACAGAAACAACATGAAAACACATGAATGAAATCCTGAGTTCAACATTTAGAAAAGACTTCTGCTGGATTCTGACCTTTGGCTGTCAGAACACCGCTGCACACACAGCTGCCTGATCGGTTGGTGACCTTACAGGAATACTCTCCTGTGTCATCAGGCTCGGTCAGTTTAAACTCCAGCCACACGCTATTCTCAATCTGGAGCAGCTTATATTTGGAGCTCTCGCTGATCTTTTGCATCCCTTTGCTCCAATCAACTGATATGGGAAGAGAGCCAGCCACTTTGCACTCCATGGAAACCATAGAGCCCATAATCACCTGTGTGTTTGTTAATTTCCTGATGAATGTTGGAGGAATTACTTCTTCTGTTTGGAATCATAGCAAACCATGATTAGAATCCAGGAAAATCACAGAAAATCAAGCAGGCAAGACTTGAAGCATTTTACAAACCTAAGACAACAAGCGTAACTTCACAGCTGCACGTCCCAACAGAGTTGGTGGCTTCGAACTGGTACTCTCCTGCGTCTGCCATCTCAGACGCCTGGATGGTCACAACACTGAGGTTGTTCTCATAGGTCAGATGATGCTTTCTGCTTGACTGGAGCTCTTTGCCATTTTTAATCCATCTTACACTGATCTGTGGGGATCCAGACACCCTGCACTCAAGACTAACTGGATCACCACAGGTCACTTTGACTACCTCGGGTTTCTCTTGAATCATAGGTGGTTCTAAAACACCAAGGAGAAGAGGTGAGTGCCCTGTTACCATCACTGGAGCGAGATAGAATGGTAGGCAGAAGAATCAAGCGTGGGGTACCTTGCACTACCAGGGTGGCCAAGCACTTGTCCTGCCCCGCCTCGTTGACCACCTGGCAGGTGTACTTCCCGCCATGAGCCGCCTCACATGCGGGGATGCGGAGCATGGCCTCCTTATTGTTAAATATTCTCTTGATCTTTGGATCGTCTGGGATCCAGTTTCCATCTTTTTGCCATTGTACAGAGAGAGGAAGAGAACCCTCCACGGTGCAGAGGAAGACTGCAACCTCTCCCAGACTAGTGGAGATATTTTCGATCTTCTTCAAGAATTTTGGTGCGACTAATACAAAGAGAAGAAACCATTGTGATACCAGAAAGAACCCGGTCACGTATGGTTGGTGGGTGATTCATTACCGTTTGGAAAACCAACCTTTCAAAGACAAAGCTGCAGAGACGGTACAATGTCCAACATCATTGTCTACCACGCACTGATACGTGCCCACATCTTCCTCCTTACAGGTCTGGATCTTCAGGCTCACATGTTCACTTTCAATAATGTACTTCTGGCTGGATGCTATAGGTTTCTTATCTTTGATCCATGTGACCTTAAACGGAGCACTACCGGCCACTTTGCAGGCAAACACTGCTGCGTTACCTTTAACAACTTGAAGAGAAGTCGGCCCTTCAATGAACAGAGGAGGCTCTGAAACAAAAAAGTCAGCTAGGCTTAAACAAACTTGGATTTGTAATGGTAGCATGATATTAGAATAATAAACCCAGGAAAACCAACCTTTGACTTCTAGTTCAAAAGTACACGTTTCTGAGCCGGCCTCATTGCTGGCCTCACAGAAGTAAGTCCGGCTGTCGCTCTCAGTGACTTGACAAACCTCTAAGGAAGCCACAGAGTCGGAAAACGACATCTTGTGTTTGGCGCTTTGGTGAATCTCAGCTCCGTCTTTGAACCAGCGTACAGTGATCTCTGGAGTGCCACCAACCCGGCACTCCAGAACCTTACTGTCCCCTACTCTGACTACAGACACACCGTCAGGCTTTTCAATGAAATAGGGAGGTTCTGAAATAAAAACCATAAGTTATTGAACCTTGTGGATGGTTAACACTCCAAAGCAAACACAGGAAAGTGAGAGGTAAACATGAACCTTTAACAAAGAGAGTTGCCTGGCATGAACTGGAGCCCACATCGTTCTGTATTTCACAGACGTAGTCGCCTGAATCAGAAGATTTGACAAAGAAGAGCTCCAACGAGGTGGAAGCGCTGTCTTTAATGACCGAGCAGTCGGCACTGGGTAACACTTCTGTCTTGTTGGCAAACCATTTGATTGTCAGCGGAGGTGTTCCAGAGAAACAAACATCAAACTTAACCTTGGACCCAGGCAGAACCTTCATGGAGTCAGGCTTTCTAAGAATGCAGGGCGGCTCTGTTGGTGGACAAATTCCAGCATTATAAACAGTCACAACATATTCAAAGTGGTCCTGCCCTACATTTGAAGGAAGCAGAGAATGTGAGTTGGAACCTTTAACAAACAGACTTCCAGAGCAGCGGACGGATCCGGCCTGGTTGGTCGCCCTGCAGACATAGCGGCCGCTGTCATTACTGTCCAACTGAATGATTTCCAGGAAAGCCACATTCTCAAAAAACGAGCATTTATGCTTGTCATCAGTCCGGATCTCTGTCTCGTCTTTGAACCACTGAGTTGTCATGGGCAGGGAGCCAGAAACAAGGCAATCCAGCTGAGCAAACGATCCTCTGATACCTTCTGTTTTCTCCTTCAACTCTCTCATGAAAGACGGTTTGATAATTTGATCTAATATGTAAACAGTGCAAAAGCGTTAGAGTTGGTTGTTTGGATAAATGAACAGTAACATGATGCTAGTCGATTCGATGAACTGACCTAAGACAGTCAAGATAGTCTCACAAGAACTGAGCGCAGCGCTGTTTGACACCTCGAAGGTGTATTCGCCACTGTCGCTCTTGTCTGCTTTCAGGATCTTGAGCACAGAGCTGGTGTCTGAGCTCTGGACTCTGTACCTCTGGCCTGAAGTCAGTTCCCTTCCTGCCTTCGTCCATTTGGACTTCAGTGGTTTGGTACCTGAAAACTGGCATTCTAGCCTCGCTGGGTCGCCCTGGGTTACACGGATGGACTTAGCAAATTCTAAAATACAGGCTGGGTCTGAGACAAAAGACAATCATCCAGAACAGATTAGCTGCGATCAATCAAGACATGAAAGCAACACACGAAAGCTGGACATGAAAACAGCAGCAGAGACGAGACTCACAAACGTCCTACAAACCTGTGACTACCAGAACGGCGGCACATCTCTGAATCCCGGCCTTGTTCTGTGCCTGACACACATATTTGCCACCGTGTGACAACTGAGCATTTTTCAAAGTCAACATGGCACTTCTGAGGTCATAAGACATCTTAACATGCTCGTCTTCTGTGAGCTCATGACCGTCTTTGATCCAGGAGAAAGTCATGGGAAGTGATCCAGACAACATGCACTTCATAGAGACCTCAGAGCCCACAATGCAGGACACATCCTCTAGTCTCTCAACAAATGATGGAGGTTCTAGTGGGAGAAGACCACAAGTCAGACTGAGGGCTGAAACAGAAACTGTGAGAACAAACATGATGCACATCACAGAAACACGTCCTTTGACTAACCTTTCAGTGAAATTTGGAAAGAACAAGTTGCGTCGCCCACATCGTTTGCCACAGTGCACTGGTACGCACCGGCATCTTTGGCCTCACACTTTGAGATGTGGAGACTAGCTGTGTCGTTATCAACACTGATCTGATGCCGTTTGTCTTTTCTGATCAGCTTATCATTGAGCAGGCAACTTATTTCAAAGGGAGGGGAACCTGAAACAGTTCCCTCCATGAAAATGTCCGATCCCTTTACAAACTCAGCCGATTCAAAAGGCCTGAGAAACTCTGGAGGTTCTATAAAGAAGATTATACAAGTTATGTTAGGTCAACGAAGAGCCGAAGGGCAGATTTTTGTTCCGTGAGGTCAGTTTAGTCCACAAGATTCTGGTATATGTTCAGAGACTCCACAGTACCGGTGTCGAATGGAGGTCCAATTGGGTCTGTTACCGTCAGCAACGGTACCTAACACTTCTGAACATGTGACAGAACTATGTGGACCAGACTTCCTGCCACAGGTCTAGGGCTCCATTAAACTAAAATGAGGACAACTAGTGAACCAACCTTTGACCGTCACCGAGCTGCTACACTGGTCTCTGCCGGCCTCGTTCGACGCCACACACACATAATGTCCACTGTCCTCAACAGAAGAGTTCTCCACATCCAGAGTGGAGATCGAGTCCTCAAAGGACACGGCGTGTCTGCTGTCGGGGGTGATTTCAGAGCCATTCTTAAACCATGTCACGCTAATCACAGGGCTACCCTGCACTTTGCCAGACAACTTCAGAGGTTGTCCACTTTTCAGCAGCAGGGAGGGCTCAAGTTTCATAGTAAATGTTGGGGCTTCTGTGGATCAACAGCAATCAAAGGATGAGTAAAGGAGGCAAACAGCTCAGGAAGCCACTTTAGAAGAGGAGGAAACCGCACCTTTAACAAACAGGACTGCGGTGCAGTCCACCTTCCCAGCCTCATTGGATATTTGGCAGGTGTATTTCGCAGAGTCGCTTGGTTTCACAGAGTGAAGCTCCAAGGAGCTGGAAGAGGCGTCCTTCCTTATGAAACACTTCCCCCCAGTGAAAACCTCCTTCTCCTCTCTGAACCACTTGACAACCAGAGGAGCTGAGCCTGTAAAGGCCGCCTTTATAACAACATCTGAGCCCTGTGAAGCATCCTGGGAGTGAGGGCTCACCGTGAACGTGGGAGGCTCTGGAGTTAGAAGAGCAAACAGTGAAAACCTACTCCTGCCTGATCGGTCTCAGCTAGAAGAGATCCACGGCTCTGACCTTTGATGGACAAAGTCCCGCTTGTCTCTTTTTGGCCGGCGTCATTGGACGCCCTGCAGGTGTAGACGCCGCCGTCGCTCTGCTGGAGGCCACAGATCGCCACGGAGGCGGTGCTCTCACTGAAATCAAGTTTGTACTTGTCTCCGCTGTGGATTTCTTTGTTGTCCTTGTACCAGGACACAACCAGCGGTTGAGAGCCGGCGACCCTGCACTCCAGAGTCATGCTACTACCCACATTTCCAGCCACTTTCTTTAGAGTTTTTGTGAAGGACGGCGGAACAGCTCGATCTGTGTGAGGGATACGAAACAAACCGTTACGCAGGGCCGAGTGGGAAACGTCGGTCATGATGTGTTCTGGGCTCAAACTGACCTATGACGGCGACCGAGCAGGTGCACTGCTCTTTGCCGACTTTATTGGAAACCTCCATCATGTACTCTGACGTGTCACCCTTGTCAGCCATGAGAATCTTTAAGATGGCGGTGTTCTCCTTCACCGTCATTCTATATTTGCGCCCACTGATCATTTCCTTGCCATCTTTCAACCACTTCACTTTCAAGTCTGGACTTCCTGAAATCCTGCACTCCAATGTGGCGGAGTCGCCTGCAGTGACGCTGATGGAGGCAGCTTTCTCTAAGATCCTAGCAGGTTCTGAGATAAAACAGCAGCTTTAGAACGTTTCAGCGCTTATGTCTGAGATATTTCTAAATCAACAGGAAACAGTTCTAACCTTGGACCGATAACACAGCTTCACATTTCTGCTGTCCCGCCTCATTCTCAGCCATACAAGTGTACTTGCCGCCGTGTTTTATCTCTACAGACGAGAAGGAAATGCTAACGACATTGTTCTCAAATGTCATTTTGACACTGGGATCATCATCTCTGAGCAGCTGGGAGTCTTTCATCCACTTGGTGCTGATGGGAGCGGAGCCCTTCAGGGTTCCCTGCAGCTTCACCGTGTTCCCCAGCACCGCTGTAGCGCTCTCAATCCTCTTTGAGAACAGAGGTAGTTCTGAAAGACCATGACCAATATTTACAGGAACAGCAGCCAAGACACATTGGACTACCTAAAATCTTCTATTTGATGAGGAGTGAATGCTGGAGGAGGGAAGCTGACATCATCAAGAACCTGAGCTGAAGGCTGAGGTGAAAATCTATGAAAACGGACTGGGCCAATCAGGACAAAGAATCAGCTTCATGTTTAATTTAATTAACCCCCCAAAAAAACAAAAGAAAAGAGACTATCGCTTACAGTAAGGTCATTTAAGATACCTCAATAACTGAAGACTATTAGTGTGGTCTAGGCAAATTAGAAACTGAAACCTTCTGTTTGTTCAGACAGGAAACTCCACGGTTTTCAGAATATCTGAACTTTAAACAGGAATTTCTCACTGAAAGTGTGAATGCAAATGAATATTCAACAGAAATAATCAGTTTAATGGGAAATATTTCACTGAAAACCAAGATCATTAATGTTGAGTTTGTTTAGAATTGAAAGAACAGCTGTCAGACATCCCAGCATCCCCTCCTCACTCGTCTCTTCTTTTACCTTTCTGTTTAACGGAGGCCTTCGAGGTGACCGATCCGACCTCGTTAGAAACCACACATTCATACTCCCCGGCGTCAGAACCCTCGAAGGAGCGGATCTCCAGAGAGGTCAAAGCTCCCTGGGACACTATCCTGAACTTCTTATCTGGAGTCAGGCGTGTCTTATTCTTTCTCCAGGTCACCTCAAACGGGGCAGTGCCCTCCAGCTCACACTCCAGCACCGCCACTGAACCTCTGACCACCTCTGTGGAGACTAACTCCTTTGTGAAGGACGGCGGTTCTGAAGGGGAACAGGTTGGGTTAGAGGAGCCCTGACTCCAACGGGACGCATCTAAATCAGGCTTCCTACACACCTTTCACAGTGGCTTTAGTGCTGCAGCTTTCACAACCAGACTCATTAAGAACCTCACACGTGTAGCTCCCGCTGTCGGCCAGCGTCACATCCTGTATCTCCAGGGAGGCCACGCCCTCCTTCAGACTGACGTCATATCTGCCGCCAGCAGTCAGCTGACTGTTATTAAAGAACCAGCTGGTGTGGAGCTCAGGCGAGCCTTTGACGGTGCACTGCAGCCGCCCGGCGCCACCTTGCTTCCAGACTGTGGCGGTTTCCAACCTCTTTGCAAAAACTGGTGGCTCTGAGTGGGTGTGTGGGCGGAGAGATTTCAAGGCAAAACAACATCATGAAATGGACTAAACAGAATCAAACTTTCATCTTCAACGCTAGTCGGTTGAGCGGCCGTTAGCTGTGGACTAGATAGATCTTACCTTGTACCTTCACCGAGGTGGAGCAAGCTGAACTCCCAGCTTGATTTGTAACTGTGCACATATAAATACCACAATCCTTCAGGGTGGTTTTTGGGATCTCAAGAGCGACTGTCTTATCCTCAAAAGACAGTCTACAGTCCGGAGACTGGTGCACTTTTCTACCATCTCTAGTCCAGGTGGAGGTCACTCCGGTGTCCTCGTCCACCTGACACTCCAGGCGCAGTGGAGCTCCAACCACGGCAGCGATCGGACCCAGGGGCTTAATAAAGTTTGGCTTTTCAATCACACGCAGCTCCATGCTGCACTCCGCCGTGCCAACGCTGTTGGACACCTTGCACACATACAGCCCCCTGTCCGACGCCTCGATCTGGGTTATTTCAAGAGTGTGCTTATTTTTTTCACAAGACATTTGGTAGTTTGGAGAGCCTTTGGCTAAGGCCCGGTCATCTTTTAGCCACACAACATTCAGTGGAGACGATCCTGCTATTAAACAGTGTATGAAGCCCCTCTGTCCAACATACAGAGTCTGAGGGCCAGGTTTAGTTATAAAGGCAGGAGGACATTGCTCTATGAGGGTTAAGAGAAAGAGAAACACATTAGTGGTAACATCTTATACCCACTGGATTTACCTTAATCTTAACCTGACAAGCAAACCAGCAAAGAACAAAGTTCCAAGAACTAAAGTTCATGCTGAGAAACCCGGCAGAAGCAGGAAACAATCAGAGTTCTCCATTCAACACCAACACTAGCCCCAAAGACGCCGCTCTTACCTGTCACACTGAGGGAGGCGGAGCACTCGTCACTGCCGTGCTGATTGGACGCCTTGCAGGTGTATTCACCGCTATCGTCCTTGTTGGGGCTCAGAAGTTCCAGACAGGAAGTGCGGTAGCGACTAACAATCCTGTACTTGTCGCCGTCTTTGATGGGTTGTGCATCTTTCAACCACTTGAAGCTCACATTGGGAGCATCCTCAGTTTCACACTCAAACTTGGCCGTGTTACCAATGTTGATCTCCACAGGGGCAATTCTGTGCCTGAACACGGGTTTGACTGTTATTGGACAGAAAGAGGGAAAAGTAAGTAAATGAATAGATAAATAAAAGAATACAGAAAGAGTTCAGATGGAATCACAAAGGGGGAATGTTTCTATTGGAGGGATGACCTGAAATGGAAAGGGTTGTGACTGTGGAGGAAGAAAAATGGTTTTAGTTGAGGCTGACAATGTCATGAAAGGAATTCTGTGGTGAGAAAAGGAAAGAAAACAAGTGAACAAGGAAATAAAACAAGTGAACCAGAAATGAGGAATGATGACTGTTAAAGGTGAATGAAGGACAATGGTGTGAAGGCCTGAAGGAGGAGTGAAGATGAAACTCATGACTTCAAGTTAATCTTTTTCAAGGGTTTTCAGGTTGGAGGTTTGTAGACAACGGAGCACGAACTTGGTCAGTATGTGAAGTTAGTTGATGATTATCAAAGAATCATCAAACCTCTTGGGACCACAGTGAGTCTTGAAGACGTTGTTGTCTTGCCGGCCTCATTTTCAGCCTCACAGACATACTCCCCTTGATGCCTCTCCTTGAACACCTTGTTGATGATGAGTGTGTATGTGTCGTGATCTTTAGAACACTTGAATTCTTTGCCAGATTTCACCAATTGTCCATTGAAAAGCCAGTTAATACTGGTAACAAACTTAATGGTGGTGCTAAAAACAGCCTTTCCATTTTCCTCAGCGCAAACATCTTTGAGCGAATCGACAACGACAGGATAATCCACCAGATTATCAGACGACTCGCTGATCATGATTGACTCTGAAAGATACTCCTCTTTAGTCTCTCTGTGGGCAGAAATGCCCACACCTCGATCAACCTGATCCAAAGGTGCAGATGTGGTTACCTCCCTCTCTGACCTGACTGACTTCCTGCTCACATGGATGGATTCACCGACTTCAGACAGAGTCTTAACCGTTTCAGTTTGGAAAGATGCCCGGGTTTCGGTTTTAATGGCTATAGATCGCGATTCGGCAGAAGAGAACCCAACTGCGCTCTCGGCCACCATCAAGGTGTCCATCTCGGAGGACGACATTGTTGCACTTTGAAAAGATGGCCTGGCTTCAGTTTTGACAACTGCAGACTGTGATGCAGCAGGAGGAAACCCAACTGTGCTTTCTGCCACCATCAAAGTGTTTACCACAGATGACAGAACCTGTTTGGATGGCGCAGAGCTAACCAGCCCTCTCTGGGGCTTGTCAATCTGCATGGTGCCCGGCTGCTCCGATGGAAGACTCTGCTGATCTTGGAAAGCCATCGCATGCAGAGCCCCCTGGAGTTCAGACCTAAGGTCCGCTGTCTGAGGGTATTCCCCTTCAAAGGACAGTGTGAGTTCCATGGGGGCACCGGGAGCTGAGATTATGTAGGTATACGTGGCCCGTTTGGGCTCTCTCTGGACCTTCACCTCCTGTATTTCCACCTTCTCTAATTTTCCTACAACGTCGGCGAGTAACACTGGTTGGTCGCTGGCCACCGCCGACCGGAGGGCATCTCTGAGTTGACTTTGTACGTTCAGACTTGTTGGTTTGGGGATCTGGATGACAAAGGCCAGTTCTTTATGTAGACTCTGGGCATCCTGCGACTCGTGAACAAACAGAAGTCTTTTCGGTTGCGTCAAGACCCCAGTGGTGGAGCTTTCTGATTTATGTATTTCACATGACTGCTCACCCATGATGACCTGCTTCTCTTCCAGCAACACAGACTGTCTGACAGACTGACCCTCCTGGATCTGGACGGCAAAGTCTTGCTCAGCTGCTTCTAGGATGGTACAGCTTTCAGTGGCGACCGCCTTCTCTTCGATGGAAACTGGTTTCTTGGTGATCTTAGGCTCGGTTTTCATCTTAGGGCTGAACTTCTCATTAGCTTGAAGGCTGACGGCGTGACCCTCCTCTAGAATGTGTGTGTCTGTGACGTTCAAGGAATGCATGATATTCCAGTAATCCTCCTTTTGGACTAGCGCCCGCTGCTGTTTGACATCGGTAACAAAGGGAGTGTCCTTTGGCAGTTGCATCGGCTGAGAAGAAAGCGTTAGGATGCTCAGAGGCTTGGGCTCGTTTCTCAGCTGGGACTGGAACCCAGTCACGGACACGTCCAGGTCTTTGTGACAATCAGCTGTGACCACCCTTCTCTCTTCTGAGGTGGCGGCATGCCTTCTAGCTTTTTCTTGTTTCTGAAATGCCATCTGCTTGTCAGGTTTAGTGACGACAAGAGGTTCTTCTTTAGGTAAAACCGATAGAGAATGAATTATCTGAAGGTGTTTGGTTTGCTGGGACTCTTTCTTTGGCTGAACTGATGTGGTGTCGGTCTTTGTCGAGAACTCTAGAGTTGCTTCACAAACTGTAGTTGTTTGGTCTTCTTGTGTAACTGAATGCAACAGCATGGGACTCTTCAGTGGTTCTGCCTGCTCGGCAGGCGGCTTTTCGCTGCTGAACCTACCCTCAGACTGCAGGACATCCTGATCGCTGATAACCTGAAGTTTCAAGGTTCTGTCGCCCTCTTGCTGAGGTTGTAGACAAACAGAAGATGCTATACCCGGCACCTGTCCTGTCTGCTCACCCTGCAGTTCATATTTCTCTTCAGCGCTTACGGCTGACTTGTAGACCACATCTTTCCCTGGGAAGACGCCCTTCTCCTCTGGGCGGTCTACTTTGAAGACTTGCTCCTTCCATAAATCCTCTCTGGTTTCACTGACCGGTGCAACCACAGGCTTTGGTTGCTCCTTCTCAATCAAAGGTTTAGTGGCTTCATCCAAAGCGGTCAGAGCTTCTGAGTGTTCCTCTGTGACTGGAAGCTGCCCTGTAGACTGAGCCGAGTATAAAACCTTGAGACCCTCTGCGATCTTGAAACTCCTCTCTTCCTCTGGCCTGAGAGTCATGCCCGCTACTTCATCACGGATGTAAAGGGTGGCATCTACTTGATGACTGCTAACAAGCTGCTTGGGCTCAGTGGAGGTCTTCACATGTTCTGGAGCGCAGTCCGCCAAGGTGTCAGTTCTGACTGTGGTGAGAGGTAAGATGTCCTCAGACGTGGCTGACAGGAGCTTTGATGTCTGCTCGCTGGACAGCTCCAGTTCTACCACCTCTGGGCTGCAGATCCTCTTAGAGTGTTGCTCACTGATCTCCTGCCTCTCCTGAACAGACGACAAGAATTTTGCCACGTGAAGCTGTTTCGTAGGAACAGCTGAGACGTGGAGTTGAGGAGTGGAAGTCAAAGAAACCCTCTCCTGTAAGTCATGAGCTTGCAGCACTGCTGCCTGCTGGGTAAGCGTCTCCTTGTGGAGGGTGGCAGCAGTGACCTCAAGCTCCCGGAGAACCCCCACTTCTTCGCTGGGGATGATCTGCCGGTCTTCGGTACTGATGGTGTAGATCATCTGATCACTTCGCTCCTGGTTGGATCTGGACTCTGTGGTCTGTTCATTCATAGAGATTTTCAAATCTTTGGTTTTCTTAACCAACTCTCGCTCTTCGTAAATTTTCTCCCTGAGAACCAGGAGCTCGGCGGTGCAAGAGGCTTCGCCATACTGGTTGGAGGCCTTACAGGTGTAGACGCCACTATCTTCTTGTTTGACGCTTTTAATATTAATAAAGCCTGAGCCGTCTGGGTTGTTCACAATGATAGAGAACCCACTGGGCTGAACCTGGAAGCTGCCTCTGAGCCACCGAATGTCAGGCAGAGGTTCTCCGGTCACGGCGTACCTGAAGAACCCCTGGCCTCCCTCAGACAGCTGAAGAGACTCGATGGTTCTAGTGAACTCTGGAGGTTTGCCAGTTGGAACCAACGCTTTCCTTTCTGGCTCCTTCACATGAACTTGCAAATAAGAAGTGCAAGACGATTGGCCGAACCTGTTCCTGACAGTGCAGGAGTACTCGCCTTCAAGCTGCTTCTCAACTTTGCCGATGATCAAGCTGTATTCATCTCGATCATGACGGAACGTATACGTAGAGGAACTGGTTATATTTGTCCCATTATGGAACCACTGGATCGTGGGTTTAGGGAAACCCAACACTTTGACAACAAACAAAGCGCTTTCTCCAACAGTCGCAGCTACTGGAGAAAGTTCGCTGAGGAAAATGGGTTTTTCTTTCTTCTTCTCCAAAGTGCTGGAGAAGCATTTGGACTCTGGCCTGACTTCAAGTGATCTGGTTTTATCTGGTAACTTTAGGCCGGTGTAGAATGACTCCTGGGTTTCCTTCTCCACTGTGATGGTTGAAGTACAGAGCGCTGAGTTGAATAACGACAGTTTAAAGTAAGACACAAATTGGACCACCACACAAAATAAACATTTAGTCATTTTTGGTTGCAAAGCAACTCAAATAACATTTAACAGAAATACAGTAGAACCTCAAGATATGAGCAAAACTCTGTCCATATTTTTGTTCGACATACAGTGATACCTCTACTTACAAATGTCTCTACTTACGAAATTTTCTATTTACGAAATTTCTCAGCAGGAAACTTTTTACCTCTACTTACGAAAGAAATTTCGACTTACGTAATGTAAAAACACAGTATCAGCTGATAATCGAATCTCCCACAGGTTCCTGAACGGAACATTCTCATAGCTGCTCTGCCCTTGGCAATTACCTATTACGTATCTTCCTGGCATCCCATTGGCTAAGACGGATGCCACTCCACCTCTGTGTGGCGCTAGATCGGTGCTTCAGCATTCGGCACTCAACCCGTGAGGTAGTCTGATAGTTTTGCGCAAAAATAAGAACTTTTTGAGTACGTATTCACTATGGACCCCAAGAAAGTGACGGAGAAAAGAAGAAAAGAAAGAAAAGAGTTTTTTTGTCCATACAAACAAAGCAAGACATAATAGAAAAGCGTGAAAAAGGGATGCGTTTGGTTTATCTCGGCAAAGAATATGGCCGAATTGCATCTACAATCGCCATGTAATCAAAACAAAAGGAAGTTTAAGAAGTTTAAGGCATCGCTTGGGTGGTTGTAGAAGTTTAAAAGGAGGACTGGATTTCACTCTGTTGTTCGGCATCGTGAGATACGAGCGCATGAACCAAAGAGAGCAAAAAACAAAGAGGACATGACCGTCATTATTATTCTTTATTCTATTCTTTGTTTTTTATGTTATGCACAGCTCTCATTTATTGTGCAATAATCTAATCGCAACATGTATTTGTTAAATGTTTTGATGCATTTTTATGCTTTATAAAATATTTATGTTGGAATTTTTTGGGGCTTGGAATGAATTAGGGTATTTGCATGGAAAACGTGTCTCTACTTACGTAATTTTCTGCTTACGTAATTTCTTCCTGAACAAGTTAATTTTGTAAGTAGAGATACCTCTGTACAAAAGCAAAAACACCACCATGTGTTGGTGGATCGATACAACATCAGTGAGACCGGATCTCGTTCTTTACCACGTGTTGGCAGATGGATACAACATCAGTGAGACCGGATCTCGTTCTTTATCACTTTACTTTATTTCTTTGCTTTATCTTTAGTGACAGAATGGATTCAACTCGTATCTCGAGGCTCTACTTTATCGTATTTCCTACTATATATTTTCCATTTGTTCCCCTGTTTTTAACACTTCAGTAGATAAAAAACGAACGATCTCTAAACAGAACAGGGTTCAACCTTTGAACAAAGCTTCTAAACACGTGTCCTTCTTTCAGACAGGGACTAATATTTACCTTTGACCTCCTCCTGCACCTGAGGGACGGGTTCCTGCTCCACAGCAGTGACTGTAAACACACAGAAAGGGAATAGTTAACACCAACCCCCACCTGCACACAACCTCATATGGTGCAGACTGTTAGCATCAGTGACAGGTCGTGCATCCATATCATCTGTTCTGGGGGGTGAAGTGACGTTTGGCATGCGTCCTCTGGTCTGGTCTACTGTGGGTCTGGTGGTGTGAGTGTGTGTGTGTTGTAGTCAGTAAAGCTGGACGTGTGTGTGAGGACGTGTGTGTGAGGATGTGTGCATGAGGACGTGTGCATGAGGACGTGTGTGTGAGGACGTGTGCCTACAGGAAGCAGTGTGATGGGTGTTGGGCCCACAGGAAGCCCGAGCGAGCAGAAGGACCAAAGCATGCAGGTGCCAACCTTTCATCACTGGGGGGTACCCAGCATTCCCCGCTGAGCCCCCGCGTCCAGGTCCCACATTGTTACCATTACCCCAGCAAAGGGGGCCATCATGTTTCAGAGAGAACGACACCGAGTCGTCAACATTCAACCGGTTGTAAAGCCAAATGACAACAGGCGAGGGCGCCCCCTTCGCAACGCAACTCAAAGCCCCCCCGCTGGCGTTTGTGACCAGCAGCTCGGGGGGGAGTCTGATCAGGAAGTCGGGCCAGCCGGAGGGGCGTCGCCCCCCGGCGCCGTCGGGGAAGCACAGGTGGCTGATGAGGCTCAGGGGTCTCTGAGACGGCGGCGGCGACAGGCCCAGCTTCTCCAGTGCCTCCTGCTTGTTGTGCTCAGAGGGGCCACTAGGGGCCGCCCTGTCTGCCTGAGACACTTTACGCACAGAATCGGTAGGGATGGGGGTTTCTGCTGTGACATTTGCTTCTTTGGCTGGGTGAGGATAAAGTTAGGAGAGTCATTAGGGGTCAGCATCAGGTGACTCAACACTAAAGGGGTTAGTAGGATGGGAGATGAGGTTAGCGAGGCGGGGGCTGGACCACAGCTGGTTATTCCATCACATCTAACAGGTTACAGGCTAAGAGGAGATATTAAATACTAGGGAGGGGAGCAGGAGCTGGTGGAGAGGTGGGATGGACCAGAAGGAGACACAGACCAGTAGGAAATAAAAAAAACCACCTTCGACGGTCAGCTGGGCCGACGAGCTGTTGTGGCCGTGTGTGTTGTTGGCGGTGCAGCGGTACACCCCCTGGTCGGCCACGCCCACGCCCTGAATAACCAGGGACAAGAGCCCCCCCATCTGAGAGCTCCTGGCCCGCTCCTGGGCCACGCTCCGGCCGTCATGATCCCACACCACCCCGGTGAAGGGCAGCCCGTCGAACGAGCAGCGGAACTCAGCCACCTCGCCGCTGCGCACCTGGACGTCACTCATCTCCATCAGCAGCCGGGGGGGGCCCGGGGGTGTCCAATCAAAGCCGCTCGTCTCCACAGAGCGCTCACTCTCCATCTGAATCTCAACAGCGCTCCAAGACGTGGAGGAGCTGTGGCTGAGCGTCTGTGTAACCTGGACGCTGTGGGACGTGTGACCCCCCCAGCGGGAGCTGAGTTCAGCCCCCGCCCTCGAGGCGCTAGCTAAGAATGTACAATCTGGGCAATAAGAAAGAGTAGAAGAATTAGGTCAGCAAATCATCACGGAGGTTCTTCAGGCGACGTTCAGCTGGAGGGGGGGCGCTTAGTTGGCATCAGGGAGGGTGGGGCTGGTGGCTGGGGGGCCAAACCAACAACAGGTCGAGCCTGAGTTCAGCTCTGATCATGCTGCATTCCTCTGGACAGAAGATCCACCACACAGAGAAGACGTGACCTCTGACCTCTAACACGGACCAGCATGCAACACACCTCCCTTACGGAAATGCTTCTGGTTCAGCTTCAGCAGCAGAGACTCGTGACAGTAGGACATCAAGACGAGGTTAGCATCATTTACTGACGCTAACGTTAAAGCTAGGTGCTTGTTAACCAAACAGCATTTAGCGTAGCATTAGCCACCGAATAGTTTCTGATTTCATGGTTCATAGTAAATGTTTTTTAGAGGATCAGTTCAGCTTCCAGCGTTTATGTTAAGCTAGGCTAAGATAAACTAAGCTAAGATAAACTAAGCTAATCTAAGACAAACTAAGCTAAACTAATACAAACTAAACGAAATTAAGACAAACTAAGCTCAGCTAAGATAAACAAAAGCTAAGATTAACTAAGTTAAGATAAAATAAACTAAAATAAACTAATCTAATATAAACTAAACTGAGCTAAAATAAACTAAACTCAGATTGAACAAATCCTGATTTTACTGTCTTTGTGGAACCGGTAGGCGTGGCTTCTGACCACCAGGATGCAAATATCTCGCCTTCTATTGGCTCAGGTAAGGTTTGACCAATAGAAGTTAAGGTGAGGGTGAGACACTCCCCCAAAATTTGGTCCTCCTCCGGGCGGAGGGGGGGGTACTAAAGCTGGATTAGCGTTCTATTCTACCACATTAGTGAACGGGTTACATGATAATGTCTCACAGCTCCATTCAGTGTTCTCATTGGCTCAGATGTTCCGGGGGGAGGGGCCACATGAACACTGATGGAACCCAACACAATCTGAGCTGGCGTCCAATCAGAGCTCACCGGGTTAGAACATGCGAGCAGTGACCTTCACAGACGTGTTGGGGGTCACTGACCCACGCCGGTTCCTCAACTCACCGTCGATGTTGAGGGAGGCGACACACGTGACCACGCCCCCCGCGTTGGTGGCGACGCAGGAGAACTCGCCCTCATGGGCGGGGACGACTCTGGGGATGTCCAGCTGGCAGGTGTCGCCCTGACGGGACACCCTGAAGGCGCCCGAGGGGGGAACCTCCCTGTCGTTACAGAACCAGGACACCTGCAGGTCTGGAGACATGGGGGATAGGGGGTTCAGGGGCGAGGCCAGGACCGCTGCAGAACAACAACACAACCGAACCAGCGGGGACGCTACCTTCCCCAGAGATGGAGCACTGGAACTGGGCAGGAAGTCCCTCGGCCACCAGGACGTCCCTCATGGGGGCCACCAGGACGGGGGCCTCCACCCGGGACACGGGTTCCATCGCCACGGGAACTGGAGCATAGACAGGAAGTCATCAACGCGTGTTGTTAGCGACATCATCCCAGCGCCTCGCCACGACACACGCACCTTCCACCGTGAGGGAGGCTGAGCTTGTGGCCTCCCCATAGTCGTTCCTGGCTTCGGCGCCGTAGACGCCGGCATCATCGGGGGCGACGTCGAGCAGCAGCAGCGTGTGCTCCTCCTCGTCGTGGAGGAACTTACACCTGAAGTCACCGGTCAGGGCCTGGGAGTCCTTGTACCACGACACCTGGGGAGGGGGGACTCCGCCCACCTGCACCGCCAGGCGGACCGTTCTACCCGCCGTTGCCGTCAAGGGCTCCAGCTGGCGGATGATTAGGGGGGGCTCCGGCACTGGGGGAAGAACGGAAGAGATGAAGACGCAGACCGACCCGTCTGGAGGTTAGCATGTGACTAACACACATGTTACCGTGGCAACAGAACCTAAAAACATGTCTGGAACCAAAAAGAACCACGAAACAAAGAAATCCGCCTCAAGGTCCACAGGTGTGAATAAACTACACCACATGTGTCAAACTCGCGGCCCGGGGGCCAAATGTGACCCTCCACATCGTTTCATGTGGCACTCGGTGGAAACGAGTTCGACACCTCTGAACTACACTAACAATGAAATAAAGGAGGTGGCTCCAGCAAAAATGAATGAGTGAATGAATGAGGGGCCAGAGGTCAGAGGTGGGACTCACGTCGGACGTGGAGCTGGATGCTGCTGCTGTTCCTGCCGGCCCAGAAGGTGAACTCTCCGGCGTCGCTGCGGTACGTCTCTGCAATGGTGAGGCGGTGCAGCTTCCTGATGGTCACGTAGCTGAACCGCTTCTCCACCGAGAACTGGATCTCCACGCCGTTCCTCATCCAGCGACCTTCAACGTCGTCCTCATTCACCTCGAACTCAAAGGTCGCCCGCTGCTTCTCCACCACCTGCAGGAGGACACCAGTGGTGGGGGCTCCATGGGGAAACGCGTGTAAAAGCACATGTGTGGAGGAGGAACCTCAAGGAACTCACTGCCACATTCTTGTCGGCGGGTCCTGAGATCTTTACGTCGCGACCCTCCACCCCCAGGTGGCCCTTGGACATGCTGGCCCCTGCCACGGCAGTGTACTCCCCAGCGTCGGACAGACGCACCGACGGCAGAACCAGACGGTGCACCACATTCTCCGAGGTCATCTTGTACCTGCAGGAGACACGGAACATTTTGAGGAACATGTGTCCTCCACGGGTTCCTGAGGCGGCGCAGGAGAACATGTCGGGGGGGGGCTGCTGCACCTGTCGGACACCTCCAGCTCCTGGCCATCCTTCATCCACACCACCTGGATGTTGGGCTCAGAAACTTCACACTCAAACGTGGCTCGCTTCTTCTCGGTGATCTTCAGGTCCTTCAAGTGTTTGGTGAACTCCACAACTCGAGCTGCAGCGTGAAGAACAAACATGAGAACGTTAGCATCTCCAGCGGTTTGGTCTGATGTTTCCTCAGAGCTTCATCAGAAGAACAAGGAATGAGGAACCTTCAGGAGGTTCTAGTGTTTATGGAGAAGGTTCTTGTATCTCTGTAACCTCAGAGGATCCTCACCTTCCACGTAGAGCTTGGCGGAGGTGGCGGCAGAGCCGGCCATGAAGGTGTACTCGGCGCTGTCTCCAAAGTGGGCGTTCCTGATGCTCAGGGTGTGCGTCAGCTGGCGGCAGCGGGCCTGGCAGCGGTCGGTGGAACGGATCTCCACCCCGTTCTTCAGCCACCTGTAAGAAACATCCTCGTAGTTGATGTTCACTTCAAAGGTGACCATGTCCTTCTCCTGGGCATTCACGTCCTGCAGCATGGTGGTGATGAAGATGGCTGCAGAGCGACAGGAGAATTAGAATCAGGCACCAGCAGTGAGATCTTCTCCGTGGTGACCCAGAAGAACTCACGCTGAACAGTCAGCCGGGCGGAGACTCGGTCGGCGCCGCAGACGAAGGCGTACTCGGCCGAGTCGTCCCCGCTGCAGTTCACCACCTTCAGCTGGTGGAGCTTCCCCTGGACCGAGATGTTGAACTTCTCGCTCATCTCGATCTCCACGCCGTCCTTCAGCCAGGCGGACGCCACGTTGAGGTGAGACACCTCACACTCGAACGACGCCACCTTGGTCTCAGGAACCGTCACGTCCTTCAAGGGTCGGACGACTCGCAGAGCTGAGGGACCAGAAGGAGACGAGTCACGGCAGAATGAAACCGGGAACCAGTCCATCAGACAAATGCCAGAAATATCAAATTTTTAGAAAATTATGTCTAACAGAAACTTTTGTTCCATTAGAAAAATAAAAAATGTGCATATATGAGCTTTAATTTAAAAGATATTGCTAAATCAAGAATTTTTTGCACTTGGAAAATACCTGATTGTATAGATCAAGAGAAAAAATGTCCAATTTATGATTTATGACGTCACAAAATCCTGAATCAAATATATGTTTGGCTTCAAAGCATATGTGTCAAACTCAAGGCCCGGGGGCCAAATGTGGCCCGCCACATCATTTTATGAGGCCCACAAGAGAATAAAAGGTCAGAGTGTCTAAAAATAAGTAGGTCTAAAGTTTTCTTTGACCAAAAACTACATTTCCCACAATGCAGTAATTCAGCCCATTTTAACTGACAAAAACATTGTGAACAAAGTTAATGTCCTAACTTGTGTTTGATGCTATTTTTCTTTATTCATTGATAGTTTGATCCTTGATTGATGGAGTTCTGTGGGTTTAATAACCTGACAGATTAGAAAGATTTATGTATAACAGAGAAACAAACATGTTTTTTCTGTGTAACTGCAATGTTTGTAACTTGAATAAGTAATACATTCAGTGTTATTTAACATTAAGGAGTAGTTACATTTATGTTACAATATATTGAGTTACATTTAGTTACATTTATTAGTTACATCTGGCCCTTTAAGTACAGTCGTTATGCTGATGTGGCCCATGGTGGAAATTAGTTTGACAACCCTGCTTTAAAGGGTTGAATTCAACCTCAGTGCTGTCGCCCCCTGCTGGACATCAGTAAATATCAAGCTTAAGGCTTTTAGATATTAAAAGTTATTTTAAGTGCATGATGGGAGGTCTCTACTTCCTGCTGGTTTATGGGTCATGTCATCAGTGCTACGCTATGCTAACACTCACACTCCACAGTGAGGCGCGCGCTGCACTGGAGGTGTCCCACCACCGCCGTGTACTCCCCCTGCTTGCTGTTATCCACGTTCTGGACCATCAGGGTGTGGCTCTTCTTCTCGGACAAGAGCCTGTAGCTCTCGCTGGGCTTCAGCTCCTGGTTGTTGAACATCCACCTGACGGGGATGTTGTCCTCTGAGATGCCCACCTCGAACATGGCGGTGGCGCCCAGCAGCGATGTCACGTCCTTCGGCTTCTTCAGGATCTTGAGCGCTGCAGGAAACACGTTTTAGAAACTGTTCATGGAGGGAATCTCTTTCAGGTTTTTGTTTACAGGAAGTGAGGTTGGCTTTAGCTTACTTTCCACGTTCAGCCTGGCGTTGGCGGACAGCTTTCCTAATTTGAAGGAGTAGACAGACTCGTCCTGCGTGTTGCAGTTCCTGATGCTTAGGGTGTGGACCACACCTTCGACGGTGATCTGGTATTTATCGCTAGGCTGGATCTCAACGCCATTCTTGATCCACTGCGCTCCTCTCACGTTCTCGTGGGTCAGCTCCAGACTGAAGACCGCATCCTGAGTCTGGACCACGTTCAAGTTCTTCATGGTTTTCCTGACCTTCACAGCTAAACGGGAAAAAATCAAGCTCATGAAATCCAGGTTCAGATTGTTCTGCATCTCATTCCTTCTTGAAAGGTGGACCTACCCTCAACCTTCAGGGTGGCGGAGGTCTTGGAGGTGGCCACCTGATAGGTGTACTCTCCGATGTCTGTGCCTTTGGTGATGATGATGACGAGGCGTCTGACGGCACCGTCCATCTCGCTGACCGTGTTCTCGTTGAAGTCGACGGGCTGGCCGTCCTTCAGCCACTTCCCCTCTGCGGCGGGGTTGGCCACCTCGCACTGGAGAATGGCGGTCTGGGAATCAGCCACCACCAGATCCCGGAGGGGCTTCTTGATGGCACCGCCTGGAGACAACCAACCCCAGTTGAGTCCACTCAGCAGCAAAATGAGTTCAACTAGGACAGAAGTTTAAAAACGCAGCCCAGCTTACCGCTGACGGTCAGGGAGGCGCTGCATGTCTTCTCGCCGGCGGCGAACATGTACTCGCCCTCCTCGTCCTTCATGGCGTTCATGACGGTCAGGCTGTGGTGCTTGTCTTTGGACTCCATCTTGTGCTTGGCGCCGGCTTTGAGTGGCTGCCTCTTGAAGGTCCAGAAGGCGTCAATTCCTGGGTGGGAAACCTCCACCTTGAAGGTGACATTCTCAGACTCGGAGCACTCCTTGTCCGCCATCGGTTTGACGATCTGAACGGCTGTTGAGAGGCGTCACGTGTTTGACTGCTGAAAAAACCGTTTACCCACCACCTGACCCCATCTTTACCCCCCACCTGACCCATTCTCTACCCCCCACCTGACCCAATCTGTACTCTGGACGACTTACTCTGGACGGACAGCGTGCAGCTGGTGTCGGCGCGTCCCACCACCAGCTTGTAGCACCCCTCGTCGGAGGCATACGTCCTGTTAAAGACCAGGCGCTGCTTTGCCCCCTTTGCTACCACCTGGATTCGTTCGCTGGACACCAGCAGGTTGTCGTTGTGGAACCATTTGACCGAACTGATGTCCTGAGCTGAGATCTTCGTCTCCAACACAGTCTTGGTTCCCTCAACGGCACTCGTGTCTTTCAAGGGGATCAAAATACCGATTGCTGCAAAACAAGGAGAAGTTTGATTTGTAGGTTTTTATTTAGGAGCAGGCGGTTCTTCAAAAGCTGAACGACTGTTTCTTACTCTGAACAACCAGCTTGGCAGAGGTGGAGATCCCCTGAGCAGGAATCTCAAAGGAGTACATCGCCAGGTCGTCCTTGTTGGTGTCTTCAATCAGAAGCTTGTGGATCTGTTTGTCAACAACAATGTGCACTCTGTTGGAGGCGGCCACTGGCTGGCCGTTCTTCATCCAGGTTCCTTCAACGTTCTCCTGGGAGAACTTCACCTCCAGCTGGGCGATGTCGCCCTCGCAGACCGTCAGGTCGGTCAGAGGCTGAATCAAGGTCACCGGACGCACTGGAACATCAAGAGCAACAGGTCAGCCCCGGGTACAACCAGACCAGTCAGACACTAACATCACGCTAACATGCTAACATCATCTGTAAATGCAACAAACGAACCAAAGAAGCTTCTAGATATCTACATGATCCTCATGGTTCACCTCTTGAGGAACTAGAGGGTCTTCTCACTGGACCATGAACACTAACCTCCCCAGAGGTTCTCAAATGTCTTTCTTTGGAACACTTTTTTGGGGATGGACTTCCATGACAAACCCAAAACACTCACGTTTCATCTTCAGGGAGGCGCTGGTCTTCAGCTCTCCTACTTTGAAGGTGTACTTCCCCTGATCCTCCTTCTTCACGTCTTTGACAGAAAGGCTGTGTCGTCCACGCCGGGAGGATATGACGAATTTACCGCTGGGAGTCAGAAGCTTCTCCCCGAAGAACCAGGACCCCTCGGCGTCCTCACGGGACACGACGCACTCAAACTCCCCGGAATACGACTCGGGCACCTCGGTGCTCTCCAGCTGCTTCAGGATCTCCAGAGGGGCTCCTGTTGGAAACAGAACAGACCCAGATCAGCCTGGACCAGACCCCATGAAGGCGTCAGCTGCGGTTTGGGAGTGTTCGCGACCCACCCCACCTTCGACATTGAGCTTGGCAGTGGTCCTGACATTGTCGTCCACCACCATGCAGGTGAATTCTGCCTCGTCTCTCATGTCGATCATCAGCACAGACAGGAAGTGGACCTTCCTGTCCGAGTGCATCCTGTACTTGTCTCCAGAGAAGATCTCTACGTTGTTCTTCAACCATTTGACCTTGATGAAAGGCTCGTTGGTTTCACACTCAAACGTGGCCATGGTGTCCTTCTCCTTCGCGTTGATGTCCTCCAGTTGTTGTGTGAACGTGACGATTTGCTTCGCTGTGAAATGAAGACATCGTTTTAAACTTCTCAGTTCAAATGTAGACCTACCAGTAAACCCCAGAAGGTTGGCCTACCTTGCACCAACAGGAAGGCGTGGCTGGAAGTCTCTCCAGCTGTGTTGGATGCTTTCACCATGACGCTGGCTGAATCCTCCGCCATCACGTTCCTAATCACCAGCTCACACACGTGGTCTTCAGGCCAGAACCAGGAGATACGATCCGACTTCTCCAACTGGACGCCGTTCTTGAACCACTGGCAGACGGGATCCGGCCTGCCTGTGACTCTGACCCGGAACTTGACTTCGTCTCCCTGGGCGACGGTCTGGCTCGTGATCCGCTCCAGGATCTTGGGGGCCTCCATGCTGGCCGACAGCTTCACCCGCTCTGGTTTGAGGGGTTTGGCGGTGAGCTTGCGACGCTCCTCCTCCTTCTTCTTCTCAGCCTCCTCCTTTTCCTTGGCGTGATGAAGCAGCTCCTCCTTGGTTTTCTTCAGCAGGTCTTCGTAGGATTCATCCCTCTTTCGTGACTTCAGCTCCACTGCGGTGATGGACTCATAATAGCCTTCTTCCGTCCGGCGCTTGAACTTCCCCCTCAGCTCCTCGGACTCCTCGGTGGCTTTCTCGTGGATGATCCTCTGGGCCTTCTTCAGCTTGACCACCTCTTTAATCTGGGAGTCTTCTGCAGGAACCTCAGCCTTCACCACCTCGAACGGGATCTTTCCCGGTTCTAGGGCGGTCTCTGCTGCCTTCGCCTCTGGAGCACGACGCAGGTGAGTCCTGAAGTCTTCTTTCTGCTGAATCTCCAGCTTCACCGTGTGCTCAGCCGAGCCCAGATTGTTATCAGCCACCACCTTCACCTCTCCTGAATCATAGGACTTGATCTCCGTGATCTCCAGGTAGTAAATACCATCATAGCGAAGTCTGTATCTTTTGCTTTTGCGGATCAGTTGTCCGTTGAGGTACCAGTTCACCTTGGGAGCAGGAAACCCCGTCACCCGGCAGCGGAACCTTGCCGTGTCGCCCTCCATGACTCGGACCGGCTCGGGGAGAAGAACAATCTCTGGTTTGGTCTTCTCGGTTTCCTCTTCGGCGGTGACACCATAGGGTCCGCCCTCATGAGCCAGTCGCTCCATCTCGTCAATTCGGTGAGCCTTTCTGCCTTCGGGAAGCTGCGTTTCCTCAACGAGGCCTTTCTCGTCCTTGACGACCAGGGTGGCGGAGGTCTGGTCGATGCCGTACTTGTTGGTGGCTCTGCATGTGATGACGCCGCTGTCTCTGGCGTAGGCGACCTCATAGTCCAGACTGCAGTAGCCAAACTCGTTAACCATACGCAGCCGGTTGGCGGCTTCCAGGGGTTTGCCATCGTGCAGCCACTCCACTACCATCGTGGGGTCACCAATGGGGGTGAGCCTGCACTCAAAGTGGGCCGGGCCGAAGCGCTTCATGCGCACTGAGGTCAGCTTCTTCTTAAACTGTGGCTTTTGCTGCTTCTCTTTGTCGTAGAGGTCGCCCTCCTCCCACTGGTCCTGTCCGTATCGCAGGTGGAGGGGCTCCACCTCTGGGGGGGCGATCTCCTTGGCTTTGTAGGTTCCTTTGGGGATAATGAGCTTCCTCTGGGGCTCAGGCTCAGCGTAGTCCACCTCCACGTTCACCCTGCAGCGGGTGGTGTCTCGGCCTGCCTTGTTGATGGCAGTGGCCGTGTACCAGGCGCTGTCCGACCCAGCAGCCGAAGGGATCTGGAACACTGCCTCGCCTCTCGTACCTTCAACCCTGGAACAGGAATCAATGAATTAGAATATCTCCAAACTACAACTGCTGATTAATCAGTTAATTAAATAAAGGAGAACCCTGAGATACAAGTTTAATCCGTTCTAAGATTGAACTCATAAATCAAACATTTATCCACTGCTGGTTTCTGGTACTGAAGCTTCTGATCTTCACTTTACTCTCCAGAGATCGACTTTCTGCACAAACACTAACAATCCAGCTATTATCAAACCTACCTGACGTTGGGGTGCTTGTGTGGCGTGATGATGTCACTGTTCTTTAGCCAGACGATATCCGGCAGAGGATTTCCAATGGCTTTGACAGCCAGCTCCACCAGAGTTCCCTCCTTGACGCTGATGTTCTTCAGCTTCTCAATGAATTGGGGACGCACCAACGTCTCTTTTGCTGGAACAGAAGGAACGGATCAAGAAGTCGTTAGACATTCCTGAACATCCTCTCTGGCGAAGCCGAGCAGAGCTGCAGATTTACCATCAACAGAGAGAGTAATGGAGATGGACGAGCGTCCGGCTCGGTTCTGGGCGATGACGGTCCACTCTCCAGAGTCCTGAGGCAGGGCGGGGACAATGATCAGGGACTGGGTGCCGTCCTCCTTCACCACGATCTTGTGGGTGTAGTCGCTGACAACTTGTTGTCCTGAAGGAGTGACAGACTTAGGACATTCCGAGGCGTGTCTTGGAGTCAAGAACCCGTTTATTACAATATCTACCCACCGTTGTGGAACCAGTATGTGTCAGGCATCGGCCTGCCCACCACCTTCAGGTCGAACCTGGCGGTCTGCCCCTCGGAGCATTTACAGGAGGAGGGCTTCATGACGAACACGGGTTTGTAGAGTCTCTCCAGCTGAGCTTCATCCGTCTCGTCCAGCCGGCGTGCCGGAGAGCGTCCAGGTGACCGACTAGAGGAACGCGCAGGAGAGCGGCTCAGAGAGCGAGGAGACGTGGACCTGAGGGAGAAGCAGTGTCATCAACCATCACCACCTGCACCTGAGAAGCAACCCCCCCAGGCCTGGAACGAGACTCCACCTGATCCTCTGCATCGCTGCTTGGGTTGGGTATCTCTGGGGCGTCCCGGCGCCGGACGGCTCGACGTACAGCTTCCCGGAGCAGACGGCGTTCCCCTTCATGTTGGCAGCGAAGGCTGTGTATACCCCCTCGTCCTCCGGTTGGACCGCAGGCAGACGCAGGCTGGCACGTCCGTCCTGAAGGACCTCCATCTGGTAATGGTCCCCAGCCACGATCCGCTGGCCGTCTTTGAACCAGGCAATCTGATGGGGGACAAAACACGTCACGGGACGACTGACACCTGTCAGGGTAAAACCATAACAAATGGAACCAGTCCTGGAGGGGGGGCAGGTGGCCGTGATGGTTCCGTACCTTGGGGAGGGGCACTCCACTCATCTTGCAGTGGAACGTGACGCCCGATCCTTCCAGGATCCGGTAGTTCTTGACAGGAGTGTCAAACCTGGATTGCACGGGCTCAGTGGGGGCACTGGTTACCATGGACTCCCCGTCCTCTGTCACCAGGTCTTTGTAGGTAATCTTCATGATGCGAACTTCAATTTCATGGATGAGCCTGAGCTCAATGGCAGAAAGATGGAACTCCTGCAGAGGAGATGAAGACGACAGGCAGTGAACGTCTGCTGGAACCCAAAGATTCATGGCAAATTTAAAGGGGGTGGGGGACTGACGCGAGCCTACCTGTCCAGAGATAATGGTAGTGGTCCTCTGCTCCATCGTTGTGACAACAATGGGGGGAACGTCTGCCACCTTGGGTTCCTCCACAACGGCGGTCACCTCAGTCTTAAAGGTGGCTTCTTGTTTCTTCATGTAGGCTTCATACTCCTCTGTTTCAAAGAAACCACATGTCAGGTGAGAGCTGAGGTAGAAACACCATAGGTCCATCATAGGTCACCCTGAGGGGAAGGAGACTCACCTTCCTCCAGCAGCGCAGCGGAGGCTGAGATCTCCCCCAGCTGGTTCTTGGCAAACACAGAGTACTCCCCAGCATCATCAGCGAAGGTCATGGAGATCTCCAGCTTGCATTCTCCAACGTCCTTCTTGTAGGCCACCTTGTACCTGAAGGACAGAGGGTGGGAACCACGTTAGATGACATCCAGCACCCCCAGAGAGCCCCAGACACCCCAGGAGAACTTCAGAGTAACCATCAGTCTCTCAACAGGACGTCTGTTTGATGAACATTTATTCATTTCTGTCGTTTTAAGCAAAAATAAACTTCCTCGTTAGATGGAGGTGTTTGTCATATGACTGAGGTAAGACTCAGTTTCTGGGCACCTGGTTGAACAAAAGAAGACATTTGAAGGCATCACTTGGTGCCCTGGAACATTTGTTCCTGATTTTTGACATACAAATACGTTCTTCAGCAGATCCCCCCCAAAAGTTCAGCCTAACATATTTGGAAAAGGACAGTCTTATATCTCAGGTGGATCTCTGAACTCACCTGTATCCGGTTGTGAGCGGTAGTCCATTCTTCTTCCAGATGACATGAGGTTTGGGGCTTCCTCCCACCTGACATTCGAACACAACGCTTCCTCCTTCCACCAACTTCTGGACGGTGGGCTTCTTGATGAAGAACGGAGCGATGGGAGCGACGTCCACCTCGGAAACGCTCACCCGGTCCTCCTCTGCAGCTTCTTCAGTTACTCTGGAGACAAAAACATCTCTGAGCTGAACAGTTTTTTCTTTTTAAATCCATCGACCGGCTTCACAATGACTTGACCTCTAAAATGCTAAAGAGATTAACTCACAGCTTCTCAGCAGCTTCAGCAACAACCTCCTCTCTGCTCTCAATGTCTTCAGACACTGGAAGAGAAAGACGAGAGATGAAGTCTGATCTGAGTACAACTGAGGTCCCACAGCAGACTGTTGGTACTAACCCTGGACCAGCAGGTAGCAGGAGGTACTGATGGTTCCTGCCTCACTGGTGGCGGTGCAAGTGAAGCGTCCGCTGTCCTCAGCAAATGCCTCCCTGATCACCAACCGGGCGAGTCCGTCTTGGTAGCTGATCTGGAAATCGATGGAGCTCTCGATCTTGTAGTCTTCCCTGAACCACATGATGATGGGGGCGGGGTCACCACTGATCTGACACTCCAGGGTCACCGACTCGCCCTCCGTCACGTTGGTGTTCTTCAAGCCCTTCAGACACAAGACAGGACGATTCATTGGGGGTTTCTCAGCGAGGTTGAGGGTATGTGGAGGTGTTCAGGATGGTAGGACTTACAGACACCAGTGTGGGCGGGACCACTCCACCTATCGAAGGTACGGCAGCAGCCTCCACCACCTGTCGCATGGATGAAGGTGAGTTACTTACAGATGGTGACATGAACACAACAAAAACCGGACAAGACTTTGACCTGCAGGTTTATCTAAGGTGATGCAGCACAGAGATGATGATGAGGAAGCTGGATGGAGGGAAGAGATGAGCATGAGGTTGTCAATAGCAACAGTGGACACGTTAATGTTTGGTAAGAGAGGGATGAAGTCCTGGAATTTCGCAGAAGTCAAGAAAACCGGACCAATAGAATGGTAACGGTTGAGGACCAGTCACCCCAATCAACCCAACGGCGCTTGAAGACTCTCTGAAGCTTTAGAGACTCTTTTAGCTCAAAGTTAGAATCAAACAGAAGAATGTTAACTCTTTAGACTCTGTGAAGAAGTGTTACTCTCATCAGGTTTTCTTGTCCTGCTCAGATCCAGCCCACGACGCTTGGTTACAAACCTGGACTCCCCAGTCCTCATAAACTCTGTCCTCGCCCCCCGAGAGAACCAACCGGGTCTGCGACTCGGTACCCAGGTGGCTCTGATATCTCTCAGCCAAGTCTTTGAAGGGTGGGGGGACGGGTTCCGGTGTGTCTCTGGCCCCTGGGCCCCGCCCACATGGACTGGGGGACTTGACGGGTTTGATGATCTTTCTGGCGGTGGCGGAGGACGAGAACTCTTTCTGAAGGGTGGCGATCGCCGAGCCGGCGATGGAAACCTGACCGAGCCAAAGAGGAGGAACACCCCAACCATCGTTAGCATCGTCTATTCAGGGGGAAGGGTGTCACGCCACAGCATGGAGGGAGGGGTAGGGGCTCTATTGTTAGTCTATTAAGACTATCATCGTTAAGGAGATGTGAAATAATACCATTAATACGTCGGTTTGAGAGAGGAAAACGGTGTTAAAGGACGTTTCTGTTATCTTTATCATTGAAACACTTCACAGCAAATTTGCATTTCAGGCGAGCAGCAGCGACCCAATGACCTCCTCTCACCCCCCCTACGGGAACCTATCCCAGTGGTTGAGCTAATTGCTAATGCTTGTCAGCACTAATCCAATGTAACCAGATAGTCTAACACAAAAACAAACCATCCCTTTATTTCTGTGTCCATTAGAATTTGTTTGTCTGTTCGCGTCGACGCACTTTGCATCAGCTAGCCTGTTAGCATGAGCTAACAGGCTAGCTAGCCACAGGCTAGGAGAAGAACCACATGGTTGAAACATTTCAAAAGTTTCACATTTTATTAATTTTACTTTTAACATCTGCTGGTAGAAAAACAACAACTGACAGGTTAGCAACTAAGGGGCGTGTCTGAGAGGAGTGTTGTGATTGGTTTGTGTTCAGGGGCAGGGGGGTCTACTGCTCGCCTGATGCTGCCTCTCTTACCTCGGAGTTAGACTCGTGTTTTGGGACAGAAACTTTAGAAACTGTGAAATGTGGAACTGGAGAGGGGGCGTGTCCTGGGGACACGTGGGTGGAGCTTCCTGTCACTGTGTGTATCTGGAGTGACCAACACAGGAGGAGCGTTAAAATCAGAGCCAAACAGGATGAAGATGACTAAATGATGTATGGTAATCTGGGATTAAAGATGACTAAAATTTGTTGAATAGAATATTCTAGATTTGTTTTCTTCTTTACATGAATGTTTGAAAGTCCTGATTGGCTGATCAGTCCCTGAATAACCTGTGTCTTTGCTGGGGGGGGGGGCCTAGCTAACCTGAGCAGCGGTTAGCATTTCATCCGACGCTCTGGTCGTTGTCCGGCGGGGTCCAGGCTGCCCGTCCACAGCCACCGTGGCGGCGGAGGCAGACACCGACCCTACAGGCTCTGCCTCCTCCTCTTCGGTTCGAGCGCCCTCCGCGTGCACCGGCTGACGGACCCGAGCCAGGTCCACGGCGGCCACCACCGTGGCCACCGCACCAGCTCTTTTCCCCCCCTCAGCCTGGAGACACAACCAGCAGAACTTAACATCCGTGACGGGGCAGCCAACCAATGCAGGAAGAACATGATTGGACGGCGCTGCCCCGCCCTCCTGTGGACTGTTTAAACACATTGAAATCTGCTGAGTCAACGCAACACAAACAGGAAGTGCTAGAAGCGACAACAGTGACAGCGAAACCCCAACCGCGGTGATCAAAGTGCTCCAAACCAGATGATGAGGTGTTTCCACGCGTGACGGCGCTACCTGCTGGGGGTGGGGACGCCAACCTTCATCCAGCATGACATCACAGTCATGACATCCAACCGGCTTGTCGCTTGAATCTGATTGGATGCTCCCTCCGAACGGAAACGGGTGCGTTTGATTCGTGATGTTGTCCTCCATTGAGTCTGGACCGTCTGAACTCTGACACATGTTTGAATCCCGCTCAGCATCGGGTGACGTGTCACAGTCACAAGTTATCACCTCGTGGCTCGTCGTGTCGGCCCATCCCTCGGCATTGTGGGTAAAACCCTCCTCATCCTCAGACCCACATGACTCTGAGTCCATTTGGACCACTTGAGGCTAATGGTCACACCCACAGGAAACGGATTGGAGAACAGAAGTCAAGGAATCAGAAGTCAAAGAAACAAAAACACGCCAGCTCAGCTGAACCGAAGCAGCAAAGGATTGTGGGTCATCATCTTCAGCGTCGGTCATTTAGAACAGCTTTTGTCTCGGAGAGCATCTGAACCCAACAGACTGGAGGTAAGAATCAGATTATCTCACTCTGTCTCTACTACAGTTCCCATGATGCTTTGGGACACATCAACAGGTCATCCAATGAACAGGTGGTTTCCTCTGGTCTTGTGAACATAAAGTACCCCTAAGATAAAGACACGCCCCTTGTTGTTTTCCTTGCCCCTCCTCTGTACCACCACTGACCACTAGATGGTGGTGCGTCTCCCACCCTGGAGGCCTGTCCTCACCTCTCTGACTCCGGCCACCTCCCAGCGCTGCTCCTGGCCCAACTGGGTGACGGTGCTGGTCATGCTGGTGTAACTGGCCTCCGCAACGTAGTCGCCCTGTTTCCATGGCGGCAGCACGTCGCCGCCGGCGACCACCTGCCTGTGGGCGCCGATGGGGGACTTGGACGGTCTGGGGGAAGGACAGACGGTAAGTGAGAGGTCACATGACGGACCCGTGGAGACAGGAAGCTGTCATAAAAAAGAAGACTCTACCCACCTGGCGGGGGTGGGTGTTGGCGCCTTCACGTGTCTGACTGGTGAGGGCGACTGTTGGCGTCCTCCGGTCACCTTGGCAACCAGTGAGGGCTGGGTGGGGGACTTGGATGTGGGCTTCGGGGGGACTCTGGGCGGAGTCTTGTGAGCCAGAGCAAACTCCGCCCCCTCCACTTGCATCTCCATCATGGCGGTGGCCTGGAAGCTGGCCTCCATCCTCTGGGCGGGGGGGGGGGGGGGGGGCGTAGGAATCAGGGGGTGCGTGGACACGTTTAAGGGGCGGGGCATGAGGGGCGGGGCCTTACCTTCTCCACTCGGGTCTGACGCATCTGGGAAACCTCAGCGGTTGAAATCACCGTCTTGGTTTTCTTTGCAGGAACAGCTTCTTCACCTGAACACAGAGACTCAGGTGAGGCACAGGTGACCCGAGGCGGGCGGGGCCAGTGCCTCAACATCAGACACATGAATATGTTTAGACGTTTTTAATCCAGATTAGTCTATCAACACCGTTCAACGGTCAACACTGTTTGCTAGTGCTATTATAGTTAGCTAGCTTGGTTCCCCGTTCCGGTAATGCTAAGCTAAGGTAAACACATCCTGTCAAGCTCTAGACTATCTGGCTTCCGTCCTTCAGGTTCTCACCCTGAACCAGCAGCTCCGCCGTGGAGGTGGCTCGACCACTGCTGTTGGTGGCAGTCACGGAATATGTCCCAGAATCCTCTGGGAAGGCCTCAGCGATCAGCAGACTGTGCAGGTCTGCTTCCTGGAGGATCCTGAAGTCGGCTGAACTCTGGATCTCGGCCCCCTCTCGGTAGAACTTGACCACAGGTGTGGGGATACCTGTGACCCGTACGTCCAGCCGCACCTGGCTGCCCTGCCTCACTGTGGAGCTCTGCAGTCTCTGAGTGAAGCTGGGGGGCGCCGTCTCCGCTGGGGGAAAAGGGATGGACAAGTAGGTTCAGGTACCAGACAGGTTCTGTGGTTCTGCTGTGCTGAGTCAGACTGTTTGCGGTAAGACTATCTGGTCTCAAACTTAACTCTAACCCCTACCCCTAACACCAAACCCCAATCCTCCTACGGTGTCCCCCAAGGATACATCATAGGCCCCTTTTCATTTTCATGTAAACGTCCATCAGGTTCTTTTTTAAAGAAAACATTCTATGGTTTTTCTCTAGCCTCCCATCTTCCT
Source organism: Antennarius striatus (assembly GCF_040054535.1). Classification (NCBI taxonomy): domain Eukaryota; kingdom Metazoa; phylum Chordata; class Actinopteri; order Lophiiformes; family Antennariidae; genus Antennarius; species Antennarius striatus. The sequence goes on from NC_090787.1 coordinate 5,769,601, forward strand.
AGTCTCCAGGACCTGGTTCAGTACCTTTCCAATGGACCTGCTCACCTGTGACGAGGAGCTCTGCGGTACTTGTGGCTTGTCCAGTTCCATTGGTTGCTCTCACGGAAAACCGTCCGTTGTGAGCGGCGGTCACAGAAGGGATCATCAGAACAGCGCGGCCATCGCTGAACGAGATCTGAACGCCGGGTAGAGTAGCGGCAGAAAGAACCTGGCCATCACGGAACCAGCTCACCTCAGGAACCGGAGAGCCTGAGAGAGGAGAGAGGAACCAGATCAAGAGCCAGATCAAGAAAAGATCAAGAGGAAAGAACTGGTCAGTTCAAAAAACCTCCAACTTATGTAGAAAAACAGAGATGTCTTGACTGTCTGAATGTCTGTCCGGCTAATCACCTGTCTGGTTGATTGTTTGTCTGGTTAATTGTACGATAGACTATCTGTTTGATTTTTTGGTTGTCCGTTTGGTACATTGTCTGGTTGATTGTCTCTCTATTCAATTGATTGTCCAGTTGATTGTAGATGTGGTTGCTTGACTGTCTGGTTGACTGTCTGTATGGTTGATTGTCGGTTGGGTTGATTGTCTGTCTGGTTTATTGTTGGTCTGGTTGATTGTCGGTCTGGTTGATTGTCTGTCTGGTTGACTGTCTGTATGGTTGATCGTCGGTTGGGTGGATTGTCTGGTCAGACTGGTCTGCTCAGACCAGTGGTCTTTTTTTCGGTTTGGCAGTGACGTTTCTTACCGCTGATCTGAGCCTGGAACGAGGCGGCACTACCCTCTAGTGCCACGACGCTCTGCAGCGGCTGTGTGAACGTTGGCGCTTGTGTTGACATGGTGGTCGGCACCCTGGGGGGACAGGAACAGGTTTCACTGATAGGCCTGACCCTCTACTGCCCCATCAGGCAACATGGCTCCTCCACCAAGAGACACCAGACCCGCCCAGCACCACAAAAACATGTGTGCGATGATGTCATAGATCAATCAGAGTGATGAGGCTGTGAGTAACATGTCTGGACCAGTTTGGACTGGACTCGATGCCTGGAGACCAGACTGGCTGCTGGTCCACTACCACCCTCAGAACCAGTACAACCAGTTGAACCCGTGACTACTCAACAAACAGCTGGTGCGTTCACAAACACCTTTAACTGTCAGACAAAGAACGTCTGACGTTCATTTAAGGGCCTTTGACCTGAAAACACTCGTTTTTCTGATTACTCTGACAGCACCTGAAGACACCGCAAGCTTTAAGGTTTAGCTTAGCCCGATGGTGTGTTTGATGAACATGTGAGTTAATCTATAGTTATTATTACCATGACTATTATCATTACACTCTGGAGGGGTGGAGGTAGTCTTACTGCTGATCACATGACATCACTGATGACATCATCTGTCAGCAGAAGAGGTTTTTAAAGGGAACTGAATCTGTTGAGGTTTAAAAGCAGCCTGGCAAAATGTGCTGAGTGTCTCCTGCAGCTTCACCAGCAGGTTTGAGTTTCACGAATCAGACAGGAGCTATAAATGTCAGGGGGCGGGGCTTGTTGGAGGGCAGAGGACGCTGACGGACGGCGGCAGCTGAGGAACGCCGCGTGTTAAAGTCATCAGAAGAATGAAGCCAGGAAATACTAAAAATAAACATCTAAACATCTAAAATAAACTCCGCAAACTTTGTATAATGTCGAATATGATAATTCATTCAATCACCAATAACATTAAATAATCAATAGCTAAAATACTGAAAGGTGATCAAAATAATAAAGAAAGCCTGACAACATGAAAATTAAAAAAGACAAAAAAGACCTGACAGATGAAGAAAAAGGACAAGAAAATAAACAAAACAGGATTCACTGATGATCAATAAGTAGTAATAACTGATCAATGATTGGAGGCTGTGACCCCTCCCCCCTGACACACACACACTTTAGCCCAGGAGCCACATTTAGCTTCAGCATCCAGAATCTGAGACCACAGCCAAAGTGAAAGCTAATGCTAACGTGTATGTTGATCAACACGTGATGATGAGTTGGTTTCACATGACGTTTGGTCGTTTCTGTATTTTATCCTGTAAAGACGACGTTTCATTTAAAAAGAAAAAAACTATTTTCCATATTTAAATATTTAAATATTTGTTTTTTGTTTGGTGATGCTGTGATGAACTGAAAGTTTCACATAAATATGGATTTATTTGTTGTTGTGAAACGTTTTATTGTAATTCCTGTGAAGCGGTTTTGAATTCTGACAGCAAAACGACGAGTCTTAAGATTAAACTTTTGTTTCACTCATTTTATTTTTCTCATGGAATAAATTCTTGTTTGTTCAAAATAATATATTTATTTGTTTTTTGGCATCAATATTTGACTTGTTTTTGAGGATGAAATCAAAAATCAAAAACTTTCCAGAAGCCCCCGAAACTGAACTGCCCGAAGCTCGTCGGCGAAAGTCTGATCAACTTCCTGTTCCTGTCAGGTGACCAAATATCCAGCTTCAACATTCTGTCATTGGATTTATCAGTCTTTATTGATCTGATTCACATTAAACTGTATTTAAATTATAATTAAAATAAAACTAAATAATAATAAATAAATAATAAATAATAATATTAGAAAAATAATGTAGTAAAAGATTTCTGATTGTCAGATCAATTTATGAAAGTAGATTTTTTTCAAAGCTGAATGATCGTTTGATTAAAATTGTTTATACTCTGATATTTACGTAATGAAATGATGAGTCATTTATTGATCTTCACCTGATACCGATCACAATCACTCAGAGTTCAGTTCCTTTGGCTGACATGACAGAAGCAGCTGCGTCCAGTAGTAGTACTGTAGTATTACAGCAATAGTAAAGTAGTAGTACTGTAGTATTACAGCAGTAGTACAGCAGTGGTACAGCAGCAGTAATATACTACAGTACTATAGCAGTAGTACTACAGTAGTACTGCTACTGTGCTACTATAGCAGTAGTACTGTAGTATACTACTACTGTACTCCTGTACTCCATGAACTTCTCTCTCAGCTGTTGTTCAAATGACTGGAGCTCGAATCCTTTACTCCGAAATGTTGTTTGCCGTCTAAAAATACCCTAAAAAAATACCCTAAAAATACTCTAAAATACTCTAAAATAATCTAAAATACCCAGTAGCTTTGAAAATACTTCTTTCTTCTGATTTCCTGAGGTCTAAATCAAACAAACCGTTAAATATGTCTGTTGCTGAAGCGAGTCTGAAGGACCTGAAATGAACCCTGAAGCTTCAAGAACCTGAACAAAATTCAATGACGTCCAATCAGTCGACAGATTGATCCACCAGGATCAATACCAACATGTCCTGGAATAGATCTGTGATGTAATATCAGGAGTAATATTCTATCATTAATAATCAATAGTCATGAAAACAGAATGAAGGATGTTAAAACACGACCAGCAGTATATCTCTTGATCAGAAACTAATCAATGACAGAATCAGATAAAAGCTGATGACGCAGGCGGCGCCGTCGGCCCGTTTGGGTCACATGACCCATAAGAAGCAGCAGGAACATCCTGAGAGCAAGAGAAGAAGAACGACCAGCAGGAGGACAAGAAAGGGATCAATACCGATGATTGGCTTCTTAACACAGGGATCAATATTGATGATTGGCTTCTAAATGCAGGGATAAATACAGCTGACATAAAACACATTCACGTTAGTGTTAGCATTAGCACAGCTGTGTTCTCCTCAGATCCCTACGGTATCGATCAGGTCTAGATCACTAATCAATACTGGGAATCGCTGCTGCTGGAACACGCTGGATCGACTCAGCTGCTGGAACATGCCGGATCGACTCAGCTGATATTTCCAGAGCGAGCAGAAGCTGCTCAACAGATATGGCAGGAGCCAAAAATACCCCCGCCCCCCCGGGGGGGTGATTGACAGCCAGCATGTGCTGCATTCTGGGTGAGCTGATAGCTCTGCTGCTCATTCCCTTAAAAAGCCATCGGCGGCGCCGGAACGCCGAGTGTGATCAGCGCTATTCCTGTCTGGACTCCGGCCCCCGACAACCCCCCACCAGCAGCAGCACCCCAACACATCCAACAAGCACCAGCACCAGCAATAGCCCCCCCAGAAAACTCCCCAGGCCCACAGAACCGGCACAGGTTCGCGGTACTCACTTGTTTCCAAGGGTGCCCCAGTCAGACGGGACGAGCCCAGCAGACAAGCAGTGGCCCCCCCAATCCAAAAACAATCCAAGACCAGAACGGCCGAGCCTCCGATGAGTCCCCCTGGACTAAAACAAAACTACACCGTGATCCGTGTAGTTCTGCTTCCCCCCTCGAACCCTCCACCTGAGGCGAGGCCAGAACGCTCCAACTGCTCAGGGGGGCCCCCACCGTGCCGCAGGACTTTATACCGGGGGGGCCGGCCCACCGCCCGCACAGACACGTCCCCATTGGCCAGACCCCCCCACAGGGGGCATGACGGGACACAGCAGCCATGTATGCAGACTGACCTGCCACCGGCCCCCATCGGGGGGGCCAGGTCCGACCCGGATCGATCAGAGATCAGCTGATCACCATTGATCGCCCCCCAACACTGAGATCAATTCACCACCAAGACAAAAACACAAAGACTCTAAAGAGGGGAAGAGTTAGAGAGCGGGGGGCCCCCCCAGCTGGTCCCCCTACCACACAGGAAATATCTGTGTTTACACCCCAATGCTCCTGAGTCAGAGCTAGCATGTAGCCACTGTGGCTAACCAACAGGCATTACCCATCATGCATCACTCCACCAGGAGGAGGAGCCTCACTCCGACCATACTCCTGCTCAGAGGTCTCCTTCAAGACACCATCACCATCATCACCACCATCACCATCGTCATCACCATCACCAACTTCACCATCACCATTGTCATCACCATCATCACCATCTTCACCATCATCACCATCACCATCATCACCATCACCACCATCACCATCGTCATCACCATCACCATCATCACCATCACCATTGTCATCACCATCATCACCATCTTCACCATCATCATCATCACCATCATCACCACCATCGCCATCGTCATCACCATCACCATCATCACCATTGTCATCACCATCACCATCATCACCATCTTCACCATCATCATCATCACCATCATCACCATCATCATCACCATCATCACCATCACCATTGTCATCACCATCACCATCATCACCATCTTCACCATCATCATCATCACCATCTTCACCATCATCATCATCATCATCATCATTACCATCATCACCATCACCACCATCATCATCATCATCACCATCATCACCATCATCACCATCATCATCATCACCATCATCACCATCACCATTGTCATCACCATCACCATCATCATCATCACCATCATCATCATCATCACCATCACCACCATAACCATCATCATCACCATCACCATCATCACCATCATCATCATCACCACCGTCACCATCACCATTGTCATCACCATCACCACCATAACCATCATAACCATCATCATCATCATCATCATTACCATCATCATCATCATGCAGTGAGTGACTGATCCAGCAGAGCTAACATAGCATGCTAACCCCGCTATCTGCTGCGTTCAGGGTCTGTCACTAAAATAAGAGAAACTAAAGTAATTGCAGAAGTAATAGCATAGCATAGCATAGCAGGTGGCTATAGGGACTCAGAGTCCAGACCAACATTAAACCAGTGGACAGCTAGTCTACTGTAAATATGTAAACATCAACAGGTAAACAGTAAACATGCTACTGAGGCTAAAGGTAGCAACATGAGCTAAATAGCAGCTGTCATTGAGACGCATTCGCTGACCAGCGGAGGGTTCCTCAAGGTGTTCAGCGGCGCTGCTGTCTGGGGAAATCTCGTCCGTCCATCTCGGTTTGACAGGTTAGTAATCAATCTAATTAATTAACATTAGCTTTAGCTTCTGCTCCACTATGAACGCCAGCCGACTCCCCCTCCTGGCTGGAGGTGGTAATTTCCGACCTGACCGTGTGTCCTGAACGCAACAGTAGTCCGTGTAAAACAATGTCAATTATCATATTATTGGTCACACTCAATACTAAGATCAGTAAAGTGTTTTAAACACTAGCTACCTAAACTCAGAACCGATCTGATCCGGTTTCGGGTCACAGCTGGAAATGAACATTCATTCAATTCAAAAGACCTTATTAGCTGCTCCCATCTGGGTTAGCTTCTGAGGCTAACGGTGACCTGGTAGATGTCACGTGACTGTGTAACCAATATGTGTGTGTGTGTGCCTCTGTGTGTCTCTCTGGCCTGTGTGACCAGAGAGGGGGAGGGGAGTCCAGTTGAGTCCTGGGGGGTCAGTAGAACCGTTTCTGCCCCACATGCAAAATCAGGTCCTACAGGACCAAACATTTGCCCTGGGGTAAATGTGGCCGCTGCCTCTCTGCCCTCCTGTCCCCTCCCCCCAGAGGCTATTTCTGGAGGAGGGGGGAGTCAGAGGCATGAGGGGGGAGGAAAGCAGAGAAGGAGGGGCACTGATCCCAGAGGGTCAGAACTGACCAGAACACAAGGGTTTGGCTGGAGGTGAAGAACGTGTGACGCCTGGAGAAGAAGAAGAAGAAGAGCTGCTGCTTCTCCTCCACCAATGACAATGTGATGCTTCTGTTCCCAGTTATAATGATAGCCAGGTGCATCATGGGAAATGTAGGACGTCATTTATTGACAAACAAAACTGTTTATGATGAAAACAAAAACATAAACTTTGAGATGCGAACCTGGGAGCGGGGCAGGAGGAGGTGCTGTGCTTCCATTTCTGTGTCTGTGGGGGGGGGGCACTTGGGGGGAAGTGGTCTCAGCAGGGGGGCTCAGGTGTCAACAGAACAGCTGCAGACCAACAGATTCTGCTGAGGGGCCACCGAGGCCTGACCTGAAGCCCCGCCTCAACATGAGGCCCCACCCCGACCTGAGGCCCTGCCCTGACCTGAGGCCCGACCCCCACCTGAGGCCCCGCCCCTCCAGGAAGAGCTCCACTGGACCAGGACCGCCCTCCACAGGGGGGGCAGTACTGCAACACACACCAGGACCACTGAAGGGTCACTGGAGTCAGGTGACCTGAGAAGACGACAGGAAGGAAGAGATTAATTTATTAAAATTATGAATCTTGTGGAAAGGTAGCAAGGCTAGAAGTTTAGGAGCAGGGTTCAAGTTGTTCTATTATGGTGTAGATAGGAAGAGAAATGGAGCAGGAATTATCTTAAAAGAGGAGTTTGTGTCAGATAGAGTGATGAGTCTGAAGCTAGAAAAGGAGGCATGAAGTTCAATGTTGTTAGTGGGTATGCTCCACAGGTAGGATGTGAGCTGGAGGAGAAGGAGAAATTCTGGTCGGACTTTGATGAAGTGATGCAGAGCATACCTAGAAGTGAGAGAGTTGTCATTGGTGCAGACTTCAATGGACATGTTGGTGCAGGAAACAGAGGTGATGAGGATGTGATGGGCAGGCTTGGTATCCAGGAGAGGAACGCAGAAGGACAGATGGTAGTTGACTTTGCAAAAAGGATGGAAATGGCTATAGTGATTTTGTGTAGACGGTGTAATCTGAAGGACATCAGTGACTGTAATGTAGTGGTAGGTGAGAGTGTAGCCAAACAGCATAGGATGGTGGTGTGTAGGATGACTCTGGTGGTGAGTCAGATGAAGAGGACAAAGGCAGAGCAGAGGACGAAATGGTGGAAGCTGAAAAGGGAAGAGTGTTGCATGACTTTAAGGAAGGAGTTAAGACAGGCTCTGGGTGGTCAGGAATTGCTGCCAGATGACTGGACAACTACAACTAATGTGATCAGGGAGACAGGTAGGAGAGTACCTGGTGTGTCATCTGGAAGGAAAGTAGATAAGGAGACTTGGTGGTGGAATGAGGAGGTACATGAGTGTATACAGAGAAAGAGGTTAGCTAAGAAGAAGTGAGACACTGAGAGGACTGAGGAGAGTAGACAGGAGTACAGGGAGATGCAGCGTAAGGTGAAAGTAGAGGTAGCAAAGGCCAAACAAGAGGCTTATGATGACTTGTATGCTAGGTTGGACAGTAAGGAGGGAGAGACTGATCTATACAGGTTGGCAAGACAGAGAGACAGAGATGGGAAGGATGTGCAGCAGGTTAGGGTGATTAAGGATAGGGATGGAAGTCTATTGACAGGTGTCAGTAGTGCGATGGGAAGATGGAAAGAGTACTTTGAAGAGTTGATGAATGTGGAAAATGAAAGAGAACAAAGACTAGAAGAGGTGACTGTTGTGGACCAGGAAGTAGCAAAGATTAGTCAGGATCATTGAAGAGGATGAAGAGTGGAAAGGCAGTCGATCCTGCTGATATACCTCTAGAGGTTTTGAAGTTTCTAGGAGAGGTGGCAGTAGAGTTTCTAACAAGATCTTAGGTAGTGAGAAGATGCCTGGGGAATGGAGAAGTGTGCTGGTGCCCATTTTTAAGACCAAGGGAAATGTGCAGAGTTGTGGCAACTACAGAGGAATAAAGCTGATAAGCCATACAATGAAGTTATGGGAAAGAGTAGTGGAAGCTAGACTAAGGACAGAAGTGAACATTTGTGAGCAGCAGTATGGTTTCATGCCAAAAAAGAGTACTGCAGATGCAGTATTTGCTTTGAGGATGTTGATAGAGAAGTACAGAGAAGGCCGGACCGAGCTGCATTGTGTTTTTGTAGATCTGGAGAAAGCTATTGTATGAGGAAGTCTGGAGTGGCAGAGAAGTATGTTAGAGCGGTGCAGGACATGTATGAGGACTGTAAGACAGTGGTGAGGTGTGCTGTAGGTGTGACAGAGGAGTTCAAGGTGGAGGTGGGACTGCATCAGGGATCAGCTCTGAGCCCCTTCTTGTTCGCTATGGTGATGGACAGGATGACAGACGAGGTTAGACAGGAATCTCCATGGACTATGATGTTTACAGATGACATTGTGATCTGTAGTGAGAGCAGGGAACAGGTGGAGGAGAAGCTAGAGAGGTGGAGGTTTGTCCTGGAAAGGAGAGGAATGAAGGTTAGCCGCAGTAAGACAGAGTACATGTGTGTGAATGAGAGGGACCCAAGTGGAAGAGTGAGGTTACAGGGAGAAGAGATCAAGAAGGTGGAGGATTTTAAGTACTTAGGGTCAACAGTCCAGAGCAATGGAGAGTGTGGAAAAGAGGTGAAGAAGCGTGTACAGGCAGGATGGAATGGGTGGAGAAAAGTGTCAGGTGTGATGAGTTTCAGCTAAAATGAAAGGAAAGGTGTACAAAACTGTGGTGAGACCAGCGATGTTGTTTGGTCTAGAGACAGTGTCACTGAGGAAAAGACAGGAGACAGACCTGGAGGTAGCAGAGATGAAGATGCTGAGGTTCTCTCTGGGAGTGACCAGGAAGGATAGGATCAGGAATGAGTACATCAGAGGGACAGCACATGTTAGAGGTTTTGGAGATAAAGTCAGAGAGGCCAGACTGAGATGGTTTGGACATGTCCAGAGGAGAGATAGTGAATATATTGGTAGAAGGATGCTGAGTTTTGAACTGCCAGGCAGGAGGCCTAGAGGAAGACCAAAGAGGAGGTTTATGGATGTAGTGAAAGAGGACATGAAGGTAGTTGGTGTGAGAGAAGAGGATGCAGAAGACAGGGTTAGATGGAGGCAACTGATTCAATGTGGCGACCCCTGAAGGGAAAAGCCGAAAGGAAAAGATGAAGAAGAATGATAATCCGTTACTCCATCGGTCAAACACGGAGCAGAACTTGAGCTCACTGGTGGAGGGATGAAACAACCCCCCCTGCTGTGTGCTCTAGTGTCTGTTAGCTGATCAATAACCAGATCAGTGATCAATAACTGGAAGTCCAGAGCGGAGCAGCTGCAGTGACGCCGCTTGTCCAGCAGAGGGCGGAGCTACACCGGAAATGAAGCAGGAGTCACCAGAGACGCGTCGTCCAATCACGTTCAGCCTCTGAGAACACTGGGGTCACTGGAGTCACTACTCCCAATAGTACTAGTATTAGTACTGCTAATACTAGTAATACCACTAGTCATAGCAGTAAAACTCCACAGTAATGTTATTAAACATCACTGACAGCTACACAGTCACATGATGATGCTGATGCTGATGATGATGATGATGATGAGGACAGCGGGACTCTTCATCAGTGTGTTGTTACGGCGACCCCAGCTGTCTGTCAGCCTGAACACAAACCGGTTCTTATTTATTCATTTATTTGTGGAATCAAACGTTTTCCGATTCATCGAAGTGAAAAATTAACTTCTCATCAGAGGCTCCTCCCCCTTCATCCCCCCCTCCCCTCCATAGTTACTGTCGTCGGGCGCGACACACCTGTTGTGTTGTTGTCTGTACAGTCAGGTTGTTGTTGTTTACCTGTAGCCTGGCTGGGTGTGTTGACACACACACACACACACACACACACACACACACACACACACACACACACACACACAGAATACACAGGAAGTGATGAGTGGTTTGGTGTGTGGGGGTGGGGGGGTGTCTCTCTAAAATGAGCTTTCATGGTCTTTAATGAAGCTCGGAGGACTTAATCAAAGCCCCTCTGAGCCCTGGGGGGGGGGGGGTCCGTCCAGCACTTCATTACTGCAGAGCCACAGTCTGACACACACACACACACACATACACCGCTGTGTGATGGAGACGAATGCTCTGCTTCCCCCTGAGGAAGAGGAGGACAGCCACTGACAACTCAGCTTCTGATTGGCTGCTGGGAAACACAACAAAACACCACTGTTTGGTTTTATGTTGACTCCAGTGACCCGGGATCCTGTATCCATGAGGTCAAGGGTCACCGATGGCCCATCGGGAAGCACCTCTCCCTTCACCACGACGCTCACGCTCACACAACGCTAACATCATGCTAACAGACTGAAGCTAACAAGGTTGAATCAGGACATCCTGGTTAGACACTGACTGTTCAAGAGTTGTACATACACATTGATTGATTGATTGATTGATTGATTGATTGATTGATTGATTAGGCTAACAGACTGAAGCTAACACATGAAGGTGAAAATCCATAAACCAAATAATAACACACACACGCACACACACACACACACACACACACACACACACACACACACACACACACACACACACACACACACACACACACACTAATCCTGAGTCAGGCCTGCTGTCCAGTGGATTGACGGGGGGGGGGGGGGTAGGCGGTCTGCAGGTCCCCCATGAGGCTGCAGAAAGTGACCTCAAAGACCCGTCCCATCCAGGGCGGGCTGGGGGGGCATATGGCTAAACCCCTCCCTGGAGGCCCAGCCTCCATCCTCCATCCAGCCTGAACAGGAGGCAGCACTCATCTCAGATTTATGACCCCCCCCACTCCGAACTGGAACGCCCCCCCGGCAGTTTGTCTGTTTGCTTTATCATGCCAAGACCTCAATCAGTCCTCACCCCCCTGAGGGAGCCCCCACCATCATCATCATCATCATCATCATCATCATCACCTTCATCATCACCATCATCATCATCACCATCACCATCATCATCATCACTATCACCATCATCATCACCTTCATCATCATCACCATCATCATCACCACCACGATCATCACCATCATCATCATCATCACCATCATCATCATCATCATCCTCCTCTCTGTGTAACAGGATGTTCACACCTGACAAGTATGGATGGGAGTGGAGTCTGTCACCGGTCACCAGTTTAACCAGTCCAGTCAATATGGATGGATGATGTGACGCTCCATCTGTGCCCAACTGTTAGCGTTTAGCAGCCACCTGCTTCATCTGCTAGCTCTCTGTCAGACATCTGCTGCTTCCTGGAGGGGTGGAGTCATAAACACCACGCCGTGTATGACCGGCGCCGTCAGGGGGGAGACAGTACAATACAACCTGTAGTAACACACACACATACGTACGCACACACACACACACACACACACACACACACACACACACACACACACACACACACACACACACACACACACACACACACACACACACACACACACTACAGCTCAGCTCAAAGACTTTAATTTTGAAAGAACTGCTTCCTCTAGCCCCTTATCCAGAGACAGCTAGCCCGGTGTTAGCGTCTTTTAGCTGAACTTTGGGATGAAGCTTCATCCTCATCGTCGTCCTGTTGACTCCAGGGGTCAGAGGTCAAACAGAGGCAAACGCCCAACCAGTGGAGCGGGTGTGAAATGCTAACAGCAGAGCGACGAGTTTTTAGGAAGCACCAGTGATATCCTCCGAGGACTCGCAGCGCATTAGCGATGAAGAGCAGCAGCATTAGCGATGAAGAGTAGCAGCATTAGCGATGAAGAGTAGCAGCATTAGCGACTGACGGCTAACACTGATTGATGGTCTGTGATGACAACAGAACATTAGTGCTCCCTGCTGAGCTGCAGAACCACGACGACCACACACACTCCTCCATCAAGGCTGCCCGCTACGACAACACTTTAAAGATCACCGTTTCCCCTCAGCTTCAGTCAGGAAACAGAAACAATCCGGGAAGTTCAGGCATTCAGCAAAAAATGTTTAAAAACAGACATCTAGCCTCAACGTTATCAACTAGTACCACTATGCAGACATGCTATGTTAGCTGCACCACTGTCTGCAGACATGCAAGCATGTTGCTAATGTAACTAATCTCTGCAGGAAACAAAACAGTCATCTACATATTTGTTGTTGTAGAAACATTTGACTGGCTGGAGGGGGGTTCTCATGAAGAACGGATCCACATCCATCCAGGATGGAGGCTGGTTGCAGACGAACCATTAGGTACCATCAGGAACTGCCCTGAAGCGTCTGTCCGCTTACTTTTGGCCGTACAGTCTTAATTATTGATCATTTCTCTGAACAAATATGTCTTTTCTCCTGGTTGAATCAGTTTTACTGAATCCATCTAATCCCATTACAAACACAGTGAGACCCCCCCCCAGCCCCCGTCAAAACAAATATTAGCAGAAAGCAAATAATCCTGCAGGTTGGGATTAAGATTTTAAATGGATCCCAATTGTTTGCTTTTTGGTTAATGAAGAACAAAGTCTTGGAGGGGCGTCTGTAATTTATTAAACATGAAACGCTCCTTGATGAAATATAGAAACGGGATGTTTTTGCATTTCAAACGATTTGAGTGGCCGGCTAGCGCATGCTAATGAGGACGGAGATCCAAAGAGTTATAAAAAGACGTGTTCGCACTCAATTCCCGTTTGACTGGGGGAAAAAAAAAGGTGTTGAATTCTAACCGACAAACGACGGCGGAGAACAGGAAGTGGATTTATTCACGCCTCTGTGTGAACATCTGATGGCCTCGCCTGCAAACTCTCTCCTCTGATTGGTCAACGGCGAACAAACAGCTAGCATCAGTTAGCCTCCAGGTCCAGTTAGCTCATATGCAGTTAACCTTTAAGTGAAGTTAACTTCTAGCATCTGTGTTAGCATCTATGTCCCATCGGATCGTTGATGTTTGTGTGACGAAACTCCACCCATCTGAGTCCGATGTGGGCGTGGCTTATTGATCAGGTGTATGAACGCTGGTACGTCGTACCACCAGCAGGCCACATGACCCACCGGGATTCCTCCATCCCAACAGGAAGTCCCCGTCCCCGCCGCTGGCCCACTTAGCAGCTCACATGACTGTGTTTCCATGGTAACCGAGGACACCAAACAACAGGGGAAAACACGGCTAATTACTGCGAGCTAAATCGGAGCGGATCCTGAAGGCGTCGGGCGTCTTTGTTACGGTGGACGTGAATAAATGAAGCGGCTCCTGAACAGCTGGAGGAATTAAATGTTTACTTCTGGAATGTTTGTGAACAAATAAGAGAAATAAAACCTCAGCGTGTTTCAGTCGTCACACGGTGGGAGAGGAAGAGGAGGGTTTGTTCCTGCTGAGATGAAGAGCAGTCAGAAAAATAAAGAAAATAAAACGCCAGCAAAACGTTTAGCAAAGGTGAGGGGCGGGGCTTAGCCATCCGACGCTACCGTCAAAATCCAATTCTGACTAGGAGGAGGAAACAGAATTCAATCACCGGCTTTATTTATTTATTTATTTATTTATTCATTCATTGTACTTACTTAATTAATAAAATTATTTATTTATTTATTTACTTATTTATCTTCAGATCAGCTCTTTTTTTTTCTGGATGTCCAAAAATATAAACACTAATTCATGCAAAAATAAAAACATCATCAATGTAAAGAAACAATGATTTAAAAGAATTCTGTAATTTTAACTAAAGACGCCCAAAATTTAAAAATTAAAATTAGGAAAAAAAGTACAGAAATGTATTTGAGGACAAAAAGTTCCCGAAAATTTTTAAATGATCTTTGATTTGGACTGAAATAACGTTGTGTTTGTCCTCTATAGAACAAACTAGAATTAAACAACAACTATTGGGTTAAATCCTAATTTTTTTTATAAACTGTTAGAAATAAAGAAATAAAAAGAACAGGAATAGCTCCGCCTCCCCTCCGTTGCCCACCAGAGACCACGCCCAGGTGAGGGGCGGAGCTGAACTGTCAGCTGAACCGCCTCCTGGCTCTGGTCCAACACCTGCTGCTCTGGGGGCGGGGCAGGAAACAACAACAAAGCTTTAATTGGCTGAATTAGCGGAGGCTAATTATTATGCTAATGTTTACCTAATGAGGCCGGACCCCAAGGCCTCCCGGAATGCCGGGTGTTGCCGGCAATCAAACTCGATTAATAAATCTGAACCGGGAGGAGCCAATCAGAGCAGAACCAGAGAGCATCATGGGAAATATCCAAGGTGCAACAAAATGTTGTTTAGTCACAACTTCCTGTTTATTTGTTTTCACGGCGTCTTTGGATGATGGGGGGGTTGGAGTTAGGTTCTGTTGGGTTGAGGTCATGACCCCCAGGAGTCGCTATCACTTCCTTTACAATTCATACAGCTTTAGCTTTAGCAACATGCTAAGAGCAGAACACAGGGATGATGCTAACTAAGCTAAATGATTAGCGCTAGCATTACATTTGAGATATTTTTAGAAGCTAAAGTAGATGTTAGCATGAAGCTAAGCATGACTCCCTGATGCCCCCCCCCCCGCCCCCCGCTGCTGTAGCACATCAAACATGGCTGCTCTTGTTTATTTGTGTGTGGGGTGGGGGTGCACCAGATACATAAATGACTGGGGGCGGGGTACCTTTGCATACAAATACTCTCCCTCCGCCCCCCCCATAGCCGCCTGATAAGCGAGGGAGCGGCGGGGGGGGGGGGTAGATCACCCCCTCCTGGAGGAATTGAAAGCGCCCCGTCGCCTGAATTTAATCTGCATGGGGAGGGGGGCGGCGCTCAGTGAGGGGGTGTGCCCGGCAGCTCTGCCAGGGAGGACAGTCTTGGGGCCACCTGCCCCCCCACCCACCCTAATCCAGCGGTGTTCGGGGGGGCGTCAGGACGTCCTCACTTTGATGTGCGTTTGTCCCGTGGACAAACATTAAAGCCTCTCCTTCAAGGCGGCAAGCCGAGCGTTACCTTCTTCTGAGGGCTGCAAATGTGCTTAAATATGCCCTTTAATGGTGATTTCCTCCAACCGAAGCTCAATAAATTAGTTCCCCCCCCCCTGCCAGGAGACACCGCGGCACGCCGCCTCTGATTGGCTGACGAGCATCGGTGAGAAACACCCAATCATCTCTGGGCCAACGTTCACCTCAAACCAGCTTTAAAGAGAGTTCAAGAACTTCAGCTCAACGGTAACACTGTAGTACCAGTACTATAGTGTAGTCCTATACTGTAGTACTAGTGTCCTAGTGTAGCACTACGCTAGTACACTAGTACTACACTACCTAGGGTAGACTAGCATGTTAATTCAAATGTCCACCTTAAACCACAGCACTAACAGCTACATCACTTCATGAGCATAAAGGTATCAAACCCTCTGCAGGATGAAACATTGGAAATAATTAAAGGGCTTGATGCAGTATGACATCGATGACATCATTATGATGACATCATTATGATGACATCATGATGATATCATCATGATGTCATGTTACCAAAAAAAAAAAATCAGAGTAACACTTTGTTCGGATTATTTTCTTTGACTCATGTCTTATATCCTCCACAGTTCCAAGTCTGTGTTAAAGGTAGCATTAGCCTAGAGTGTTTTTAACATGAATGAGGTCCAAGTGACAGAAGATAACAAGCAGAAACTAGCAGACAGAAGCTAGCGGATGCTAACAAACAGAAAGTAGCACACAGACTGTAAAAGTCATATGCTGAGGCTAATATCAGAATTAGTTGTTATTCATGAGCGACGTTAAAGTTAACACACTTTTATTTCTTCCTGTATATTTGAGGGTTTCTATGGAAACAAGCGTCTGTCTGTGAGGAGGTTGTTGGTTTATCGTCCCTGCACTGAGGCTGACAGGATGGACTTGAAGTGCTCACTGAGATTAACATAATTGCTGCCCGACACTGGCTGACATGATGCTAATTAGCATGTTCTCGTGTCGCGGCTGATGAATAATTGAAGTCAATGGTTTTTGGCCTTTATCACAGAAACACAGGAAGTGGCCAAAAAACACGAGAGAGAGAGAGACGACATCAAAGAGGATCACTCTCCAGGATGTGACACGAACGCCTCGCGTGGCGTTCAGGTCAGTCTGGAGGCTAACTGGCTAACGCGACTCAGTCATTAGCTCAACTTATTAACGGATGAGAGCATGGAATGTTTTCTGAAGGCAGCATGTTTGTGAAGTTGAAGGAATGTCTACTGTTGTGCATCAGCTATATTAACATGTCGCTAATTAGCTTATAGCTAACTCCAGTTACTTTGATGTAGCATACAATTAGCTATCACCAGTAGTTGGTAGGCTACACACACCTACTAGTATCACTGTTTATTGTTACGCGGTTCAAGATGCTAACTTAAGCATCTGTTTAAATCTTGTTCTAATTTTCATCATCCAGTGTTTCATCATCCAGAGAACAACCGAACGCAGTTAACATGATGACCTCATGCTAACGTGTTGATGGAGGTGGAGATGCTAACATGTTGATGGAGGTAGAGATGCTAACCCAAAAGCTGTCACACAGGAAGTGGCTGATCAATCAGTGATAGCTGATCAATCAGTGACAGTTGATCAATAGGTGCCAGGTGATCAATAGCTGGTGATCCTGAGGTCAGATCTGACCCTGGAGCAGCTGGACACAGCAGACCCGGTGGAGGCGGAGTCACCGGCGTGATGTTCACTTCACGCTCCTGTAATCCTCTTAGGAGGTGGAGACGACGGCTGATGAGGGGATGATTAAACCGCCGCTGTCACACAAACAGAGATCCACAGAGATTAGGACATCCCACTCTGCTCCTTTATTCACACGCTTAATGAAACGGCCCATAAGCCCCTGCTCTGCAGCCACATCACAGGCACAGGTCACATGACCTAATCTCATCATGGACAAAGGTGCAGTTCAACACGCCAACAACATGTTGACAAGATAGCAGCACCATGGCACGCTAATGACGCACCGGCACGCACCACAGCAGCCTGTATTCACATGCTAACAATGTCCTGAAAGCATGCTAGCAGAGCTCGACAACACGCCAACACATACCTGTCAACATTGCTAACACATACCTGTCAACACGCTAACACATACCCACCAACATGCTAACACATACCCATCAACATGCTAACACATTCCCGTCGACATGCCAACACATAACCGCCAACATGCTAACAAGACCTGCCAACATGCTAATATATGTTGAAACCGTGACAGGGTCCTGCCTCCAAGTGGGCGGTGCTCTGCCTGATTGGTTGACTGTGTTGGTCCATGTCACGTGTTTCAGTAAATAGGAGTTTTTAAACAGTTGGTATGTGTTCTCACATGTTACCGACACGCTTTCATGGTTCAGTGTGATATCAACAAATAACCAAACCCATGTGGTTCCGGGAGTCTCCATGAAGCTGTGAAACGGATCTGGTTCAGGTCTGAACAACCAGATCTGGATGGGGTCTGAACAACCAGATCTGGACTGGGTCGGACCAGTCTTTTTTGGATGAGCTGAAGTCCAGAAGAACCTTTAGGGGGAAGTGGAGCAGAATCGGAGGACTTCTTGTCCAGACCCAGTTTCCGGTTCTTCTGCCTGGACGCTCTCCGGCGCTCTGCTGCCATTGGCTTGTTCATTTACCCGTTCTCATTAGAACCCAGCGCCACTGCGTTGATCTGCTGCCACCAGTTAATTATCTCCACTTTACAACAAAACACGGAACGAGTCGACGGAGACGTTTCATCATGTCTGCCCTCAGAGGAACCTCGTTAGTTTATTGTTGGACCAACAAAAACCAACAAACAGGGAACAACGAGGCATTCAGGTACAGCGCGGATGACTCAACCACAGGAAACCACCAGCCAACCAGAACACGGGTCCAGAACACAGGTCCAGGGTGGTTCTGGAACAGGAGGGTTCTGGGTCACAGGGTGGTCCTGGGATAGGGAAGTTCTGGGTCACGGGGGTTCTGGGTCACGGGGGTTCTGGGTAACCTGACCTCTGGTCTCACCGTGGGACCGACACATGTCTTGGTTGTGTCTCCGATGAAAACCTTTAAGCAGCTTTGAACCAAATACCTTTTCTGAAGATCAGCCAGAAGATTAAGATCCTGTCCCAGGATTTGATCCCATCTGAAAGGTAACGTGGTGATGAGGAGGATGAAGGCCGACCGACCAATCAGAGCTCACGAAAACACACCAGTGTTGATCCAAGCTCACATCAGGACCACATCCAGGTAACAGAAACCAGAAGGGCTCCAGTCTGGACTGGCCCCCGAGACGGGCCCACTTGATCCCCACCTGGACCCTCAGGCCCTACCCGGACCCGCTGTGGATGTGGGTCACAGACGGGCCTGCGGTTCCTGTTTGGGGTGGCGGCTCCTCTGCCGTAATCACCAGGAAGTAATCACCACCGTTAGCTTAAGACGGATTTCATTAAAGTGCTCAGGTCAGCGGCTTTGGACGATTACATCCTGAGGATCACGATGGATCGCAAAGGATCCTGGGACACAGATGGACCGGACCGCCCCAGAAACGTTGAGTCAGACCCCTGAAGCCCAGGAAACCCAGGAGGATTCTGGGTCCTGGTGACAGTTTGGACCAGGACTTGTTCTCTTTGTTTAGTCCTCCGGTCCCCTTGGACCAGGTGGGGCTTCCTGTCCTGTTTGGGTTTGGTGGGTCAGGTTTAGACCGGCACGTGGGTCTGTTGTGGACCAGGTGGAACCGGTTCCAGATGAAATCCAGATCAAGCACCGGTTCCAACCAGTCTAATGCTCCATGTTCTTTCAGATCCAGTTCCGTCAAAGTCAGGCAGGACTCGTGGGTCTGGTCAGACTGGGTTCTCGGTGAGACTGCCCCAGCTCCAGACCTGGAGGGGTTCTGAGCCGGGGCGTGTCTACTTCCTGTTGGTGGTGTTCAAGGACAGGAACGCAAAACGGTTCCACCAAACCAACATCCAACCAGTTTGAACCCCCCCAACCAACCTGTTAGACCCCGAACACCCAACCTGTTAGACCCCCAACATCCAACAGGTTTGACCCCCAATATCCAACCAGTTTGACCCCTGAACCCCTGGTGGATGGGCGTCGGCCAGCAGGAGGCCGACTCCCACCCTGGTTGCTGGGAGACAGAGGCGTGTTCTGGGGGGCAGGGCCAGTTGGCGGCGGTTGGACTCATTATTTCGTGGCCCCGGGGTGTGTTCCGTCACGTTGGTCGGTGGTCCTGCTGCTTGTTGTTTCTGTTTCTGGATTGTTTGTCGGAGCGAAGGGCCGCGATCCATTAATGATGAAGGAGGGATGTAAGCGCTGGTGTCGGCACGGCAGCGGCGGCGCTGATGAAAGCCGGCAGCCTTTGACACGGCGGTCTTTGTTTCTGCTGCAGACGTCGTTCTGGACCGTTTGTTTGCTTTAAAGCGGCTCGAACCCGAATGAGACGCTCATGAAAAATTCATCCAACAGTCAAACTTATGCTTCTCTTCATTAGTTCAACAACGTCAAAGTTTCATCTCCTCTGTTGTTCGCCAGTTCCGTAACAACAGAGGATGAGCCCTTTGTTTCCCGTCGCTATGACGATAACGACGGACCAATGGCATTCCGCTCCGGTCGCCGCAGAAACCAACAGAATCAGATGTAGGAGCGGCGTCTTCAGATGAAGACAATTAAACACAAAGACGAAAGACTTCATCTCACACTCTGACTGAAAAAATGAAGACTAACGAGTGTCTGGAAGCTAAAGAACACTGCATGCTAACGTGTCCCTGGAAGCTAAAGGCTACTGTATGCTAACGTGTCCCTGGAAGCTAAATTCTGACGTGTGTCTGGGAGCTAAACACGAACATGTAACTAGAAACTCCAATGGAACATGTCTCTGGAAGCAAAATGCTAACATGTCCCAGGAATGTGTCCCTGGAAGATACAGTGGTACCTCTACTTACGAATGTGTCTACTTAGGAAATTTTCTTCTTACGAAATTTCTCAGCAGGAAAATATTGCCTCTAGTTACTTAGAAATTTCGACTTATGAAAGGTAAAAATACAGTATGGGCTGATACTCGGAGCTCCCACAGGTTTCTGAACGCAACAGCTGCTCTGCCATTGGCTACTACCTAGTATCTTCCTGGCATCACATTGGCTAAGAGGGACCTCTGTGTGGAGCTAGATCGGTGTTTATGCAGGATCCTTGTCATTCGGCTCTCGACCCATGAGGTGTTCTGATAGTTTTGGGTAAATATACTGTGTTAACTTTTTGAGTATTCACTATGGACCCCAAGAAAGTGACGGAGAAAAGAGGAAAAGAAAAGACGAAGAAGAGTTTTTTTGTCCGTATGTCTGTAGGTTCTCAGTCATCCAGGTCATGGTTATCCAGAAGCTGTTTGAGTCGATCCACTGGACGTTAAGAAAGTTCTTGAAAATGTTTTGTCTCTCATCCAAGAGACTTCTTCAGAGACTTCTTCAGTTCTTCTTCAGACTTCTTCAGTTCTTCGAACTGAAGAAGTCTCTTGGATGAGAGACGAAACGTTTTCAAGAACTTTCTTAACGTCCAGTGGATTGACTAAAACAGCTTTTGGATTTTTGTCCGTACAAACAAAGCAAGAGATAATAGAAAAGCATGAGAAAGGGATGCGTTTGGTTGATCTCGCCAAAGAATACGGCCATAATGCATCTACAATCGTCTTGTTATTAAAACAAAAGGAAGTTTAAGGAGTTTAAGGCATCGCGTGGGTGGTTGGCGAAGTTCAAAAGAAGGACTGGAATTCACTCTGTTGTTTGGCATCGTGAGGCAGAAGCGCATGAACCAAAGAGGGCAAAAAACAATGAGGACAGCAGTTAAAAGGTAAATGACCATCATTCTTATGCTTTACTCTATTCTTTGTTTTTTACGTTATGCGCGACTCTCATTTATTGTGTAATAATCTAATTGTAACATGTATTTGTTACATGTTTTGATTAATTTTTATGCGTTATAAAAAATTTGTGAAAGAAAGCTGAATGCTAACACATTCCTGGAGGCTAAAGGCTAACATGTCTGTAACTTCTTCAAACAGCTGCAGCCTTTTTGTTTCCGTCACAACATGTTTGTCACCAGCTGACGTGAACCTGATCTTGGGTCTGCCCTTCAGCGGCCCTGGTTTCTGGTTTCCAGTGGGGGGGTCGGGGTCTCAGGAGTCCCTCAGGTGTCAGGAACCGACCCGAGTCACCGATATCTGCAAACAGAAGGTGAGGATGATGATCCTGAAGAGACAGGACGAAGAGCAGCAGCTGAGCAAACATGGTCATCCTTCCCATCAGCCACCTCTGCAGCCGCGCGGAAATCGCTGATCTCAGCCCCGATCAGGTTTCTTTTGTTTAGCTGCATGCTAGCTGCTAACGCTAGCGCTCGTCTTCCTCAGGAAACTCTTCTATCGCTGAGAAAACGTCAAGATGAGAAATCTGACATCGATCAATCAAACCCTCCAGGATCAGCCTCTAGTCAGGGGTGCGGCCGCCTGTAGTCGGGCAGGGCCGCTTCTGATCGTTTGACTGTTTTCAACAATAAATATTGACATTCAGACATGTCATTTTGGAGAAAACCAACACGCCGGCAGTGCTCAGAAGTTTCTCACCAACACCACAAGATGGCGCTGGTGAATCCAGAGGTAACCACTACAGCAGCTGTCGCTAATGCTAACGTTAGCTCAACTTGATGCTCCACAGTTTTCATTTGTTGACAAGCTCCCGCTAAAAAATTAAAAACCGACCTTTTAAAAATGAAAAAGGGACAGGAAACAAAGAAGTTGTTGTAGGAAATTCTGAGCTTAATGACACAAGACGCTTGAGACGCTAGGATGTCTGTAGGACGCTAGTTAGGCTTGTAGGATGACTGTAGGATGCTAGCTGGACCGGTAGGATGTCTGTAGGATGCTAGCTAGGCTGTTATGTTTTACTCATTTATTTATCTAAAGTGTCTCCGTTTG
The DNA here is from genome assembly GCF_040054535.1 of Antennarius striatus. Lineage (NCBI taxonomy): Eukaryota > Metazoa > Chordata > Actinopteri > Lophiiformes > Antennariidae > Antennarius > Antennarius striatus. Next base: position 5,792,061 of record NC_090787.1, read on the forward strand.
GCCCTTCACAGCCACCGTATCCAGAGGAGCCACAAAAGATGGTTTAATGAAGGCAACACATTTTAATAACATTTAGTTTGTAATCTCTCCTGTCAAAGACCCAAATGAGCTCCAGAGGACCCTGAATGCACCATCAGCGGGTGTAAAACGCTAAATCCATTATGTGTTTAATCACAGATTGATCTGGGCGAAGTTCCTCCAGATTAATCATCTCCAGAAGCGACCAGGACAAATTAACAGCAAGTTTTCGTGCTAATTTTAAGCGTAATCCGGGTGTTGATTGACGGCGATGTCAGACCTCAGAATAACTCTGCACTCCAGTGTCCGTGCTGTTTGGATTATTTAAGATTATGTTGTAATTCCCCTTTTTAATCTCCTCTGCTTGAAGATTTGAGAGTCGCACTCTGCGATGAAGTGTGGAAAGCGTCTGATGAGATGTGGAATCTCGCATGGAAAACTTTCAGTGTCAACTGATCATCGGTGGCGTCGGAGATAAGCTGATGTGTTTGGACTCGAAGAAAAACACCAAGAAAACAATCAGAGATGACACGAATGTCACCGAGTCCGTCTGCATCGGTCCGCTGATTTGTTTTCTCACCTTTTTCCACATAAATCTATTCATTCTGTTTCAAAAATAATCAGAAACTTAAAATATGAATAAAAACAAGAGGTTAAAAATAGTTCAGCACTGGAATAAAAGCTAGCATTGGAATAAAAGAGGCGGAGCCAATTTCCTCTGTTTATCTGAGTGTTTAATGAGTCCCGGATCAGCTGATGGTTACAAATGATTACTTATAATGAACGACTCTTGTTGTTCTTGTTGTTGTTTTGGCAGAGTGTGTCTTCCGTACTTCAGCGTTCCTCACACTGAAGCGATGATGCAACAGGAAGTGGTTTAGTTGCCCGCGGCGCTGCTGCCTTTCATCCTCATTAAAGTCTTCAGTCAGGAGGAAACGACCAATCAAAGTAAAAGGCCTTCAGGCTTTAACTGCCTGTTAACATCAGGCGGAGGCCACGCCCATCACGACGGCGGCGTCAGCTTGTAAAAAAAAAACATCCAAGTTTCCCCAAGTTGTTAGACCAAAAAATAGAAAATTAATGTTTTAATCTCTTAAGAGATTTTTAGGTGTTTATTTGAGAAACATTAAACTGGTGACATTCATCCAGTTACTTTATAACAGCTCCGTTTCCTGTATGTTACACAGGCTAGGCAGAAGCTATGCAACATGCGCAGGTGGGTTACTTTTAGCATGCTACGCTAACAAGAACTCCTCCTTCACGTGTTCTTCTGTGGTTATTTCCTGAAAACTCTTAAATTCTTCAGCGTAGTTTTATTTTGGTGCTAAGCTAGGCTAAAATGTGATAGACTTCCTGTTTAGATAACCATTCCATGTTCCTCAGGGGCCTGAGCCCGGCATGGGCTCGTCTCCGCCTCCTTCAGGACCCTGTTCTGGACCCGGATCCAGACCTCAGTAAACCTGGATCCTGTGTGACCTTTACCGCCTACATGACCAAAAGTATGTGGACGAGCCGCTGTGATGCCAGACCTCAGTCCGTCCGCGTCCTGAAAGCAGCTGTTGAAGGTCGACTTCATGTTAGCAGCAGAAGACCTTTATTTTGAAGGATTTGTTCTGCAGGGGTTTGGGTCCCTTCAGGTTCCTGGTCTGGGGGTTCTGGTCTGGCTGCCGGTGGTATTTTGGTCCTGGTGGAGGCTGCGGGTCTTTGTTGTGGCGCTGTGGGCGTGGCCCTTTGGGCGTCTGGCAGGAACACGTCGTGTTGTGATGCTGTGGTGAAGGAACCCAGACTCTGGAGCAGAGCTTCTATTTCTACTTCCTGCTCGTCGCCACAAAACCTCCGCAGGCTTCAGACTTCAGGCTCCACGTCTGGCCGGCCCCCAGGGGCCAAGAAAACACACCTCTGAGCCGACTGCAGGACGCCAGGGCAATGCGCAGACCTGGGCTACGCCCAGACCCGGTCACATGGTCACCGGATCCAGAGCAGGAACACATTGGTACCCGTCGGTACCCAGCTGTGTGTACTAGTACCGCCAGACCGGGGTGGTTGTTGGTTCTCCTGTGAACGGGTTCCAACTCCTGGCCCCACCCACAGGAACAACCAACCGGTTTCCTGTTGGACTCGTCTTCCCTTCAGGCCTCCAGGATTAGGAGGTCCAGTGAAACTGATCTCAGATGATCTCAGATCAGCTGTGGGCGCTGTCGCTTCACAGCAGCTTCATCCTCCTCCTCCTCCGTTTATTATCCCCCCTGATCCTGAAGGAGTCGATGATCCTGACCCAATTAGTGGAGCCTCCCAGGCGAGCAGGGGGAGGAGGGAGGAGGGGGGCACCATCGTGGTCTCGCTGCCATTTCCTGTCATGCCCCCTGCTCAAGAAAATGAGATGCTAATTAATTAGCATTGGCATCTTCAACCACACACATCAGCTAATGTACAGAAATCAGTTCACATCAGTCCTGCAGTCAACGACATCCTGGACAGTAGGGGCTCGAGTCCTGGACATGTTAGAGTCCTGGACACGTTAGAGTCCTGGACAAGGTGAATTCTTTAGCAATTCTGGACATGTTAGAGTTTTGGACAGGCTAGAGTTCGGGACAGTCTAGAGTCCTGGAAAGGTTAGAGTTTTGGACATGTAGAGTTCTCAGTCTAGAGTCCTGGACATGTTAGAGTTCTGGACAGGCTAGAATTCTGGACATGTTAGAGTCTTGGACATGTTAGAGTTCTAGACAAGCTAGAGTCCTGGACAAGCTAGAGACCTGGACAGGGTAGAGTTCTGGACATTCTGGAGTCCTCATTGTAGACAGAGTGCGATCAGGTGCGGCACTGACTTGCAGGGGACCTGGTGGATCGTGGATCAGGAGTCAGATGATGGTCCACCATCAGACCTTTAGGTTTCTGCTGACTCGGCTGAGACTCACATGATGGATCACATTTGTTTGTCTTAATATTCAATATTTAAGGTGGATCTGGGTGCAGACACAGATTCTCAATCAGCTGTTCACTGATTGCACCGTTCCATCAACCCCATTGGTGAGTCAACTCTGATCAACTCATTGTGATTGGCTGTTCAGGTTTTGGTGGAAGGCCACGCCCTCTTACCATCGTCTTTCTGATATCCAATCGATCATTTTTCTCCGTCCTGATCGATGACTTTCTCCTGCTGGTTGATCGGTGAGCTGCTGTGAACTCTTCTGAGCTCGTCCGTCGGCAGCTATTAGCGTTAAATCTCCATTTCTTCCTCGGTTGATCTGGTTTCTGGGTTGGAGGCGTGTTTGCGGTAAAACGACGTTTTTAGACGATAATCCTTCATAATGATTGTGTCGTCGCTGATGAGCATCAGGACGGCGTGCCGTAATGAAGTGCAGGAATATTCACGCCGCCGCCGGACGGATGACAAGCGACACGCCAAGATGTCGGCCATCACAGCGGATTAAAGGAGCTGCAGGGCCACAAAACCCCTAGAGACCCCCAGCCCAGGACAGAGAGGAGGGATCACACTCTGAACCCTTCAACCAATCAGAGCACAGCTAAACACGAGATTCAGTTGTGAAAGTTCACTAGTTATTTGTTTGTTTACGGAATTGTTGAGCTACAGTTGTTTAGCTACAATTGTTTAGCTACAATCGTTTAGCGGCTATCGTTTAGCATGATAGCCGCTAAACGTTCAGCGGCTATCGCTTAGCTGCTATTGTTTCGCGGCTATCATTTAGTTGCTATCGATTAGCAGCTATCATTTAGCTGCTATCGTTTAGCGGCAGTAACCCACTGGTTGGTTCACCACCAGCGTTTGGATGGGATTCTGTGCTGGGGGGCCCCACAGGGGCCCCTTTGTCAGGAGCCCGCTGACAGCTTGGAGTGCCGCCCCATGCCGCATGACTTCCATCTCGTTCCAGGACTGGATCCACAACAGCCCAGAACTCCGCCAGCCCCAGGGCCCGGGGCCAAACCTCAGCTTCTGCCGGGGGGGGGGGCACCACATTGTTCTAAATGGAGATAAATGCAGGGTTCAGCTCCACCTTCAGAACCGACACCCTACCGCAGCCCCCCAGGACTCCAGAGTCCCATCTGAGCTACGGCTAGAGGCCCTGGATGGGGGGGGGGGCACCGGAACCAGGACCCGTTTCAGATCACACCAGGTCCTGGTCTGAGGGCCCCTCAAGGACTCATTCACCCCCGGTGAACGAGAGGAAGCATCTGATTAACCTTCTGATGACATCATCATCCTCATCTGATGACATCATCATCTGATGACATCATCAGAACAGGGGGAACGAACCCGACAACAAACAGGTGGACACATTTGACCGCCTGCTCACAGATTAACACGATTGTCCTCCAAGATTAGGATTAATAATGAAATTATTTTGCTTCACACGAGCTTCCATCAGACGCCCCCCCACCTCCTGAAGCGCCCCCTCCCCCCCCCTCTGTGCTGAGATAACACCCCCTGTAATTATGGGAAAACCATTTTCTGCGTTTCATTACTGCTGGATCTGATGTCTGGATGGAGCGATGGGAAAGGAGGGAAGCGGCTTTGTGGTGATGGGGGGTGGGGGGGTGGGGGGGGGCACGATAAATCTCACTGAGAGGAGGGGGCCAACCCCCTCTCCTGGAAAACAAACCGAAGGGCAAAGATTTAAAGAGGGAAGTTTGAGTCTGGTTTAAGCTTTGTCACCTCCAACCCACTCCCCCCACGCCACCCTACCTCCGCAAGCCACGCCCATTAAGCTACACAAGTGGGCGGGGCATGTTACACGTGAGAGTTGTACAATGTAAAAAGTGTGCATGTTGGACCCACCTCCCCGTACCTGCATGCAGAGCCTGAAGGCTCCTCTGGTTTCCCTCCCCCAGGATCCTGAAGCCCTCCGATGGGTTGTGGTCGGCCGCCGTCGCCCTCACACCAACGGGAGTCATAACCCGGCTGGCCCTGCCCACTGGCGCCCATTAAACATGTTGATAGCACATGGGGAATCACGCGAGGACAGGCCTCTGCTAGCTAACACATGGCGTGCACACGGCGCCGGCAGCTCGCTAGGCTAATTATGGCACCTTTACTGCCGGAGAGTCTCCAGGGAGGGGCGTCGCCTTTTGCGGACGGCCCTCATTTACAAAAGTTGCTTTCAAGTCCATCCCGAGATAACGGCGCCGAGCGGAGTCACTTTGAAGCCGTCGTTCAGGTTTCTTTATTTCTGCTACTCGCCGTAACAAACCGTGTGCTAAGCTAATCTGCACTTCAAACAGACATTTACCCCAACATGTTCAGTGCTTCCTTACTGTGGGGGGGCAGTAATTTGATAAAGGCTGGGGGCAGGTGAGACAAAGCGGTTCGCTGTGGGGGGCGGCTAACAGTTAGCGACTAATAATTTAAGACTAGCAGAGCTAAGCTACCAAGGGTTAAATGTTGGGTAATGTTAGCATGTTTTAGTTGTAGCATGAGTCGTTCAGCTAACGTTTCATGAATGCATTAGCTGTAGGGCGATAGGCTATTAGCTAACCAGTAGCTATTAGACGTGAAACACGAGCCTCTCCTTTCTGTTTGGTGGAGATGCTAATGAACCGACCAATCAGGACTTTACTTCTTCCCCTCGTCCCTCCCCCCGCTGGAGGAGTGGAGCTCCAATCAGAGCTCAGCAGCGCCGGCGGGTCGACGCCCACTCCGCTCCTCAAGCGTGAAATTAATGTCGCTGTTGTTGGTGGATAATCCGACGTTCAGAAACGCCTCGGAGGAGAAACGACTCCAGAATCGAACCAAACTGTTGTTTCAGTCCTCTGGTGTTGGTTTGTTTACCATGTTTGTCTGTTTGTAGTTTTCCAGAACTTTGCGTCTCCATTCAGGGGGTGAGTACATCATCCTGGCGCTCTGGTCGCGACCTGATGACATCATAAGCCTCCAAACAACACGAGCCAATAAAAGCATTTACAGCAGAACCCATAAAACACTGAAGCGTTTCATCAGAGGGAGGCGTCTGAGCGCGCTCAGTGGCGTCGCCTGGATCGGCCTCACGTCATGTGATCGCAATCCGCTGCCAGGGGTCAGACGGGTGGGGTCAGGAGGTCGCTGGTTCAAGCCCAAGCCCCCCTGTCTAATTACAGTAGAAACTACAGTAGATTCTACAGTAGAACCTCGAGAGTTCACACAACCCAAATAACTGAAATCAGTTTAATGTTACAGCCTTGTTAAAATTAGTAAAGAAAAACACATTTTATCAACCAACTGGCACACAGACTTTACCTATGAATAACTAATTATTTATAAGTTACATAAACAATGATAAAGAATGAAAAGAACGGCAAAAGTCAGAACACACGAGATACATCTTTAATTCACCAACGAGAACGAGATCCGGTCTCACTGATGTTGTATCCATCCGCCAGATCCGGTCTCCAGACTCGTATCTCAAACAACTGGTATGTGTAGCACATTGTATCTGGAGGTTTCTACTGATTTCTATTGGTTTCAACTGGTTTTCACTGTATCTGGTGGTCTCATCATGTTAACCCTTTATCTGCTGCAGCTTCTAGTTCCCTGAACATAAACTCTTAACAGTCGGTCGTGGCTCCAAACATCTTTTTATTCCTGGTTTTCTCCCTCCTGGCTCTCAGCTCTCGTCCCATTGGTCAGCCCCCGTCGGCCCGTCTGCTGATTCGCTCACGGGTTCTGTCGGGGACCTGGCAGCTCAGGTGGAGCCTGCAGACGCCACCACAGCCTGGCTGCCGCTCCGTCGCTGCGGTCAGAAACACAAACTCCACGGCACAAAGGATAAAAATGGATCCAGGCGGATATATGAGGTGGCACCGCCTGTGGAAACATGAAAGCTTTTACACGGTAACCCCCCCCTCCACCCAAACCACACACATAAAAGAGGTTCTGCCGGGGGGGGGATGGGACGTTTACGGGTCCAGACTCGGCGTCTCCAGCTTTGATTCGGGACTGAGGTGCCCGAGACGCGCTGGAACCCGCCGCCGCCTTCAGTGGGACGTGGCTTCCATTCAGGCGTGACGGCGGCCTGGCGGTCGCTACGGCGACTCCCACCCCAGCCAGCGCTAATGGAGCCGCACGGTGCGTTCAGGGACGCCCCGCTTCCAGCAGCGTCTCGAAACGGTGCCTCAGCGCCATCCAGGAGAAGGAGGTGGTGTCGACCTGAAGAGAAGAGCAGCCTGACATTAGCCCTGTTAGCATCCACTAACATGTAGCAGCTAACCACACAGCTAGCACTAACGTGTGGTTACCTTCAGTCAGCTTAAAGTCAGGCTAGCTCAGAGTTAGCTTCAAAGATTAGCTACATCATTGGTTATTTAGGTTAGCTTTAGCTCAGACATACGCTTAGTTTAAGCTAGCTAGCAGTAACAACTGTAGTTCAGCTGATTTACATCTTGTATCTTGTTAGCATGCAAGCTAATTGTGACCTCTCAGCTAACTGGACACAGATGCTAATGCTAAATAACAGAATATAATGAGTCAACTGTTAGCTTGTTGGACTAAAGCTCTCTCCAGACAAGGAGACTAGCCCAGGTGCATTGGGGGAACCATCAGAGGGTGTGTTCTGGTGTTGGACTCACCTTGACGACGTGTCGTCGGGCGGCGTCGGGCCGCCTGCAGAATGCCTGCAGACGTTTGTAGAGCTGCTGGGGCGTGGCGTACAGGTACTCCGCTGCAGGCCAGAGCAGAGAGGAAGATGCTGCTGCTAACCACTAACAGGTTTTAGCTTGCTGTTTGGTATCTGTGAATAAAGTTGGGTTGAATCACCTGGGAATATCTCGGGGTACACCAAAGCCTTGGGACACAGCGGGTAGCAGCCGCAGTGAACCGCCTCCAGCCTGGAACACAGGAAGAACATTAAGGTAAACACTGATGTTGCTAATTAGCCACTAGCATGTTGTTAATATCCTTCATCTACGATAACTTCCTGTTAGCTTTCTATTAGCTTTCTACCAGTGCTAAGATGTTAACGCTACTCTTAGTGATAGTGTAGTCCCTGAACCCCTCACAGACTGGATAGTCTTTCTGAATTAGGGGGTTTCAGGGTCCTTAAACAAACCCAACGCAGTGCCCTGCTGGCGCTGGACTAGGGTGAACCCTGCTGACACATCCTTCTGATGTTTAGCAGCTGCCTGATGAAGAATTGATTGTCTCTTCATCTGTATTCAAACAACTGATCTGATCCAGATCACAGATGGACGTGTGTGAACAATCGATGGGTTCCGGTTCTGGGGTCAGTCGGTTCTCTGACGCGGGTCGCTGCTATCAGACTCTCATCTCAGACGGAACCAACTGAATGACTTCATCATCATCATCGTTGCCGTGGGACGCCAGCCGGCGCTGATGATGATCAGCATTAATCAGATTAAACACGACTCAGTGATGATGATCAAACCTCAGCTGACGCGACACTCAGGGCGCTTCTGACTCCGCCTCTGACTCCGCCCCTGACTCTGCCTCCACCTCTGACCCCTCCTCTGACTTGTTATGTGTGATGAAGCTTGTTCCGTGTTGGAATCTCCATCGCTCCACGTGAATGAGGCGGGGCATGAGCAGAGCCCCCCTGGGGAGGCCGAGGGTCCTGGTCCCTCCTGGTTTTTGGATCAAAGCAGAGCACAAATACGACCCCCCCTCAGGGACGTCTCCTCGCTGCTATAATTAGCTCCTGTTCATTATCACACACACGTCTCCTCTCATCACACACACTGCCAGGCGTGTGTTGGTCTCATGCGGCCCAGAGCTCGTTAGCGTTAGCACTGCCGTCGCCTGACGCCAACGCTAACACTAGCATCCAACCTGCTAACAGATACAAACTGAAACACCTTTACCTTAATTGCACTCATTATTGTTTTAATGCTGAGCTGCTGCTAGCTTAGAACATTAGCATGTTCCTCTACTGAACATTTTTTCACATGTTTTACTGTTGAATTGACTTTGTTCATCTTTAAAGATACATTTATTTTAATGGTAAAGAACTTGTATGGAAAGAATTGGGTAAACTGTATTATCATTATTATTATTATCTTTATTATTATCATTATTATTATATTGAATATCATTATTATCATCATCTTTATTATTATCATTTTTATGATCATTATTATAATTCAGTGGTTCTTAACCTGGGTTCGATCGAACCCTAGGGGTTCGGTGAGTCGGTCTCAGGGGTTTTGTGGAGACGGAGATCAAGAATGCTGTTTTGTCCGTCAGTAGTCAATTTATGCCTGTCATGATGGTACGTCATATGATTGCTTTCTCAACATTTTAATTCATAGTAACTATGTTGAGCAAAAAAAGAAAGTGGCCGGACGAATATGTGCAACGTGAATTTACACGTACTGTATAACGGAACGTGATGGAAGTCGGCGTTCTGCATGATTTGCAATGTTAAGTTGAGCAACTCTAGTCTCGCACTGGCAAAACTAGAGGAACACTTCCTATATTTTTGCCAGTGCAAAAATAAAATGGTTAACCCAGTGTCCTGGGTTAACAATTTTAACCCAGGACACTGGGTTAAAATGGTTAAAATGTTGCATGGAAAACAAAAGAAACAGACTTTGCTGTGAAAATGATAGAAGAGTAGCACTTGCCAAGGCGAAGCCACACATATCTGAACTGGTCTCTCAATAACAACAGCAGAAGTCACACTGATTTGCAGGTAGGTCATTTCATGTGAGATCATGCACTGTCTTGGTTTTGTTCTTTGAAAAAGGAGAATTTAATACACAATTCATTTAACACACCAGTAACCATATACTTATGTCTTAAAACTTCTTTTTTTTTTACTAAAGAATGGTTCGGTGAGTGAGCATATGAAACTGTCAGGGTTCGGTATCTCCAACAAGGTAAAGAAACACTTATAATTATTATTATCATCGTCTTTATTATGATCATTCTTATCATTATGATTACTATTATCATCTATTATTATTATTATTATCATTATCATCTTATCATTTTTATCATCATTAGCATGGTTATCATTGTTAGTCATGATTATTATCATCATCGTTATTACAACTATAATTTTAATTATCATTACCATGATTAGAATTATCATTAGTTATTATTATCATAAATTATTATCGTTAGTAGTAATATTATTTTTACTATTATCATCATATCGTTATTGTTACTATTATTATCAGTATTAGTATTATCATCATTATTATAATTATCATCTTTAGAATTATCATTATTATTATCATCATTCTCATGATTATGATTTTCATTATTGCTATTATAATTATCATTATTATTGTCGTTATTATTAGTAATATCGTCAATTCAATTCAGCCGAAGTGGGCGGGTCCATGAAACGTCATGCCGTCACATGGGCGTCGTTCACACAGGTCTGACTTTACATTGTGTTCTCCTGGAGGGGCAGCAGGGGGGCCGTTCACACCCCCAACATGAATATGGAGCAGGTCAGACGAGCTCAGCGTTGGATGGGCTGGGCTTCAGAGAGTGGAGCGCCTGATTGGCTGCCACCACGGCTTAGCCTGGAGCTCAGGTTCAGTTCAGCGTCCTCACCTGCAGGTTGCAAGTCTGATGTGAGCCCACCTGAATAAATCAGGGGGGGGTGGGGACCCGGGGCGCTGCTGCGTCTCAGAGGTGAGACTAAAAAGATGAATCTGAGCAGCTTTCATCAAACGCCGAGGATTGTGGGTCTGATGTCACACAGGTTCACCCAGGAGGCGTTCACTGGCCTCGTTTGTTCACGAACCCTCAGAAGAGAGAGCTCCAGTACTCACACCTGTGGTGAACGGGACTCACATGGCCACTCCGAAGAACTCGTGTCTGGCGGTGGAGACGACCACGTCGGCGCCGCACAGCGCCTCCAGGTAGTCGTCTCTGCTGGGCAGGAAGCCCCAGTGCAGGATGTGGGGCTCCAGCTCACGCCTGGCCTTCAGGAAGATCTCTGCAGGACGACAGGAGGGTCAGGGGGTCAGTGAACGCACCATCACGTCAGGGAAGTCGAAAAATTACAAAAGTCAACAAAATGAGTTGAAAAACAACATTTGAAAGAAATCGTCTCCAGGTTAAACCGTAGATAACCCAGTCCTGTTCTGAACTTTATTAATGAATGTATTTTAATAATATTTGGTTAATATGAACCTATTTTAAGATGACAATTACAATTTTTAACATAATGAAAAAAAAATTAATTTGCAAATATAATTTGACGGTACATGACGGTTGCTTCAGATAAGTCTTTTTTAAGGTTATAAAACAAATACCAGAATTATTATTATTATTACTACAATTATTATTTATAAGTGGAATGAATTGAAGTAAATTTTATTTTTGTGTATTTTGTTTATTCGACATGATCTAAATCTCATTTTCACCGAGGGCCACATCAGCATAACGGCTGTCCTCATAGGGCCAGGTGTAACTAATAAATGTAACTAAATGTAACTTACTGTAACATAAATGTAACTGCTCCTGTTAAATAACTCTGAATTTATTACTTATTCAAGTTACAAACATTACAGTTATACAGAAAAAAACATGTTTGTTTGTTTCACTGTTCTAAAATAAATCCTTTTAATCTGTCAGGTTATTAAACCCACAGAACTCCATCAATCAAGGATTAAACTGTCAATGAATAAAGAAAAATAACATCAAACACAAGTTTGTTCACAACATTTTCGTCAGTTAAATTGGGCTGAATTACTGCATTGTGGGAAATGTAGTTTTTGGTCAAAGCACACTTACTCCTATTTATTATCAGACACCCTGACCTTTTATGCTCTTGCGGGCCACATTAAATGATGTAGAGGGCCACATCCAGCCCCCGGGCCTTGAGTTTGACACATGTGGTGAATGACAAATGTAAACTGAAGTAGACCTATCGTTTACTTTCATGAAACCGGTTCCCTTTGTGTTCCAAAAGAAGGCGGAGCCTCAGACGGACCCTAAAGGAAGTCCTCAGGAGGTTCTTCAGGGGGACCACTGAGGTTCTAGAGACCTCAAGGACTGGTCCAGGAAGACTGGCTGACATCAAAACCTGGTTCGTTAGAGGAAGTAAAGCCTTGTTGTTTTATTCATGCGGCTTGACTCCAGCAGGAATAAATAAAGGAAATGAGATAAAAACAGTTTTCAAAAAGCCCCACGTTCATGAATGTGGACGTTTATGACGGGAGCAGAAAGAAAAACAGGTGAGGGGTGAAAATAATCAATAGTCTGACCCTATTAACGAAATCAAAGTCGATTAAAGTCGTGCTAATGTGATTGGCTTCCAGCGCTGCCGGAGCGAATCACGGAGCAGGACCCTGGATTTACGGCCAGCGTGTTTCTGCTGCCGTAAAACTTTACATCCCAATATCTTTGAGTGTGTTCATTAAGTTAAAACACACACACACACTCATTATAGCATCATCAGAGGAGGGGACATACACTTTTATCAATTAAAGCGTCCGACACCTCCGACCTCGTCCGACCTCCTCCTGATCGTAAACACTTTTAAAGGTGAGCCTGAAGTCAACAACAAACTTCACTGGTGCGACTGGTTCCCCCCCGACTGGAAAAAGCCCTGCCCAGAGGTGGGGCTAACGGCGTACCTGGGGGGTCGGTGAACGTCTCTCCGAGCACCGACAGCTGGAAGGGGAGGCAGTTCTGCTTCAGTCGGATCAGCATGGAGAAGAACAGCTCCGGGTTCTTGTCGTGTTCCCTTCAGACACACAGGACAGGAAGTGACGTCACAGCGGGCCAATCGGACCAGGGAAGTACAAGCCACGCCCAAGCAAGGGCCAATAAGGTGTGAGGTCATCCAGGGACACTCAAACACCCTGGGGCTCAGAGGTCACATGATGACGGTTCCTGTGAAGGCTGGTGGTGGCCTTCACTCAGAGAACACAGGTTACGAAGTAACCCCGGTTGAGTTGAACAAAGCAGCGGACTGAGCATGCTCAGTAAAGAGCAGCTCATTAATATTCATGAGGCCGAGTCATTAAATATTCTGCTTCAAGTCGAACCCAAGAGGAGCTGTTTAAAATTCGGATATAGTTAGATTCACACACACAGACACACACACACACAGACAAACACACACAGACAAACACACACAGACACACACACACACACACACACACACACACACACACACACACACACACAGACACAAACACACACACACTCTGCTGTGTGTTTTGCTGTCGTTCATCCTCTGATCTGATCACATAGTGCCCCCCCCCCCCAGCGGTCCTCACCTGGAACAGCTGCTGCGCCCCCAGCAGCAATAAGACGGAGTGTAATCTGGGGATCGGGGCCACACACAGATTAAACAAACAGACCAGCTTCAATCACAGATTAACACAATCCTGCTGCAGAATAAAAGCTCTGATCCATCTGTGTTCTCCTCAGATTACAGCCACCGATACAAGAGAAGGTGGTAAGCAGCTGCAGGACCCACCCGACCCCCCCCGCTGCGTCCCACAGGAGGGACCTGACCAGGTGACATCATGATAGAGTGATGACATCATGTTAGAGCGGTGACATCATGACAGAGCGGTGACATCATAATAGAGCAGTGACATCATGATAGAGCAGTGACATCATGAAAGCGGTGCTAACCTGTTTGTGTTTTTTTTGTTTTGTTTTGTTTTTGTGATGTTGTTTTGTTGTTGTCTTGTCGTCCTTCCTTTAACTCACCAGCGGTGGGGCCAGACGATATGCAGAGGTCTCCTCTGGTCCTCAGGTTCTGCCATCTGGTCTGAAGTGGAGTCAGGTGGGTCACACACACACCTGTTAGACACACACACACACACACACACACACACACACACACACACACACAGGAATGACTGTAGTAAGGTTACTGACTGCAGGAGGCGCTGCAGAGTCCCTTGACCTCCAGGTCACATGACTCAACTTATCAGTTACCTCAGCGCCTGCTGCTCCTCCTGCCACCTGGTGACATCATTAGTAAGGGATGTGTCTTCAGGCCTCGTGACATCATCGGTGAGATCATCAGTAAGGGATGTGTCTTCAGACCTCATGACACCATCAGTGACATCATCAGTAAGGGACATGTCTTCAGGCCGGGGGAGGACTTTGTTTTTGGGCAGCAGCCTGAGACACAGGAAGACCAACGTAAACAAACAAACAGATTGGACCATTGTGATTGGCCCACTGTGATTGGCCCGCTGTGATTGGACTGCCGTGATTGGACTGCTGTGATTGGCTGATCTGGGGCTGCAGACGGACGCTGTCTTGAACAGTAACGAGCTGCCTGAATGCACTTTAGAAATGAGAGGTTTGACTGGGGGCCATAAGCGAGCGAGCCAATCCAGTTATTGATCAATCATCAGTAATCTGTGTGACGACTTTGCCTCTTTGACGATGATTAAAGATGAAGGTCAAAAATCATTCACTTCATTTACTTTATGGACAATAATCACAAGAGTCCCGTCTGGCCCCCGGAGACACACACTGCCCCCCCACGTTGGAACCAGACCAGGTGTTCCGTCCGGGGTCGGACGAGTCCATCAGGGGCCCGGGGGGCCGACCCCGGCCCTCAGGCCTGGGGCCGTTCTGTCACTTTAAGAGCATCTTTGGATGGGGACCGGCCCCCCGTCAGGATGTCATTATAGCACATTAGCATCCATATTAGCGCCAGTCACAACCAATCCCTGCCAAAGCCCAGAGTCCTGATGGCCTGAGGGCCCCTGAGGGGCCACAGGGTCACATGGTGGTGGCACTCTCTGGTCAGGACAGGAAATGATGTAATGGATGGAAGGTAGTTCCTGTGCAGGTCCACGCCCAGTAACGGCACTGGATGAAAACAAACCCCAGTGCATTCTGGGGCAGACCCAACAAGACCCATCCTGTTTGAGGAGGAACCGTCCCGGTTTGTTTTGGGTTCAGAACGTCAGCATCGGCTGATGAAGCTGAACACTCCTCATCATCAACAGCTGGCGTCACTCAACCCTCCCTCTCCTCCTGGAGGCGGGGCTGGAGGTGAGGGGGCCGTTGGGGGGGTTTGCACCAGAGTCGACCACAAGTGGCTCCATATGTGTGTTTGAAGTGTGATGAAGACGAGCGGCGTTCTGTTTGATGCCACACCCCCAGGCTGCTGCTCGCTGATGACATCATCATGACAAATGTTCTCACGTACACGTGTGACCTCAAGCCGATTGGTCAGCAGACACAGCGAGATGCGTTTCCACCGGCGGTTGAGGACGGGTCCACCAATCCGTCCATCTCACCTGAGACCCTCAGAATGAGCCCACAACACTGTAACCATGGAAACTACACAAAACGATAATGTTAGCTGCGACTGCTAACATCAGCTTAGCTAGGTTCTGTGCTAGCTTAACGTCCAAATCAGAACTGCTAGCTACCTCGTGTGGTGTGGACACTCCAATCATCAGGCTCTAGATAGACCACAGCTCCAGTAGAACCCATCCTAGAGGTGGGGTAGGGGGCAGACCCACACCCAAATCAAGGCCGAATCCAAAGGGAGGTCAGTTTGAAGTCTGGGGTCACGTCTTGGTCCCCTAGAGACCATCAAGACCCAACAAGACCCACCAAGACCCAACAAGAACCAACAAGACCCATCAAGACCCAACAAGAACCAAAAAGACCCAACAAGACCTGATCCAAAAGGGGCTCAAGATAACAGCATTAAAATAGACCCAAAGACTGTAGAACCTTGTCTGGTCCCTCCCCAGGACCAGACAAATGTGAGCTAGAGACCCAGTCCAGGGTGCCAGGAACCGGTAGGACCAGAGAGAAGAGGGTTTGGGTTCAGGTTCATTAGAGCCCATCTGAAAGGGAGCTTTGGCATCAAGAACCAGAACACAAACAGATCCAGATCAGATCCAGACCCCAGATCAGGTCTCAGGAATCAAGAGGATCCATAAAACCCTCCAGACAAGAGAACAACATGTGAAGGTTTCCAGACCAGATCCAAGACCTGCATCAAAAGAACCGGACCCATCTGGACCAGCAGACTCTGCTAGATCCATCATGAGGACCAACCCTCCCAGAACCCCAGACCACCAGGGTCCCAGACAGCTGAACAGAGACACCTGCTGGTCACGTTGATCTGGTCGGACCCTTATGGGCTCGGGGTGCCCGCTGCCTGGCGGTGATGGATGTGAGGTCTTTGTGTCCCGCTGCAGGGTTCTGCCGGCTCGGGTCAATCACGAATAAATTACACAAGTCCCCTCAAAGGCCGATTGATGGATGGAAACCACAAACAGCCTACAAAGAGCCCCCTTCGTACAAAGGAGCTGCTCTGGTCTGGGTCTGCTCTCCTCTGGAGGGTCTTCTCTTCTAAGGATCTAGTGTCACAGAACCAGCTGGTCCAGGAACCGAAGGGATCTGAACCCGGTTTGACGAAGGACAGGAGACGTCACTGAACCCGCTCCCCTCCCCCGCCCCTCCATGAGAACCACCCCCTCTCCAAACCGTTTGTTTCTCAGAGCACTTTCCATTTCCACGGCGCCGGGCCACTAGCTGGCCGGGTGCAGGGATAGGCGGCCATGTGTGTCGCGGCTTACTTCCACTCGGCGGCTTCGCTTCGGATGCATTAGCATCTGAAAATGAGCTGACAAACACCAGAGGCCAGGGGGCGTGGCCTCCTGTGGCGCAGCGCCACTGATACTGTCACTTTAAATACCAACAGGTTAGCATTACTGCTAATCAGCTAACTTTAGCGTGCTAACATGCTTTTATAAATATGAGAATAATAAAACATCCTGGGGCCACAAATAAGTAAAAATAAGTGCTACTATTAGGATTTCTCAAAATTAAAATTAAAATATAAACGTAACAATGTTACCACGCTAATGCTAGCTTTAGAGGAGTTATAATGCTACACTCTAAAGTAGCAACACAGATTGTAGCATGCTAGATGGATTCTAATGAAATATTAGGTATTAACTGTGATCAGATGGTTAGCATAATAATGCTAGCTTGTCATCGCGTAAAAGCCTGTATGTTAGATCATTCAGAAGAATAGCCTCTGATAGCATGCTAGCGTTAGCCTGCTAACGTCATTCACATCTGCTGGATTTGAAACTGGAACTTCTTGAACCCTCAGACAACCGTCAGCCGTAACCATGACGATAAAGTTTCATATTCATCCTCTCCTGTTGGTCATTTTATGTAGGCGACACCATAAAGACACAGCCCCCCAGCCCTGGAACAGCTGATGTCATCAATAGTGTTTGATGACATCATTATCAGTATTTAGATGAAGAAGAAGAAGAAGAAGAAGAAGATACACTTTATTGATCCCCTAGGGGAAATGACATCATGGTTATTTAGATGACATCATTATTATGTAGATGACATCATCATTAGTATTTAGATGATATCGTCAAATGTTTGAAGCAGATAGAGCTGATCCTAGTCTGGACCAGAACCAGACCAGGTTCACGTTGATCCACCTGGTCTCAGCAGTTTCCCGTCATGACTCGTAGACATTTGTTCACCAGTGGGCGGGTGACGGTGACAGGTGGACGGTTCCCACTGACCTGCTGACATCGGGGAACTGGATGGGGTAGTACAGGACTCGACACTTGGGCCGGATCAGCAGGTCCAGGTCTCGGGGCCGGTGGTCTGGGATCTTTTTCATGAAGGACGGGATGGAGGACAGGAAGGACTCCATGTTGAAGGCGGAGTTAAACACCACCACGTCTGACACCAGGCTGCAGAGGCACCAGGGAACACATACATGTACATGTAAAAGGCTGCAGCTGTACCGCTAGCTTTAGCTCTACCTTTAGCTTTAGCTCTACTGTTCGCTTTCGCTGTACCTTTAGCTGTACCTTTAGCTTTAGCTCTACCGTTAGCTTTAGCTGTATCTTTAGCTCTACCGTTAGCTTTAGCTGTACCGTTAGCTTTAGCTCTACCTTTAGCTTTAGCTCTACTGTTCGCTTTCGCTGTACCTTTAGCTGTACCTTTAGCTTTAGCTCTACCGTTAGCTTTAGCTGTATCTTTAGCTCTACCGTTAGCTTTAGCTGTATCTTTAGCTCTAGCGTTAGCTTTAGCTGTATCTTTAGCTTTAGCTGTATCTTTAGCTGAACCTTTTGCTTTCGCTGTACCTTTAGCTGTATCTTTAGCTTTAGCTGTACCGTTAGCTTTAGCTGTACCTGTTGCGGTACTGGAAGCTAACATGTCTGTTTCATGTGAAGCTTAGAGCTGCGTTCTAATTTTAGTGATTGGAGTCATCTGGCTGTCAGCCAATCAGAGGCCTCGTGATGAGCCGGTATCTGATGCTAACGACGTTAGCACCGGCGGACGTATCGACATGCGGCCCTGCAGATCAACAACAATCAGGTTCCTGTGGATGGATCCTCAGCCGATTAGTGACAACGAGACCCACTTCAATTACCTACAACTCCCTACCACAGCGGCTCATCAGCCAATCACAGACCGCCTGACACCGCCCATTCAGATTGACCGTTACAGCTCAGAGCAGGAAGCTAACGGCCGTAGATAGAATAATTGATAATAATAATAATTACCATGAAAGGACCTGGTTGTAGCCGTACTGGAAGTCTCTCTGCTGGTCCTTCTGGACAGGGTACACCAGCTGGTTCTCATGGAAGTACATGACCTTCTTGAGCCGGGCCAGATCGGGCCGGAGGGCCACCAGCTCACACAGGTTCAGCACCGAGCTGCTGAACAGGACCCTGAGGAAACAGGGGGACAAGGACATCAATGGGGGCGGGGGCGCTGACAACATTAGCCAAACCCCCGGCATTAGGAACCGTCTCAGAAACACATCTGGTGTCAACATGGGGTCCAGAGAGACGCCCAACTAGAATTTGCCACTGACTCTAAAGGGACAAGGAGCTGAAACGCTTTAGCATTTAACAGTGACTGATGACGGACGGTTGGACCTGAACCGTTGTGGGTCTAAACCTGGACAGTCTGGTTCCTTAAAGGTTAAGAGGTCACCCTGGTTGGTGAGACCGTCCCCCGACAGCCAATCAGCTGTTGACATAAAGATCTGAGGGACTAACAGGGCCGTTCTGAGACCACCTCCACCCTTTGACTCCAGGTCTTCTCTGAGACCAGCAGGATGGACGCGTGTCTCATGAGTCTCTGTTTCAGACTGGGACTGTTGGGGCCTTGACGGGACCAGGATTCATGACTGGATTGGGGGGTTCTTGACGTGGACTTGGGACTGCGTTCCAAGCCGGAAGAAGGTAAGGCTTCAGATGATACCGAGGACCTGTAAGACCAGATCTACACACAATCACCCTGCTGTTGTTCATTACCCACGGCATCTGAACCCCCTGAACTCGAAGCAGTTTTCCCAGAGTCCCCCTGTCCCACCTCAAATCTCCACCCGGCATCTTTGATGTGGCTCCCCCCAAACCACTGCCGATCCGCGCCGCCCTGTCAGACCTGGATCGCTTCATTTCCTGTACCTGCTGCCGTCTCTCTTCAGGCCCACAACAGAAAAGCGGAACAGGAGTCGCTCTGACTCAAACCAGATGAGTCCTCACAGAGCCCAGAGTCTTCTGACCGACGTCCCATAGAGTCCCAGGAGTCCACCAGGAACCACTGGATCTAAATGGGGCTTCTGGGAAGGCAGCTTGTTGGTGGTCCTGTGAGTCCTCTAAAGACGTAAATCCTCTAAAGACGTGAGTCCTCTAAATACTTGAAATATGTCAATATGTGTGATGTGTCTCACCTGTGGTGTAGATAGATAGATAGATAGATAGATAGATAGATAGATAGATAGATAGATAGATAGATAGATAGATAGATAGATAGATAGATAGATAGATAGATAGATAGATAGATAGATAGATAGATAGATAGATACTTTATTAACCCCGAAAGAAATTGTACATATCCACTACTCAGGCATTACATAAAGAATAAATACTGGATAAACACCACAACACTGACATCACAGGACATACCACAAGACATACACTACACTAACAGACACATGCAGCATTAACAGGACTTGTATACTAAACTGTAACTAAAATATAAACAGTATAAAATTAAAATATAAACAGTATAAAATTAAAATATAAACAGTATAAAATTAAATTAAATTAAATCCCTTCAACCATGTGCTGACATCGCCACCTCCCCCCTGCTCCTCCTGAGAGAGTCATTGTACCCCCTGATGGCACAAAGGAGGACCTCAGCCTCTCTGTGGAGGCGCTGTGTGACAGCAGTCTGCCGCTGAAGGTGCTTCTCTGCTGGGAGAAGGTGGTGTGCAGGGGGTGGCTGGTGGTGTTCATGATAGCCGTGACTTTAGACATGGTCCTGCTCTCCAGAACTGTCTCCACAGAGTCCAGGCTCAGCCCGACCACTGAGCCCGCTCTATGGATGAGTCTGTTCAGACGGTCCATATCTCTTTTCCTGGCCCCGCCACCCCAACACACAATGGCGTATGACAGCACACTGGAGACTACGGACTGATAGAACATGAGAAGGAGCTTAGGACAGATGTTGAAGGAGGCCAGCCTCCTCAGGAAGTACATCCTGCTCTGCCCCTTCTTGTACACAGTCCGAGTTGAGTGACCAGTCCAGTCTGCTGTGTAGCTGC
Organism: Antennarius striatus; assembly: GCF_040054535.1. Lineage (NCBI taxonomy): Eukaryota > Metazoa > Chordata > Actinopteri > Lophiiformes > Antennariidae > Antennarius > Antennarius striatus. Next base: position 5,812,592 of record NC_090787.1, read on the forward strand.
GGTCCCAGGTACCTGTGCATCTCACCTGTGTGATGCCACCTGTGTCTCACCTGTATCTCACCTATGTGTCTGTGTATGTGGTGTCACCTGTCTCAACAGTCTCACCAGTGTGACATCACCTGTGTGACATCACCAATGTGGTGTCACCTGTCTTATCTGTATGATGACACCTGTGTTTTGTGTGTGGTGTCACATGTGTGGTGTCACCTGTGTCTCAGCAATGTGATGTCACCTGTGTCCCACCTGTGTGATGTCACCTGTGCCTTACCTGTAGGATGAGCAGGTGGGGACGGTCTGGCTGAAGTGCAGCGCCGCTGTCCTGGCCCTCCAGTGCCACTTCTTGGCGGGAAGGGTGAAGGCGCAGCAGCCGGGGACGTTCTCCTGCAGCAGGTCCAGCAGCTGTTTGTGGGAGCCGCCGTAGAACGGCTCCAGCAGCAGAACGCTGGGCGTCTGGGGGCCCTGTGGAGAACCACAGTACTGATCTATTGATCAGCTGTTCAGGAGGCGTGTTCATCCTTCATCACTCATTATTTTGTTTTTGCATATCAGAAAATGTTCTGAAAAAATGGAAGCTTTAGTTTCAGACGTGTCTCATTTTCTCTTTATTATTATTACTGACATTAAATAACGGATTAACCCTTTACTATCACCCTCCTCCACCGGTACCGGCTCAACGGAACACGGACCCCTGAGAAACATGACGACTCAGCACAAAACTCCCCAGATACACAACAATACACACTACTACTATCAGCAGTGCAGGACATGTGTGTCGCTGCACACACACACACACAATCACACCCGTACAGCGGCGCGTCAGCTGATTCTGTCAGTAAATGAAAACTATTGTTGGCAGCAGCAAACCATCAGACGCTCCTGATAGACAAGCCGCGACCCATTATGATGCTGCAGCTTCAGCAGGAAGTGGACGTCTTCTGTCCCCCCAGCCTCCATTTAGCGGCCCACAATGGCAGTGGCGGCGGCGGAGGCGTCGCCCACAGGCTCATCAGTCGATCTGCTCCTGCAGCTCGGAGCGCCGCTCATATCAGGAGGAGGAAATGAGCTCTTTCTTCCGTCTGTCGGCGGCGCTGATACGCTCCGGTTCACCGTGGGTTAAATGCAAATGTGTCAAAATAGCAATCTGATGTGAGACACAGGCGCAGCGTCAGCCATTGTGCTCCGGCGGTCCAATCTAGTTCCTGAATGCTGCTGCAATCATGTCAAATAGGAGCATGAACGTGTCCGACGGATGAAGGGGGAGGGGGGCATTAACGTCTGGTGACCGGGCAGGGGTCACGACCCCCCAAAGGTCATGTGACCCACGTCCGGAGCTCACATCCAGATCACAGGGTTGGGGTTGTGGGTTCTGTTCTGATGGCGTCACCGGCGGAGTGTCCCACCAACGCCTCTCGCTCCGATTCCATGAGTCATCATCAAAACTTTATTTAAACTAGCGACCCGCGACAGCTTTTCCCCGCTCGTCCCACGCTGATGGGCTGATAGCACGGGTTAAAGATCAACAGCATGATGCTAGCTCGTAGCAACAGGATCAAAGCAACAAGATCGATGCAGAACACACACAAACACGCACACACATTTAGTACATCTGGAGTAGAGCTGCATCACTCTATTATTCGATCCAGATTCCGCCTCAGTGTTTCATCATTGATCCAAGCTCCGCCCACTGGCTAAGCGACATCATCACATGTTGACATTTCCAGATAACCATCAGACAAACAAACACACACAGGCAGCGGCTAACCCCCCCTGACTGTCGTTGGCGGACGTAGAAAGGAATCAAAAAGAAACCAGAGGTGTAAACTGGAATGGAACTGGGCCCGCTCGTCACCCTGACTGGAAGTCTGTCGGTAAATGTAAACCTGAACCACGGCGGGGGATTCCAGCCGACTCATCTCACCTAAACACCTAGAACCTCGCCCACTGCTTCAGACCTGGAGGACTGTCGTCACAGGAAACAAAGGGTTAATGTCATCGCTTTCCCCCTGCAGGGAATCCCCCGACAGCGGCAGGCGAAGAGTTAACAGCAGCTGACTCAGCAGCGCGGCGGCGCTGGAAACCAGAACCTGGAAACGTTTTTCTGCCTCCTCACGTCTCATGATGCTGTGACCAATCAGAGGATCCACGGCTTGTGCTGTGACGTCACCATGACAACGTCACAGTCTGCTGAGACCAATGTGGTCAGAAGCCTGGTCCCAGGACAGAAAAACAATCAGACGGGCCGGAACCAGGATCAGAACCAGGACACCAGAGTCGTGAGACCGCCGGCCCAATATGGAGCCTCAGAGCTCTGGAGGAGGTTCTGTGAAGTCAAAGAGGCACCAGCACCAGCACACTTTGACGTCACTAATGAACCAGCACCACTGTATAGTATCAATACTACAATAAATCAATACTTCAGTAAAACTACTGCTATAATAGTAATATTCATTAAATATAGTATGTATTAACTGTAACATTTATTAACTGTAATTCTCATTAACTGTAATATTTATTGACGGTAATATTTTTGGCAATGATATCATTTAACTGTAATCTCCCCATCTATGTATTTGAATAAACTCACTTGAAAGTCTCACGCTGTCACCAACTCCACCCACTACCCGTCAATCAATTACCAACCAATCACAACGCATCTGCCAGAAGAAATCATGTGAACAATATGGCGTAAGGCATTTGCTATGTTAGGAGAAGAAATAACTATTTGGACTTCCAGTTAACATCGTTTTAGAGTGTCATAACTGTTCCAACAATGTTCATGTTGGTGAGCACGGAATCCATACAGCAGGAATGACACAGAAAACAACAATTTCTGAGTGAAACTAGCTGGCTAGCACCAGCAACAGTGTGTCCAGCTATGGTTTCCGTTTGGAATGGGACAATCGATGTAGTATCCAAAATGCCTCTGTTGGTGGGTTTGATGTTGGCCGTGTAGAATAAACGCCGTTGGCTCACAAACGATAAAGATCTATTTAAAATACTCTGGGGGAAAAAAACAAACCTACTGCTGCAGAAGCAGAGAAAGGACGAGATGACTCAGCAGGAAAACTGCTGAGTCACTCAGCGTGGCATTTGAGACAACCGTCCCTAAAACGAAGCTGAAGCGTGAAGCTCTGAGCTGCAGATGACTGACATGATTTTACAGTCGATCTGAGTGGAACAGGGTGAACATCACCGACACAACCTGTAATCTATTACATCAGTAACATATTACATCTGTTTGATGAACGGAACGTTAAAACTAATCTCAATCCAACCACCTTTAATTCATCAGATTGTCACCGTCGGCTCTAACCCTGAGTAATACTGTAGTACTGATCTACTAGTGTGGTCTGATAGAGTAATACTGTAGTACTGATCTACTAGTGTGGTCTGATAGAGTAATACTGTAGTACTGATCTACTAGTGTGGTCTGATAGAGTAATACTGTAGTACTGATCTACTAGTGTGGTCTGATAGAGTAATACTTTAGTACTGATCTACTAGTGTGGTCTGATAGAGTAATACTGTAGTACTGATCTACTAGTGTGGTCTGATAGAGTAATACTTTAGTACTGATCTACTAGTGTGGTCTGATAGAGTAATACTGTAGTACTGATCGACTAGTGTGGTCTGATAGAGTAATACTGTAGTACTGATCGACTAATGTGGTCTGGTAGAGTAACACAGAGAGGGGAGATGGTGGGGAAGAGGAGGAGGAAGAGGGGAGATGCTGTGAACTCTTCATGGTGGGAAAAATGAGAACTTTACATAATATTTTAAACATCACGTGATTTACACTTTCACAACTTATTTAATTTGGAGTTTTTCCAGTTAACAATTTTTTTAGTAAAAACTTTAACAAATAAAATGTCTTATATTAATTATTAAAAGTTCAACCCCTCCTGTTGCATCAGTTTGTTGTGTTTCTACATTAAACTAGTTCACTGCTAGCTGCTAGCATCACACAGCCAACAGTCAGCTGCTAACACAGCTAGTTCTGTTAGCAGCTGACTGCTAGCATCAGGTAGCTTCCAGTCAAACTTCGGCGGCTAGCTGCTAACTAAAAACAGCATAAAGCTCCGGCCGGCTGCAGCCCCCCGGGGCTCCGGTCCCCACCCAGGGAGGACCGCGGCACACCGGCCCGGAGCGGCGGACAGCCGGTCTTCTATCCCGGATGAGCGGTTCGTTCGGTGGAAGCTAATCACTCACCTCCGCCTGCATTAGCCCGGCGAACAGTGAAACACGCGCGCAGCCTGTGACGTAATCACGCAGCCACTGACGCACGAGTCGAGCGTGATGAGCGGTGGCGTTCACGAGACGAAATGTCGACAACAGCTGTAAAAACAGGACAACAAATCCGGACAAACTTAAACAGGAAGTGACAAAAATGTTTACTGTCCAGCGCACGTGGAGGGGCGGGGCGGGGCTTATCAGTTTAGATTAGTGATTTACATTTAATATTTGACTTTCTTCAGGTTTAATTCCCCAAATAAATAAAATAAATAGCTGTAAACACACTAAAGACCACGTGACGTGAATAAATAATTAATAGTAAATTAATAAATAATTCCTGAATAATACTACTAATTTAATAATAAAAATGAATAATTCAAATGTTCTGTTCTCATGTTCTCCTTTGATAAATGTGTGTGTGTGTGTGTGTGTGTGTGTGTTAATAAATCAACCAGGTTACAAGAAGAATAACACAGCTTTATTAAAATTTAATTTGGCTACATTTATTCAAGCATGGTCATCTCCAAGAGAAATTAAAAATTCAATAATACTTCAGACATTTTAGGAATTCCTTCATCATCATCAACATCATCATCAGTCCTTTGTCACCTTTTCAGTGGGATGAATAAAGTGGATTTTCTTAAAAATACAGTGTTTTCACAAGAATCATATCAAAAGTTCCCCAAATTTAGAATTTCCAGTAGTTTAAAAAAAACAAAAACACAATTTGAGTTTTTCCAAATATTACAGATTCTCTCTATTCATAGTTTTGCTCCAATAATCAATGACAGAATCATTTTTACTAAAATATATCTATTTGTGAGGAACTCTAATACTGTACACTACAGTATGAAATAAATAAAACAAGGAAATATAAAATGAGTCACATAAATAAAATGGTAAATTCTCAAAAGAAATGAAATTTTTGGGGAAAAAAAAGTAATACTGACGAAGTCATTGGACACAAACGTACATAAAATTGCACAAACGTGTAAACTAAGCGTCGTCTATCTAGGCTAATACTGACGAATGAAAACAAGATGAAGTGATGTGGGGGTCGGGGGGGGGGATGGCACTTTGAACAGGTGGAGGTTTGCATAAGGCTTCCTCTGGAGAAAAGTCTTCCACGCCACGCTCCCTCCTCTCCTTTAAGACTCACATCGACATTTTAATCTGAAAATCACACATTTAAATGTTCCTTCACAGAGAAAAACATGGAGGCCCAAAGTCGTGTGGTTAGTCGACAAAAAGAATCAAATAAAAAAAGGTCACAGCCAACGGAGACGGACTACAAGACGATAACACTGACAGGAAGTGATCCCCGCTTTTATTTTTTCATTCTTTTTTTTTTATTTCGTAGTGATTCGGGGAGTTGAGTGCAATGTCCTGATGCAGGTTCCAACACGGGAAAGGAAGTGGAGAACACGTGTCACCACAGAGTTTAGGCCTGATAACACTGTACATAAAAACAGCTTCATGATCATTATTACTTCATTTATTTTTCCATTTTTTGCATAATGTGGATTTTTAAACAATCCCACCGAGCTGCAGGACGCGGGCGCCGGCCGTCAGACAGTACTCAGATTACCCAGGGCGAGGAGGCCATCGATCACGATCAATATCTTCTGATCACATCTGATCGGTGATCAATACTGACTGTTAGAACGCTGGTTCAGCACCTGTATCTCATTTTAGAGCCCCGCAGCTGAGAACTGCAACATAAATGTTGAATGTCTAAAGTTTTGTCACGCTAGCAGATGCTTTAGCGATGCTAGCTCTGCTGCTAACATGCTAACATTGCTGTGTTGCTAATGTGAGTGGAGACGTAAAATCCAACGGATGTAAACGTGTGAAAAACTGAGTGTGACCTTCGACCCTTCAACTCCGTAAGGGGGGAAGGGGGCACCTTGGACACCTGGACCTGGAGGTTAAAGGTCGTGGCTGCCCCGCCCTGACTACTCTGTGGGGCGCTGGGGGCGGCCGGCGGGACGCGTCCTGCATCAGTCCTCCGCGTCTGACTTCCTGTCCGTCTTTCCTTCTGGGGAACTCGGGTCCATCGCCACCTGGTCGTCCCCCTGGCTCCTCCCACCACCTCCCTCTTCCTCCTCCTCTTCCTCCTTTCTTTCCCTGAAACTTGCCTCCTGTCCGTCTGACACCTCCCGGTGCGTCTTCCTCTCGCCCCCGTCTCTCAGGATGGTCCCGTCCTCCTGCGGGTCCTCGGGGTCCGAGTACCCGAGGGGCCCCAGGCCCTGTAGGTAGGCCCTCCTCATCAGCAGCTCCTCCGCCACCAGGCCCCCCCCCGCGCCCTTGTCTCGGGCCTCCCGCTCGGCCGCCTCCCGCTCCTCGGCCTCCCTCTTGCAGTAGGAGTAGCGGTGGTTCATGTGCTGCGAGTACGAGCCCGAGTGCGAGAAGCGCTTCCCACACTTATCACACTGGTAGGGCTTCTCCCCCGAGTGTAGCCGCGAGTGCTCGATCAGGTGGTGCTTGTGTTTGAACGCCTTCTTACAGATCTGACACTGGTGGGGGCGCTTCCCTGGGGAGACACAAGCAGGAGGAGGAGGGTCAGGGACAGGAAGCTCCACAAAAAACAGAAGAAGAGGAAGAAGAGGAGGAGGAGGAGAAGAAGAAGCAGCAGCAACACGTCCATTTCCTGTCTGCAAATTTTAATTTCAGAAGATAAAATCTTTAGTATTTTAGTATTTTATTGATATCCACCTAATAAAATCTAAATGAAATAAAATATTTTTAATGAACGCTGTAGATTAAGAAAACATTTCAATGAAAATTGTCAAAAAAAGAATCTCAAAATAGAATAATTTATGTTATACACGTTTGAACTATTTCACTGTGTGAACCTGGACTGTTTCACCGTGTGCACCTGGACTGTTTCACCATGTGAACCTGGACTGTTTCACTTCATTAACAACAGGTCCTGTTGGAATGTCGTGGATTTAAATCATAATGAAGTTTACCTGCTGTGCATTTTGGGTAAATGTCAAAGGTGGGTGGAGCTGAATTCTGATTGGTTGAAGCATTGTGTGAATTCATCTGACACCCCCTACAAACATGGCTGCCGTTCAGGAGGAAACTCAGCTCTTTAAGGTCTGTTTGTGAACGTGTGACGGCACGATAACATCGCGAGGAACCACAGCGAGCCAGAACATCCGACACACAGGAACATCCGACACACAGAAACATCCGACACACGGAGGAACATCCGACACACACAGGAATACCCGACACACACAGAAACATCCAACACACACAGAAACATCCGACACACACAGAAACATCCGACACACGGAGGAATATGCGACACATGGAGGAACATCCGACGCACACAGGAACATCTGGCAGACAGAGGAACATCCGACACACACAGGAACATCTGACACACAGAGGAACATCCGACACACACAGGAATATCCGACACACACAGAAACATCCAACACACACAGAAACATCCGACACACGGAGCAACATCCGACACACACAGGAATATGCGACACACGGAGGAACATCCGACACACACAGGAACATCTGACACACAGAAGAACATCCGACACACAGAAACATCCGACACACAGAGGAACATCCGACACACACAGGAATATCCGACACACACAGAAACATCTGACACACACAGGAATATCCGACACACACAGAAACATCCGACACACACAGGAACAGCCGACACATGGAGGAACATCCGACACATACGAAAACATCCAACACACACAGGAACATCCAACACACAGGAACATCCGACACATATCCGACACACCGGAACATCCGATAACACATCCGACACACAGGAACATCCGACACACAGAGGAACATCCAACACACACAGGAACATCCAACACACAGGAACATCCGACACACAAAGGAACATCCGACACACAGAGGAACGTCCGACCCACAGAGGAACATCCAACACACAGAGGAACATCCGACACACAAAGAAACAGCCGACACACACAGGAACATCCGGTGCACATCCAACACACAGAGGATCATCCGACACACACAGGAACATCTGACACAATCTGACGCACAGGAACATCCGACACACAGATTTACTACGACTCTGTCTGCCAACCGATGCTGAACCCCATCCAGGCACGGCCCACGCACACATGTACCGAAAACACCCTTTACCACGGCCAACACTCACACACACACACACACACACACACACACACACACACACACACACACACACACACACACACAGACACACGTGCGCACACAGTCACTCACACACACACACACACACACACACACACACACACACACACACACACAGCCGCAAATAGACCTGGAACGCACTGTAACATCCACCATAGCTGGCATAGTTCACTGCAACACACACACACACACACACACACACACACACACACACACACACACACACACACACACACAGTTAAAATAAGCGTGACGGTGGATTCCTGCGCTGACGGTGGGGGGGTGGATGTCAGAGACAGATGATGCAACAGAGTGAAACAGATGGGGTGGGGGGGTCCTCTTCTGGGGGGGTTCAGGTGAAAGCAGAGGTTTAATGTGGATTTAAATAAAGTTTAAAGTTTCAGCTGCTTATTGTTTCAGCCAATCAGAGGAACCAAACCGATCGATCTGATAGGGTGTGATCTGATGATGTCAGCATGTTCTTATTAGGTGATTGATTCTGAGCCACACTCATCCTAGCAGCGAGCCTATAGACAGGTGAAACACAGAGACTTCTGATTGGTTCCCAGACAGGAAGAGAATCTGAGGACTCTTCAGAAGAATTGGATGCTGATTGGTCAGAACCGCTGTGTGACTTCACCGGTTTCCTTTGGCTCCTCCCACAAATTTAGGTCCTATCGAAGGCCCTCAACCTGTCGACACAGATCACTCAGTGTGGCCACGCCCCCTGGAGATCTGAGGGGCATGTGCCAACAGACAAGGGTGACCCCTGACCTCCAGGTTTAACCCTTTGACGGTTCTTCCTAACAGTCATTGGTTCTCAATGAATGTCAACTGCCAACGGCAGGTGTGGCAGACTGTTTGCACGAGGACACCTGGGAGTCTGTCTGCAACGCGTCGGCTGGTGTTTAATTCACTCCACTACGTTCACGAGAGGAAGAGGAGGAAGAGGAGGACCGTCTCTCTGCCGTCATGAATATTTCGTTTTGATCTCACACGCACACGCACGCACACACACACACACACACACACACACACCACGGCGTGAACGGGGGGTGTTGTGGGTTTGTGTCCTAGTGTTGCCCCCCCCCCCACCCCTGCTGCAAAGAGAAGAACACGTTAATGTTTACAGAGAACAACACGGAGAGGAGCTACGTGACCAAATATTAAAGCATAGAATGAAAAAGGAGTGAGGGAGGGGGCACAGAAGCATGGGGGGGGTAAAAGAAGTGTCCAAGTGTTATATATACCTGTGTGCTCATATTTGTGTCTTAGGAGGGAACTGGTCTTCTGGAATGTTTTGTCGCACAAGTCACACGCGTACATACCACTTTCAGTCTTCTTAATCTTCTTCCTGGACAGCAGCGGGTCGCTGTCCGTCAGCTCGTCCAGACCAGACAGATAGTCGGCCGCCGCGTCCAGCAGCTCCCCCTGAGACACACATAGATGCTGTGAGTGGAACCCCACCTGAGACACCTTCTGGTCCAACCCCCCCCGGCGCGGTGATCCCACGTCTGGACAGAGCTTAAGCCTGACCTGTAAGCCCCCCTCAACCGGGACACGCTTACTATGGGGGGGGTCATAGGGGAGGGGGAGGTGAGAGATAAAAACCTGATACCTGGAGAACCAGACGCAGGGATTAATCACCAGCATGACGTTCTGGATCCACCATAATGTCGTCTAGAGGTGTTCAAGCTCTCAGCATTGTGGGTAAGATATGAAATGTTAACATTTACAATTCTTTGAAAACCTGAGAAGTTATTCCACTGAAAACTGTTGTCTAACACGACTGACAGCTGTGATATAATGTATGTGTTAATCAAACCGCCAATACTGGTAGTCCCCAACATACCAACATTCAACTTACAAACATTCAACTTACAAACATTCAGAAATACAAACGTGCTTCACCATATCCGACTATCATCCTAAGTTCCCCTTTCTGCCACAACCCCCACAGGGGCAGCACCGCTGTGTTCACGCAGCTCCAGCACTTGCACTCCCTCTTGTTTTTTTTGTTTTTTTAAATTTTTTTAAATGTTATATACTGGTTTGATCCCCAAAGGGAAATTAAGAACGCACACTCTAGCTACTAATTCAAATGCATGCATACATATATATTTGTGAGTACAGGCCCCTGTATCACACACACACACACACAAGGGCGCCTGTAGGCATGCAGGGGAGGTTGAGTGGCAGGCAGCTCCTTCTTGGTGCGCCTCAAATGAGCACCTCCCACTGTCAGCTCACCTCCGGGTATTTTTTTGGGGGCGAGAGTGGGAATCGAACCGCCGATCTTAAATCATAGGACGACCCTCTCTACCGCCCGCTTTACCACTGAGCCACTGTCGCCCCTGTTGTCTCTGTTAGCATCTCAGAGTGTCAGGTCTTGTACATTAACTACTTTACTGTTTATCATGATGCTAAAGCTAAGCTAGTGGAGATAGCGGTGGTGGTGACCATCTCGCTGATGACAACTCTAACTCTGACCCACAATAACCCCTCCCTCCTCCTCCTTCACTCTAAAGCTAAGCTACATGCTACAGTAGCTACAGTGGTTCATCAACAGTGACTCTGACTGTTGTTGTTGTTGATCTTAAAAACATGAAGAGTGTGTTCCTTCAAGTATTTTTTGTCCATCACAAATAGTGTCCAGTGTTTGTGGTGTTCAGATGTACCGCAAAGTTGATTTTAATTTTTCCATTAATTTTTTTAAAAAATCTGACGTTTAATCAGAACGACTGAACTCTAAAGGACCTGAACCTGCATTTTATTTATTCTGGGTTGTTTTACGTCCTGTAATTGTTTCTGCTCAGGTAATGTAATTACTTTAGTATTTACAGTAGTAGTGGCATTACTTTTGTATTTAGAGTAGTAATTACATTTAAATGACCTCAAATGGTGTTATAGATTATGAAAAATTCAACTTATGAACAACCCCTAGGAACCAGTTGTGTTCGTATTTTGAAGACTACCTGTATTTACATCTCACTGATAAACAACTTCTTGTGTACTCGCTCCAAAGTAGAAGATGGTGTTATTCCGGGAGGTCAAGGGATCACAGATGGCTAGAACGCCTCATCAGAACCATTGTGTTGCCTAAAAACTTTGTCTACAACTATCAAAAACACCACAACAGGAAGGGGCGAGGTCAAGGGACTCATTCTCTACAATGTGGATGGGGTACCAGAGGATCACCAGAGTGGAGTCTACTTCCATGACAGTGTCTACTCGGGAGTGATGGATGAAGTAACACGAGAACACTCTAACTGGACCAGACTCTACAGATGACGTGGAATCATAAAGTATCACAAACAACATCTAGAGTTTTACCTGGAAACCTGGTTTCCGTTGGTACTTTCTTCTTTGTTGCATTTCAGCAAATGTGGCGGCTCCAGTGGAAAAGGTGTAGGCCATGTGGGGCAGGAAGCTCATGGGATCGAGGCCTGGGTAGGGCCTGAGGCCTGGGATGGTGGCCTGGGCAGGAGACATGAAGGTGGGTGGAGGAAACGCTCCATGAGGCGGTAGAGAGCTGTAGATCGGACCCCCAGTGAAGGGATTAATCCCAAAGATGGGACTGGTACTTTTCTCCAGCGGATGGACGCCTCCACCATCAGAACCCAGGGCCTCCTTCTTGATGTTGACCAGATCCAGGGGTCCGGTTACCTGTTCCCGTCCTTGAGCCTCAGAGTTGGGCTCAGAGAAATAGCCATTGGGTCTGGGTCGCTTCTCTCCTGCTGAGGTGAACTTCTGCGCCAGATGTTTGGGCAGGGACAGGTCAAGTGGTATATCCCCATGCGCATCCTCAGAAATGAGGCTGTTGGGAGTGTAAGAGCTACTCTGAGAGTTTTTAGATGAAGTAGAAGAAAGGTTGAGGGGTGAGGGAGTGTCACTCCTCAAGTGGTCCAATGGTTCTAGTGGTTTGTCTCCTGTTGTTTGCCTGTTGGCTGTAAACTGGTTGGCCTTGGAGAATCTGTTGGGGGCATCATCGTGAGTGAAGCCTCCATGTAGATCAGCAGGAAGAGACATCGGTGACCGCCCACCACGTTCAGGAGGGGGTGACTTCTTCCTCAGACTACCCAGGTGGTGATTCTGGGTCTTCCACTGGGAAAACCACTCCTTGACAAACTCCTGAGGAAGACCAACAGCCAGGGAAATCTTGAGCAGTTCCTCTGAGTTGGGCTCAGTGTTCATGGCAAAGTAGGCCTTCAGCACCGACACGTGGTCCTTGAAGCGGTTGACGGGGCTGGTGGCCCGTTCGTTAGTGGCCACCGGCCCCCTGCGATTGGCTGGACTGGTCTCAGCCGGCTGAAGGACGGCTTTGATTTCCTCGTTCATTTCACACAGGTAGCGCTCGTGTTGGTGCAGCGGGATCGGTCCCGTGAAGGTCTCTTTGCAGAACTGGCAGGAGAACGGCAGGAGCTGGTTCTGGTCATCCTGGGATTTCTCCTCACTGCTGAGGTCAAGAGACTGGTTCTCCTTCTTGACCTCTGCCTGCCTCTTGGAGTCGTCTATCAGGCTCTTGGCCTCATTGACTTTCTCTAGCGTGTAGTCGATGATGCTCTTAGTGGGGCTACCGTGGCCCCCAACCTGGAAGCCCGACTGGGTCAGCTTCTGCTCCTCCATCTGGGCCCCCAGCTCCTTCATGTAGGCCCTGAGCTTGGAGATCTCCTCTGGATTTCCGTCCATCTTCTGCCTGCACACGGTGTTGTCCACAATCTGGAGAACCTTCTGCACCTCGCTCAGGTTGTTCCCAAACGGCCCTGAGTAGCCCAGCAGTTGGAGGTCTACCCCCATGCCCCCCAGATGTTGTTGGGGGCTCTGGGACGAGCTATGGACCCCCAGTGGGCTCCCACCGTGCCCGTTCAGATAGACTCCCGGTGCCCCAAACCCGTGCTGGGAGGCCATCAGCAGCCGGTACTCATTGAAGTCCACCGGCTCGGCTTTGATTTCCAGCTGCCCCGGTTGGTCTTGGTGGCCGAATGGTCGCCCATTTTCCAACTTGTGGCGGAGCTGGGCGAGGGCGGGGCTTCCAGGTGACGATGTAGTGGAGTTGGGGGAGGAACCGGGCTTGCCGTTACGTACGCGTCCATTGGCAGTGACCAGGCTGATGCACTTCTTGCTGCTGATGTGGGAGCTGTAGGAGCCAGAGTGGGAGAACCTCTTCTTACAGTTGGAGCACTCGTACGGCTTCTCACCTGCAACATGACACCAGGTGTGAATCAACTTTCTGTTGGCTCAGCGACGTGCTGCTCTGGCATTTCTAAACATTCATTCATGCGTTTTCCGAAACACTTTTGCGCTTTCGTGGGTAACGGGGGTTGCTGGAGTCTATCCCAGCATACTTAAGGGCATGAGGCGGAGAGACGCTCCGAACACGGTGCCGGCCAATCGCGCAACCACACAAAAGACAAACGACCACCAACGCCTACGACACTTTGGAACCGACCAATTCACCTGAAGTTAACATTTTTGGAGGTCGGAGGAACCCGGAGAACCAATGAAAGTCAAATGTTCTGCTTTGGTTTGGGTGACATTGGAGCCTTCAAACCGGAAAGTCACATGACTTCTCTGTTTGATTGGCTCCTCCTCCTCATCCTTAAAAGTTTGGACCAATAGGTTCATTCTCCTTATTCTGTTTCCACCTAATATTTTAATCATTTTTTAAAAACACTTTGTGCTCCATCAGAACATCTAATGGTGTTTGCAGTAGGAAGCCGGGGTCAGGGGTCAGAGGTAGGGGGTGGGGCTAACCGGGTACGGGGACTCGCAGGGGGCGGGGACTCACCGCTGTGAATACGAAGGTGCTCCTTCAGGTGATGTTTGTACTTGAAGGCTTTTCCACACTCGCTGCACTTGAACTTCCTGTTTCCAGTGGCATCACTCAGCAGCGGCGGCTGCAGAGACAAACAGCAGGGCATCATGTGACGAAGGGGCGGAGCCAATGTCAGGAAGGATCGCTAGCAGAACACATGGGAGCTCATTTCACAGGACCGATGGAGGGAGACAGACTAGTATCAGACGGGTGGGGGGAGGCAGTTAGCTCTCTTTTTATGCTAGTTTTATGCTTTTTTTATGCTAATCTTCAGCTTCATCGTTATAGCGTTACGTGTTTCCATGGTAACCCTCGTTTGTTTGTACATCCGTCAAAAACACCTTTACAGCCTCTAGGATGTGTACAGTTTATCAGGCTAGCTTTAGCATCAGCTGTCTTCTCAGGCTAGCTTTAGCATCAGCTGCTCTGGTTCTGACCCTGTCCAGAGTTTCTGATGCTTCCCGTCTGACGCTCCGTCATGACGACGACCAGAGGATGAAGATGAGGACCGCTAACGCTGACTCATCACTTTACGTCACTCTCCCTCTAAAGAATCCAGTTTTCACGTCAGAGAAGTAAAATCCAGCTCTTTGATGGAACACGAGTCTGAAATGTGACTTTAATTAAAACCCAAATAAAACGCGTTAGCTCGAATTAGCTTCAGTCGCGCGCTGTCGCTCATGGTTTCTCCTCCGTCTCTCTTTAACGGTTTAACTCGGGGAAGTACACAAATAAACAAGCACTTAAAGTCATTTGTGGATTAGGGGGCGGGGGGGGGGGGCAGCAGGGAGAAACCATCTGCTCCAGGCGGGGGTGGGGTAGGGGGTCCAGGTCGGCTCGCCGTTGTCGCCGCTCCGAGGCCTGACGCCCCCGGCTTAACTCAGGAAATCTCATTACGATAATTGGAAAATGGAATGATTCTCTGCTTAGTTACCGACATTAAAGCGAGTTAGCTCCTGAGCGGCGAAGTTAGCTTAAACACCCTGACGCCGCCGCCAGCCGCTAACGAAGGAAAGCATGTCTCTATTAGCGCTGATCCCCAAAGACCTGGATAAGCGCCAGCAGCGGCTAGCAGACGTTAGCATTGCAACACCGCTGCTAACGAGCTAAAGTGAACCAGGCATCCGACAGACGTTTGGCGTTCCTCAGGACGAACCCACCGCTGGAGGGCGTGTCCTCTGACCTCCACGTCTGACTCCAAACCTAACTCGATTGGAGGCCTGATGCTAACAGGAGGCCTGATGCTAACAGGAGGCCTGATGCTAACAGGGAGCGCGTGATGGAAAATTTTCACATGATTCCATGATTTTACTGCGAATCAGGCGAGTTCAAGAAACCGACATGTGACCGAGCGGGTGGGGGGGGGGGGGGGCAGAAGACACCAGTGTTGGTCAGAGGCCCTTACCTGCTCAGGGGCGGGCTTGTGCGTGGTCATGTGACGCTCCAGGTGGGTGCGGTTGCTGAAGGTGTCAGCGCACAGGGGGCAGGCGAAGGTGTCCTCGTTCTTCTGGTGGCGATACCTGATGTGTTCCTTCAGGGACGTCAGCCGCTTGTAACCGCGGTCGCAGTACGGACAGGTGAGCAGCTGGGAGAAGGCATCAGGCGCACCGCAGAGCAGGTCTGTGAGGCACAGGTGAGAGAGAGGGGTGAGGCACAGGTGAGAGGTGAGACAGAGTTAAGACACAGGTGAGGCACAGGTGAGAGGTGAGACAGAGACCTACTGTCTGTGGACGTCAGACGCGCCGCTGTCTCATCGCCCGTGTGGTGACTCATTCCTACCGTGTTCACTGTCGTCCTGCCCCGCGGCCTCGGGCGTGCCCAGTCGTGTCACCTCCTCAGGGGCTTCTGGGTAAATGATGGCGGTGTCGCTGCGCTGCAGGTACTCGGCGATGGTTGCCGGGTGACCCTCCCCCTCCCCCTCCTCCAGCTTCCTCTTCAGGAGGAAGTCGTCCAGCTGGGACATGCCTTCCAGTCGCTCCTCTGGGCATAGGAAACACACAGCGATGCGTTCAGGGACACGCCGTCATTCAGAGAACCGGTGCAGTGATGATGTCACTAAACTCACCTGTGCTGTCATCCACAGCGTGGAACGACGGGCTGGGGGGGTCGTACTCCTCCTTCCTGTCACCTGTCACCAGAACAGACGTCTGATTGGTCACCGGTAAAACTGGGAGAAGCTCCAAGAATATGGAGCTAACATGCTAACGATAAACATTAACCCTTTAAACCCATAATTGTTAGCCTGTGAGAATGTTAGCCTATTAGCATATTAGCCTGTTAGCATGCCTGGTGTGGTTTTAATAAACATATTGTGGCTATCGAGGTTTGACCTCTCACTTCCTGTTTTGGAGTGTTTGACCATCCCCCCCTTGTGTCATGTGACTGACGGCCCCCCCCAGAGGCTGCGGTGCATTCACTGACCGGAGCCGTTCAGGTGTCCGTTGAGGTCCTCCCCCAGCCTCCAGCGGCGGTTCTGGAGACCCTCGGAGCCGTCCGACAGGAGGGCGTGGCCCACCCGGGGCGACGCCTCCAGAGCGGGAACGCCCACCGGGCTGGCCAGGTCTTCATCCTCCCCCCCTCCTCCTCCTCCTCCTCCTCCCCCTTCCCCGTTGGGGGGGCCGTTGTCCTCGTCCGTCTCTGAACCCGAATCCACAACATCCTCATAGCTCAGCACTGAAAGACGAGGAAGAGCGTCAGTGAGGAAGAGGAGGGTGTGTGTGTGTGTGTGTGTGTGTGTGTGTGTGTATGTCGGGGGGGGGGGTGATGACATCATGGGAACAGCTGGCTGTCCCTAAACGCTCCACATTCCGGCGGCTGCCCGCTCCGGAGCGACGCGTTCATCCGCTGCCAGGTTCCACCTTCACATGGGGGGGAAGGGTGGCGTTCCCAGGGAGGGGGAACCCAGCCGTTCCGGGTTTTCCGGCCGCCCCCCACTCCCCCCCGGGAACACGGAGATTAGGGAACATATCTGCTCATAATATAATCTTTGTCTGCGCCGCTGCCGCGGACAACTGCTCAACAGGTGCAAATTAAAAAGGGGATCCACGCAGAAATCTGCTGACCTGGGCGGAATACCAAGAGCTGGGGCAGGGGTGGGGGGGTGGGGGGGCGTGGGACAAAACGGGCTTTAATAAGAGGTGTGACCGGCGGGATTTAGGGGCAGTTCAGGCCGGGTAATGCCCCCCGAGATCACAAAGAGACGGGGGAGAAAAGAAAGGGCTGAAAGTGAGACGTGGAGCATGTGTGTGTGTGTGTGTGTGTGTGGTCGAGGTGTGTGTGTCGCTAGAACGTGATCCAGAGACTTAACCCCAGCCCCCCCCCGACCCGTAACCCCCAAAACAACCCCAAACCCCCCCCACCTACACATGCACACACACACACACACACAGACCTGCACAGCAGGAAGGTGACGTCACTAACACCTCAACTCCAACCTGGGATGTGAGCGACCACAGCGGACCTGGAGGAGGAGCTCCCGGTGAGACTCCTCCCACTGTTGTTTTTGTTCGTTATACAACAAAAATTTCCCCACAAAGTCACATGTCCCTCAAACGCACTGTCACAGACGCTAACACTGCTAACATTGCGCCAAAATTAGCTCCGTCATTAGACGCGCCCCTGCTAACATTAGCTACGCTGCTAGGAGCACACGTGCTAACATTAGCTACGCTGCTAGAAGCACACGTGCTAACATTAGCTCCATTAGCCGTGATTTATTAGTTTCTGTCGTAAACAAAATGTAACAGAATAAAACTTCCTGTTTTTGTTTGAATTGTTTTTGTATTAAAAGTTTGAAAAGTCACTGAACGGCAGCAGGTGTGTGTGTGTGTGTGTGTGTGTGTGTGTGTGTGTGTCTGTGTGTGTGTGTGTGTGTGTGTGTGTGTGTGTGACCTCCAAACAAAAGCCATTCAACACGCTGTTTGCCTGCCGGGTCACATGACTCGGCAGAGTGGCAGATGTCACCGGGGGCAACGGGGCGACTCGTCTGAAAACACTGTCCACCATTTTGTTCCTGCAGCACGCACACACACACACACACACACACACACACACACACACACACACACACACACACACACACACACACACACACACACACACACACACACACACACACACACACACACTTTGATCTAGCTGTTTTACTTGTGGTGTGATGTTGTTTGTTTTTCATAAATGCGGTGACTGTTGCTGTCTCCGTTGCCGTGGCGACCTGCTGATGTCACCCGTCTCCATTGTGTCACCTCTGCAGCGCCGCGTCTTTGTGTCCATTCAGAACGACCAGGACAAAGCAGCGACAACACATCCACCCCCCACCCCCCACCAGGGCGTTTTACAAAGACACATTAATCCCCCCCCCCCCCCCCCAAAGACTCACTACTCCTCCCCCCAGCATCATCATCCTCAGCTCAAACGTTTCTCCCTGAGATGAAGAACATACAAAAACTAACACCTCCAGCTGTTTCTGGGGGGGGGGGGGTTCCAGGCAGGTGGTGGATTGAAGGTAAGTCAGACAGACGGATCGGGGGGGGGGGGTCGGGAGGTCTCTCTTGCTCACAAACGACACAAACATAAAAACTAGAGAAGAAAAAGAAACAGGAGGGGGCGTGGCCACCAGACAAGTAACCCTCGGTGACGCCGTCCCCCCCCGGAGCACCACAGAAGAACCCTAACCTTCATCAGCTGATCACCACCGCCATCATGATCATCACGATCGTCACCTTTGACTCTTTAATCCTCATGGAAACGTCCAATCACGACGCAGTTCGATAAGAATCCACAGCCAGGAGGGCGGAGCTTCACAGACAGTTTTTATCCTTCAGGCGCTTTAATGGGACCCGATGGAGGAGCCAGACCTCCTCCTCCTCCTCCTCCTCCAACATCTTCCTCCTCCAGGTGGAGGTTCTCCATCCAGAGCCTCAGGTGCGTCCACATCCTGTCGCTCGCTGAAGGTAATGAGAGATCAACCAGCTCCCCGCTCCCTTTCTCCCTCCCTCACTCTCTCCCTCCCTCTCTCCCTCTCTCTCGCCTGAGAGCTCATCACCTGAGTGAACAACTGGAGGGGGGGGAGGGGTGAGTAGGTGAGGAATGCTGGGAAAATGAGTCGCTGCCTAGTGGCTGGGAGCTGGGAGTGACGCAGAGGCAGGTGGAGGACAAAAGTATGTGGACGGCTCAACCGCTTCACACATCAAGTATGTGGACACGTTTCTATTGAAATGTGTCCACATACTTTTGGCCACATCACCATTTTTTCCAACAATCCTCTAGTGATGTCCAAAAGTCTGCGGACGCTGAAAATGACCCCTAGAAACAATGAACATGTGGCCAGAAGTATGTGGACGCCTGGGTTCAGGTCAGACCGGGGGCTGCTCTCTAAGGGTCTGTGTTGGAGGGGACACGTCTGAACTCCATTCAGGGGCCCCAGTGGCCCCGCCTGGAAAGGAGAGTCTGAGGCCACCACACAAAAACCCATCTACCCCCCAACACCCCCATCTACCCCCAACATCTCTCCCCTGACACGGAGCCACCATCTGTGCTCGGCCCCCACGTATTCCTGCTCTCAACACATGTTCAGGGGCCCAACCGGCCCCCCAGCAGCAAAACAACCAACTCACACAGCAACAACTGCTATTATAGATTATTGATTACGGTCATCACAGGAGTCCAACGCAAACTGATCATAAACCTTCACTGAGAATTCATAACAGCTCCATGAACATTCACTAAGACTTCTTTACACCTCTATAAGACCTTTGTAAGTCCTTCATTACACCTTCATTACACTATCATAAGACCTTCATTACACCTCCCTAAGACCTCATTACACCTTCATTACAACTTCATTACAATTTTATTGAACTTTCTTAAGACCTTCACTACACCTTCATAAGGCCTTCATTAAATCTTCATTACATCTTCATTAGCCCTGCATTACACGTGGGTATAGGAAGAAATACAAAAGGAAGATATTCTTAAATGTGTTTATATCTGTTTCAGTGTTATTCAGTGTTAAGTGTTATTACATGTTATTAAGTGTTATTAAATGCTAGTAAATGTTATTAAGTGTTGTGTGTTTACAAGTTAGACACGAGAAATGAAGGCAGGAAACGAGTTAGACTACAATAAAGGAGGGAGAGGAAGAAAGGAGGTGAAGGAGAGAAGGAGGTGAAGGAGAGGAGACGTTGGAGGAGGCGATGCTGCAGCAGAAACCTGATCGCTCCTCTGGAATGCAGACGGAGATCTAAGAATGGATAGAATCCCTGAAAGACAGCGATGACGGGGTGAGATGGGTGAGGAGGGTGAGGAGGGTGAGGCGGGTGAGGCGAGGGAGGCGGGGCTCAGAGAGTTTCCATGGCCAACCTGTTGGCAGGCTGCTGTGTAATTACAGTCACCACATCCCAACAGGAGGAGTCGCTCTGTAATTCACCCCGCATGGGGGAGG
The DNA here is from genome assembly GCF_040054535.1 of Antennarius striatus. Lineage (NCBI taxonomy): Eukaryota > Metazoa > Chordata > Actinopteri > Lophiiformes > Antennariidae > Antennarius > Antennarius striatus. Next base: position 5,833,273 of record NC_090787.1, read on the forward strand.
GGGGTGGGGTGGACACCCAGGGGGGAGGGGGGGGGGGGGGCTCATCTGTGTTGGAACTCCCCAACAGATGGCAGCGCTACACTTGTGGGCGGAGCTGCATGCATCACAGACCAATCAAATTAAGTCATGGACAAAGTGACTCCATTGCATGCTACTGGATGCTAACTCCTCCTAGTTGCTAACTGCTACTTGATGCTAACCGCTACTGGATGCTGACTGCTACTGGATGCTGACTGCTACTGGATGCTGACTGCTGCTGGTTACAACTGCAACTGGATGCTAACCGCTACTGGATGCTAGCTACGACTTAATACGCTTTGCAAACGCCCCCACCCTGTCACCTCAGGGCGATGCAGGAGGAAAGACTCCGCCCACTCTGTACCGTTTCTACAGCAATAGGCTGCCCCTTCAATAGCCAATCAAAAACCGGGATGGCCAACATGTGACAGGAAGTTAAAACAACCGCAGTGATGAAGAGGAGGAGGAAGAGGAGGTGGAGGTGTTCCAAAGGTGTAGCTTCAGTTAACCCTATCAGCAGAGGTCAGTTGAGGCTCCGCCCCCTCACCTGATTACAAACAGAGCTGCTGCGTTCTGATAAGACGAGACGCCAAACACACACACACACACACACACACACACACACACACACACAGACCTGAGCTTTTTCTTCCAAGGTTATAAGGTTCCACCCACACAGTGTGTGTGTGTGTGTGTGTGTGTGTGTGTGTGTGTGTGTGTGTGTGTGTGTGTGTGTGTGTGTGTGTGTGTGTGTGTGTGTGTGTGTGTGTTGCTAACAGACAACTCAAGGTGTTGAAACCTGATTAAGTTTCGACTCGTTCAAAGAGGAACTGCTGCTCCTCTTCCTCCGTCACACCTTCAACACTGATAACATACACACACACACACACACACACACACACACACACACACACACACACACTGTGTGGGTTAACCAGCTCTCTGTGGGCGGGGCTCAGACCGTAGCAGTCTGTGATTGGACTCCACCTGACGCTGGCTCCTGATTGGACGGTGGAAGGAGACGGGGGACACTCCGGCCGGCGCCGGTGGGCCCGGTGTATTCCTGGAACAGTATGCGGTAGTGAAACTGCTGACAGACGCTCTGACTCACAGGACGCCGCCCACCGGCGTGAGGGGGAGGGGAGAAGCCCCGTCATCAGTTCTGCTGCCAGACGACTTCCTGTCCTCAGGCCACGCCCACAGACCAGAAGGAGCCAATGAGTCCACTGCTGGTCGGGCTAACAGCCAATCACAGCACAGCGTCTGGTTACCCAGGAGGCATTGCTGCAGCGGCGAGGTCTGCTCACGGAGGGTGAAGGACAAACAGGAAGTGAGGTGGGTCGGCGCCGGGGCCGGCACCGGCGTGTTCATGCGTCATGTGACCCGCCTCAGGGGGCGGGCTGATGGCGCTGAGGTGACAGGAGCTGACAGGCCGCTGCCCCCCAGTCCGGGGTGGGGGGTGGGGGTGTCCTCTGACTCGCTGTCAGGCAGCGGACCAATCAGAGTGAAGGACACGTCTCAGCAAGTCACGAACCAATCAGAAGCTCTGCTGATCTCACCTTCATCAATTAGCTTGTAGCTGTTAGCTAAAGCTAGTCACTAGTTGATAGTGTGTGGTGGGTTAAAGACGGGTTATTGATGAGTTATTGATGGCTTACTGACAGTTACTGATGTTTACTGACAGTCATTGACGGTTATTGACCGTTATTAATAGATATTGATGTTTAATGACTTATTGATAGTTATTAATGGTTGTTGACACTTAATGATGGTTATTGACAGCTATTGATGGTTATTACTACCCTGTGGCCCCCGTTGCTGGTCGGAGCCTCTCGGTCTGATTGTGATGCTGCTGCCGTCGTGAACAGAGCAGCATCTCCGCGCTGACAATAAGAGCAGGGGGGAGCCGGGGGGGGCTGGGGGGGCGGTACAATGAGCCCAGTGTTACAGCGATGTGCTCGCCATTGTACCTCTGAGCTGAGAGGTGTCTGCACTTCCTGTCAGCTCCCAGTAAATCCTGCTGGTTCACACACACACACACACACACACACACACACACACACACACACACACCAGTGGATCACGTCCAGAGCTGGACAGCATCCAGTTGGGTTTCCAGAGAGACACCTGAACGCCTCACCCCCCACCCCCCCCACCCCCCAATCAGGGTGTGTGAGTTTAAAGAGCTGAAGCGATCAATTGATCAGCTGATTAACCGTCAGATCTGATCAATACTGTTGAAACATCTCTGACGTTATTTTACTCAAACAGAAAATAACCAATCAGATCAATCAATCAGAGAAGTTATTGTTTTCTGTGATCCTCACACCGTCTGATCGGTTTAACTTATTGACGTTTATCAATACGGCTCTTCAAAAGACGGGGGGAGGGGGGGGTCACAAACTGGTTTCCACTCAGACTTCCAGGAAAACCAATCAAGCGCTTCCTCTTTCTGGCCAACCTGCGAGTCCTTGAACGCCTCACGAGGCTCTGAGTGCAGCGGTGGGTCGATGAAGATCAGTGGGCCAGACCACAGCAGGGGGAGGAGCCGAGTTCTCATCATCACCATCATCACCATCACCGTCAACGTGAACCAAGTCAAACTGCCCTGAGCCCTGATTGGCTTCTGGGGCCCTGTAAGACCGCCCACTGCTCAGGGACTGGTCAAATGAAACAATGTCCCAACAAGGACAACATCGCTTAGCTTAGCTTAGCTTAGCATAGCATAGCGTAGCATTGTTAACAAGTTCTAGTCCATCAGGGATCATGTGACCTGGGGTCAGCTGAGATTTCTCCTTCTCTTGTTCGTTTGCAGGGGAAACAGAATCGGAGTCTCTCCTCTGACAAAAACAAAGTGCTTCCTGATTGGTCAGTTTCCTCCTCTCTGCTCAGTCTGCGTTGGCATGACAACCGAGGAGCAGAGGAGTTTGGACTTCCCAAAAAAAATGATGTTACACAACCTTCAATTACCTGATCAGACCCGAGAACATTCACCACTTCTGTTTCCTGACACTGCAGAGGGTGGTGGGGGTGGAGAGGGGGTGAGAGTGGGGAGGTGGGGGGGTGGGGAGGGGGAGGGGCCTCCCTCCAGCCCAGCAGGCCTGGGTCATAAACGCTGGTCCTTTTGTTGGCGCTCAGTCAGCAGCAGGAGCTCCAACAAAAGGAGCTCCAACGTCTCACAGCGATGACATCATCAAGCTGAGCCAGGAGACCATCAACAAGGAACATCTGAAGGAATGGCGTGTTAGCTTAGCATCAGCACGGGGGGGGGGGGGGGATAGAGGGACTGAAGCCCCGCCCATGGACGCGTTTATTATGGACTAGATAAAAGTTCTCCACTACGCAGATGATGTTGTTCTGTTGGTCACATGTGTGCAAGATGACATCATCAGCCTGATGATGTCCTCACATGATGTCATCTTCATGGCTGAACCGGGTCAGAACCAGGGCCTGCTTGGTGGGTGTGGCTTCAGAAAACAGAAGCCAATCAGAAGGTGTTCTCTAAACGGAGCTGAACACTGAGGAGTGGAGCAGGACCCCCAGGGGCACCTCCCTGAGGAACCCCGTCAGGAATGTAACATGAGGTCACACAACTATTTGTGTTTGGCTTCCTGTGTGTATGTGTGTTCACTGCCATCCATGTGGGTGGGGGCGGTGAAGGGGGGGGGGTCCATCCTCTCCAGACTGCTCTTCAAAATAAAAGCCTTTTCTACTCCAGCCTCTAATCCAATTAGAGCAGAGAACCCTCATCGATGGATCAGCACAACGCTGGGGGGGACGTGATCACCGCCACATTAGTGCGGGGGGGGGGGGGGGGCAGTCTGACCTCGGTTCTCTGAAACATTGCAGGACAGGTTCTGAGAAGGTTCCTCTAGCAGGAGAGAGGAGGTGGACAGGAAGTGGAGGAGGAGGCCGGGGGTGGGGGGTGGGGGGTGTTGTAGAAGCAGAAGAAGAAGTGAGGAAGAGGTCGGCACAAACGCCGAGTCAGCAGCTCCAGAAAGAGGAAGCTGGACGTGTGACCGCTGCTACCTGCTGCAAGAAGAGGAAGACGAGGGTCATGTGACCTCCATCACGGAGGACCGACTCCTCTATGATCATGTCTTGGACAACCTCCTGCCGTTATCAATTAAGTTGTGTTTGAACGGGACGGACAGATGCTCTTTGTCCCCCGGCGGGGGCGCCGGCATCTGATTGGATCTGTTCTGGTCTGCTGCACCTGAACCTGTCTGGACCGCCGTTAGCATCTGTTAGCATCCATTAGCATCTCACCCACATTTAACACCAACGAGGAAGACGCAGACAGGAAGTCGTCTCCTCTTCCTCCTCCTCGTCTCGTGTGTTCAGATTCCAGACATCAGGACAAAGGAGGAACCCCCCCCACCAGACACCCCGAGGCGGGCAGCCACCACTGGGTCACCTACTTCTGCCCTGGAGGGGGGGGCATCTTTCTGTTCTCAGGCTCATTAGGCGTCTGGAGAGACATTCAGGTGACCCGAGTCACACCAGAACTGGACACACACCCACAGCTCTGGTCCCACCCCCCAAACCCAGACCAACCCCCCCCAAACCCAGACCAGCCCCCCAAAACTATGTCCAACCCCCCCAAACCCAAACAACCGCTTACTAACACTGCTAGCTTGTAGCTAGCTGCTAGCCACAGGAGCAGCTACCTGCTACGGGCTGTGACCTCCAGGCGTGACCTGATAGGCCGGCGGCTGCAGCCTGATTGGCCGGCGGCTGCAGCCGGTATCGATTGACCCGGTTCCTGAACCAGATCCGTGTGAACCGATCCAGACGCTAACACGCTTCATCCGTGTCACGTCGATTGCCACACGCCTCCACATGAAGGGGGCGGGGCCATCAGGGCCCACCAATGGGAGCGCCGGGGGCTATTCTGGGGCGCCGTTACCTAAATGCCACCCCCACCCCTCGCTGCAGACGAATCAATTACAGAGCGGTGTAATCCTGTTAGGGGCAGTTGAACGCCCCCCCCCCCACCTCAGTGGCAGGTGCCGGCGGGGTGGGGGGGCTTATGGGAGCGGGCCGGATCAAAGCCGGGTTCACAGCCCGCTTTGGGTTCGACCCCCCCCCCCCCTCCTGAACGTCAGAATGACTCCATGATGATCAGATCTAACGATGCGTTCAGGACAATCCGACACACCAACACTCCAGCAGCAAACACAAAATTAAAGGTCTGCTGATTGTTAATTATAAGTTAATTATTTCATGTGGAGAAGATCAATACTTTGCGGTCATGTCATTGTCGGTGGGGTTGTGATGATTGATTAGCATTGACCCTGATAGCCGGTCAGGTGAAGCTAAACGTCCTGGAGGACAGTGAACGCAGCACAGATGAGTGGAGACGACGCCAAAAAACAGACAAACTGTTCATAATGGTAACAATGCGGCGCTCACACGCTCGACTTGTGTTTTATGGTTCTGGTTTCTGCCCCTGGTTCCTCACGGGGGGATTCAGGGGGGGTCGAGGGGGTTCTGGACCGCCCCCCCCCCCCGGTCCAGACCAAACCTCATTAGTTACTTCAATGACAGCTACTCTGATGTTTACTGTCAGGTACAACTGTCACTGTTGGCTAGGGGGGGGGGGGGGGTCAGGAGGGGCCGGGGGGGGGGTGGGGGGGCAGGAGGGGGTGGGAACGAACAATCCTCCTCATTGTTTGGCAGCACTACTGGGCGATATTCACAGGGTTCACCCTGTCTGGCAGCGCCGGGTGACATTCTCAAGCACCTTGTCGGGTAACGCCTGAACTGGAGTGAGCAACTGCCCCAGGGGCAAATAATCAACCCCCCCCCCCCCCCCAAGATGAACAAGATGGAGGGAGGAAAACAGAGAGTGGGGTGGGGGCGCCCTCCTTCACCCCCTCCCCCGACTGACGGCCCCGAATCAGCCAGACCATTGTGCTTCGGGGGGGGGGGGGGGTAATAAATGGTCACGTTAACCACGTTTGACAGGATGCACAAAGAGGACACCTCGGGTCACATGACGCAACCTGAACACCTCACCTCCCCACAGGCCCCGCCCACCCTTTAAACCAGAGTTAAAGTGCTCATGTGTTGTGGTCCTTCTCTCCAGAATGCATTGCGCTTGGAGGGCCAAGTGTTCCTTCTCATCGTCTTTCACTTCCTGGTCGGGGTGCATTGTGGGTAATGATGTCACAGACTCAACATGTAACTGATGACATCATCAGCGTTGGAACCAATGAGGACGCTGATGCTGCGTTTCTGACGTGTGTGTTGGGCTGTAATGAATCGTGGGACAAAGGCAGTGGAGTGGGGGTGTGGGGGCGGGTCCTGGGTGGGGGGGGTTCATGTTGGGGGGGTCCCCTAACCTTTTCAGACTCCTTTGATGGCTGACAGGACCCACAAAGGCACCTGCCCCATCCCCGAGTGTCCCCCTGCCCCCCCCCGGCACCCTCGCCCTCCTCCACTGACCTGACCGGCATTCCTGACCGGCGGGGGGTCCTCGTCATGACTACCTTTACACCGCCCCCCCCCCCCCCAAAACCAGCGTCTGGTAATCCCACAGCAAACAGGGTGATGGCGGCTCACGAGACCGGTGCAGCCGTCGCCGTGGGAACCAACACCCACTCATGGGGGAGGGTCCAGAGCCGGTCTGGGCTCTAATGAACCACAGGGTGGGGGGCCCCACCCACTGTTTCTCATATAAAAGCAGGAAGGTTGTTGGTTTGAGTCCCTTAAGTGGGGGGGTTCTACGTTCTGTCTGGGTTGGGGTTCTCTCGGGGGCGTCTCTCAGCTCAGATGCCTGCACTGCCTCCCCCTCCCCCGGCAGCTCGCACTGAGCGCGCTCAGCCTCATTGCTCTAATTGGTGGATCCTTGACCAGGAAGTGATGTCTGGCTGATCGGGTCTGGCCTGGGGGGGGGGGCGGGGGTTACGACTCACCAACCCTGAGGACCAATCAGGAGGCTCGTCAAGGTCAGAATTTACTAATAAAGTTGTTTCTGTTGGTGGATTTTAAACTGGTGGTGGTGGGCGGAGCCTGGAGCGCTAGGTCAGAGGTATGGGGGGGGGGGGTGTCCTGACACCTTGATCCAGCCACTCATTATTGATTGTTCCATGTGTGTGTGTGTGACCTTGCCGCAGGAGCTCAACCAATGAAACGAGCCGATCCAGTGAAGGCGGGGCTGAGGACGGGTGCAGCTGGTTCAGTTCTCTGATTGGTTACTTTCTCACGTCACACCTGAGTTCACCTGTTCTGCGCAGGGCGACGCCCATTGATCACAAGACACCAGCGGCCAATCAGACGGAGACGTGAAATCCTTCCAAAATAAAGTCAAACTATTTAAAAAAACTGTAAAGCATTAAAAATAAATAGTAAATATTAATTTAAATAAATAATAATAATAGTTTTATTCCTCCTCCTGCTGACCTCTGAATCCTGTTTCCGCTAACGGCGACAAAACGTCACCGGCAACTCAGTCATGATGAAAATGTGTGTATGGTGGTGGTGGGGGGGCTATTGTGGGGGGGTGTCAGTCACCTTGAACAGTCAAACACCAGAGGAGTTTTTAACCCCCATCATTTCACTGCCGCGATGCATGATGGGAGGTGCAGGCGGCCGCGGCCATGAGCTCTGGGTGACAGCCGAAGATGAAGAGTGGATCCCCCCCCCTCACTGACAGACACAATGAACACAACTAACCCCCCCATAACCCCTAAAAATTTCAAACAGGGAAAAAAAAAATTTCAAAAAATTTACCAAAAAAAAATCTGTGATGTCATCACATGATGTCACTGGCATTTATTTTGACGGGGGTGGGTGGGTACATTAAGACTTCCTGTTGTTACTCTGATTTGCCCCTCCCTGAACAAAGGGCCCATCTCCCCAAAGCGGGGGGCCTCTGCCCCCCAACCAGAGATGTTTGGTGAAGTAAATCTGCCTAAATCCTGGATGGGGGGCGAGGGGGGGGTTTCGGGTGGGGGGGGGGGGGTGAAGGTGAATGAAGATAATCTGCTCTCCGTAACAATAAATCTGTTCTGGGGGGGGCATTAAGGATTCATCACACGACTGATTCTGGAGCCGTTCCTGACCCATCAGGAGCACCACAGAGGGGGCGGGGCAAGGCTGCCATGGGGGCGGGGCAAAGTGGTGGAGGGGCGGGGCAGGGTGGCGGTGGAAACACCTTGTGAACGCGAATATCTGAACTTTACGTCTTAATCCGTTTGAAACGATAAAGAGCAAGTAATCCCTCAGAGTAATAGCTTACTTCTACGACATTGTAATCTATTCAACTGTTTAAATTCTATTGTTATTTTTTTATTCAATTTTTTTATTTAATTTAATTTTTTATTTTATTATAAAGAAAAATATATTTTTCTCTAGAAAACATAAAAACTGAGTTTTTGTGATTTTTTTCCCACAAATTTAGAGAAATAAAAAACAAGAATTATTTTGCTTTGTCGGGAATCAAATTGAAAGGAATTAAACAATCAAGAAATAAATAATTTGTTGTTTTCTTTAAACACAAAACAAAAATCACAGAATTTCACGACTATTTTAGGTAAAATCAGCTGAAACATTTCTAATAATTATCGTTTTATTGATTATTTTCTATATTTTTACACGTTTACTTTATTTCTCCTCCGTTATTTTATGAACGTTTCAGGGTAAATTAACCGTCATCTATGTGGGGGGGGGTCGTATGGGGGGTATGTAGGGCAAACACCTTGGCTCCACCTTCCTCCTCCTCCTCTACCTCACTCCCTTTTCTTCCACTTCACCTCCTTCCTTCTTCTCTCTCCGTCTTTTCTCTCCTCTCTTTTCATCCCATCCAGCCGCCGGCGCTCGAGTCGGGATGAACCCAGTGAGGAGCAGCTTTTCTTTGTTCTGCCCCCAGGGGGTATTTACTGAGGGGGGGTAGATATGAAACACATTCAGGTCAGTCAAGGCGGGGGGGGGGGGATTAGTGCTTCAATCAGACGAGTTTCTGCTTTAATAACAGGTGCAAGAAACACGAGTCACTGGACGAGTCAAAGAGAAGCAAACGACAAGAAACAAGAGTCACTGGACGAGTCAAAGAGAAGCAAACGACAAGAAACAAGAGTCACTGGACGAGTCAAAGAGAAGCAAACGACAAGAAACAAGAGTCACTGGACGAGTCAAAGAGAAGCAAACGACAAGAAACACGAGTCACTGGACGAGTCAAAGAGAAGCAAACAACTAGGAACAAGAGTCACTGGACGAGTCAAAGAGAAGCAAACGACTAGGAACAAGAGTCACTGGACGAGTCAAAGAGAAGCAAATGACTAGGAACAAGAGTCACTGGACGAGTCAAAGAGAAGCAAACGACAAGAAACACAATATGCACTGAAGCTAGCATTAGCATGTTTGCAGTCAGTCCAGTAGCTAACATTAGCATGTGTACAGTCAGCCTGGTGGCTAATATTAGCATTTGTACGTTCAGTCTGGTGGCTAATGTTAGCATTTGTACGTTCAGTCTGGTGGCTAATGTTAGCATATGTACGGTCAACCTGGTGGCTAATGTTAGCATGTGTACGGTCAACCTGGTGGCTAATGTTAGCATGTGTACGGTCAGCCTGGTGGCTAATGTTAGCATGTGTATGGTCAGCCTGGTGGCTATTGTTAGCATGTGTACGGTCAGCCTGGTGGCTAATGTTAGCATGTGTACGGTCAGCCTGGTGGCTAATGTTAGCATGTTTACGTTTAGCACTGGGCTCCTTTACAGAGTTGAACCTGCCATCAAAAATGAGGCGTTGTGACCTTATTGTGTAGGTTAGCTTTGATGAGCACGTCCTAGCTTTAGGCTAGTAAACACGCAGTCAATTAAACCGATAGGACAAACAGCTTTATGCTAACGCTGTGGTCGCGACAACAACAAGAACACAACAGACAGGAAGTGGCGCCATTTCTTCTTCTGTGGTCGACTGACTGTAGCATCACTGCCCTCTACTGGTCGCTATAGTGACCGTCTCCCAGTCGGTTTCAGCTTTAGAACATTGTAGAATCAAGAACCGAAGTCCAGGTTCCGGTTCTAACGTGAACACCGACTCAGCGATCTGACAAAGTATCAGAATCACATGACGTCTCACTTTCCGTCTCTGGAGTCACCAAAAAAAACCAAAAAAACCCCCCGAAGGCCGACGGCCTCGTCCGGCGGCTCTGGTCGGAGGTCAGGAACGCAAAAGTGTCTGAAATCATCCAGAATTCACTGATTCTGGATTCATTACCAAATCAGGAGAAACTCCTGGTTCTTCCAGGAGAACATCACCGTCCTGCAGGAGAACCCAGAGACCAGAGGAGAACCAGTGTGGAGTTCTCCTGGGGGGGGGTCAGAGGAGCTCCGTTAGATCGTGTTCTTCTACCCGGCGACGGTAAACAGTCTCCGTCTCCCGGTGACGGTGACACAGCGGTGAGACATGTAGCAGGAACGCTGCAGCAGCTGCACCTGAACGCCTCACACCCCCCCACCCAGGAGAACCCTGAGAGGGTTCTGACCCCCCTGAGAGAACTTTAAGGAGTTTTAAATGAACTCTGTGGAGACAAACATCAGCAGCAGAACCCGTCCCACACAGCTGGACGTGACCCACAGATCCCGTTACACAGGCCTTCATCTGTCCCCCCCCCCGCACCCCGTAACTACGCCCCCTCACCCCGTAAATACCCCCTCTTCACTCCATCAGCTACACCCCTCCACCACTAACTACCCCCGAGACTGCAGAAGGAGCCGTAGCCCAGAAGAAAAGCCACACGACACCAACGCTGACGGGAGGAAACAATTCCCCACAGACGACAAAAACATTTTTTTTTTTTTAATTTAAATTCATTTTTGTGACGATAAATTTTGACACGACAGAGTTTTTCTTTTAAATCATAATTTCAATTATTTTCCTGATTATTTTTTAACACTGGGCATCGATTCTGTTTTGTGTGTGACCGACATAAATTAACTGTAGTCGGAAAACATCACCTCTGTTAAAATCAGAATAGAATAAAAGTGAAATGAATTCAAATTTTTTTTTTTTTAAATTAAAATGAAAAATGAATTAAAATAAAATGCATTAAATAAAAGATGAATTAAAACAAACAAAATGAATTTTAAGAGAGTGATGGAATTTAGAATAAAGCAGTAAATTCCATCCCGGGTAAAAAAAATGGGTTTCTGGAATTAAAGCACGAGAAAAAAAAAAAAAAGAAAAGTTTAAAAGGAAGACAAATGATTAGAAATCGATTTTAAATAATAGAAAATATAAATTCAGAATAAATTAATTTGTTCCTCTGAGTTTAAAACTAATACAGAATCACTCCAGAATAAAATCAATTCTTTTTAACATTGATCTATTATTGGTGTTTTTTTTTTTGCCGACACGCGCCTCCCGGGCCAACGGAACCGTTACTTCGGTTGAACCGAGTTGGGCGCGAGCCGCGCGGATCCACAGGTCCGCACGCGCGGCTAACGGTCCCCTCGCGCCGACCCCCGGAGCCTCCGCGCGGCTCGCGCTCCGCGGGAACCTCCGTGGTAACTACTCTCCGTCCGGTAACGGGACCCCCCGGCCCGACCGGGCGGGGAGGGGGGAGGGGGGGGGGGGCAGGAGTTTGCGGGACTTGTTCGCGGGACGGCGCGCGGGGCTTACCGTTCTTCCTGCGGGGGTTGGCCTGTTTGCGCCTCTTGCATCGCGGACCCTCCGCCACCATCTGCGGCTTCATGATGATCCGTCCCCGGGGCTCCCCCCCGCGCCCGGACACAAAGTAATCCACCAGCGGGACCCGGTCCGGTGGAGCCGCACTCACAGCCGGTTCACACGGAACCGGTTCACACGGGGCCAGAACCGGTTCCACCGGAACTCCCCGAACTTTTTGCGCGTCTCTTGAGTTGGTCTGGAGGAACGATCACCGAGACACCGCCGCCCCGGTCCCCGTCCGCCCGATCTGTGAGGAGCGACTGATGGTGTGACAGAGGAGGAGGGACACACACACACACACACACACACACACACACACACACACACACACACACACACACACACACACACACACACACACACACACACACACACAGAACAAAACCAAATAACTTTCTGATTATAAACTTGTTGAATTGTTCTCTCTGAACTTCCTCTGAGGCCCCATCGATCACTGATCGATCACTGATCGATACTCACCTGATCGGTTCGGTCCGTGTCGGTTGTAACGGGACTGAAAGGAGCGGAACGAAAGTCCAGTCGGTTCTTGGGTACGTGAAGGGAAATTAACGGAACGCACTTTCATTGGTTTGGAGACGTTTAGAGGAGGACCGGGATCGGTTCAGAACCGGATCCGAACCGGTTAGTGACGGGTCCGAACCGGTTCCGGTTCCGAAGCCGTCATGGCACCCGGACCCAGACCGGTTCTGAACCGGGCCCGCTTCTGAAGCCTCGCGGGGTCAAAGTGAATCGGACGGGGACAGACTCTCTCCTCCGAGCTACGGATGTCTGCCCGGGGAGCGGCGGCGGCGCCCAGCCGGGACACACGGACTCCTCCCGGCCTGTCGCGGTCTGACCTCCCGCTGCCGCGGAGCACCGGGGACCCCCCCCCTCATCCATCCACCTGCGCGGCTCACCTGTGCACAGGTGAGCCGCGCAGGTGGAGGATGCGCTGTGATTGGCTCGTGACGGAGAGGAGACCTACCGGGAGCCTACCGTGATGGAGGAGAAACAGCACCGGGGAGACGGCAGACGAACTCCTCCCGCGGAGAGGAAAATCTAGACGTCGTCCCGGTATTGGTCCCGGTCCCGGTGTTGGTCCCGGTCCCGGTATTGGTCCCGGTCCCGGTGTTGGTCCCGGTCCCGGTATTGGTCCCGGTCCCGGTATTGGTCCCGGTCCCGGTGTTGGTCCCGGTCCTGGTGCTGGTCCCGGTGCTGGCCGCGGGGGGAGCGTTGGTCCGGGCGGGGGGGCTGGTCGGTGTGACACCTCCCTGTCGCGCGGCTTCTCCTCTCCTGCAACATAAAGAGGCGCGAGACCCGCTCCCACCGACACGCGCCACCTATCTTCACGCGGGGGGATAATTGACCCCCCCCGCTCCGCTGATCTTCGTTTCCTTTAATCAGCCGCGCGTGCGGACCAGAGCCCACGCGGCCTCCTGCAGCAGCCCGCGAGCTCACACTTGATTGGCTCACACAGGTAGATCACCTGCACAGGTGAAGCTGCAGCAGCCGCGCGTGCTCCCCCCCCCCCCCTCCCTCTATCTCTGTCTCTCTCCGCTCGCTCTCTCGCGCATGCGCAGACGCCTCCACCGCCGTGACGCCGCGGTTTTGCGAACAGGTGTCACCTGTGACACTAACGACTGAAGTCACGTGACCTCAGGTCAGCTGTTTACAAAAAACTGCAGTAAATAATTCAATTTATAAATAATCATAAATATGTAAATAAAGGTGTTCAGGAAAAACAAATATTTCTAAAAATACAAAGACTTAAAAACCACAAAATTAATGAATAATAATTCAATTAATAATGAAATATGAAAATTTAAATATCTAAAATGACAAAAAATGAATAAAAACAAAGATATTGATTTAACATTTTGAAAAATGAAAAATAAATAAATAAATAAAAATAAAAAATATTTAGTTTTGTTGACAAAAAATGATCAACTGCAAAAAAAACAATGAAAAAAAGCCGTAATGAAATGGAATTTTAAAATACAAATAATATTATTACAGAGAATAGATGTTGTTAAACGTGAGTAATATTAAAATTTTAAAGCATTTAAAGAAATAAATATTAAATGTTTATTAATTTCAAATATAAAGTGTTCAGGTGTCATGTGACCTCAGTACAGGTCGCTGTAGTGAGGTACAGCGACCTGTATTGAATTTTTTTTCACCAAAATAAAAGTTCTGTCTGTCATGTTAAAGCAGTTCTGACTTCAAAATAAAGTTCTTTAAAGAGCAGCTCAGGTGAGACGTTACCTGTTACATCACTTCCTGTCCAGGAAGAAGCGATGAGGAAGAAGAAGTGAGAGCAGTCATCAAACTGTGGATCTGTCATCGTTTATCATGTGATCACGCACACACACACACACACACACACACACACACACACACACACACACACACACACATACTCAGACTCACACACAGACATAGACAAACACACACACACTCAGACTCACACACACACACAGACACACACTCACACAAACACACTCACACACATAGGCACACACACTCACACACACACACACACACACACACACACACACACTCAGACTCACACACACACACAGACTCACACACACACAAAAACACTCACACACATATGCACACACACTCACACACACACACACACACACACACACTCACACACACACACACACACACACACACACACACACACACACACACACACACACACACATCTTTTTCAGAAAGAGGAAGTCCACCATGTCATCATGGAGACAGAAACAGGTGACCTTTGACCTTTCAGGCTCTTTGATATAAATCCATGACTGACCTGCTCACAGAAGCAGGAGCCCCCCCCCATATGACTGTGACTCCTCCCCCTCACACAGGTGATGATAATCTGCAAGCAGACATGTGGATTACCTTAATCTGAGTTGGGTTTGGGGTATTAGGGTCTGTTGGGGGCTTTAAGGGGGTATTACACAAATCACAGTATGAGACGTCCCAGGCGGGGGGGGGGGGGGGGGGTCACATCTGTCTGAACCACCCTACTGGGCTGAAATCAATCACAATGATGTTTGGTTGACTCCGCCCACCCTAACCTCTGGAAACGCCCCCTTTTTACACTCAGGTTAACTGTGTAAAACTGCACCAGAAGCGGTTCTAACACTCATGATGCGTTCACTGACTCTGACTCTGCATTCACTGACTCTGATGATGCGTTCACTGACTCTGACTCTGCATTCACTGACTCTGATGATGCGTTCACTGACTCTGACTCTGACTCTGCATTCACTGACTCTGATGATGCGTTCACTGCTCTCTGGTATTCTCTGTACTGTCAAACATATGGAAGTGACACCAGACTACAGCTCGTGGTGGAGAAATGAGACTTTGTCTCCTCCTGCTCTTCCTCCTCCTCTTCCTCTCAGGTGTTAATCCCCCCTCAGGTTAGCGCTGAGCCGCTAATCAAACGGTTTCTCTACCCGTCCCTGAGCGACTCAGGTTCTTCTTTTGAGCGGTGAAGAATGGCCCGTGTGTGTGAGCGGTGATGAAGGTCAGCGGGTGGACATGAGGTCCGGTCCTCACAGAGGAAGAGGAGGAGGGGGAGGAGCCTAGGAGGGATTAGCGGCGTTGTGTTTCCTGTCTGCAGGAGGATAAATGTTTGCAGCCCGGCGGATTGAAGTCCTGATTTCTTCATCATCTCCTCTCAAACATCTGCTGCAATCTGACAGCAGCTCCACCAGAACACCTCAGAGGCTTAACGGTGTGTGTGTGTGTGTGTGTGTGTGTGTGTGTGTGTGTGTGTGTGTGTGTGTGTGTGTGTGTGTGTGTGTGTGTGTGTGTGTGTGTGTGTGTGTGTGTGTGTTGGAGGTAGGATCAGAGCTGAGCTGATGGAGTGACGAAAAGGATGAAGGTGTCGAGTCTGTGGCCCACAGCCGGAAGATTTAAGAAGCAGCTAGCAGCTGCTAGCAACTGTTAGCAGCGGTTAGCGGCTGCTAGTTCCTAGCAGCAGAATCATCTGGTTGATGATGAGGTCATCAACCAGGTATTCCCAATCTGTCTCTGATTGGTTGGTTGCAGAGATGACATCATAAACCAGGTTCCAAGGGCGGGGTTTCATGGAGTCACATGATGATGGTCGGCCTACCAGGGCCCTGGGCGGACCTCCTGCTGGTGGAGATGGACACTCTCCGCTCCGCCGGCGCTGAGTTCAGCTATCAGGCCTGACATTCACTTCCTGCTGTCAGACAACAGGCTCCTCCCCCTCCTCCTTTAATCACTTCCTGTTTCCTCCTCATGTATCTCCACACCACTTCCTGTTCCTCACCCTCCTGCTGGACTCTGGCAGTTTGCTGATCTGGACCTGGTTCCAGGACTTGAACCGTGTCCAAATGAGGGCCAGGAGTTCTTCCTCCACTTCCTGACCAATCAGAGTGCAGTGCCGTGGCGACGCCCCCGGGGTGGCTTCACGCTGTCAGGCGCCGTCAAAAACAGGAAGTTGCTGGTTTTTATCAGCGCTCCTGAAGGCATCACGACAACCACCGCCGGGTGGAAATAACCGCCGGCTGTCACTCCAACGCCAGCCGGCCAATCACACAGCCCTCAGCAGGCTAGCAGCAGGCTAGGCTAGCAGCAGGCTAGCCTGCAAACTGGAACACTTTTGCGTTCATCTTTTCAACTGAATGGATGAAAACCCAGGCTAACTGTTAGCTGGTTAGCTCGTCACTCACCCATCCACCCAGCTAACTTAAGCTAGCTGGCTAGCGTAGGGGCTTTTTCATGCTTGTCTTTCTCATCTTCCATTGGGGGGGTGGCGGGGGGCGGGGGCAGTGTCTCAGCGGTAGAATGTAAAGAGAATTTCCCGTTTCCGAATGAATAAAGTATAATTGTTATTATTCTTCCTCTCGTTTGCATTTGTTTCAGATTAAACTGTGCGACGACCCCTGCTCCGTTTGACCTCTGTGACCGGTGGCTCTGGAGCCGCTAGTCGGTGGAGGAAGGTTCGGGTCCAGATTGGACCAATCAGCAGCTCAGGTGCTCCTCTGATCCAGGATCAATGGGTGTGTGGTAGCTCCAATCCCCTCAGAGTGACGGTTCCACCACGCAGCATCTCCCTCCACCTGGGACTAGCGTTAGCACGCCGCTAACATCTACAACCTCACGGTGGACCGTCCTCTTCCTTCTGTCAGGATAGACGTTTGATTTGGTAGTTTTCAGCTTCAGCTTCAGATGTGATCCGGGTCAGATCTTGACTTCCTGGCCTGACCTCTAACCCCTGAAGAACCAGAACTCCTGGTATCATCTTGGTTCCATCGTGTTTCCTGTCGGAGCCTCGAGACCAAAACCCTTCATCACATTTCATGGAAGGATCATTTAAGACGTAAAATGAGCGGAGCAGCAGGAGGCGATCTGATTGGCCGTCGGACGTGAGGTCACCTGTCTGTCCACAGCAGGTTCCCGTCTCGCCTGACGTCCAGGCAGCTCTTACCCTCAGTGTTTACGGAGGAACCGGAGTCGGGTCAGGATGTCCCCACGGTGTCTGGGCTGACCCCCACATGTTGTCTCAGGAGTGGATTCTGTAATCCGGACTCCCCCAGGACTGAAAGCGAACACCCACAGTCCAATCCGCCGCAGACATTCGATCTGAGCGATAAAAGCATCAAACTTCTAAAGACTTTTGTGTGGCGGAGCGCCTGTGGTGGTTCTTTCTGCACATAAAACATGTCCTCCCACGTGTTGGTGTGAAAACACGTCTGCTGGAGACAATGAGGACGTCCCACACGCTGGTGAGCCTGTCAGCACGGACGCCTGAAGAAAGAGACGAGTGACGAGTCGAGGGAACTTACGGGGAGAGTTTGGAGGAGAAGGTCCACTCCTGTCAGAGCAGCAACGCTAACGCTAATCTGTGTGTGGGCGGGACGGCGGTCAGGACGAGCGTCTCTTCCTGTCAGCGCCAAATTCTACCGGCGACAGTCAGACGTCATTCAGGAGGATTAGAACCAAACACGTGCTGGTTCTGCCCGATTCAAGTTCACCAGAAAAATAAATAAAGTTTTACACTCCATCGTGTTTTCTGTCCAATGATAGAGGACTTGTTATTGGTTCAGCCTTCATGACATCATCAGAGCAACGATTCAACACTGATGGAGTCGCAAAGCTGATTCTGGATCTCTTCATAGCAGCGTTAGCCACAGCTAATGGCTACCTGTAGCTAACGGTGGTTTCCATCTGTAGCTACTTCCTGTTTCTGTCCTGTCTCTACGCTCCTCTCCGTTGTGAGGTCATAGTGAATGTTGGATGCTTTCAGATTCAGTGTCTAACAATAACAGCGGTTATGAGCTGGTGTTTTTTTACAGTGTAGATTACCGCCGACCCACAATCCCCTGCTGCTGCGGTGAAACCGGACCTTCCCTCTTTGAAGCCCTGTTGGGTTTACAGTGTGTTTTCCTGGATTTACACACAGTGTGAGTGATGATGTCACGGCGCTGCAGCGTGAGGTCGTCTGGTGGGCGGGGCCTCCTGTGGGCCTGAGAGCGTTCAGACTGACGAGAGAAACAGGTTCAGGAGCTGCTGAAGGTCTGAGCTGCTGACCTGGAGACAAACAACACGGAGAACCAGGATTGCCACTGAGTAGAATGGGACGCACCCCAAACACAATCACTGCACAGTGTGGGGAAGATTGGGGCAGTATGAGACACCATGGGGCAATATGGAGACAGTATGGGGCAGTATGAGACAGTATGGGGCAGTGTGAGACAGCATGGGGCAATATGGGGCAGCATGGGGCAGTAAACTGTGACAGATCTTGAAGGCTGGTGCTTCAGGCTGGTTTTGGTCTGAAGGTCCATCAGAGCTTCTGGAGGTGAACAAACAGAACCTTCACCTACTGGACTCTATCAGGTTGAACCTGAGAATCAAACGTGTTCTAGAAACACTGGAATGAGGTTCTGACCCAATGACCTCCAGAGCCCCCAGAACCAGAACCAACGTCAAGAATCCACATGTCAGTATCTGGTCCATCAGGAGACCCAAGAACAAATGCAGTCCATCGGTTTAAATGTGAGCCAAAGTTTGAACCTGGCATCACACTATTAAAGAAGTCAGGTGTGTGTGTGTGTGTGTGTGTGTGTGTGTGTGTGTGTGTGTGTGTGTGTGTGTGTGTGTGTGTGTGTGTGTGTGTGTGTGTGTGTGTGTGTGTGAAGGCTTCCTCCAGGCCGTGCGAAGCTGTTCAAACACGCAGACACGGCGGCAGCAGGTGGTGCGGCGTGTCGCTGCGGCGCTCTTTGCCCCGATCCGGGATCTGCGGCTCAGCCACATATGGAGCCGCCATCGCCACCCGCCCCACCTTTGAAGATGTGGCTTTAAGAGCTGGACTCACCATCTGCCCCCGCCTGCAGGCAGCGCTCTGTCAACACGCTGCGCTCGCTTTATTGGCTTCACCTGTTTGAAGATTTACCTTCAGTTCAGTGGAAAACAACACATGGTTCAATTTGTACAAAGCACCCAGAACCAGAACCAGAACCAGAAACTGAACCAGGACCAGGACCACCACCAGGACAAGAACCCACACACACACAAACTGTTAACTGGTGAACACTGGTGAACTTAACTGGTGAACACAAACTGAACTGGTGAAAACACACTGTAAACTGGTGAACACAAATTGGTCACTGGTGAACAAAAACTATTAACTGGTGAACACAAACTATTAACACAAACTATTAACTGGTGAACACAAATTGGTCACTGGTGAACACAAACTTAACTGGTGAACACAAATTGGTCACTGGTGAACACAAATTGGTCACTGGTGAACAAAAACTGTAAACTGGTGAACACTCCAACTGTTAAATGGTGAAGACAAACTATTCACTGGTTGACACAAACAGTTAACTGGTGATGTCAGCATCATGTCGTTCTGTCCAGCTTCATGTTTCCTCCTCTTCATCACGATGAAGCTCCTGTCCAGATCTCCTCCTTTGACTGACTCCTCATTGTGTAGCGCAGGTTACTGAGCATGCTCAGTCCTCCTCCAAACACACACACACACACACACACACACACACACACACACACACACACACACACACACACACACACACACACACACACACACACACACTGGGGTCCTGCTCATCAGAGGAATTCTGGGGGAATTTATGCACCGTCTCGCAGCTAATTGAATTAGCAGCATCGTGTCGACAGTGTGTCTATTGTGGAAGCTGCACAATGTTGGGCTTCATGCTCCTCAGAGCTCAGGGAGGAATTCTGTGCCATTAACCCCCCCCCCACTACCACCCCCCCAACAACGCCATCCCGACCACTGGCTCTTTATTTTGTTCCAGTCAGTGATCCGCCTCAGGCTGCATCACGGACTTGGACTATCATGAACCAAAGTGAGGAGGGGGAGCACCACAGGACCAGGCCCTCTGGGCTGGGGGGTGGGGGGGTGGGGGTCAGCACCACAGGCTGGGGGGGTCATCTGGTGTGACACGACATCAGACCAGCCGTGGATCACATGACAGAACGGGAAAATGATCTCTGCTCAGGTTCACATGTGAACAACAAATATAATCTGATCACGACTTCATGAGTCTCACATGACGATTAAAGTTCACCAACTCACCAATCACACGTCTGTTCACACATCTGTTCACACGTATGCTCACACGTCTGTTCACACATACGAAGGTCACGTCTGTTCACACTTATGTTCACATGTCTGTTCACACGTCTGTTCACACGTCTGTTTACCTGCCAGTTCACACGTCTGTTCACACGTCTGTTCACACATGTGAGGGTCTCATCTGTTCACACGTCTGTCCACATGTCTAATCACATGTCTGTTCACACGTTTGTTCACACGTATGTTCACATGCCTGTTAACACGTCTTTCACACATGAAGGTCATGTCTGTTTACACGTCTGTTCACACGTCTGTTCACATGTCCGTGTTACCTGGCAGTTCACACTTATGTTCACACGTCTGTTTACATGTCTGTTCACATGTCTGTTCACACGTATGTTCACATGCCTGTTCACATGTCGGTTCAAACGTCTGTTCACAGGTCCGTCTTACCTGTCTGTTCACCTGTCTGTTCACACTTATGTTCACATGCCTGTTCACACGTCTGTTCACACATGAGGGTCACGTCTGTTTACACGTCTGTTCATAAGCCTGTTCACAAGCCTGTTCACACGTATGAGGTTGTGTTGTCCTGCTCCAGACAGAAGACTTGACTCCTGTTTGGTGTCACTTGGCGAGAACACACATCAACAACACACCAAAAACACACACTATTAACACACACCAACAACACACCAAAAACACACACTATTAACACACACCAACAACACACACCAACAACACACACCAACAACACACCAAAAACACACACTATTACACACCAACAACACACACCAACAACACACACCAACAACACACACCAACAACACACACCAACAACACACCAAAAACACACACTATTACACACCAACAACACACACCAACAACACACACCAACAACACACACCAACAACACACACCAACAACACACACCAACAACACACACCAACAACACACACTATTAACACACACCAACAACACACACTATCAACACACTCCAACATGACACACCAGCAAGTAAGATCAACAACAGCTCTCTGTCTTGTAACCCCCCACCCCCCGGCCCCCCGGCCCCCCTGCCGGGGCTTCGTGCGTTTGATAAAAGCCACAAATGAGCCTGACTTGATGGCAGGAACAACAGTCACAGGACGGTCATCTGACATCCATCTGAACATTAAACATGATGACATTAAAGCTCCTCGGTTCGCCCTGAAACAAACGCTGCATGTCTTTATGAAACACTTCAGACCAAAGGACGGAACGTGCTGTACCACTCTGTTTCCATGACGACACGTCTTCACCATTCATCCACAGTCACTCAGTTCACAGCCGCATTCCTTCAGCACGCGTTCACATTCACTTCTGGATTCAGTCTGTCCTGGGTCTTAAGTTCATAAGTCAGTAGAACCTCCAGAAGAACCTCTAACAGAACTTCCAGAAGAACCTCAAGCAGAACCTCAAGACGAACCTCCAGCAGAACCCAAGAAGAACCTTCAGCAGAACCTAAGAAGAACCTCTAACAGAATCCCCAGAGGAACCTAAGAAGAACCTCTAACAGAACCTCCAGAAAAACCTCCAGCAGAACCTAAGAAGAACCTCTAACAGAACCTCCAGAAAAACCTCCAGCAGAACCTAAGAAGAACCTCTAACAGAACCTCCAGAAAAACCTCCAGCAGAACCTCCCAGTCCATCGTTAGAGGGAACTGTAGAGAACCCGTATGTGTCTCATTTGGGTCAGAATGAAGCACTCAAAGTTTTCCACAAACCTTAAAGACGTCATGATGTTGTTGTTGTTGTGTCTACAGCTGGAAGCGGCTAGCTACAGCTAGCCATGGCTGATGACATCCAGCTTTGGCGAGCTGTGACGTGTCATTGGACGTCTCCCTGGAGACTCTTGGTTTTCCAGGTTCTGTTGTTAGAGGTTCTGCTAAGATTGGACTGGACTGGATGTGGTTGGTGCGGTTCGAGGAGGGGTGGGGGGACTATCCCTGTCTCAGGTTGCTCTGGTGTCCATCACGGATGTCAGCGCATCATGTGACCTGACCTCCATCACGCCTGAAACACGGAGCACAGCGCCGTCCTCTGGACTAAAAATAGCCGTGAAGAAGCGCCTTTGTGGCGGCGTGAGGGGGCGGGGCCAACATTCCTCCACGCTGTCCTCATTGTTCCAGACAGAGGCGGCTTTATGACATCTGGTGATGCCGGTCCTGTTCGGACGCTGTTTACGGACCCTCAGAAACCCCCGGCCCTCCGTGGGTATGCTAATAGAGAGCAACACTGCCACGGGGCCCCCGGGGGCCGCCGCCAACAGACCAGGCTTTTGTGTGATGGGACCCGGCCGGTTCTGCCTCAAGGACCCGCTGTTCAGAGGAGCCGGTCTTTAGTCACTGATATGACACACACACAGTTCAGCTAATTCTGGACCGCCGGAGGCACGAAACAAGACCAAAGTGATCTACAGCAAGGGGAAGGCCGTTGAGGGGCGGGGGGGACGGAACTGTAACTTGTTGTTTATATTCAGGAATCACTACGGTGGTCAGGGTTCAATCAGTTTGATCTGGAGGCGGACCCCTGAGACGGGCCCGCCTCCTTGCAGTGAAGTGTCCAGAAGAAAGGGAACACTTCAAAGTCATATGTTTAAAATGTGTTTAACGGTTGTGTACACACTTGTGATTTATTGTTCAGGTGGTTGTAGGTTCACTACTTTCATGATAGTTTCATCATTATAATAATAAGATGCTAATTAGCATTAGCTTTACTTTCTAACGCCACATGGTGGACACAGGAAGTGACATCATCAGAAACCAACAGGAAATATCCATCAATCCAACATCAGAACCCGAACCCACCAGACTCAGAACTGTGTGTGTGTTTGTCTGTGTGTGTGTGTGTGTGTGTGTGTGTGTGTGTGTGTGTGTGTGTGTGTGTGTGTGTGTGTGTGTGTGTGTGTGTTTGAGCTCTAAATGAAGCGAAAATCGTGTAAGTTGAATTTCATTACTGTTTTCAAATAAAGCCCCCTCCCACGGGGGGGCAGCCCCCCCATCAGTCTGAAATGAAAGCAGTACAATGACATTAGAACATAGAACCCGCTGCGGAGGCGGAGCTTCTGTTTATTCCTGCTGCCTCTGAGGAGCTCAAAGTGTCGACTCGTCGATTCTTCAGGTTGGTCTGAAGCAGATCTAATGACCAGGTGGAGGGGGCGGGGCCAAGGGAGAGGAGGAGGAGTCCCACAGGAAATAAACACACGAGTCACATGACCCGCAACCAGGCTCCTATTGGTCCTCATCTATGACATCCAACTGACCCTCCTGTCGGCTGAACGATGTCATCAGTGAAGCCTTCACCACGCCCCGTACCGTCAGGTGACAGCAGCATCAACGGCATCCTGATGACATCATTACAGAACCGTGTCTGGATGCGTCTCCATTCTGAGCTGAAATGCTGAGTCACTGTGGGGAACGTGCTGAGTGGGCGCCAACCCCCTTTCCTGGCTCGTCTCACGCCGCCGCCGCCGCCGCCGCCGCCGCCGGCCATCATGGCGGAGTGTTTAACAGACAGCTCCTGATGGGCGGAGCTTTATCTGCTGCTACATGACTTCCTGATGGCTGCAGGTCGCTGCTGGGTTTGAACCCCCGCCAGAGGAACTTGGCAGCCGCGGTTCGCTGGTTATTAATAATCTTAAAGGCCTGAGAAAATACACTTCCTGTCAGCGAGGGTTGCCGTGGCAGCGCGACTGTAGCGTCGTTGTTCATCATCAGACGCGTTCTGATGCTTCGGCGTTTCTTTTCACTCGTCTTGTGTGACAGGAAACGACCCGCTGCGTTCGGACGTATCACCGCCCGCCGCAGCGCCACTTCCTGAGCCAAACGGGTGCTTTATTGTGAAAGGACGCCACGGGGAGGGGTCACGCCGCTGGCGTCACGCTAAGCACACAGCTAACGCGTCCACACGTGATGGACCCGCCCACGTGGAGGTCGGGAGGTCACGTGATGTCACATGCTGTTGGGTTTCAGGTCCCACTAAGCCGCCATCCAGACTGGAACAGAAAGGATGACACAGGAAGTCTGTGTACTGTCTGCTCCAGATTAGCAGGGAGCTAATGAGCTAGCATTCAAACTAGTTAGTTTGAGGTACTAAGCTAGCAAGCTAAATGCTACATACTATCTTAGATAACCAGCTGTTAAACTACAAAGCTAGATGGAAGCTAAAGCCTGGACGCTAGGAGCTACAAGCTAGATGCTTGCAAGAAGCTCAAACGATTGATTGTTTATATTTGTTGTTGTTATTGTTGACATGGTGCTACATTTGAATATTCCTGAACTGAACAGTGAATTTTAGTTTCGGTATTTGAACAGTGAATTGCTAGTCCTGCTGGGTTCATTCACTCAGCTTCTGTTGGATCTGAACCAGATGCTTCCAGTCCACATGGTCTGGGTCGAGATCGGGTCCCGAATCTGAATGACTTCCACACGCAATTGTATCTCTCGATGAAACCTGATGAAGTCAATCAGTTGTGCAAATTACAGGTGTGTATCAAAGAGATTAAAGACTGGATGACCAATAACTTTTGGCATCTTAATTCTGATAAAACTGAGGTCATTGTGCTCGGCAAAAAAACTGTGAGGGATGTAGTACCCAATGGCATCACGTTTGAGGCCAAAACCACTGCAAGGAACCTAGGTGTCATCTTTGATCAGGATCTCTCGTTTAACACACACATAAAGCAGGTTTCTAGAACGGCCTTTTTCCATCTGCGAAACATTGCTAAAACCTGGATTACTGGAACGCACTTTTTTCAGACTGCCCCAAAAAGTTGCTGAAGACACTTCAACTAATCAGGAATGCTGCTGCCCGTGTTCTGACCAGGACCAGTACCACAGACCAGGTTCTGACCAGGACCGGCACCCGAGACCATATTTCCTGTCCTTATCTTCCTTTTATTTCTTTTCCACCCAACAGGTCAAGGCGGATGGCCGCCCAAAAGAGCCTGGGTCCTGCCCAGTTATGGAGTTTCTTCCTCATCGAGGGAGTTTTTCCCCTCCACTGTCTCCTATGCTCTGGAGGGTTCAGTTGGGTTTTTCTGTCTGTTAAAGCGCTTTGAAATGTCTGTTGCCATGATTGAACGCTATATAAATAAAACTTGATTGATTGAAGATCGGGTCTGGATTTGGTCTGGGCCCACCGGAACCAGGAGGCCCAGTACCCCCTCCCCCCCAGGTGAGTAATGTCTGGTCGCCCCTCTTCATCCCATCAAAACAGAACCAGCCTCCCCCCCCCCCCCCCCCCCCCCGGCGCCGAGTCAGAGCGACCCACAATGATTCCAGCGGAGCGGCTGACAACCAGCAATTTAGAGGAAGACGAGGAAGACGAGGAGGGAGCGTGTGGGCTCCTCCAACGCTGACAGCCGCCAATTATCAGTTTAAAAGAGCCGTCAGCAACGCCTGAATGCTCCAGTTTACCCACAATGCTCGTGGGCATGGACGGTCAGTGAATGGACTCCTGAGCAGTGATGAAGATAAAACACTCACCCTGAGTTAATGGAATCTAAATGATCACACACTGGTTTCCACGCAAACCCCAGGTGGACCGCTGACCATGTGTCTGAGCTCAGGTGATATACAACCCCAAAGGGGCGGGGCTGACCTCTACATGTAATGTTCTGTCCAATGGGATGAAGATCCTCGGCGGACCAGAGCCGCTGTCATTGGCTGCAGGTCCAAATCCCGCCCCCAGAACCGCCCAAACCGCAACCTAGGAACGCCGTCCTCTGATTGGTTCGTCAAGATAAACACAAACCTCACCTGCTGCTCCTCTCATTGCTCCGCCTGTGGCTCCGCCCACTGCTCCGACATAATTTCATTCGTCACGGAGGCCAATGGAGAAGATATAAAAATCAGAGAAAATATAAAACAGTCAGAAGTGTGTGTGTGTGTGTGTGTGTGTGTGTGTGTGTGTGTGTGTGTGTGTGTGTGTGTGTGTGTGTGTGTGTGTGTGTGTGCGTGTGTGTGTGAGATGCTGTTCCCATACCCTCACTGCATTCCTGCCTCTGATCCCAGACGCATTTTTGGGGTCTAATATTTATTTTTCCACCTAACATGGAGTTCAGGATGTAGTAATGACACACACACACACACACACACACACACACACACACACACACACACACACACACACACACACACACACACACACACACACACACACACACACAGACACACACACACACATATACAGGCAGATAAATATATTTCACGTTTTTAAATCCATGTTGCTGTTGCATTTGTTTGTGTTTATATTTACTGTGTTTATATTTATTGATCAGAGACACCAGCCCTTCATCATCCTCATCCTCATCTCCATATATGGTCGTGCAGCTCTTGCTCCTCCCTGCTTGCCGCCCGTCAGGAGGGGGCCGGTGATGTCACACCGTGGGGGCCGTGGTCGGCCCTGGGTGCTGTCATCACAGGGTGAGGGGCCCGGGATGTCCCGCTGCACCTCGGGGGGGTCACGGCTTCCTGTGTGAGGGGCCGACAGGAAGCTGATGAGGGGACTGTGAGAAGACGGGAGCGCTTGGCTCGCCGCCGGCGTTCCCAGAGAGAGACAGGAAGTGGTTCCTACTCCACGGGGCGCCGGGTCGGGGTGAAGAACCTCCACAGAACCAAACATGGAACGACCCCCAGGACACTCACGTCTGCAGCTCTGCTACCAGCGTTCATCTCTGGGGGGCTGAGAGCCTTCACACCTCTGACCTGAGACGCAGGGACCAGAGGGCCCGGGGCGGGGGGGTCCACCAATCACATCCCAGGGTGGAGTCCACCAATCACCTATCGAATTAAGTTATTAAAATTAAAACCAGCAGTTGCAGTACCAGAGTAATAATCAGCCAATTAGAGTAATCAGATTACCGGGGCAATCAGAGTATTAAAGTAATTAGAGTACCAGTGTAATCAGAGTACCAGGATAACCAGAGTACTAGTGTAATCAGAGTACAGGATAATTAGAGTTCCAGTGTAATCAAAATATTACAGGAGTAATAATAATTAGTGGTGTATTTGTATCGGTATTAATGGTTAATTTAGCAAAAATCCATGTTATTATTATTATTATTGTTATTATTATCAATATTATTATTGCTATTATTATTATTATTTCTATTATGGTCCAGATTCCCGTCTGTGGACGCCCCCACACAGGCGTCCACAGACTTTTGTCCACAAACAAATGATCCATAAACATCCCCACACTGTTTGGGCACTCGTCTCCAGGAGATGAAGAGATTTTCCCATCATGCCCCAGTTTGTTTTGGCCCTTGATGACATCATCAGGTGAATGCTGGCAGCAGATTTTTTTCTACCTTTTAAATCTGGTATTAGTGTAAAAATAAAAGCCTCTTAGAGCCTGAAATGAAAATCCTCTGAACGTTTGAGCCGCGGCCAAAACGACGCTCAGGTGTCAGCTGATCTCCACGGCGACGATGATATGATGATGATGATGAAGACGATGATGATGATGATGATGATGATAATGAGGATGAGGACGATGATGGTGATGACGATGATAGTGATGACGGTTATGATAGTGATGATGGTAATGATGGTGATGAAGCTGATGATGATGATGGCGATGATGATGCTGATGGTGATGATAACACTGAAGCTGATGATGATGATGATGATGAAGCCTACCCCGCCCTCCCCCGTTTGGACGCCCCTATGGCGGCATGTTGACTAGCGGAGCAGAGTGACGTTGTAGGTGGGGCTGAGCGTGTTGGTGTATCAGACGTATCAGCAGGTTGGTGAGGTGAGCTCGCATCGAGCAGCTTAGAGCATGGAATCCAGGCTGAGTGGGAGGGGGGCAGCGGCGGCGGCGTTACAGGGGGAAGAGGGGCGGCGGCCGCATTACAGCAGATAAGCTCCAACAGATGTGTTTGGTGTTGACATTGTTTGTATCTGATAGATCAAAATGTTTCACTCCACTAATAGGCTTTCAGTTTGGACATTCTGGATTTAGAGCCCCCACCCCCACCCCTTACCCCACCCCTAACTACACCCCCAACCCCACCCAGACCCGCCCACTCAACTCGTTTCAAAGAACCTTTCCTTTTTTTACTCCTATTTCAGAAAATACAACCGTTACATATAGAAAACCAGCCGAAGAAACTATTTAAAACACCTGAAGAGACTAGTTAAAAATACCTAAAGAGACTAGTTAAAACACCTGAGGAGACTACTTAAAATACCTGAAGTGACTGGTTAAAACATCTGAAAAGACTAGTTAAAATATCTAAAGAGACTACTTAAAATGCCTGAAGACTAGTAAAACACCTGAAGTCCAGCTAAAATACCCGAAGAGACTAGTTAAAACACCTGAAGAGACTAGTTTAAAACACCTGAAGAGACTAGTGAAAATATCTAAAAAGACTACTTAAAACACCTGAAGTCTAGTTAAAAGACCTGAAGTGACTAGTTAAAACTAGTTTAAACACCTGAAGAAGAAAAATCTTTTAGTGAGTTTTGACATGTTTGGAGTAGGGGTCTGGAGTTGGGCTCTAGAATGGGGGTCTGGAGTTGGGCTCTACAGTTGGGCTCTAGATTTGGGCTCTGGAGTTGGGCTCTAGAAGCCGATCCTCCTGCATGGGATGTGAACCAACATCCTGTGAGACGTGAAGCGAAGGACTGCCAGACGTTCGTCCGTCGTCTCCTGCAGGAAAAGATAACCGGGTGAGGAGCAGCACCTCCTCCTGCGGTGCATCCGGCCCCCAACCAGAGCGGCACTGGGGCCGAGTTCACTGGACCTTATCTCCAAGAAAGAACCTCAACATCCAAAATTACACTTATCTCCTGTCTGTCAGGCCGACAGGAATAGAACCAACGCTCTGCTGAGAGGAGCTTGCTGGGAGGACAGATACCCAACCGTCACGAGACATCCGACCACCGCTCCACCCGACACCGAGACGATGCTCCCAGAACGTTTGTGAGCAAACCTGTTTGGAGAACATCAGACGTCCAGAACCAGCTGACGGAACAGAACCCAGAACCTTCAGGCGACACCCCGTTGACCAGAAATCATGTGACCTGAACCAAAAGGTCTTGTACTTGAACTTGTTGTACTGCCTATGTTGTACTGCCTATGTTGTCCTGCCTGTGTTGTACTGCCTGTGTTGTACTGTCTGTGTGTTGTCGCGTGTTGTACTACCTGTGTTGTTCTGCCTGTTGTACTGTCGGTGTTGTACTGCCTGTTGTACTGTCTACCGTGGGTCAGAGACGACTGCAATTTCATCTGTGCTGTTTGTCGTGCAGATATGGTACATTTGGCAATAAAGCCGACTTTGACTTTTTGACTTGAAGGTCAGACCTGGAACCTCCGTCCAGGAGCCGTCTGATTGGTGTTGTTGGGTTTTATCTGCTTTAGTTTTTGTATCTCATGTTTCATGAATTAGATGGAGATTTGGATGTGAAAATAAAAGAGGAACTATAAACACAGACATGTTTATTTGTAAACACAGCTCTAAACATGTTGTTTGTTTTGATGTCATAGCAATGATGTCATCAGCAAACCTCCCTCATGGTGTGAGCATGTTAGCAGCCATCAGATTAGCAGCAGTGACCGAACACTGGTTCAGTCACTGCTGTTCAGGGTGGAACTACACGCTCAGGGTGAAGCTACATGTTCAGGGCGGAGCTACACGGTCAGGGCGGAGCTACACGCTCAGGGCGGAGCTACATGTTCAGGGCAGAGCAACACAGAACTCACCATGACTGGAATAAAGGTCTTCCTGACGGAGGTGGAGAACGTCTTCATGATTCAGACCCAGTTCTCCTCCTGGACACAGAACCTCCTGAATGGAGCTGGACCGTGATTGGTTGAACCCACGAGCGACATCATCATCCTCCCCCCGGTTCATAAGCCTGTGAGAAGCAAACGCCAACATTCATCACATCTCTGAGACTTGTTCTGCAGACCGTTCCAAATGTTCTGAACGTGTTTTCGTTGAACGTGGCTGAAGTGATCTGATCTGAGGTCAGCGGCGCTTTGAGCCCACAAGAACATGGAGGAAACAACAATCAGTCGCTGTGAAGGCTGTGGGGCCCCCAGAGGCCCCTGACCCGTCAGCAGCGCTGTGAATGAACATCGGCCCTTAGAGGGCCATACCCGAGGCTGACGCCCTGAACTGATCCAGGACCAGCGCCGTGTCCCATAGCATTCCTGTTTCCACATCATAGAGTCTCAGATGCCCAAACAACAAAAACAACAACGGAACTCTGATCAACTTTGAGGGTTTGATGTTCAGAGAAGGAGAGCTGCTGATGTCAACAAACAAACAAGTAAACAACATCCAGCAAGCACCGCGGCTGGTTTGGTGTGACTGCAGTGATCGCCACCTTAAATATCATTACAACAAAATACGACAACTACACTCACGTATACACCTCTACAGACACATGTACACACCTCTACAGATTGATTTATACACCTCTCCATACGCTCGTATACACCTCCACAGACTCACGTATACACCTGTACATACACTCGTACACAACTTTACAGATGAACATATACACCTCTGCAGACCGACATATACATCTCTACAGACTGATATATACACCTATACAGACGCTCGTATACACCTCTACAGATGAACATATACACCTCTACAGACTCACGTATAAACGTCTACAAACTGACATAAACACGTCTACGGACGTATGTATACACCTCTACAGACGCTCGTATACACCTCTACAGATGCACGTATAGACCTCTACAGACTCATGTATAAACCACTACAGACTGACATATACACCTCTACGGACGCACGTATACACCTCTACAGACGCTGGTAGACACCTCTAAAGACACTCGTATACATCTCTACAGACTGACATATACACTTCTACAGACTGACATATACTGTACATCTCTACAGACTGACAGATACACCTCTACAGACTGATGTATATGCCTCTACAGACGTATACACCTCGACAGACATGTATACACCTGTACAGATGGTAGTATACACCTCTATAGACGGACCTACAGTGCGCCCTCGTGCATTTGCGCATCAACGCTTGCAACTTCACCTCTTCGCGGATTTTTGGTAGGCAGTCACGTGATACCGTACACACATCCTATTGGCTGATGGCACCTCGAAGTGTGCTACGTTCCGTGAGTGTCAGACTTCCGTGAGGCACTAAAGTGCTTTAAACAGTCCATCAGAGTGTGGTAAAGGTAATACAGATAGAAGGTGGTTTAATATCAGTATGGGGAGGGTTCATAAACAATTAAATTACCATAAAAAATAAAATAAATAGTTTGTTGCGCTATCGCGGAATTCGTTAATTGCGTGGGGTTCCTGGATCGCATTAACCGCGAGTAAAGAGGGTACATTGTATATATCTCTACTGGGAGCGGGGCTAGACACCTCTACTGGGGCGGGGTTATACATCTCTATTGGGGCGGGGCTAGACACCTCTATTGGGGCGGGGCTATGAGCCCATGAGCTCTCCTGCAGGCATCAGGGCTTCACCCCCCCCCTGCAGCTGAACAGCCTCCTTGTTGTCATGGCGTCTCCTCAGGAGGGGAAACGGAAACAAACGTTTGTTCAGCAGCAGACAGATGAGGATCTGATCCCCCCCCTCGTGGAGACGGTTGGGGGGGGGGGCAGTTATGAATGTGCATTTGATTTCATAAAACAACTGATCACACTGAGCTTCTTGTTGAGCGGCGTCCAGATGTTGTGTTCAGATCCAGCCCATCAATGCGGCCCTGTCTGACACACTGAGGAGCCCTGATGTCCACCTCCATGGAGGGGAGGGGACGCGACCCCACTACACGGATCCCTGACACAACAACCCTCAACCTGTACTGAGGAACAAGTGCTGGCGGCATCCGACAAAACCAAGACATGTTCAAAAAGCTCCTGGTTCCAGTTCTCAAACCTGTAGTGGGTCTAGTCAGGTGTTCCTGCAGGGAGCCAGTCTCTGAGCAGCGCTAGGCTAACGTCTGAAGCTAACGTCTAAAGCTAATGTCGTCTGCACCAAAAGCGAAAAGAAAATATAGCGTCAGTCTAAACGTCCAGATAAACAGTTCTGATGCTGAGTCAGCAGAAGGACATCAAGGTTATCCCACTGAAGGTATATGTTCTAATGTATACACGTTCTAATGTATTAATGTTCTAATGTACGGCATTGCTGTTCTCATTTGTTGTTGGTCTCATTTGTTGTTCTTTCATGGGGTTTTTGTTCTCTTGTTGTTCTCTCTGGTTGTTCTCTAGCTGTTCTCTGGTTGTTGTTCTCTCATGTTGTTGTTGTTCTCTTGTTGTTCTCGTGTGGTTTTACACTACCAACAGAGGGATCTGGAGGTCAGACCGGTGCTCAGAGGGAATTTCCATGTGGATCACATGCTGCTCAGTTAGAGCCAATCAGAGTCATCAGGTCACGGAAGTTAGCATGCTAGAGCGTGTTGAACTGGACACGGATGATTGGAGGAACCTGTCATGATGATTTGTGTCCATTTGTTCCTGTCAGAAACTCTTCTTGTGTTTAACTCCTTCCAGGCATCACGTGGGGCGGGGGAAGGGGGCGGGGCTGTTGAAGCTCCCGTCGCATCATGAACTGATGGACCATCAGGATGAAGACCTTTCAGAGACGTCCTGGAAGTGGATGAGCAGGCTTCCTATTGGCTGTGGTGGAAGACGCGTGCTGATCCGACGCATCAGGGGCCTGCTCATGTTCAGTCACTGTCGGTTACATGACCTCCACTGACAATCAAATGACCTCCACTGATGGAGAAGCTGGAATGAAGACGTTCACAGTGTGTTTGACAAACTGACAAATGGAGGCTCCGTCACTGAATCCATTATTCCTTCATGCCTGTGAGGTTCCACCCCAGCAGGTTCTTCTCCAGCAGGTTCCTCTACAGCAGGTTCTTCTCCAGCAGGTTCCACCCCAGCAGGTTCTTCTCCAGCAGGTTCCTCTACAGCAGGTTCTTCTCCAGCAGGTTCCACTCCAGCAGGTTCTTCTCCAGCAGGTTCCTCTACAGCAGGTTCTTCTCCAGCAGGTTCCTCTACAGCAGGTTCTTCTCCAGCAGGTTCTACTTCAGCAGGTTCCCCTCCAGCAGGTTCTACTCCAGCAGGTTCTACTCCAGCAGGTTCTACTCCAGCAGGTTCTACTTCAGCAGGTTCTTCTACAGCAGGTTCCTCTCCAGCAGGTTCTACTCCAGCAGGTTCTACTCCAGCAGGTTCCACTCCAGCAGGTTCTACTTCAGCAGGTTCTTCTACAGCAGGTTCCTCTCCAGCAGGTTCTACTCCAGCAGGTTCTACTCCAGCAGGTTCCACTCCAGCCATGCGATCCTGATACTGTTTATCTGATGTAAATGATGGATTGTGTTTCTCGCTGTAGCAGATTATCCGAGTGGGATGATACAAATATCAACAGTATGTGGTGTTGATGAAGAGATTTGATTGTGTGTGTGTGTGTGTGTGTGTGTGTGTGTGTGTGTGTGTGTGTGTGTGTGTGTGTGTGTGTGTGTGTGTGTGTGTGTGTGTGTGTGTGTGTGTGTGTGTGTGTGTGTGTGTGTGTGTGTGTGTGGTGATGGGGCCTCGGGGCTCCCCAGGCAGCGGAGGAGGGGGTCCTGAACAAAGCAGCTCGGCGGCGGGGAGACGTTACATAAGCACTTAGTGCATGAATATTCCTGAACTACCTGCATTAGAGCAGCCTAATCTGCTTACAGAGACATTATGGGATGTGCTGCTGTGACAGGTGTCTCTGCATTAGATGAAGATTATCAGAGCTCGCAGGCTGCACTCATCTTCAATACCGACACGGGCTGGGGGGGATACGGGGTGGGGGTGTAATCCACATCTGATATTCAAAAAGATACAGCAAACAATACGAGTCCACCGCACATCAAAAACAAACATACCAGAATACACCAAACATACCAGAATACACCAAACATACCAGAATACACCAAACGTACCAGAATACACCAAATACACCAAACACATCAAACACACCCGAATACACCAAACACACCCGAATACACCAAACAAACCAAAATACACTAAACACAGGCCTGACTGGAGGATGTGTCTTTTGGACCAGCAGGTACCTGATTGGCTGATTCACGGGTGCAGACACTGGTGGTGGCGGCTGATGACTCTGTGTTGTGTTTACATGGACCGAAGTCTGTGCTGCTGTCGGTGGACGTGAGTCCAGGACAGACGGACTGACGGGTCACGTCTTGACGTCCCGGCTTTGACTTCCTGTCAGTTTATACCGGAACATGAGAACCTGACACATTCCCGCCTGTTAGCGACTCAACCTAGCCTGAGGTTTACGGTGTGATCCGCCGCCTGTCTCACACAGGGGTCCTTACACGGGCGTACTCTTCGTGCCTGTGAAGGCGATCCATCTCTGATTTATTGTCTTTCATAAGAAGATTTCGGGCGCACACAGTGGTCTTCTTCACACCGCCTGCCGACAGCGTCGTCAGTGTCCTCGCAGCTGTGGCCAACACTGTCCGTCTCTCTGCCGTCCCCACAATGCCACGTCTGTGGCGGGCGGCGGCGGTGGGAGGGGCGGGCGAGGGAGGACTGAGGAGGTTTGTCTCCAGGCTTCAGTCAGGTAGAGGTTGGAGTCCTGTAGGACCACATTGCTGCAGGGAGAACCGTGATGTCATCACGACGTCACGGTTCAGAACCCAAACCCCCATCGTGAGGCTGGATGAAGGATTGGTCCCCAACGCGTTTTGTGAAGTGTATACAGACCCAGTCCCACTGCTGAGACCACGAGAGCCAATGAGAGCGCAGCTGAGCATCATAAAGACATCATGTGGTCCACACAGGACTTGAACCAGCCACCCTCCTGTTCCCTAGACGGTCCTTGTGGACTGAGCTGCTGCTGATGAAGAATCAGGAGCAACAGGGGGAGAACATTCAACATGTTCTAGAACCGTCAGTTATAGAATGATGACGTAGAAGCTAAAGGTCCATCAATAAAAGCCAAACCACAGGAAACACCAGCTGATCTGATCTGGAATTCAGGTTCACTTTCACTCACTTCATTTCTCTTTCATTCTTTTATTTGATTTTTCATTTGTTCTATAGATGTTTTCTTTCTTTGAACTGATGTTCAGGGGTCTTCTCTTCTATTTTTACTTTGGGGTTCTGATGGAACCTCCTCTTTATTTGGGACTTCAACACGGGACTTGTGGGTCCTGCTCCTCTTCCTCGGTGGCGGCGCTGCTGATCTCGGCGTGTCAGATTGTGATGATGTTCACATTATCTCTGGCGGATAAACCTCTGAACCGACGCGTTAAGTGGCTGCAGACACACAATAAAAGCAGCGCCGCTCTTTGTTTCTCTGTTTACGCCTGAGGAGGAGATCCTGGACCGACGGAGGAGGAGGAGGAGGAGGAGGAGGAGGAAGGCAGGAGGTGACACAAACAAAAAGAGGATGAGACCAACAACAAACAGCAGCTCTGATGAAACCGGAGGGTCACGATAAACCTGCATAATTCTCCCATTCAGCTGGTCTGTGCTAGAGAACAATGAAACACGGAGGCCTGACGGAACCACACAGGAACATGAATACCATCATAACCACACAGGAGCATGAATACCATCATAACCACACAGGAGCATGAATTAGAAAAATAACCACACAGGAACATGAATAACGTAATAACCACACAGGAACATGAATAACGTGAGGGTGGTGACCTGTCATAAAGGTCTAGGACACACCCACCTGCCAAAGGCTGAGGAGGGGCGTGTCGTCACGCCGGCACCTCCTCACCTCGCGGCTGTGAAAGGAGAAGTGAGAGCTGGGGAGCGTGTGAGTCAGGCGTCGACTCAGCAGGTTGCATCAGGTAAACGGTCAGCGGAGTCATAACACACACACACACACACACACACACAACACACACAACACGCTAGCAGTTCCCTCTGGATGGTTCCAGTGTAGCGCAAAGAGGAACCAGAGGAACCCGGTGACCTCCTGCAGCTCAGTGACCTGCAGCAAACGACACACGCAACACACACACACACACACACACTAACATGGATCATGTCTGGATCGTCACGGCGTCCTGGGATCCACCTGATGAGCTCCAGGCCAATCGGTTCCCCGGTTCCTCAGAGGAGAACCCTGGACCAGCTGACAGTGCTGCTTAGCAACAGTGAGCATTTAGCCTTCCAGGCTAACGGTAGCTAGTTGACGTCAAAGCTTCAGGTTCTGATGGCTGTGGAGGACTTTGTGAGCCGTCAGCTCTTCTTCTGTGGTGTTCTGTGGTCAGACGGAGAGGCGTCTGTGATGGATCACCTCCACCACCAGGCCCACGGGGAGAAGGGGCCAGCCCACGGCCATGTCGGCCCGCCCACAGCCCAGTTCACACCCACGCTGAGTCAGCAGGTTGCAACTGATGATGTCATTTTGTAGTTCAAATAGCAACAGGTTAGCATTCTGCTACCAGACAGTCTTAGAGGTACAACACACACACACACACACACACACACAAAACAACACGTTATTGGTGGTTGCCGTGCCGACAACACGCTGCCCGTTGCCACCGCTCGGGGCAGCTGAACGGGGACTGGGTTCAGGGATTAGGTGTTCCAGGGAGGGGGGGTCTGCTGGCTTGCTGCGTCCCCCAGAGGATGCTGGGAAAGAACATAAGGCCCAGCTTCACAGTCACCTATGTCCCTACGCCCACCAGACCACAACACACACACCACAGACAAACACACACACACACACACACACACACACACACACACACACACACACACACACACACACACACCTGAGACTAAAGTTTGTAACAACTACTGGAACCTCCACTGAACCAGAATCACGAGGCTCCTCCCATCTCAACTGAACCAGTTCTGATTTAATCTGGATCGGTCCTGGTCTAATCTGAACCGGTCCTGGTCTAATCTGAACCGGTTCTGGTCTAATCTGAACCGGTTCTGGTCTAATCTGAACCGGTTCTGGTCTGCAGGCCGGCTGACTTCCAAACCTGCAGAAGAGAGGACAGAACACTGATTTATGTTTATTTATGGATTTGTTTTTCTGTTTGTTTATTTCAGAAGTGTAACGTGTCAAAGTTCAACAGCAGCTGAGAAAAAACAGAAACAACAAACATGACTGAAAACAACAGTAAAGAACAGAAATAACAGAATGGAGTCAAAAAAAATTGTAAACATTTAATCAACAACCTTCATTCAGCGGTTGTTGTTATTTATTCCACAGGGACCCGAGACAAAGAACCACAGAAGAAGAGCTCCCCCCACAGGAGAACCGGAGAACTACATCCCCATCCGGCGCCATCAGAAGTCACCACGAGAACCAGAGCACCAACACCACCGATGAAGATGATGATGATGATGACCAGTCCCACCTGGACCCCGAACCACATCGAGGACAGCGGTGCTCCGCCCCCTCCGGGGGGAAACCCGCCCCCACCTGTGTGTGGGACGGATTAAAAGTTCCTCCTGGTTCTCGTGACACGGAGAACCTGACTGGACCAATCCGTGATAATCTGATAAAAGGGTCAGATTACGTGGATGAAAATATTTCAGGATGATCACCGGTGGATTAGATGCTGCTGGGACTGGGGGAGGGGAGGGGGGAGGGGCACTTCTTGAAGTGTTCTTGTCCCTGAACAGGAACCAGTTTATTCACCAATAAACATGTGTTCCTCACCTGCTGCTCAGTGCTGGGGGGCGGCGCCAGCAACCCCCCCCCCCCACACACACACACACACACACACACACACACGTGGGCAGGATGCTGGGTTCTGGTTTCTGCCACACATGGAGGAACATGGATGGATGCTGTTGGATCCAGCAGGTCAACATGTCACCATGAGGTCACGTGACCATCACCATGACGACCAGAGATAAACAGCCATTAGCTCGGTGCATTTTCTCCTTTTGTATCGTTTCTCCTTCATTTTTGTCCTCTCACCCTTGATTTTTTTTTTAACTTCCTGCCGTTGCCAACCAGATTGGTGACGACCTTCTTGTCCTTTTGAAACTTTTCTGGACATATCCCCAACTTTTTTATTCGCGTGATACCCATGGCAACCGGTGAGCGCATTGTTTACACCCGCGACCAGCTGATCGCGCTGCGCCCACCTGGGCCGCTGCCCGGAGTGAGGCCCGACATCCCGGCGGAGCTGAGGAGGAGGCGTCGGGGCCGCAGAGCTGGGGCAAAACAGAAGAAAAAAATGAAAAAGATGAGGTTTCATCCGGCAGTGCTGGCCATTATTACGGGGAACGTGAGGTCTCTGGGCAGTAAGGTGGACGAGCTCGCCGCGCTGGTTAAAACCCAGCGGGAGTATCGTGAGTGATTTCAACCATGTCACCCTGGACCAATTGCTGCCCACATTCCACCAATATGTGGACTGTCCCACCAGGAACAATAAGTCTTTGGACCTGCTGTATGCTACCACCAAAGATGCATACAGCACGACAGCCCTTCCTCCCCTTGGCAGATCAGATCACAACCTGGTCCTGCTAAATCCCAGGTAGGTCCCGCTGGTCAGGAGGCGGCCTGTCCACACCAAGATGGTCCATAAGTGGTCTCAGGAGGCTGCTGAGGTACTGCAGGACTGCTTTGACTCCACGGACCGGGAAGTGCTCCGTAGGCTACATGGGGAGGACATCAACAACCTGACGGACTGCATCACAGACTACATTAGGTTCTGTGAGAACACCACTGTGCCAACCCGGACTGTACGCTGCTTCCCCAACAACAAGCAATGGCTTACAAGTGACCTCAAGGAACTCTTAAATAAGAAGAGGGCTTTCAGGTCTGGTGACCGAGGGGAATTGAAAAGAGTGCAGCACGAGGTCCGAGACAAACTGAGGGAGTGTAAGGAGATCTACAGGAGGAAGCTGGAGGCCAAACTCCAGCAGAACAACATGAGGTGCGGTCGGGAATGGAGAAGATCACAGGGTGCTCAGGGGGACAACGGCAACCATCAGGCGGTCTAGACAGAGCCAACGAGCTGAATATTTTCTTCAACAGGTTCAGTTCACAACCGTCTGTCTCCCCCTCACGTCCCGACCCCTCATGCTCCCCCTCCACTTCCTTCACTCCTCTCTCCACCCCTGTTGGTGGGCAGTCCTGGGCATCACCCCCCCCCCCGCCTCCTTCATGGAACCAACACCCCCATGGAACCAACACCAATACCCCCCACCAGCACCCCCCCCCCCACATGTCAGTGACTACGGGCCAGGTCAGGTAACAGCTGGAGAGACTTCACCAGAGGAAGGCAGCCAGACCTGATGGTATTAGCCCCAGGATCCTGAAGACCTGTGCCCCCAATTGTCTCCAGTTGAGGCCTTGAGGCCTCAGGTGAAGGAGCTGCTAGACCCCCTACAGTTTGCGTATCGGCCCCAATTGGGAGTTGATGATGCCGTCATCTACCTCCTGCAGAGAGCCCATTTGCATCTGGATGGTGGGGGAAGCACTGTGAGAATCACCTTCTTTGATTTCTCCAGTGCTTTTAACACCATTCAGCCAAGGCTGCTGGGCGAGAAGCTGCGGGGGGATGGGTGTCGACACCTCCACCATCTCCTGGATCAGTGACTACCTAACAGATAGGCCACAGTTTGTCCGTCTGGGCAGTGTTCTGTCTGATGCGGTGGTCAGTGATACAGGAGCCCCTCAGGGGACTGTGCTGTCCTCCTTCCTCTTCACACTGTACACAAACGACTTCCAGTACAACTCCGAGTCATGCCACCTACAAAAGTTCTCGAATGACTCGGCAGTTGTTGGGTGTATAAGTGAGGGGAGGGAGGGGGAGTACAGGGCTGTGGTGGATGACTTTGTGGAGTGGGCTGGAGCCAATCACCTGAGGCTGAATGTAGGCAAGACCAGAGAGATGGTGATCGATTTCAGGAGGAAGGGGAACACGCCACAACCAATCTACATCCTAGGAGAGGCGGTAGAGGAGGTGGTGGACTATAAGTACCTGGGTGTCAAGATCTCTAACAGACTGGACTGGAATTCTAATGTCAATGCTGTCTACAAGAAGGGGATGAGCAGAGTCTATTTCTTGAGGAAGCTGAGATCTTTCAACGTATGCAGCAAGATGTTGGAGATCTTCTACCAGTCTGTTATGGCCAGCGTACTTTTCTTTGCCGTGGTCTGTTGGGGGAGCAGCATCAAAGCCAGCGATACCAACAGACTTAATAAGCTAATAAAGAAGGCTGGCTCTGTGATTGGCTGTAGTCTGGACACTGTGGAGGCCGTGGTGGAGAGGAGGACTCTTAACAAACTTTTATCCATCATGGATAACCCTGCTCAGCCTCTCCACCACACACTGGACAGACAGCGGAGCTCGTTCTCCAAGAGACTACTACAGCTCCGCTGTCGAACAGAAAGGTACAGGAAGTCATTCCTGCCACAAGCCATCGTGCTGTACAACAGCTCTGAAATATCAGACAGAGTCCCACCACCAGTCTGATGTTTTGGTATGGCTTCACTAGGTCCTGTGTATGGCCACTGAGTGCCACACTATGACTAAAGGCCTACCATGCTTGGGTACTGTTGTTAGTATTGTTATTATTATTACTGTCATTATTACTATTAGTGTTAATATTGTCAATATATTTTTTCTGTTAATATTATTATTATTATTTATTATTATTATTATCTTTAATTGTCTTATTTTTCCTCAATGCACATTTTCTGTATATTTTCTGTAATAATTCTGCTGCTACTGTGACACCTAAATTTCCCAATTTGGGATAAATAAAGTATATCTATCTATTTATCAATGGAGATGTGTCTGGTGGTGATGAACACAAACACAAACACAGAGTGGAGGTGGTGGAGGACGCGTCCACACGCGTGTGGATGGCGTGTGAACTGTGTGTGGACATGTGCGACGCGGGATAATCACAGGCTGTCAGGACGGAGCGACTCCACCCAGCGGGACGCCTGCAGGCTGTGACAGCCATCATCACACCTTCAGACGAGCGAAAGGGACTCACTTAACGCACCTCCGTTCACACCAGTGAACGCTGGGCTCTGATTGGTCAGCTGACAGCGCCTGGACAGAAACACTGGTCTCAGGGACTTCCTTTCTTATCTGCCATCAGAGCGGCACTGGAACCTGCTTTACATTCGCTCATCAGCGGCGGAATGAGCTCTGCCCGTTATCAGAGCTCCGCCCGTTATCAGAGCGCCGCGGCGCTACTTTAGAGCGCCAGCGGCATCTTATCGACGCTTCTGTTCCTCACGTAATTCCATCTGACCGCCGATACCCGGACCAGACGCCGCCAGACGCGCTGACCTTGAACTGACAGGAAGTTCAAGACGTGACAGAAAAGATGGAAGGCGCTGAACGGGAACGCCGATGACATCATCACAGCCAGGCTGATGATGTGATCAGTTAGCGAGGCACCAGAGACAGGTTCACAGATGATCTGGACCTGAACAGAACCTCCTCCAGGCCAGGGGAGCATCGGTTACCATGGTGAATCTGGTCGCCATAGTAACCGCTGAAGTCGGCGCAGCTTCATCCACGTCCTTCAGATGATATCCCCCTGAAGAGCGCCCCTTCCTGGAATCAAACGCACCCCTCATGGGGGGCCGCTGGACCGGCCCCTGGTTCCTCTGATCACAGAACCTCTGATGAAGACATTCCTCACCGCTGATGAAGACGTTCCTCACTGCTGATGAAGACGTTCCTCAAGGAACCTCAAGCTGAAAGACAGATGAACGGGTTACATCTGCTCCTTGATCCAGGTCCAGGATCAGGATCAGGATCAGATCTAGATCAGGTCCAGGATCAGGATCAGGATCGGGTCCAGGTCTCTAGTGAACCCCTTAGAGGGGAACTGTAGCTGGACTCTGCTTCACCTCTGAAGATAATCCTATCAGGGGAACAAATGTACGGGAATCCAGCTTCTCTTCTAATCATGACGTCCCTGGGGGGGTGAAGAGAGAGCGTGTCTGTGTGTGTGTGTGTGTGTGTGGGGGGGGGTTAACAGAGCATCTCCTCTGCTTTGATGTCCCTCAGCAGAGTCTCTGGACCGGATCTCTTCATGTTGGAACACATCAGGAAGTATAAAGACACAAACTCACATCAGAACCTCTATAGTCATATGGTCCAGTAAGAACCTCTACAGTCACATGGTCCATCAGAACGTCTACAGTCACATGGTCCAATAAGAACCTCTACAGTCACATGGTCCAATAAGAACCTCTACGGTCACACGGTCCATCAGAACCTCTACAGCGGTCATGTGAATGCCAGAGGCGGGGCCAGCCGGACGGCGCTACAAAAGAGCCCCAGTCCGGTTCCTGTCCCTGATTGGACGCCTGGGAGTCATTTTGAGAGGACAACACCCCCACATGGGGCCCTTAAGAGCGGCCCCCGTGAGCAGACCCCAGGTCAATCCCCCCCCCCCCACCAGACAGGCTGACAGGAGAATCAAGCGCCTGGACGCAGGAGCAGGAAGCCCTCGACCCTCGGGGTGCGTTTGTTTTACAGTTGGCTGTGAGGGCGGGGGGCCAGCGGGGAGAAGACTGTTCCATCGCTGCTGCCCCATCGCTTAGCAACAGCATCTTTCAGGATGTCCTGCGCCGGCGGGACAGTGACACGGGTCCGGTCAAACACGCCGGCCTCCTGCCAACACAAAACCAACAACATCCTGAAGCTGTCAGGGACCAGCGCACGTTTGGTTTCCATGGCGACGGCGGTCATGTGACCACAGCTAATGGGTTAAGACGTAAACCCGTCAGGAGTTAAAACCCGTTTAGTGACTGAGTTTAAGAAGGACTGAGTCTAAAAATCGCACCAATACGTAAACACACACACACACACACATTCAGTTTCACCATTACCCATCGATCAAAGCATCAAAACCTGATCAGAGAACAATTCACACTCAGTGTGGTGACGTGTGGACGATGACATCATCATGATGACATCACCACGATGACATCATCTGTGAGCTACCCCACAGTGAACGTAACACCACCTGATTGGCTGACAGTGATACCTAGGTAACGATGGGGACCCCCTTTTAGCGGGACCCCTTTAGTCATCTCCACCACCCCTGGATCCAGATCTGAATCTGAATCTGGGTCCAGACCTCCCCCTCGGTGAGTCCAGCCACTCCCAGTGGGTCCAGATCTCCTCCTCAAACTCAGGACCGTCCAGGTTCTCCTGAGCCCGGCTGTGGATCAGAGAGGAGTTAACACGGCCGGTGGCTCAGAGGATCTGTGGTGTTGGAGCACCCCCTGGTGGAGTGATGACATCACTGCACCTTCATCCCACCATCATCATCGTCATCATTATCATCATCGGCATCATCCAGTCCCACTTGAAGTCCAGCTTGTTCTGTTCTCCTCAGACTGACTGTGTGGGTTTGGGTTCCTCCTCTGAAGACACAACCAACCTGGAACTCCACCTGAGTCAGCGTCCACCCCAGGGGCTTCATGGGGGGGGGGGTCATAGGGGGGTTCTGGTGGTTATAGGGGGTTTTGGTGGTCTTCAGGGGTTCTGGTGGTCATAGGGAGGTTCTGGTGGTCATGGGGGTTCTGGTGGTCATGGGGGTTCTGGTGGTCAAAGGGGGGTTCTGGTTTTCTGTATTGGTTCTGGTGGTTATAGGGTGTTCTGGTGTTCTGTATTGGTTCTGGTGGTCTGGACCCTGTAGTTCTGCTCTCTTTCCAGCAGGGGGAGGTACTCTATGGGTGAAGATGACGTAAGGCTGTGAAATTGTTGGAGTCTGACTGACAGGAACAGAACCATCTAGTTTACTTCTTCGCTGGTGTTCCAGAGACCAGAACCGTCTGATGGACCCCGTGCAAACCTGAGAGCCCGTGAGTCAGAGGCCGTTTGGGACCCCACCAGGTGGGGGTGGGGTGGGGTGTGAGTGTGTGTGTGTGTATGTGTGTGTGTGTGGGGGGGGGGGTTGGGTATCACAACGACCCATCTGGTCCTCTACCTGCTGCAGCACTAGCTGCTGCTGACTCTGCACACGCATGACCTGAACACGTTTCAGGGTCACGTGACTCTGACACGCAACACGGGACAATCTGTGTCACTGTGAACACGTGTGAATGGACCCCTCCCCCCCAAGGTGCCAAAGTCAACAGAACAGGTTAACTGTTGACTTTGTCATTAACACCTGGCAGTTACTACAGTGACTACAGTTACTATAGTCTCTATAGTAAGTACAGTTACTACAGTCACCACAGGTACTACAGTTATTATAGTCACTACAGGTACTAAAGCTCCTATAGTAACTACAGGTACTACAGTTACTATAGTCACCACAGTTACTATAGTCACTACAGAAGAAGAAGTATACTTTAATGATCCCTGCAAGGGGAAATTACAAAGGCGGGAGCGGAACTCGATCCGCCGATTGATGGGGCGATCCGTCTACGAGACATCTGCTCTACCACTGAGCCACTGCCACCCC
Source organism: Antennarius striatus (assembly GCF_040054535.1). Classification (NCBI taxonomy): domain Eukaryota; kingdom Metazoa; phylum Chordata; class Actinopteri; order Lophiiformes; family Antennariidae; genus Antennarius; species Antennarius striatus. Next base: position 5,878,034 of record NC_090787.1, read on the forward strand.
ACAGTTACTATAGTCACTACAGGTACTATAGTCACTACAGGTACTATAGTCACTACAGGTACTACAGTTACTATAGTCACTACAGTTACTAAAGTCACTACAGTTACTTCAGTTACTACAGTGACTACAGTAACTGCAGTAAATGTACAGGTACTATAGTCACCTATAGTACCTGTAGTAACTGAAGTACTACAGTTACTATAGTCACTACAGGTACTACAGGCACTACAGTTACTATAGTCACTACAGTCACTACAGGTACTATAGTCACTACAGTCAATACAGGTACTGCAGTTACTACAGTTAGCTCGTCTGTACCTGAACCAGCCCTAACCGGTTGTCGCTCTGTCCACAGTGTTGTCTTGCAGGAGTCATCGGTGGAGTCACTTGAGGTCACTCACCTGGAGGAGCGACGCTGGAGTGACGTCAAACTTTCACTCCTTCCTGTTCAGCCATGTTGGTTCCTCCAGACCTCAGAGGGGGGAGGGGGGGTACAGAAACACGAGTCAGCATTTACCTCCACGGTTCACCCAATTGGTCCATCAGGTCGAATGTAGCACCGCTCAGACTGACCTTCAGATCCCACCTGGAACCCCTCCAGTTGGGAGACGCATGGATCTCCTCAAGTTCCTGATGTGGATCCTGTAGGAACCTCCATCAGAACAACCAGACCGGAAGAGTCTATGGGGGGAGGGGGGTCCAGAGGTGCTTCAGGAGGATCTGATAGAAACCACAACAAATGTGACCCTAAATGTAATGCAGTACTGGTGTACTATAGTGTACTACTACTGTATACTACTAGTGTATATTGCTAGTGTATACTACTAGTGTATACTTCTAGTGTGTACTAGTGTATACTGCTCGTGTATACTACTAGTGTGCACTAGTGTCTTGTACTAGTGTGTACTAATGTGTAGTACTAGCTGGGCTTGCGCTAACCATTCACCACTTTGCCATAGGCGAAGTAAATTCCATATGGCTACAAGGTTTTTAGCTTCTGTAGCCACAGTGGCGTTCTTATATTTAGGGAAAAAAAGTCTAAAACTTACAACGTTTTTGGACTCGCGAAAATCCCCCAACGATAACATAAGAAAACAATAGCATGCTATTTCCGCATGCCGACGGAAATAGCCGAAGTGACCTGAATGCTCCCGATCATTACATATGCACTCGGGTCATAACCACCTCTCGCCCAATAAAAAAAAAACTGGGACTGTCACTTTAACGTGTTAACTAGATTAATTAATTACGCTGCAAATTAATGCGCAATAAAAATTAACGCAAGTCAATGCACAAGTATTTTAAATTTGGCCCATTGAGGGACCCGTAGGCTGCAGTGACGTCACTTCCTACCTGCGCCACTAGTCAAAAGCAGGGTGACTGACAACAGAGATGGACGTGACACAGGATGGTGAGGCAAGCCCACTGGGACCTTTGGGGGGAAAGTTTATTTATAAAAAGAACAAAGACGGGACTATCGACAAAATAGCAGTGATTCTGCGCTGTAGACCCTCCGTCAGTTTGCCCCAGGGCAAGTGTGGCTACACACGTAGTTTACCATCACCAAGTATGAATGAGGAGTGAATGAATAATGGATCCGATGTAAAGCGTCTTTGAGTGTCCAGAAAAGCGCTATGTAAATCTAATCCATTATTATTATTATTATTATATTATTATTAAAAATATTAATAATAATAATTGTACCTTTTGTAAAAGAGAATTTTCATATCACCACAGCAGCTCCAGCCTAACGTATCATTGAAATGCAAAACATGTCAAGGACAGAGTTGAACGTTAGCTTACCCTTTTAAAAGAAGAGCCTGTTGGCATCTTGCTCTTTAGTTGCCTTATTTAGAGGCATGTTATACTTTCATTTTGAATTGCTGTATTGAGTCAATTTTAGTATTCATTTTGATTGAGTTTGCTTATGTGCCTATTTGAGACTCAGCCTTATTTTATTTCTGAATTTTATTTATTTTATTTAACTGTATTTGCATTGCACTTTTGAGAAATGCACCTGACCTAATCGGTTTGCTGATGTGCTTGGCGTTTTTAAAAAAAAAATTCCATTTATAAAGCACACTTAACCAATAAAAATGTGGATTTCAAATCTTCTCTTCTCGGTGCATTCTATTGATTAGTCATGCACTACGAATTTGTATTGTACTAGAATTCAAATTCTTTATTTGGGGGCCTTTAGCAGGTATGAGATTAAAATGTGATTAATTAGAAATCCTGTAATTAATTTTTTAAATTGCCTGACAGCACTAAAAAAGACAGGATTCTTTTTTTACAAGCTAAACCTGCGAACTGGTGTACGACAAGGCGAGGACGATCGATTGAAAGAAAATGAGAATAGAGTGTTCTATAGTAGATTTTGCATTAAAATTCTAATTGAACAACAAATAGTGAATGCTGAGAGGGGGTAGGAGTGGTGACAGACCGATCAGAAGGTAAATGAAAGATGTTATCAATAGTTTTTTGTAGTCTTAGACTTTTGATCTCTATGACCGGCAGGAATAACCAGCGATGTATGTAAATGTGTATTTACCTCGCTTGCTATTTTATATGCCTTTTTAAATTGAAATGAAAATCATATCGAATTAAAAAAAACTAAACTATGGCATACCAATGGTGTTGTCTAAGTCCAAGTTAAAATGTATTCTAGTCCAAGGAAAACTTACAAGTAAACATTGAGTAATATTTTGTATGACTGTATCTTCACATAGTGAATGCAAGTTTTCAATTGTTGAATCTCACATTTATACCTGCAAAAAGTAGGACAGAAATAACGATAGTTAAGCTTGAACTGTTGACTTTAGTGTATTTTTGTTGGTAAACTGAAAAGAAGATTTTGCCCTCAGAATGCACCAGAATGCAGGAAAACCCAATTTTCTAAAAAATTTCCTGTGGGGGGCCCCACGGACACCCCCTGTCGGGGGTATCCCCCACACACACCCCTAAGACGAGCATGTTTTTACACCCCCCAACAATTGAACACTTGCATTCACTATGTGAAGATACAGTCATACAAAATATTACTCAGTGTTTACTTGTAAGTCTTACTTGCTATTACAGCAAGGCCCCTGTCTTGGACACAGAATGTGGCTTTTACTACTAGTGTATATTACTAGTGTATACATCTAGTGTGTACTAGTGTGCAGTACTAGTGTGTACTACTAGTGTGTGCTACTAGTGTACACTTGCTGCTTCTATTGGAGTAAATACTTCCACAGACACTGAATCACTGAATTCGTCTTGTCGTCCATCTGTCAGTGAAAACTCTAGTGTTGAAGTGTGTGTGTGTGTGTGTGTGTGTGTGTGTGTGTGTGTGTGTGTGTGTGTGTGTGTGTGTGTGTGTGTGTGTGTGTGTGTGTGTGTGTGTGTGTGTGTGTGTGTGTGTGTGTAGAGGCTGGTCTCATTGGAGTAGCGTGACTGTTTGATGGAGGATGGATGGGGGGAGGAGTGTGTTCTCTCGTCCTCCCCTCCCCCACGTCCTGCAGGCACGCAGAGGATCACCAGAGATCAGCAGATCCACAGGCCGTCGTCCACACCTCACTTTCCACACGCCGCCGTCCACACGCTGCCATCCGCACTTCACTGTCCACACGCCTCTGTCCACACCCCACTGTCCACAGCAGTACGTTCAAACGTCCCCAGCTAACCCCCTCCTTCACAGAAACAACCCCTGGGGGGGAAGGGGGTCACGTGGTGGCAGTCACTCAGAGATCCGGTTGGGGCGGCTCCTCCACTGGAGCCCGCCCACCAACCGTTTCCTCCCCCGCAGTGAAACGATACCCAAATCCAGTTGGACCTGAAGAGAAGAGCCCCCCCCCCAACACACACACACACAGATAAACAGAGATAGTTAATATAATAATAACTATCTCAATAGTTATCATCAACATTAAGAGTTCAGCGTTAGCGTCAGTTAATGCTTCCAGCAGAAACCTGACCTAAAAACATCAGTTCCTACAGGAGGACAACATTGGTTCCTATTAGTGCCATCAGGCGATTAAAAAAAATTAATCTAATTAATTACAGGATCTGTAAATAATTAATCTAATTAATCACATTTTAATCTCATACCTGCTAAAGGCCCCCAAATAATTTGAATTCTAGGACATTACAAAATTGCAGTGCATGACTAATCAATAGAATGCATCGAGAAGATTTGAAATCCACATGTTTATTGGTTAAGTGTGCTTTATAAATGAAATTCTAAAGAAAAAAGGCCAAGCACATCAGCAAACCAATTAGGCCAGGTGCATTTCTCAAACACGCAATACGAATACAGTTAAATAAAATAAATAACTGACAACAGACAACTCTATGTGTCCTTGAGCGAGTTGCTCAACCAGAAGGCTGCCCTCCTCTTTGAATGATGTTACCTGTGAGTGAAAAGAGTCACATGGTATTTGCGCGCAAGAGAGGACAGCTGTTCATAAGCTCCTGCGTGAGTTGCCCACCACTCCAGTGGGCACTCATGCATTCCAATGCACGCCTCAGCTTTGTAGCGGCTAGAGACTCCTGCTCCTCCTTGTCTGACGACAGCAGGAGGAGGCTCTTCTTCTCTACTGGCTCGTCCTCCTTTTTATTGATGGTCCCATCTTTGTTCTTTTTATAAATAAACTTTCCCCCCAAAGGTCCGAGTGGGCTTACCTCGCTCTCCTGTGTCGCGTCCATCTCTGTTGTCAGTCACCCTGCTTTTGACTAGTGGCGCAGGTAGGAAGTGACGTGACTGCAGCCTACGGGTCCCTCAATGGGCAAAATTTAAAATGCTTGCGCATTGACTCACGATTAATTGCGTTAATTTTTATAACGCGTTCATTTGCAGCGTTATTAATTAATCTAATTAACGCATTAAAGTGAGTTCCTAGTTCCTACATCGTTTAGTTCCTACAGGAGGACAACATTGGTTCCTACATCAGGTCACCTCTGACATCAGCAGGATCTCCTCTAAACACTCAGATCTCAGATTAAACCTGATTTAAATGAGAAGGATGAGAATGTGAAGAATCACCAGGTCAGTGAGACACGCCCACACCCACCAGCAGACCTCCACCCGTCCTCCAGCAGCAGGTCTGAGGTCCTCAGGACACGTGTGAAATGCTGAGGAGAAGCAAACAGCCCAGACAGAAAAACACAACCAACACACAACCAGCATCCTGCCACCTGATGGACATCAGATCTGACCCACCATCATCTCATCACGTCACGATAGCAGTGAACTGGTTCAACTGGTCACACACTGGTTTAAGAACAAACACACACACTGGTGTGACCAGCTGAACCAGTCGATAAAAACATTTATCAAATATAAATAAAGTTATTTTACATTGAATTGTTCTCAAAATTCACTTGAACACATGTCTGCTGTCCTGTGTGAACAGAAACCAGATCCTGGATCACATCCACATCAGGATCTGGACTCTTTCTCTCCCCCCTCCCACCAGCAAATAAGCATTACTAGCATGCTGATAATAGCTAACACAAACACTGCTAGAATGCTGTGTTAACTGGTTAAGTGCTAACTGTTAGCTTGGAAACCCAGTCACAAACCGCCTGAACTCTGGGTGCACTGGGCATGCGCGAAAACTACACCGCTCACATCTGAACCATCAGAATGAAAACAGCAATAACATTGTGTTTTTAGTATTTAATAATAGTAATAGTAATAGTAATAGTAATAATAATAATAATAATAATAATAATAATAATAATAATAATAATGCAATTTAATCTATTCAATACATTTAAAGTCATCATACATAAGTGTACAACGAAAATCTTTGGACAACTCTCCTGCAAAAAAGACTCAAGTACAAGTATAAAGTATAAGATATAAAACCCCCCAACAACACTGGTGCAAGAACAAGCATTTATTTAAAAAATATTTACAATTAGTCATCAAGATTTACAATAGCAGAGTCTATCTATCTATCTATCTATCTATCTATCTATCTATCTATCTATCTATCTATCTATCTATCTATCTATCTATCTATCTATCTATCTATCTATCTATCTATCTATCTATCTATCTATCTATCTGTGTTCATACTAATGGTGTCGTGTTGTTTTAGGGTCGTAGCCCATGTGTGTTCCCTCTCCAATCAATCGTGTCTGCTCGTGGCCCCCTGGGGCAGAATTGGGGGTCCATGTCGGGTCGGGGGCCCTGAACCCGGTTCAGGGTCGTGTCAGATTCAAACATGCTGTGTGGACAGCAGAGGGGACGTCTCCACAGATCAGTGTGGATTATATAGAGTGGAGGTCTGCATTGATCGGGGGTGGCGTTCAGTGATCGAATCCAGGTCACGCTCATGTCGCGTCCTCAGCTGATTGGTTGGAGAGTCAGAGCACATGAGGATATGCTGTGTGTCATCAATCAACAAGCTAATCGATCGATTAATCGTCAATCAAACGCTCCAGTAGGAGTTAACATCCTGGGGCCTCAGCATCACCTGTCATGGGCTCCTTTGGGGTTCACTAACCACCTTGAGTGACCTGAGTCGTCACGTCACTTCCTCCCACTCCCAACGGAAATACTTCAAACAAACTGTGTAAACCAATAGCTAACCCTGCAGTCAGAACACTGTAGAACCCAGAGCCCCGGGGGGTCCGGCTGCGGTCAGGCAGCTGACCGTCTCTTCTCCCTTGATCACTGCTGTCTGCTGGCTTCCGGCCCCCATCAGCCTTCTGACGGGGGGGGCGGGCCTCTTCGGCTTCACAGCCGGCCGACGTCTGGATCACGAACCGGATTGGTCCGTGAATCCAGGTCGAGCTGCTCCCTCTCCTCTGATTGGTCATCACGGGTGTCAGTCACGCCCTCCCGCGCTCCGGAGGAAGGGATAGAGAAAAGCGCTAATCCGGGCTGGCGGCCATCTTGCTTCTCTCACTCAGGCTGGAGCGGAGCGGATTCCGGACTGACAGCAGCCTGAGAGGGGACGAGCCAATCGCGGACACGCCTGGACCCCCGCTGCGGGACGGCTGACACCACTCCCGCGTCGGGAGAGCTGTGCGGTTGCGTGTGCGGGAGGTGGTTTCCTGAGTTCGGACGCCTCCCGTCAAACCCGTCGGACCGCTAGCAGGATAAGCTAGCGGCTAGCAGCGCTAAGCTAGCGGCTAGCAGGACCTCTGCCCGGCCGGGGGCGGCGGCTCCGCCCGGGACGATTCTGACGGCCACCGGGGGCCGTTTAGCCCGCATGCTAACGCGGTAGGGCGCTCCGGGCGAGCCGCTCCTGAACGACGGGAGCGTCTGGTGACTAGAGGGGAATCCTGAGCTGATATCGATGCTGATCGATGGACCCGTCCCGGTGATCGATGGCCCGCTGCACACCCAGATGTCACCCGCAAAACTACCAGTGACTCCAGCGGTTGTTTCAGTCCAGCCTGTCCTGGGTGAGGAGAGCTGAGAGTCGGCTGGGAGTGAAGACCCCCCCCCGCCCCCGTTATCACCCCCCCACAGGCTCCACGTGTCAGGCCGGGTCACCGGGAGCTGCAGACGCGGTTTGGACCGAGATGAGCAGCGGGCCCCCGGGGGCCCGCGGACGGAGGTGAGCGAGTGGAGCTGCTAATCCCGGTCCGGTTCCGGGGGATTCATCCGGATTAAAGTCTGATCTCAGCCCGAGGATCGCGATGGGACCCGCGACAAAACTGGCCTTCTGCGTCTTTCTCATCTCCTGCTCCTCAGGTAAAGACACACACACACACACACACACACACACACACACACACACACACACACACACACACACACACACACACACACACACACACAGGGGGTACAACTGATGTTTAGTTGTTTGTCATCGATCATCAGCTGTCAGGGACTCGTGTGTGTTTGATCGATCCTGATGGTTATTGATGACAGCTCTGAGGTGTGTGTGTGTGTGTGTGTGTGTGTGTGTGTGGGGGGGGGTGTGTGGGTGTGTGCGCGCACCTGTCGTCCACTGGCATTCAGCAGTGACAGGTGAGATTGTGGACCTCGTTTCACCACCTGAGGTGTGTATAGGTGTGTGTGTATAGGTGTGTGTGTATAGGTGTGTGTGTAGGTGTGTGTGCTGGAGCCTTCATGACGTGAATCTGTCAATTTTCCGTTTTTAAATTAAAATGAACGGTTAAACTACAGAATGCCTTCAGATTAAACCTGAATTCACACAGAAGATAAAACTATCAGTAAAGATCTGTTTGTGTTGTTTATTTTTGTTGTTTATTGTTGTTGTTTATGGTTGTTGTTTATTGTTGTTGTAGTTGGACACACTGTTTGTGCAGCTGAGGAGCAGGCTCCTTCCTGGATGTTTGTCTGCTGTGGGTGTCTGTTTACAGCCTGTTGTTTACCTGATAAACAACACACACCCGTTTCATGTCTGTGTAGCCCTGCAGGAGAAACCTGGACACACACACACACACACACACATACACACACACACACACACACACACACACACACAGTGATGTGAGGTCAGAACACCACAGGAATTCTGGGATAGATTGGACAGACGTTCAGACGGGTGAATCCCGTGACCGTCACTCAGAAATATAATGTTCCTGACGGGTCTACGCACGTCTCCATGGTAACACCATTTAACACGATGAACTCACCACATTTGGAAGAAAAAACCCTGGCATGAGAGAAACGACATCTACCCCCCCCCCCAGTGTGTGTGTGTATGTGTGTGCGTGCGTGTGCATGTGTGCTCAGGTGGGGGCGTGGTGCGTTCAGGGGCTGTCTGGAGATTCTAGAACAGATTTGTAGAAGGTGACTCGGTGTTTTGACCCCGGTGTCGGTGGAACCGGTGGAACTGGTGCAGTGGAATGTTTGAATGTCAGCTGACCCTGCCACGTTGACCTTTGACCCTCCTACCTGTGATCCCCCTCACCTGGTGATGAGGAGGATGACCCCGGGTCTGTTCTGTGACCCTGAAAGAGCTGGTACCATGGACCCGGTTCCTCTGAGTGTCTCCATCTGTGACGATTGTGACGACCTTTATGGAACACTGGACGTCACCGGCAGCCAGTCAGGACCCCCCCCCCCCGCTGTTTATTTAAACTGTTTATTCTGTGTTGTCCTGGCGCTGCGTCTCCAGCCTGTTCTTCCTGTCAGGTCGCCAGAGCGCTGCTGGCGTTGTGTTCTGGTACACACAGCTCAGTGTCTCCACGTGTCGGACACACGCCCTGAGCCGCTGCAGCGCCCCCCGCTGGGCAGGTGGGGCGCTGCAGCAGCAAACCTCGTGTGTTGTTGTTGTTGTTTACCCCTGTTGTTTACCCCTGTTGTCCCCTCAGGGGCGATCCTGGGCCGCTCAGACTCCCAGAGGTGTGTCCACTACAACTACAACCCCCTGGCTACGGTGGTGGATAACCAGGCGAACCTCAGCGGCGTCATCACCTGCTCGGGGGAGAAGGACAAGAGACTGCACTGCTTCGCCACCTGGAAGAACGTCTCGGGGGCGGTCCAGGTGGTCAAACAGGGCTGCTGGTTGGACGACATGAACTGTTACGACAGGTAGGACCCACCCCCTGACCCCAGGACCCCGTGACGGGGGTCTGAGAAACGACCAGAGGCAGACCCCGGGTAGAAACCAGTGTCCCCCCTTCTTCACGCGGTTCAGCCTGGGGGTCTCCTGCTTGTGTTTCCTGTTGAAACAGGAAGTGATGTCAGCTTTCTGTCCTGTGCTTCAGGAGTGAGTGCGTGGAGAGGAAGGACGCCCCGGAAGTCTTCTTCTGCTGCTGTGAGGGGAGTCTGTGCAACGACAGGTTCTCCTACAGCCCCAGCAGGATGCAGCCCCCTGTCCCCAGTAAGACCCCCACCAGGACCACCAACACGAAGTAACCTAAGCTGTAGGTTCTGTTGTAGCTTCAATTTTATCTCTCTCCTTGTTGCCGTAGCAACAAACAAACCAGTGACGTCAAAGCCGCCGGTCCTGACCACACTCATGTACTCACTGGTTCCCATCATGGCCATCACCGCCATCGCCCTGTTCTCCTTCTGGATGTACCGACACCACAAGCTGGCCTACCCCCCCGTCCTGGTGCCCACACAGGTGAGACGCACACCTACCCACAAGACACTGCCTCTAGGTTCACTCAGTGAAACAGTCCAGGTTCACGTGGTGAAACAGTCCAGGTTCACGTGGTGAAGCAGTCCTGGTTCAGGTTCTCTTAGAGCTCTGGTGTGAAATGGGGGGTGGGGGTTTCTCAGTGAGGTTCTCGTCTCCAGCTCTTCTTTCTTTGCCCCCCCTCTACTCTTTAACTCTTTAACCCTTTCCTCTCCCAGCACGCCTTTCACATAATGATCGAGGTAAGACCCAACTCCTCTTTGGACGATGCTTCCTGATTGCTGCCAGTTTTGGATTTCTGTTTGCATCTTTTTCTCCTGCAGCCTGATAATTCTTTTACACCTCACTCCGTCTGTGTTGTTTTGTTTTGTATCTGTTTGCTGATCTTGTTTTTGTTGTCGTTGTTGTTACTGTTGCTGTTGTGCACTGACAGACGGTCGTCTCCATCATGGATGGTGTGCATGACAGATGCAGGTTGAAGCGATGGGGTCCAGTAAAACCTGTCATGTGTTTCCTGTAGGACCCCGGCCCCCTGTCCCCCTCCCCCATCCTGGGTCAGAAGCCCCTGCAGTTACTGGAGGTCAAAGCCAGGGGGCGCTTCGGCTGCGTGTGGAAGGCCCAGCTGCTGGGGGAGTACGTGGCTGTCAAAATCTTTCCCATCCAGGTCCGTCTGAGTGTCCTTGAACACACTGGAGCGCGCACACACACACACACATACACACACACACACACACACACACACACACACACACACACACACAGCATTCATACCTTCCATCTGAACTCCGCCTCAAACCAGTTTGTTAGAATCTGAAGTATCTCTGTCCTCGTTTCTGTGCTGATCTTTATCTCCTGCTTCTGTCTGTGTGACCTTCAGGCTGTCATTGATGAATGCTATGTGACCTTTGATCTGTTTGTCTGAACGAGCCGTGACCTTCGAGCTGTATTTATTTGAATGCTGCGTGACTTTTGGCCTGTGTGTCTCTCAATGAGCCGTGACCTTTGACCTTTGTTACCCTGACTGAGCCATGACCTCTGACCTGTATCACAGGACAAGCAGTCATGGCAGAACGAGTACGAGGTGTTCACGCTGAACGGTATGCGTCACCAGAACGTGTTGAGGTTCATCGGAGCTGAGAAGCGTGGCGGCGGCGTCGACATGGAGCTGTGGCTCATCACCGCCTTCCACGAGAAGGTGCTGCCCCCTGCTGGCTGCAGCCACAACTGCACAAGTCACATGACCTCTGTGTTCTAACACACACACACTCTGGTGTTTCATTTGTTTTATTCTAAATCAGTTCAGCCACAGAAAAAGACGATGAAAGTTTGAACTTAGTTTTTTTAAAGTGACACGTAGCTCCAGGCGGTGTCATGTGACGTGTCAGGCGGCGCCGCTGTTGAAATCTAACGCTCCTTGTCCTCAGGGTTCCCTGATGGACTACCTGAAAGCCAACGTCCTGTCCTGGTCTGAGCTGTGTGTCATCGCCCAGTCCACCTCCAGGGGGCTGGCCTACCTCCACGAGGACATCCCAGGACACCCGGACGGACACAAGCCGGCCATCGCCCACAGGTAGAAACACTCGCACACACACACACACACACACACACACACACACACACACACACACACACACACACACACACACACACACACACACGTCTCACCCTGTGTGTGTGTTCAGGGACCTGAAGAGTAAGAACGTTCTCCTCCAGGCCGATCTGACCGCCTGCATCGCTGACTTCGGCCTGGCGCTGTGCTTTGAGGCGGGGAAGTCTCCTGGAGACACCCACGGACAGGTGAGTGCAGGGGTGGGGTCACACAGGGGGGAGGGGGCTGTAACAGGGGTGTGAATGTATCCCTGTGGCGTCAGGTGGGCACCAGGCGCTACATGGCGCCAGAAGTCCTGGAGGGGGCCATCAACTTCCAGAGGGACGCCTTCCTGAGGATCGACATGTACGCGTTGGGGCTGGTGCTGTGGGAGCTGGCCTCACGCTGCAAGGCTGCTGACGGTGAGGGGGGTTCGGTGAGGTGCGGGCGTGGGGGGGTGTCCCGTTGGCTGACGGGGCCTCTGCTCTGTCCAGGTCCGGTGGACGAGTACATGCTGCCGTTTGAGGAAGAGGTGGGGCAGCACCCCTCCCTGGAGGACATGCAGGAGGTGGTGGTCCACCAGAAGCTGAGGCCGCTGCTGCGCGAGTGCTGGCAGAAACACGCCGTGAGTCACCTCTACCCATCATGCACCGCTCACACACGACCCATAATGCCTGGGTGTGGTCTGACCACTGCCCGCCCCCCCCCTCTCCAGGGTCTGGCCCTGCTGTGCGAGACCATCGAGGAGTGCTGGGACCATGAAGCGGAGGCGCGACTGTCGGCCGGCTGCGTGGAGGAGCGTGTGGTGCAGATGCAGCGGCAGACAGGCGGCACGGCAACCGAGGAGGTTGTCACCGTGGTCACCATGGTAACCAACGTGGACTACCCCCCCAAAGAGTCCGGTCTATGACCAGGGGACTCATCCGCGAGCGCCGCCTCTCCGGCTCAGGGTCAGGTGACCTGGTCAGGTGACCTGGAGGATGACGCGGGTCGGCGCTGCCGGGCTCTGCCCTCTGACATCAGTTTCTGTTTTGCATCACAAAGTAAAAGACTTCCTGGAAAGACTTTTTCTGCGGTCATGTGACTTTACAGACGCTGTCCTCTGTCGGGCGTCGTGACGTCGGTGCTGGAATCGGTTCGGACTCGTGTCTTTGTGGCGCCAGTGCTATGACCAGAGATGAAGGGCTGTCCTGTTCAGCATCCTCCACAAGCCCCACCCCCTCACGGGGAGTGACACGACTCCGGGATCACATGATCTCTATCCCTGAGGAAGATGAGGATCTGAGCAGGAACCTGCTGTAAAATATATTTATACACGTTTACAATCAGCTTATCACGACAGGACAATCGATCGGAGGATCAATAATTTAAGTTCCGACACAAACACGACGGAGCGATCAGAGTGGATCATTAACCGCTCTGTTTCCTTCTTCCCTGGAGCCTCATCAATGCGTTTGATCAGTTGAATACCGTCACAGTCATTAATTGATCAGTCAGAAAATCTCCAGTGTAGTAATCAATAATATCGTCTGATTTGATCAGCCGGAAACTGACCAATCTGTGACGTCAATGAGGTTCTTGATTTTCATGAATTCTTTTCCGGTGAATCAAACTGATTGACCAGTGAGAGGACAACCAATCAGGTCAGACCTACAGCTCATCAATGAAGTTGATTGTGATTTAAGAACAGAACTGATATTAATATTAACAATCAGAAATCAAACTCACCCACCTGACGTGTTTGACTTTAACGACACGCTTTGATTTTATATTTATGGAAAGAAATCATGAAAAGGATTTAATGGAAATTATAAAATTGTTTTATGTTTAAAAAAAAGGTTTTATTCCCAATGATTGAACACTAAAATTTATTGATTGGTTTTTCTGCATCTCTTAAGTGAGAACAAAGCTGCTCTTATTCATTCCTTCATTACCCAGAATGCTTTGCGGTCTGACGATCTGCTGACATTGAATGTTCAGATGCAGTCCAGGTTCATGCAGTGAAACCTGTGGCAGTGACATCAGAGGGTTCTGTTGGTTGATGGCTCAATCACTTCCTGCTGCCTCCAGATATCATTGCTATGCTAACACCCCCGCTAACACTAACATGGACACGTGGTTCACTGAATGTTTCAGGTGTCGTCGAGCATGAGTTTGTTTTTTATGGACAATCGTGGATAATGTTGTTGACAAATAGACTTGTTTATTTTATATGATGTACAAAAACAATCTGGATTCATTAATTTATGCTGAGAACTGAGAACACTAACTTCCTGTGGAGGAAGGTGTGTGTGTGTGTGTGTGAGAGAGACTGTGTGTGTGAGAGACTATTAGTATGTGTGTGTGTGCACGTATTACCTCAGGTGTTCCTGCTGGTGCTCACCCCTCCCATCATGACATCATCATGACAGTCATTGATTATATCAAACAGAAATGGACGGAGGCAAAGTCAGTGAACGCATTAGCTGCGTTCGGGGTCGCTGGTCGTGATGATGGGTGGTGGGCGGGGCTTCTGGTTCTCCATGCTTATATTTAACATACATTGATTTTTTAATTTATTTCCCTGGTCGTCAGCGAAGCCGCGGTGCGTTCACTGACCGTCGGTGGTTTCTGTTGTTGAATATTGTATAGAAAAATGTTTCCCTGAATAAAGTCCAGTGAGCTCTTCATCCTGCCTCATTTTCTTCTGCACCAGTGTTTTGTCACGGTGAACCAAACTGGACCAATCAGAGACGAGGATTCTGGAGTAGGAAGAGCCAATAAGATGTAGATTTGAATTCATTTAGAAAAGGGAGGAGCCTATCAGGCTGACTGGATGGGAGGCGGGGTTGACAGATAACCAATCAGACTCATGTTCAACCTTTGCAATCATCCCCCCCTGTCTGTGAAGATTTCTGACGCACAGCCAACCAACGTGACGGTGACGTCACCAAGACGTCATCGTGGACCAGGATGGAGATGCAGCAGGAACGCACTTCCCCCACCAGATGGCGCCAGCGGCAACGCCGCCGGTCGCTGTGACTGCGACGCGGTGGCTGATGGGATTGCTCCACCGCCAGTATGGACATGTCCGCCATGTTTTCCACGGCGCAGGGAGCGGAATAGCCCGACAAACGGCCCGGACGTCCCGTCAAAGCCGCCTTCAGAGGAGCGCTCCAGTCGGTTACCGGAGCGGCGGGGACCGATGAGCCCCCCCGTGGCGGGAAAAGTCGCGTCCGCCGCGGATTCCCGTCGCTGTCCGTGTCGGTTTGTGGCGTAACGTCGATAATTTGGCGCAAACAATGAGTAAACTCTCGTTCCGGGCGCGGGCGCTAGACGCCGCCAAACCGCTCCCGGTGTACCGGAGCCGGGACGTGCCGGACCTGACCGACTGCGTGAGCATCAACCGGGCCGTCCCGCAGATGCCGACCGGGATGGAGAAGGAAGAGGAGCTGGTAGGACATGTTTAAATTTAGCCGTTGGGGGGCTAGCGCTGTCAGGATGCGATTCACGACGTGCCTACGTACGCTTCTGGACGTAAGCGGTGACGTCACGCTCGGAGGCTGTGCGTCGTTAGCGTAGCTAGCGAAGGGCGACGGTGACGTTTGGACGTGGTTTCCACGACAACTACGACACCGGCTAACCGTTCGCTCCGCGCTAACGGCGTGTCGAGTAGTCTGATTACTTAATCTGTGTGGCGTTCAGGTCGTTACGTTCAACAAAACCGGAAGTGTTGGTGACAACTTTAAAAACCGGCTTTGACGCACGAACAAACTTCCGGTCTTATGGGGCAAAATAAAGCGCGTTTGTTTTCTGGAGGTAAATTATAGATGAAAACTGTTAATTAAAATGTTTTTATTAATAACATCATAATTGTTTAAGTAAAAAAAATAAAATCATGTTACTTTTATCAAAATGTTGAAGCCTGGTAGTCATTAAATAAAAAAGTTCTACAAATAAAAAAGATTAAAAAAAATTTCACTTTTGCTTTTCACTCAATAGTTTTATTTTCCTTTAATTCATATATTCTCTTCACAAATATTTCAGTAACATCTGTAGTAATAGCCCTCTTTTTCTTCATTAACTTTTGATTGTTTTTTATTCATTGTCACAAACCAGCAGACGCTGTGTTGCCGTTTGGTTGAGTTTAATAAATCAGAATCACGCAGGTGAGTCTCGTGACGAGATGCTCACGCGAGATCAAAAAACACAACGGCAATTTCCAGGTTCGAAATTTAAGTGGAGAAATGGATAAATGTGAATATTTTTGTTGAATGAAGTGCATTTAGGTGTGTCCCTCTCAGCAAATGAGTGTCGAAGATTTAAGGACACACACAATCGAGAACAATGCAACGTGAAACCTGATCCAGAACAACCTGATCCCAGGACTGAATTTAGATCAGTTGATCATTGTCAGGATTGGTACCTGTGGACTGGGCCGGTCCGGACTGCTGCTTCCTGGACCGATGCGGTTCTTCATGCGGTTCCTCACGCGGTTCCATGTGTTTCAGGAGCACCACCTCCAGAGGGCGATCTCCGCCCAGCAGGTGTTCCGGGACAAGAAGGAGAACATGGTGATCCCGGTACCGGAGGCCGACAGCCACACCACCTACTACGAGCGTCTGTACCGGGGGGAGGTCCGGGTTCCCAAGCAGCTGATCCACATCCAGCGTGAGTACCTGGACCCCCCAGACCCGGATCGGGTTCTGGTCTGTCTGGGGCCACCTAGACACAATCTGGACCACCAGAGTTGCTACAGCCTGACCCGAGTTCACCATCATGACCAGTGTTTCCTGTCTGTGGTTCTGTCTGTGGTTCATGGGGTCTGCAGCTCTGGGTCTGGACCCGGAGCAGCCCGACTACGATCTGGACTCAGAGGACGAGACGCTGCTGAACCGACTGAACAGAAAGATGGAGATCAGACCCCTGCAGTTTGAGACCATGGTGGACCGACTGGAGAAGGCCAGCACACAGCAGGTACACACACACAGCAGGTACATACACACAGCAGGTACACACACACAGCAGGTACATACACACAGCAGGTACATACACACAGCAGGTGCACGCACACAGCAGGTACACACAAAGCAGGTACAGCATGTACACACACACAGCAGGTACACACACAGCAGGTACACACACAGCAGGTACACACAGCAGGTACACACACAGCAGGTACACACACATCAGACATGCACACATCAGACACGCACACATCAGGTACACACACACACAGCAGGTACACACACAGCAGGTACACACACACAAAAGGTACCCACAGCAAGTATACACACACAGCAGGTACACATACACAAAAGGTACACACAGCAGGTACACACACAGCAGGTACACACTCACACACTCCTGTAACCCCCAGCCGGTGCCACTGGCCGAGGCCAAGCTGCTGCTGAACGAGGATGACTTCCTGTTGAGGTCGGTGTACGACTATTGGCTGAGGAAGAGGCGGAGCTTCGGGGCGTCGCTGCTTCCTGCCGTCAAGCAGGAGAAACGCGACGGCTCCACCAACGGCGACGCCTACGTGGCCTTCAGACGCCGGACGGAGAAGATGCAGACCAGGAAGGTCAGTCCTCCTGCTACCCCGCAGTCCCCTCCCCCCGGTTGCCCCTTTCCCCCGGTGCCCCCCCCCACTGACGTCTGCCCCCTTGTCAGAACCGTAAAAACGACGAGGCGTCCTACGAGAGGATGCTGAGGCTGAGGCGGGAGTTCAGCCGCACCGTCACCATCCTGGAGATGATCAAGAGGAGGGAGAAGAGCAAGAGAGAGCTGCTGCACCTGACGCTGGAGGTGATGGAGCGAAGGTGAGCCCCCCCAACCCAAACCCCCAGCTGAGGGTGCCGCTGCCCCCCACCGGCCCACTGCCCCCCCACCCCCAGCAGGAGGCGCCGCTGCCTCCCTGTGAACCTCTGGTGCTGTGTTCAGGTACCAGATGGGCGACTTCAGTGGAGACACTCTGAGGGAGGTGTCGCTCCCCTTGGTGGAGAAGCCTGCGTACTGTGCCCCCACCAGCCTGACCGGCAGCAGGCACAAGAGCGATGCCAGGACGAAGGTACCGACCCGGTGGGCGTGTCCGCCTCATCACGCCACGCCCATTTTCTGGCTGCTCATTGACCCGGAACCAGCCGCAGATCAATCCATCAGCCTGATTAGTGTGTGTGTGTGTGTGTGTGTGTGCTCAGATGAAGAAGCAGATGTCCATCAGAGATGAGCTTCCCTTCCCCCGGCGGGACCGACTGGCCGACCCCCCGCGGCGCCCTGGCCGACCTGCTGCTCCTTTCAGCGTCAACATGGCCGACATCAAGCAGTACGACTTCCACAGCTCCGGGGACGAGGACAGCCCCGCCCCCCCGCCAGTGAGCACCACACCTATGTGATGCCCCGCCTCTGTGAGGTCATGTGACTTGTCTGACCCATGTTTGTGTCTCCAGTCTCCCTTGTCTTCAGGCGACGAGGACAGCAGCGGTGAAGGAGCGTTTGTCTTCAGGAGGACGGACGGATGTCAGTACGTCTCTGTGAGTTAGTCCTCCAGCATCCAACAGCCGTGACAGGTTTAGAACTAGTTTCAAACATCTGAAGAAGAGACTAGTTTAAACACCTGATGAAGAGACTAGTTTAAAACACCTGAAGAAGAGACTAGTTTAAAACACCTGATGAAGAGACTAGTTTAAACACCTAATGAAGAGACTAGTTTAAAACACCTGAAGAAGAGACTAAACACCAGCTGGTGGGATAAGATGTGTGTGTGTTTGTTTTGCAGCCCTGTGCAGAGCAGACAGGTGGAGTCGACCTCCCGGACCTCCCCCCTCCTTACATGCGTTACTATTTGGCAGAGCTGGCTCCTCATTGGACGGGCTTGAGCAGGCGCAGGATTGGACGAGGGGGCAGGTAACCTTTGCACCCACCGGTGGAACCACGCCCCTCAGGCTCGTGGCACCGGTTCCACTGGTGGCACCACGTCATGAACCTGTCAGAAGCGATGGGTTCTGGTGACCCCCGACGACCCTTGGGCGTGGCTTGACTCTTCTCTCTGACAGGATGATCCTGGACCGGGCCTCCTGTGCAGTGGATCCGGCCCTGAAGGACCTGGACTCTGTCACACAAGCTGTCTGTAGGACCAGGACCAGCCTCCTCTCTGGTCCAGCACCGGAGCAGAGGCCCTCCCTGACCCAGGTCCTGAAGAACCTCCAGACCCTGAGGAGGCTCTGCTACAGACCCAGAGCCCCCCAGGACAGGCACCCCACCTGGACCCCCCTGGACGGCAGCACACCTGGTCGTTGTGGGTCACTTGACCACACCTGTGGACCACGTGAGTAGTGCCCTTAGACCGTAGTGGCATGTCCCCGTGTGGACGTCATGTGACCTCCTCTCTGCCGGCAGGGGGCGTCACCGAGGAGCAGTACCAGTCCCACCAGCAGCAGCTGGTCCAGATGCAGAAACAGCAGCTGGAACAGCAGAGCAGCGCCGGACCAGACCCACGGTCAAGGCAGCACAGGATGCAGGTAGGTAGAGCGTACTGCCTAGAACAGACTGCCTAGAACAGACTGCCTAGAACAGACTGCCTAGAACAGACTGCCTAGAACAGACCGCCTAGAACACACTGCCTAGAACAGACTGCCTGAAACACACTGCCTAGAACACGCTGCCTAGAACACACTGCCTAGAACTCATTGCCTAGAACACACCGCTTGGAGCACACTGCTTAGGACAGACCACCGAGAACAGTTGCCGAAAACACACTGCCTAGAACAGACTGCTGAGAACAGTCCAACTAGAACATACTTCATAGAACACACCGCCTAGAACACACTGCCTAGAGCAGACCACCTACAACACACTGCCAAGAACAGACTGCCTAAAACATACCACCTAGAACACACCGCCTAGAACACACTGCCAAGAGCAGACTGCCTAAAACATACCACCTAGAACACACCGCCTAGAACACACTGCCTAGAGCAGACCAACTAGGACACAATGCCTAGCTAACCTAAAACACGCCACCAAAAAACACAGTATCTAAAACAGTCTAGATAGAACTAGTGGTGTGTTACCTAGAACACACCACCTAGACCACACTACCTTTAACACATCACCTAGAAAACAATACCTAGGACACACTGCCTAGAACAGACTACCTAGAACACATCACCTAGAAATCACCACCTATAACACTGCTGTGAACACAACCCCTAGAACACACCGCCTAAAACACACTGCCTAGAACAGACCACCTAGAACACACTGCCTAAAACAGAACGCCTGAGACACACTGACTAGAACATGCCACCTAGAGCACAGTATCTACTATGCACTGCCTACAACAACCCACCTAAAACACACTGCCTAGAACAGACCAGAGAACAGACCACGGAGAACACACTAAATAGAACACACCACCTTGAACACACTGTCTAGAACACACTGCCCAAAACACAACACCAGAACACACCGCCTAGAACAGTCCACCTAGAACACACCGCCTAGAACAGTCTGCCTAGAACCAACTGTCTAGAACACATCACTTAAAATACACCGTCTAGACCACACGGCCTAGAACTTACCACTTACAACATGCCACCCAGAACACAATGCCTAGAACACACGACCTAGAACACACTGCCTAGAACAGACCACCTACAACACACCACTTAAAACACGCCGCCCAGAACACACTGCCTAGACCAGACTACTTAGAACCTGCCACCTAGAAAACATCGCCTAGAACACACTGTCGAGAACACACCACCTAGAAGAGTCCACATAGACCAGCGGTCCCCAACCTTTTTAGCTCCACGTAGAGGTTTCATCTCAGACAATATTTAACAGACCTTCATTTGCTGGACAGCCACTAATGACTCCAGGACGACTGTAGTCTAATAATGAATCACCAGTGGTCTGATGTCAACAGACAATAAACAACCTCTATTCATTAATTAATAATCAACATCTCTGTAAACAAAACAATTGTAAGAAAAAATTATAATAAAAAAATTAATTCAAGTGACTGCGCTGAAGAGGTTTATTTTGAAATCTAGCGACTACCAATCAGTTCATCACCGTAGGAGAAATACTGATCATTTCTCTATCAAAGGGTGAACTATCAATCAATAATAGTAACTATAACCAACTATCACTCTTTTTGCATGTGGTTACAGTCTTTTGTTAGTCATGCATACACACAGTTTTTGAATACAGGCCCCTGAACACAACACACTGGGGGCCTGTAGGCATGCAATTAGGAACACATCACACAAACAGTAGGGGGAGGCAGAGTGACGGGTCGCGCACAGGGGGTCGCGCCCCAAACGAGCAGCTTGTGGGGGGGACGGCCACACCGTCGGCTCACACTCTGAGGGATGTCCTGGCGGGAGCCGGATTTGAATCACCGATGGCTGGGCAATCCGTCTTCAAGACATCTGCTCTACCGCTGAGCCACTGCCGCCCCACGGACAAACGAACAATTACAATACCTCACTGCTTTGAAGCGGGATGTAATAGTGAACCAGTGGAGCCTGAGCTTGTTTCTCTACACCAGCAGGTCTATCTAGGGCTAACGGAGACGATGACACCTGAAGTGTGTTCTGGATGTCTGGTGGACTCATAGTTTGGTCCCTGCAGAAGATCCCTTCACACATACAGGAGGCTGGAATGGAAGCAGGTTTTACTGCTTTATGGGGTCTCAGGATAATCTACTGGATTTAATCCTGAACACTTGAACAGCTGTGGGCTTCATTCTGGGGTAACGGCTGCTAACCTGCCATGTGACCCAAACCTGTCAAAAGGCACAGGCGCACGCATTTGTCTGTGCCTCATTTCACAAAGACGTCATTTTTATAATAATAAGTCTATAGACTGATAATTTAAAAAAAAAAAATTCAAACGTTCTGTTCCGCCCAGTACCAGATCACGGCCCGGTGGTTGAGAACCACTGGCCTGGAACAGACCACTTAGAACACACTACTTAGAACACACTGCCTAGAACAGACCACTTACAACACACCGCATAGAACACGCAGCTGTGAACTCGTGAAAGGCGGGGCCAGTCACATGCAGACGCTGTGCCTAACGTTAGCGTAGCACAGAAAACCTTCAGCACTGTTAAATCCTAACTGTAGCTCGAGTATGAGAAACAGACACTTCCTGTCGCCTCACCTGTCAGGTGGAGGAAACCCGGCAAAGGACGGGAAGTGACGTGTTCATTGGTCCTGATGCGGGCGTGCGCTTTAACGAAGCGCTCTGATTGGTTGTTTGTTCTGAAGGTCAACACATCAAAGACTTTGGACTCGGCCAGCGCTCAGTTTGCCGCCTCAGCCGTGATCAGTGCCCCGCCCCCTCCTCGCAGCCACGTCAACGGCGAGAGCAAACCGTACAAGATGAGCGTCAACGGAGTCCGGCCCCCCCCAGGTAAGCTGCCCCCCCGGGAGGCCACACCCCGCCCTCCTGTATGCACGCCTCCGGGAGGTTGTGTTCATGTCCGATTGTCAATAAAAATAAACTTTATTTAAATGACACCTGACGCAGGCTCCTTCCCCCTCAGGTCCCTCCAGGCCTCCGTACTCGTCGTCTGTCAGCAGGTCAGGGCCTTCAGCACGGGGGCCACTCCCACCTCCCTCCCCCTCCCCTCAGTCCCTCCCCAACCACAGGAGCCAGGTGGGGGCCGTCTCCCCCGCCCACCCCCACGCTGCTCGCACCTCAGCTCCCCCGACGTCTGCCTTAAAGCTCGCCGCCGTTGCCGCCAGCCTTGACCAAGTGCCCAAAGTGTCCACCGCCAGGTACACACGCTCACACACACACTCACACTCACACATACAGGTCTGTGATGTCATCGCTCATGGCTCATCTGTTGTCCAATCAGAGACTCGGTTGAGCCGGACCGGCGGCTGAACGGACTGTCAGAGACGACGCTGCCCATGGAGGTCACATAGCACGGCATCCCATCATGCCCCGCCCCCTGTCTGACCACTGAATGTGACCCGCTGACCTCTGGGGGAGGGGGGGGCAACGAGGGGGGGAAAGGGGGGGCTTGTAATATTCTTCTGTACAGTTTGTAAATGCTGTAAAATTTCTCTGTTGGTTTCAGCCCTTCTGATTGTCACTCAGCGTCATGTGACTGCAGGGTCAGCTCTGATTGGCTGGCTGTGAGCCTCTCGCTGCTCAGTCCGTGAGGCTTGCTGTGATTGGCCCACAGTCAGTGCGTGTCCCTGCTGATTGGTTATTTATTTCCTGTGTTTACATTTTGTATTTCCTCTTTCAAAGACGCGCTCAGACTTCAGGGGTCGTCGGGTCGTTTTAATGTCTGATCGTTTGAATTCACAATGAAATAAAAAGATGCATCCAATCAAAACATGTCTCTAAGAACCCATGAACACAGTTAGCAGGTAGCCACATGCTAGCTGTGCAGGATGTGGGCGGGACGTGTATTACGACAATCAGCCAACCACAGGTCAGCTAGGAGAACTGGTCTGGAGGAGGAACACATGGACAGACCTTTGGCCATGCCCTCCCCCTGGACCACACCTCTTTCGGGGCGATGTGGGCGTGTCTATGTGCTCCACCATTTCCCATGGTGCACTGCTCACTGATCAAAAATACCAACAATCAACTGCAGCAGGTGTGATGGACACGCCCCTAGCAGCTAAGGTGTGACCAGACCTAGAACCAGGTACTACCACAGGGAGTACTACTTCACCAGCCCTAGAACCAGGTGCTACCACAGGAAGTACAGTGTACCTCTGCTCATTTGCGCCTCAACGATTGTGACTTCACCTCATCGCAGATTTTTAGTAGACAGTCACATGATACAGTACGCACATTCTATTGGCTGACGGCATCCTGAAGTGCGCTACGTTCTGTGAGCCTCAAACTTCTGTCAGACACAAAAGTGCTTTAAACAATTTATCAGTGTGTGAAAAGGTAATACAGACAGAAGGTGGTTTAATATCAGTATGGGGAGGGTTCAGAAACGTTTAAATTACTGTCAATAAGATAAATAGATCACGATTTGATCGGGGATCCCCCAATCGCGTGTGATTCCTGGAACACATGAACCACGAGGAACGGGGGCGCACTATTTACTACACCAGCCCTAGAACCAGGTACTAATAGACCAGCTGCAGTACTAGTACACCAGCGGTAATTCTAGTACACCATCTGTAGTCCTAATACACCAGCTGCAGTACTAGTACACCAGCTGTAGTCCTAATACACCAGCTGTAGTCCTAATACACCAGCTGTAGTACTAGTACACCAGCTGTGGGTCTAGTACACCTGTCGTATTATATTAGTACCACATTCAGGGATTTATTTGTTTATTATTGTTGTTTTAATTTAAACATGCTGACCCCAACCTGCTGAAAACAAAAGTCTTCCGCCAGGTGTTTCACCTCAACCAATCAGAGCTCAGCTCTTCCAGGTGTGTCCGTTTCACGTCACAGAGAATCAATCAATCGTTCTCTATTGATCGATGATCTATGCTGTGGAGACACAGAGAACTGCATGTCCCAGAGTTCCTTGCGGCTCGGCGGTCCAGGCTGCGTTGGGAGTGTTTGATCCGTCAGACAGACGGTCCCCGGTGGAGGCTCGTGTCCCGGTGCTCAGGCTCGTGACGTGTTCCCGGCGCGTGTCGGTGATGGAGGCCGCGGCGGGGTGCGGGGTGTGCGGGGTGAAGGTGATGTGTCGCTTCCGGCCGCTGAACGACGCAGAGCGGAGCCGCGGAGACAAATACATCCCCAAGTTCAACGGAGACGACACGGTGGTGGTGACGGTGAGTAGCGGGTAACGGGACCGGGGACCGGCACGCCCTCCGCCCGGCGGGCCGCAGCAACGCTTAACTGACCAGGAGCTCATTAACGGTGGTTAACGAACGCGCCTCTCCGCCCTGGGTTTTGCCTGCAGGGTGATAACAAAGGCTATTGATCAGGCTGACAGGAAGCGCGACGTATCAGAACACACCGGACAAACCGGAGCCTTTGTTCCGGTTCATTAAAACGGTTCCGTTAAATTCTTTAAATCCACATTTAAATCTGTTCTAAATGATTCCACGCGTGACACGGATGCGTTTCTGTGGATGAGTCCCATAATAATCATTCACAACAAGCCAATAATAACACGAAGGCCACGCCCACAGGATCGATCCCCATTGTTGATATTGTCAACGATCAAACCTGGTCCTGGAACAGATTCCAGTCACTTGACCCGAACCAGAGTCAAAACTAGACCATCAGGTCCTCATCAGTACTTTCAAGTGAGCTTATTCAAATATATAGGAGGGGAGATATGATTCAGAATAATATAATATGATAAACGTTATAAATCAGAAAAATATTTAAATATAAGATTTAAATATAAGAAATCAGAATAGGATATACGTGCAATTTAATTCAAATAATATAATTTAAATAAGTATGTTTAAATTATATTATTATATGATTATTACATTATATTATAGAAGTCAGAATAATGCAATATACGTAAATATAACAAATCACAATAATGTAATGGAGTATGATTCAAAATAAAATATATTAAATCCAAATAAATATAAACCAGAATAATATAAATCGGAATAATATAAATATTATATTGCATTATATTATATCACATTATGTTATGTTATTTTATATTATGTTAATTTATGTTATTTTATGGTATATTTATTGTATTGTAATATATCATATTAAATTTTTTATTATACGGTCGGTGTTGTACGGTGATTTGGTGACCGTCTGTGGTCAGCAGTGTCGGCCACCGATCACAAGATTTTTTTGTCTCAGAGCGACATCATGTTCACTTGCTGGCTAGCTCTGACTTGAGCATGCTTCCCGTGACTAACGGTTGAAGCATGTTGTCCATCTTCCTCTGTCTTCATCTTCGTCTTGATAACTCCTGCTGCGCTGCTTTCAAAGGCTGATCCTGTTGGTGGTGCCACCTAAAAGGTACAGTCATCATTAGGAGAAATATCACGATTAGAGGCCTACCCACCCCCCCACGTATGCACCTATCCCCCACCTACATACCTACTCACCCACCCACCAACATAGAAGATACTTTTGATAATGTAGTGTGACCAACACACCCGCTGAATGTTTCTGGAGGTGGGAGGAAGCCGGAGCACCCGGAGAGAACCCACACAGACCGAGAGAACCCACACAGACCTTATATTATACCGTATTATATTATCTATATTATAATTGCCTTTCCACGGTGCGCTGTCTGGAGAGTCTCCATGTCTAATGCCCGCAAGTCCACTGGGATAGGCTCCCGTCACCCCATGTGACCCGCAAAGGCAGAATAAAGATGTGAAGAATGGATGAATGAATAATTGCGAGTGTCCCCCGTAGGTACGTTGCGTTTGCGCTAGCTGTATGACGTAACAAAGAACCGTATGCCAGCACAAGAGGAGTAACTTGTACGACCGATCGTACGCCATGTGCCATCAGAGGAGAGTAGATCAAATCTCAGTCTGTCTTTGATCTAGCCGTGTAAGTTAGTTAGTTAGTACATAGGCCTGTAACAAAGCCATAAACTACCTGTGGAATCCTTTGTGTGACCAACTCACACAAACAGCGTGTTTCTGGAGGTGGGAGAAAGCCGGAGAACTCGGAGAGAACCCACGCAGTCATGGAGAGAACATACAAAACTCCAGCGAGTTCTTTGCTACAGCAATAAACTCGTTGCCAATCTTCTCCTCATGGGTTGGAGGTTCATGCTAGAAGGTCTCTGATGCTTCCATTCTCCCAGACAAGAAAATGTTTCTGCAGTTTAATTCTGGTCTTATGTTTTTTCCTACACTTTTCTTTTTTCATTTTCACACTGAAGGTATAGAAGTTGTTTTCTTCGTAGAAGATGGGGTGATGCACCACATCAACTTCTATCACACACTTGTACGATGATGAGGTCGTGTTCATGTTGAGTACCTGAACAAGCCGAGGGCGTGTAATGCAAAGCTGAGCGTACTCCCTGTGTTCCACTTCGAAACTCCGATCTATGGCGGCTTTGAGCTGAGTCTGTAGGGCCTCCCTGTCCTCCAGTTCCACCCCCAACACTTCACCGTGGGCGAACTCGGGTTTGTTCCCGATGCCAAAATGAATGGTGCCCTTGATTTGAGAATTCATACAGGCAGCAGCGAATCGAACAACCTCAGAAGTGAACAACATTAGCGTTTGTGTTTTATCTGTTGTGTTGACAAAATCTATATACTTGTGGCACGGTTCAGTCGTGTCCACCGATTCTGGAACGTCAAGGAAGTCGCCCTCTCTGTAACTGTATGTGTCCAAGTACTTACCGAACGGATAAGGCTTGCATGGACTTCCAGGCTGATGTGAAGAGTTCTCTGGTTCTTCTGTCTGTAGGTTCACAATTTCGTCTCCGATCAGGCCAGTAGTTCCTGAGTTCACGTTCATTAGCTGCTTCTGAGAGCAAAGGTCGGGCGGGATCCATCGATGTCCTACTGGAACAGAGTTTCTGCAACGCTGTTGTCGACATCATCCATCTTATGAATCCACTGTCCCATGTAATAACAGCACAACGGGTAGATATATATATATATACCCCCACCCTTTGATGATCCTTTGAAGTACCTTTTAGATATGTGCCTTTGATGTTCTATTAACCCTATTGCTGATGTACGTTCCCCGTCCTACCAGCTTTTTGGAACATTTTGACTGATGTTTTGAGGCAGAACGTTGAGTTCTATGACTATAAACACAGTGAAACTATCAAAACAAAAAAAATTGGTTTCTAGCCTCGTGCGTTCCTTAGTTATCGGCAGTAGAAGATAGAATGATGACTTTGATGCTAATATTTTAGTTTTCGTAAAGCCATCTCAACAGTTTCACGAGAAGTCGGTTCTGTATATGTGTGTGTGTGTGTGTGTATGAGTGTGTGCGTGTCGCTGAGCAGCAATAATCTTTGTTCTCTGTGATTCGTTCAGTCTCTCCCGATGGATGCAGTTACCGTGGCAACAGGCATCTTAGGGACCGACTGACCTGAGCTCAGGGGATTGGTGCTTACACTCCAACAGACAATAAAAGATATGAAATCAAGAAAACTGAAACTGGTTCAGGGTCAGATTTTGGGTGGAGGCTTTAGCTCAGCTTTTATTTTGACAGTGTGTTTCCTGTGTTTCAGGGGAAGCCGTATGTGTTTGACAGAGTCCTCCCTCCTGAGACGGAACAGGTTCAGGTGTACGACACCTGTGCCCGACA
The DNA here is from genome assembly GCF_040054535.1 of Antennarius striatus. Lineage (NCBI taxonomy): Eukaryota > Metazoa > Chordata > Actinopteri > Lophiiformes > Antennariidae > Antennarius > Antennarius striatus. The sequence continues at coordinate 5,905,885 of NC_090787.1, forward strand.
GATCGTCAAAGGTCAGCCTCGTCAACCAGCCAGAACCCATCAGAAATCACCAGAACCCATCAGACCCCACCAGAATCCACAAGATCCCATGAAAACCCATCAGACCCCACCAGAACCCATCCAACTGGCAAGACAGATCCGTTTCTAGAACCACATTCAGTACTTTTGTGTGTGTGTGTGTGTGTGTGTGTGTGTGTGTGTGTGTGTGTGTGTGTGTGTGTGTGTGTGTGTGTGTGTGTGTGTGTGTGTGTGTCTCCAGATGTGCTGGGCGGGTACAACGGGACGATCTTTGCTTACGGTCAGACGTCATCAGGAAAGACTCACACCATGGAGGTCAGTGTGACTCAGTGTTTTCTGCACCAATGACAGCCAACTCTACAGAACTGTAGTATTACTATAATAGTACTGCAGTAGTACTTTAGTAGTACTATAACAGTTCTCTAGTAGTACTATACTAATTTTTTAGTAGTACTATAGTAGTACTGTTTTAGTTTTGTTGTAGTATTATAGTAGTGCTATCATAGTTCTATACTATCTATACTATAATTATATATTTGTATACTTTCATAATTCTATCATAGTTCTATACTAGTTCTCTAGTAGTACTACGGTACTACTGTAGTAGTACTGTAATAGTTCTCTAGTAGAACTATAGTAGTAATGTATTAGTTCTCTAGTAGTACTATAATAGTTCTCTAGTATTATAGTAGTACTGTAGTATTTCTGTAGTCGTACTATAATAGTTCTCTAGTAGTACTATAATAGTTCTCTAGTAGTACTATAATAGTTCTCTAGTAGTACTATACTAGTTATATACTAGTTCTTTAGTAGTACTATAATAGTTCTCTAGTAGTAAAATACTAGTTCTCTAGTACTATAGTAGCACTGTAGTAATTCTGTAGTCGTACTATAATAATTCTATAGTAGTTCTATAGTAGCACTCTAATAGTTCTATAGATGTACTATGATAGTTCTATAGTAGTACTGTAGTAGTTCTATAGTAGTACTTTAATAGTGCTATAGTAGTACTATAGTAGTACTGTAGTCGCACTATAGAACTACTGTAGTAGTACTAGTAGTTGTGTAGTAGTTCTATAGTAGTACTATAATACTGTAGTTGTGTAGTAGTACTATAATAGTTCTATAGTAGTACTACAGTAGTACTGCAGTAGTACTTTAGTAGTACTCTAATAGTTCTATAGTAGTTCTATACTGTAGTAGTTCCAGAGGTCTCACGTTGTCCTGGTCTCCAGGGGAACCTCCACGACCCCCAGCTGATGGGGATCATCCCCCGTATCGCCCGGGACATCTTCGACCACATCTACTCCATGGACGAGAACCTGGAGTTCCACATCAAGGTACTGACACCGAGCCGATGACATCAAGTCTGGTTGGCTATGGTTGTGTTGTTTGTGTTTGTTCTGTGGTCAGATGTCCTACAGAGAAACAAACGAGGCGTTCACTGACCCACCGTACGTCCACTAGCTGGTCTGTACCCAAACATAGCACTGACAGCAGGAAGTAGAGATACTACAGGAAGTCTGAAAGCCTGGTGGAACTTCCACCAGGTGTAGGGTTGAAGACAACAGCCACTCTTGAGTTAGATGTCTCACCAGTCTCTGTCCCGCTGCAGGTCTCTTATTTTGAAATCTACCTGGATAAGATCAGGGACCTCCTTGACGGTGAGTCAGTCACCCTACATAAGTCCTGGTTCTACTTCCTGATGCTGACCTGTTGTTCTTGTTTCAGTGTCCAAGACCAACCTGGCCGTCCACGAGGACAAGAACAGGGTTCCGTTTGTAAAGGTATCCCAATAAATGTGACCTGCAGTATCAATACTGCAGTATTAGCACTGCCGTATTAGTACTGGGGTAACAATGTCTGTTTGGTCTCAGGGCTGCACCGAGCGTTTTGTTTCCAGTCCTGATGAAGTGATGGACGTCATCGACGAAGGAAAAGCAAACAGACACGTGGCCGTAACAAGTCAGTACTCCTACTAATATTGCTATTACTACTACTACTACTACTACTACAACAAGTACTACTCCCACTACCGCTAGTACTACTGGTGATGTACTCGCAAACCTTACGTTGTAATGACTGATGTCCCCTAGTCCCACCCTGTGGATAAGGGTCGTGTGACAGGACGCTGTCTCTTGCTGTTGTTGCTGTGGTAATGCTGCCGTCTGTAGGGGGCGGTCCTGAGGTATTTTCTCCTTGTTTTACCTGCAGACATGAACGAGCACAGCTCTCGCAGTCATAGCATCTTCCTGATCAACATCAAGCAGGAGAACGTGGAGACAGAGCTGAAGCTGTCCGGGAAGCTCTACCTGGTGGACCTGGCAGGCAGCGAGAAGGTCCGTCCAGCAGAATGTTCAGGCCTGAAGGATGTTCCTGACTTTCTCTGAGCAGAGTTCAAGAGCATTTTGAAGTGTCTTTATAGTCACAGAATGTTGGGTTCTATGACTATAAACACAGTCAAACCAACAAAGAAAGTCTAGACTCTTCTGTCGTCAGGGACAAAAGTTTGTTTCTAGCCTCTGGGGTTCTTTAGTTATCTGCAGCAGAACATAGAACAGCGACTATGAAGCTAATATTTTAGCTTTAGCGACACCTCAAACATCTCAACAGTTCTTTACTTCTACAAAACGAGAACAACTGAAATTCTGAATTTAATAATAATAATAATACATTTTATTTGTCTGACTTATGGAGTTTGGTGATCGTCCTCTTGTCTCTTCCTGTCCCATTCTGGTGTGATCACTTGTCCAAACATGGCCCTACTGCCGCCTACAGGAGATCAGTTCACACCTACACTTCTGTAGGGGTAGGACACTGATAGGGGATTTCCGCCCATCAGTCAGAGTCTTCCTCAGGTCCCCCTTTGGGGCTTTTCAGGGCTGAATGGATCTCATATTGTCTGAATGTCCCAGGAGGAACCGGTGCACCTGATCCCTCTGCTGGCACCAGGATGGGACCCCGGAGGAGGGGAAGATGATTAATGGATGGGCAGATGTGATAAATGTCTTGTGTTGATGGTGATGATGATGATGGTAATGATGTTTGTGCAGGTCAGTAAGACTGGAGCAGAAGGTTCCGTGTTGGATGAAGCCAAGAACATCAACAAGTCTTTATCCGCTCTGGGTAACGTGATCGCTGCTCTGAGTGAAGGAACGGTGAGTCGCTTCTCCACGAAGACGATTCAGACCCACGACCCTCAGCTCGTCCAATAATCAGCATGTCTGTCTGATTGGTGTCGGTAGAAAACCCACGTCCCGTACCGAGACAGCAAGATGACCCGCATCCTGCAGGACTCTCTAGGAGGAAACTGTCGGACCACCATCATCATCTGCTGCTCTCCGTCCGTCTACAATGAGGCCGAAACCAAGTCCACGCTCATGTTCGGCCAGAGGTAACGCCTCCATGTTTGGTTAGCTGGAGGGTACTTTAAGGACTGTTGCTAGGGTGGTAACTGTAGCAACCTAGGACGTTAGGATGATAAGATCATCGGAAGGTATCAACCATCCTGCAACCATCCTTCCATCCTACCATCCTACCAATAGAGTGTGTGAAGATGACAAGATCGTCTTTAAGAACGGTTTGATGTTCAGATGATTGGATTTGTTAGGCTGATGGTTGAAGACACCGGTTCTACTTACGGTTCCCTGGTTGTTTGTGTTCCAGAGCTAAAACCATCAAGAACACAGTGTCTGTAAACCAGGAACTGACCGCTGAGGAGTGGAAGAAGAAGTATGAGAAGGAGAAGGAGAAGAACAGGAGCCTGACCATCGTCATTCAGAAGCTGGAGAACGAACTGAAACGCTGGAGGAAAGGTAGACCATGTGGTCTCCTCAGAGTGGTCAGTGGGTGTTCTGGTCAGCTGCTGACTGGTCTCTGGTGCCTTCAGGCGAGTCGGTTCCTGTGGAAGAGCAGCTGAGCAGCAGGAACAAGACGAGCAGCAGCAGCGAGGTGACGGCAGTGATCGACAGCTTGGCCCCGCCCCCTGCCCCCCTGTCAGACGAGGAGAGGACGCAGTACGAGACGCTCATCACCGATCTGTACCAGCAACTGGACGACAAGGTCAGTGTCAGCCTCGATGTTCCGGGAGCTTCGTTCAGATGCTCTGACTCCGGTTCTGACTCTGGTTCTCACTCCGTTCTCACTTCGGTTCTAACTCTGGTTCTGACTCACGCCTCAGGATGAAGAGATCAATCATCACAGCCAGACGGCTGAGAAGCTCAAACAGCAGCTGACGGATCAGGACGAGGTGAGTGTCGCCTGAGCCGGCATCTGGGGCTCCGCCCACCTCCCACTGTCTGTCACCCGTCCTTAATCGTCCCTCCAGCACATCGCGTCTGGCCGTCAGGACTACGAGCGCCTGCAGGAGGAGCTGTCGCGCCTGCAGAGAGACAGCGACTCGGCCAAGGAGGAGGTGAAGGAGGTGCTGCAGGCACTGGAGGAGCTCGCCGTCAACTACGACCACAAGAGTCAGGAGGTGGAGAACAAGAACCGCTGCAACGAGCAGCTGAACGAGGAGCTTGCCCACAAGACCGTGAGTCCAGCGAGGGGGTCATGCTAAACGTTAACAACGGGAAGCACCCTTTCATTGAAGTGTTTTATTTGTGTTACTTAATAAATACAATTTCAAATCAAGCAACACTCAAGTTGTTGACACACAGCTTAAACGTCGTGGACACTATTTCTACGCGTTTATATACGTTATCTTCATGTTAGACATCAGAGTGTTTTTGTGGCTCCTAGTCTCGTCATTTCCGTGGAAACCGGGTCCGAATGGCTCTTCGGATGTTAAAGGTCACGACCCCTGACCTCACAGCTGCTGTTTCTTGGTTGGTCAGAGTTCCATGATGAGTTCTGACTCCGACCAATGGCTGATGTCCCTTTCTGGACTGACCTCTGACCTCTTGTCAGAGACATCCAGGTCCCCCCCGGGGCCCAGGGGCCCCCCATGTTTGACATCTGCATCTGTTCTTGCAGGTGAGTCTGGACGCGGTCCAGAGGGAGTTCTCGTCCCTGAAGGAGATCAGCTCTCATCACAAGAAGAGGTCAGCAGAGATCCTCAACCTGCTGCTCAGAGACCTCAGTGAGATGGGTGGGGTGCTCGGGACCACCGACCTCAAGGCGGTAAGACCTCCACCGACCCCCCCACCGGAGGCCTTGACCAGGAGACGGCGTCCCGTCTCATCATGGGTTTGTGTCCCTCCTCAGATGACGGAGACGAGTGGAGCGATGGAGGAGGAGTTCACCACGGCTCGTCTCTACGTCAGTAAGATGAAGTCGGAGGTGAAGTCTCTGGTGAACCGCAGCAGACAGCTAGAGGTCAACCTGACGGAGAACCTGAGCCGGATGGAGGTCAACGAGAAGGAGCTCAACACCTGTCATCTGCTGGTGTCACAGGTAACCCGGGAAACCCAGCGTCTGCTCACAGATCTGAGGCGCTGACGCGTTCCATCAGGGGCGACGCCCCAGGGGGCCCGTGACCTCTGACCCCAGGATACCTGAAGGAAACGGGGTTCTGTGTGGGTTTCTGCTAAAGCTTCTGGAGCTGGATTTCTGGGGTCAGGCTAATCTGAAGCATCGCTAGCATCTGTCATGGACAGCGTTCCAGCTGATGTCAGGGAATTAAATTATTGATCAACCCAGAGAATCAGAAAACAACAAATTTTAGGCAAAAATAAAAACAAGTAGCAAGGACCGTAGATCAACAAGGAGAGGACACAGACAGTAAACTATGTGTTTGTCGTGTGGCCCCATGATGAGTCTCAAGACCAGCAACCTGCGACCTGCTATGTATGACCCATGACCTCTGACCTGTGGTCATGGGCAGAAGAATACCATGATGACAACATTTTTACAATCGTGAAAGTAATAGAGAGGCTGTCTGACTTTGATCCACCAGTGGAGTCACACGGGTCCCACTAGTTAATTATGATTGATACATTATTAATAATTATCATTCTTGACGTGATTTTGTTGTCATTATTTTGTTGTTGTCATTAATATTATTCTTATGACTGTTATTTTGTCATTGTTGATTTTTCCATTATTATTATTATTACTGTTATTTTATCATCATTGTTATTGTTGTTCCTGTTGTTATGGTTGTTTTGATCATTATTATTACTATTTTTATTATTATTAATTTATTGTCATCATTATTATTATTTTTTATTATTATTGTTGTTGTTGTTTTCACTATTATATTATTATTGTTGCTATTATCATTACTGTTGTTATCCCCACCTATATATTGAATAAGCTCACTTGAAAACCTCACGCTGTCACCTTCCGGCATCTACCCGGAAGTTCGGATCGCTAGCCAAGTTAGCTCCGGTCTTCACGTTTGTCCATGTCTCTCACTAACGGAGCCGTTACAACTTCGTCCGACACAGCGGTTTGTTTTCTTGTGATGGCGAAAAAAAAAAAGAAAACAAACCAAGTCTGATAATATTGTTTTATCGTGGAATTTCCACGGGTTCTCGCTAGTCATCATTTATTATTATTTATTATTATTATTATTATTATTATTATTATTATTATTACTTTTATTTCATTATTATTTTTGTTATTGTTATTATTGTTGTTCTGGTTATTATTATTGTTGTTATTACTGTTATTTTATTATTATTTTTGTTATTATTATTGTTATTATTTTTGTTGTTGTTATTATTGTTGTTTTGTTTATTATTATTGTTATTGTCATTATCATTGTTATTTTATTTTTATTTTGTTATTGTTACTATTGTTATCATTGTTACTATTATCATTGTTAGTATTGTTGTTGTTGTCGTCGTCCATCGGCTGCAGCTCCAGGCGAAGATCGTTTCTCTGACAGACGACCACCTGAAGCTGGAGCAGAAGAAGCGGAAGCTGGAGGAGAGTCAAGACGCTCTGATGGAGGAAAACGCCAAACTCCAGGCTCAAGGTCAGGCATAGTCACCACGGTAACAGGAAACACTGCTCACTGATTGGCTGGCGACCATGTCTTGATGTCAGGTCACACGTGTTTCAGGTCACATGCAGGAGGTGATGGTGATGGACAAGGAGAAGGAGCATATGAGCAGGCTGAAGGACGCGGTGGAGATGAAGGTAAAATCATCACACTGTGACCGGGTCCCTGAACGCACTATGGGCCTACAGAACCAGCTGACAGGTTCCTGGTGTGTTATGCAGAGGACTCTGGAGGAGCAGATGGAGAACCACCGAGAGGTCCACCACAAACAGCTGAGTCGTCTCCGGGACGAGATCGAGCAGAAGCAGAGGAACATGGACCAGCTCAAAGAGTATGAAGAACACACTGTTCATCGGTTCTGGTGGTTCTGCTTTTTCTGGTCGGAAAACATGATCACTAATGTTTCTCTGTCAACGTGGTTTCAGCGCGACTCAGGCTCTGCAGCTGGAGAACAGGAAGCTGCAGTCGGACTTGGACAAACTCAAACTTGAGGATCAGAACAAAGACCAGAAGCTTCAGAACCTGATGTGAGTTTGTCCCTTGGCCCTTGGTTCTGACTGTAGACTGGTCCAGATTCATGTAGGTAGAGGAGAGTGACGCTAATCTGAATGACCCACTGGTTCCAGGTTCCTCAACGAGAAGAGAGAACAGGCCAAAGAGGACCTGAAGGGTCTGGAGGAGACCGTGGTACGTGGATTAGTTTCTACACATGCTTATTAGTTGTTGTTTTTTTTATTATTGTTTGTTTTTTCTGAACATGTTATTACACCAGACTTCACACCTTCATCATATTTACAACATCAACAACATCTGAAAAAAAAGGCTGAGGGGTAGAAGCCAATAGGCTCGTGAAATTCCGTCCCCCAGAATCATAAACACTCATTACAATATGATGTCAACCAATTCAGACAGTAAATGTTTTCAACTGTCCATTCCCGTATCGGTGTAGTCACAACGTCATTACATCAATTCTATGCAATTCCAGATATCAGCCTCTGTCCCAGATATATCCTAGAGCAGAACCATGTTTACATTCTTCCTGGAACAACAAGGTTTGTTAACATCATAGATAGTCAAAACAGGAAGTTGACCTTACCAGTGTTCTCCACAAGAATATAGTGATCATATTAACCTCTTTCAGCGGACAGACAGTGTTTATCCAAGAATTAACCAGTTTGTCACAGACACTTTAACAGTTACACATGCTATTATATTATCAACAGATATCAACCTGCTCCTTAAAGTCTCAAACTTAATGTTATCCCTCCAAACAGGAATCCATGACTTTATTTCATTAATCCATATTTCTGACATTGATGATGTTGAATGGTTTATCAACTGTTTGTAATCCTTAATGTGTCCAAAATTGGTGTAGAGGCTCCCACTATTGAAGTGATTCTGTTGTACTGATTGTTGGTGTAGTAACAACTCTTGTCCATTCTGATACTGTACCAGTTGTCAGGGTCAATTATTCTGTTTAGGTCATTGAAGGCAACATCCACAAATTTATCAACTCCAAACTATCTTGCTCAGCAGTTCTCTGGTTAAGGTCCTTCATTTCTTCAGACTGGACAGAGATGGATATTTTCTGCTCTGTTGTAGTTAGAATTCTTATTTTTAGTCATACCTTATTGATTGTATTTTTCCAGCTCCTCTTCATGCTCCTCCACTTTTCCTTTTCCTTTCATCCTTTTTGTTATTTTTTGGTGAGAATCAGTGCAAATTAGAGACAACAGCAGACAGAAGGAATGTGTCTGTTCCCGTTGAAAGCCGGAACTACCTTTTGGCATCATAGAGACATCTTTAACTGACTTTCAAAGATGACACAGTCACGTGAAAATGCACACCAGGCATTACAATATGGCAGCCAGAGAACAAACGTTTACCCGCGTGTCTGTGACATCACAGCATGACATCACAGCGTGGCATCGCCGCTGACTCCGTGTTTTCCCTCCAACAGGCCAGAGAGCTCCAGACGCTGAACGACCTCCGTAAAGTCTTCATCCAGGACATCAGCACTCGGGTCGCCAATGTAAGAACCGACTTCCATTCACGCCCAGCACCTAACTGGGTGCCTTGTTTCTATTGGTCACTTGCTTCTCTGTGGGTCACATGTCTGAAGGCTTTGGGCGCTGTTCAGGGTGGGTTCAGGTTCTCCTGTTTCAACAGAGTTCAGAGAATGACTGCGACGAGGCCGGCGGCAGTCTGGCCCAGAGACACAGGATCATCTTCCTGGAGAACAACCTGGAGCAGCTCAGCAAGGTCCACAAGCAGGTGAGTGAACGCCGCCTCCTGGCCTGAAGACACGCCCACGCCCACCTATGCTAACCTGTTCTTTGTGTTGTCCAGCTGGTGCGGGATAACGCTGACCTTCGCTGCGAGCTGCCCAAACTGGAGAAGCGTCTCCGAGCCACAGCAGAGCGAGTCAAAGCCCTGGAGACGGCCCTAAGGAACGCCAAGGAGTCCGCCGTGAGGGACCGCAAACGCTACCAACAGGAAGTGGACCGCATCAAAGAAGCGGTCCGCTCCAAGAATGTTTCCAGGAGAGTTCACTCCGCCATGATAGGTGAGACATCTGTGATGATGTCACTGCCCTCTAACCAGGGCTGGGTTCCTCCCGACAGGGGGCACCTTTTGGACCCCATCAGCCTGTGAAGGGTCAGGGTTCCATGTTGGGGTTAGTTTTGACGACTTTCTTGTTGCGTATCGTTGTGCAGCCAAGCCAATCCGAGCCGGACATCAGCACCACCAGAACCCCTCCTCTCCATCTGTCAGGCCCACCATCCGAGGAGGGGGGTCAGCGACGTCCAGTCCACGGCATCACCTCCCCCGTCAGCATCCACCACAGCAATCCCCCAATCAGAGCCACCGCAAGTGAGACGAGGTGAGTCCCAGGACCATTAGAGAGAACACCGAGATAGAATTAGAGCAGTAAACCGTCACCCCCACAGGAAGGAACGGCTCCTGTACAACGGGTCGGTTCCAGTACAACGGGTCGGTTCCAGTACAACGGGTCGGTTCCAGTACAACGGGTCGGCTCCAGTACAAGTGGTCGGTTCCTGTTCAACGGATCTTTACATTTCTGTCCTGCTGTCACCTCTCTGCCTTCACTGGATCGTTTACAGAACCCTTTCTTGTCCCTTGCTGGACCTTTACCTTACTGGACTCTTACTGGACCTTTACTGGACCCTTAGAGGACCTTTACACATCTCTTCCTTGAACTTTACTGAACGTTTACAGAACCCTTACTAGACACTTACTGGACCTTTACTAGACCTTACTTGACCTTTTCTGGACCTTTACAGAACCCTTACTGGACCCTTACTTGACCTTTACCGGACCCTTAGTGGAACTTTACAGAGCCCTTACTTGACCGTTGCTGGACCTTTACTAGACCTTTACAGAACCCTTATTGGACCCTCACTGGACCCTTGGTGGACCTTTCCAGGACCTTTACTGGACCCTTACTGGACATTTACTGGACCCTTAGTGAACCGTTGCTGGACCTTTACTGGACCTATGCAGAACTGTTACCAGAACCTAACTGGACCTTTTCTGAACATTTACAGAACCCTTAGTGGACCCTTACTGGACCTTTACCGGATCGTTACTGGACCCTTAGTGGACCTTTACAGAACTCTTCCTTGAACTTTACTGAACGTTTACAGAACCCTTACTAGACACTTAAAGGACCTTTACTAGACCTTACTGGACCTATCTGGACCTTTACAGAACCCTTACTGGACCCTTACTTGACCTTTACCGGACCCTTAGTGGAACTTTACAGAGCCCTTACTTGACCGTTGCTGGACCTTTACTGGACCTTTACAGAACCCTTATTGGACCCTCACTGGAACCTTGGTGGACCTTTCCAGGACCTTTACTGGACCGTTCTGGAACTTATTTCTACTCTCCTCCTTACAACAGCCAAGAGTGCTTTCTTTCCTCCTCCAACTTTAACTTCTTTTGTTTCCTGGTGTCACGGGACTTTTATGTCGAGCGAATTTAACGAACAACTTTAATGTTTCTGGAAAAACAAAATATTCCAAAATAAATGAAGTTAGGAACAATGAGAATAAGAGCAGCAGGGAATAAAAACATGAGATACTGACTCAATGTTTTGACTCTCTGGCCAAATTTACTGCAGTTTTATTTTGATTCATAAATTTTCATAAATTGTCTGAATTTAATTCTAAATTTCTCAGCTGAAATCAATGACTGAATTTTGATATATAATCGCTCACTGATTGAATTTTTAACGTTCAAGGTCAACAAGTTAACACAGGCAATCAGAATGTGGTGGAGTCGATGACGTCATAGCATGTGGGTGGTGTCCTTGTAATGAACCTCCTGCCAGGAGGCAGAGACAAAACGTTCTGTTTTGCTGCAGGTTAAGAGAAATCTGATCTAGAGACAACTGACAAATTATTTTATCCTCATTTAAAGTACAAATAAACTTTAGAATGAAAGTTTTACCTACTTTATATTACAGTAATGCTGACCCACTGATGACATCACTTCAGATCAGTGGTTATTAAAGTCACAGAAGTATAACATGATTGTAGCCATTATTAATCGTTTATTGTTATTGTTATTACCTCTAATGTTATCAGTGTTTTGAATGTGTATGGACTCATGTGTTTCTGCTGGTGGGTTTTGTGACTTTTTTTTTTTTACAGTACTGAGAATATTTCTATCTGATATTTGTACAGTGTAAAATGTTGGAGGCTGGATTTCGTCCTGTCTGACAAGCACAAAGTGTTCATGCTGTTTGTTCACCTGCTCAAATTAAACTGTATTGTACCGTGTGTGTGTGTGTGTGTGTGTGTGTGTGTGTGTGTGTGTGTGCACGCGGGCACGCGGGGTGCCCACTGGGGTGCCGATGAGCAAGGCCTTCATGGCCATCTTCTCCTCTAGCAACAGAAACCTTCTGATGCTTCCAAATAAGGTCGTGAGAAGAAGAAGAGTTCCTTCAAACTGGTGGTCAGAAATCATCTGTTTATTTTAATGTTCAAATGCTAACAGGAAGCACAGGGATGACTTCCTGTTAGCAGACTTCTGGAGTCCTTCACGTCATTTACTTTTTGTCCAGGTCAAAGATGTTTTGGCTCTCAGTCAGGATGAACTCCACGATGTGGTTCTGGTAGACCATGTTGACTGCCATGTTTCCTGCGTCCAGCTTGGGCCACATGAGTGTCGGTCCGAAGACGATACCGATGCCCTGAGTGGACATCAGGTTCTTCCTGGAGTAGTCCAGAACTCTAAAAACAGCAGAGGAACCAAAACATCGATCAGAGGTTTTCAAGTGTCGTCAATGGGCCTGGCAGACCTGGGCCATGTGGTTTAGATGTTTGGAGAGTACCTGAGCAGGTGGCTGAACAAGAGCTTCATGGTGTCCTGGTTGGGTTTGGGCAGATCCCGGACCAGCTTCTTCATTGCTTCCACTTTGTGTTTGGAGTCCCTGATCTCTGTGGAGACAGGAGGTCAAACATGTCAACCGAGTTTCAGTGCTGGGTTGGTTCTGGTGGTTGGCCCACTTCACCAGACTTGTTGGACAGTTGGTGGCTTTAAGGAATCTGGCATCTGGTTTAACTTGGTGCCCCACAAGCCATCTATCAGAACCACAAGCCCACAAACACATGTGTCCATGTTTGCATCCATAGGTCTGGTTCTCAGTAGGGCGTCCTCTAAGAAAGACAGATGCGATCTGGTTCGGTTGGACTCACTGATGGCCTCAACAAACGCACTGAAGAACGTGAATGGGAACAGCGGCTCTGGCAGTTCACGGAAAAACAGCTTCAGGGCTCCGGTAACAACATGGATGTCCTCCCACTGCTTGTGGTCCAGGTCCAGGTCCTCCTCTGGGGACACAGAGCACAACAGTCATGGGATAGGTCGTTCCTGTCTGTAAACCATGTCCAACTGGACATAGGACCCAGGTTTCATTGATATGATGAACTGAGGAAGTGGTGTCTGTTGACCCACCTTGATCGATGATGAAGCGAAGCTTCTGGACTGTGGCTAGATTTCCACTGACCCTGTAGATCCCATCAACCTCCAGACCTGTAGGGCAATAAAAACTCATTAGTTTGCCGTCAACTCCAGCCCCCATTGGCCGTTTCTGAGGGACTAGGCCCCCTGTCCATCAGCTGGTCGTGACGGTACCTCTCTTGTCAACGGCGTCCAAACAGATCCGGATGAACTTCGGCACCGTGGTTCCTTCCCGCTCACAGAGAGTGGACAGATGGCAGCCGAACACCCGATCTGAGGCGGATATCCGGCGACGTTACAGCACATTCAAAAACATCACGTTAACTAGAGCTCTAATCTCCACCTGTCCTCCAGTCATCCCCTGAGAGCCCCATGAAAGCTAACCCTTCATCCTCAGAAACCTGTGAAGAACCCCAGTGGGGGTAAAGAAGTAGGAACCTTTAATGAGGCCCTTCTCCTGCAGCGTCTTTATGGACGGGCGTCTGATGATGAACTTCTTCAGGCGGTTCTTCACTCCGTTCTTGTCTGTGGCGTCGGAGGTGTTGTGTTTCAGCCTGGAGCTGCTAAACATGTCTGCAGGAGAACATGAACATTAAATGGAAAATAATCCTGAAACAACGTCACCTGATTTACGGCGAGGGATCCACCCCTCCTCCGGATCTACTCTAGACTCGATGGGTCCCTCTTGGGCATAAAAGCTGATCCCAGTTTGATGGTGATCCATCAGGTTTTAGTAGAACCCGTGAAAACAGTTTGAACACTGTAAGACTGGAGTCCCGACCAAGAGGACCAGATGGAGCTTATTGTAGTGAGATCACTAAAAACAAGATCACTCACTAATGGAGCGCCTGTGAACTTGGCTGCGTTGCTTTGTGTTTGGGGAGGCGGAGCCATATCCAGGTAGGGAGTTGTGTTTGGGCAGGTAGTCCGAGCTGTTGGACCTCCTCAGTGGGAAACCTCCGTTTGATTTAGTCTGTGGAGAAGAGAATTGGTCACATCCTATTTTGGACCAGTCCTCATGAACATGAAGTCATGTCCTGTCAGGCCTGTCTCACCAAGGAGTCGATGGTCCTTCTGATGGCGTCATGCCACTGGATGGCGGTGGAGTAGCTGTCAGACTGGACCAGGTACTCACTTCCTGTGTTGGTGGTGATCTGGAAAGAGGGATTGATTATTGACAGGATTGGGGTTCTAGATCTTCTGCTTGTGTCAGTTTGATACCTGGAAGACGTTTTTCCTTCTGGACTTCTGTGTTGTCCAATCAATGACGGCTCCACACAGCAGGACCGCATCAGTCTGACCCCCTGGTTTCTGGATGGGGGGATTAAGATGAAATAGATTAAACTGTTACCTGTTCATGTGGCTCCATGCTTCAACTGGTCCATTGGTTTAATGTTAGTGTTTACCAACCAATGAAGAGCTTTAAAGGTTCACAAAAAACTGGAAAAAGATTAAAGTACTGATGGATTGAAGATAGACGAATAGATAGACAAACAATATATATAACAATAGATAGAACAATAGATGGGAGACATAGAATTAAAATAGAGATGGACAGATAGAGATGGACAGATAGAGATGGACAGGTAGAGACAGATGCATCCCGGACCTGACGGCCCCCCTGTGGTGCCTCCTTGTGGAGCAGCAGCTGGTCGGAGGTCAGTAAAGTCCACGTCACCATCCAGTTCTTTCTCTGCTTCTTCCCACCCTCTGAGATTTTAGCCACATTCAGGTTTTCACCTTTCAGCTGAAACCGACATTAAAATGAAATAGAAACATTTCAAATGATCTGAACTACAACATGTTTCACTGACTTTATGTCCAAATATAAAGTCTAAAGTTGAATCAGAGGAGCAGAAGTTCTCTGTCATCCTGCTCCAGCTGACCTCATTGGGCCTTGAACTCACCAACGGTTGCTGGCTGGCGGTTCCTCCGGGTCCTAAGACATCGTGCTGGGACTGATTCCTGCGGTGCAGGGAGATCTACGGGGAGAAGAGGAGGACTGTCAGACTGAAGCAGCAGGAGGATGGTGGGCTATTGAGTCTTCTTACTGGTTTTGGGGGGAGGTCCGACTCTTGCAGGACCAGGGACCTGGATTGACTGAGGCGGTCTCCAGAGCTCTGAGAACTCTTGATGCGGATCTGAACGGCGCCATGAGCCGCTGAACTGCTCTGCGGCGACTGCTTTGTGGTGATTCTGTGTGTTCACAAAAATGTTGGTTCAAGTCATGAAACGTCTTGTGATTGTTCGGTAGCTGGTCAGGATTACACAAGTTAAGTTTTAAGTTTTTTTTCATGAAATAAGCATCTGAGCTATAAATAAAGTTGGCTTGAAGACAATGTTGTTTCCCATTAGCGCTGGTTAAACTGGTGTTGTTGGTTCTGGTGGTTGTCAGGTTGGAGGCTCAACTCTTTCACTTCTCTTTGGTTGAAATCAGGCTGTAGTTGAAGTGGATTCTGACGGATCCTGGTCTGCTTCCTGTTTGCTGCGCCGATTTCCTCACTGCGGTTTCACAATAAGACGAAAACACAGACTGACGAGCAGATTCTGGTTTTGATGGTCCAGACTACAGTTTCCGGTAGTTCATTGTGACAGACTTCAGGGCGGGTCCAACAGGTGAACTGGATTCTGGGTGTTTTCACAGCATGTTATAGATTCACAGTGAACGTGAGGACGTTCAGAGCGTTAGCATTTATCTGTTGAACATCGTTGGCGATAAGAACAGCCTTCAGTATGACGTCATCCAAACAGAACCCTGAACCGATGTGCACCAGGAAACGACCTGAACCCTCGGGCAGACGGGTCTCACGGCCTCGTTCTACCAACTAGGAGCCTCTCAGCAAACAGAACCTAGCAGCAGAGAAGGGACAGAACCCGGTCAAACATCAGATCAGTGGATCTTACCTCGAAGCTGCCATCTCTGCGTGGAACGCTTCTCCAGGATGAGCGGTTAGAGGAAGTTGTCTTAATCACGTGACTACTTCAGAGCAACCGCTGCAACCTTGCCACTTCCTGAAAGTTCAACCTCAGTTTGTCACATCGGTGACACATCCACACTCCAGCGTTTAGGAAGCTGCTCAGAATCTAAAGTAACGTACAAAACCGACCCTCCTCTGAGTTTATCAGGTTCTCATCCGTTATGATTCAGGCTCGACGCCGTCTCCAGGGGATGCACTGATTGGTCCTCTGGTCTGTCACTGAAGGAAAAGCTGTTTGGCCACCAGGGGGCGTCTGCTGCTGTCTGTAGGAGTGATGTTTCATCACACCTGAGGTCTCAGCCCCCAGCAGCTGGACTGAGACCCTCCAACACTCAGTGTTAAGAACCTGGAACATCAGCTGTTCATGAACCAGGACTTTATTATTTATCAATTTATTAACACAACAGACACGTTTGCATGAAGAATTCATTGTTTATTGTTGACACACTTTGGCATGTGATGAAGAACAGCCCTAGTTCAGTAAACTAGTCACATGACCAGTGGAACACAAACAGAACTACTACCGAAACGGGTCTGGAGAGGTTTCTCCTCTTCAGGTGCCTTTGTTGAGAGGTCAGAGGTCAGGACGACAGTACCGCGACAGGTGGGCGTGACCTGGTCCGGCACACCTCAGGAGTCCGGCGGTTGAAGCTCAGGCATTTAGGTGCTTGGCATGGTGCTTGATGTGATCAGACATGAAGGAGTAGATGAAGAAGTAGCTGTGGTCGTAGCCCTGCAGGAAGAACTCTGTTAGAACAGCCTCAGACGTTCATGATTCTCCTGCAGTACACCTTTCAGCCACACGAGGAAGCTGCTGCCTCACAATGTTTCTGAATGTCACAGACCACTAACTAGTTTTGTGTCATCTGAGTTCAGATGGTTCATCATTCAAAAATGGTGAACCACCGTCTATGCCCCCTCCACCGTCTACGTCGTTTACACTCCCTACACCGTCTACATCCCCTACACCAGGGGTATTCAATTAAAAGTCACGGAGGTCCGGTTAGAAGGTCCGAACCCAAGTCCAGTTTGTGTCTTATAGCCGGCCACTATATCCACATTATCATTTATTATCAATTTTCAGTGCAGGATATGTTTAAGTGAGTGCACAGCTAGCTCTTTTACCTCACCTCACCGTCTGGAGCTGCGAACTGCAAGTAAAATTGAGCCAAGAAAATCTACTCTCGTGAATTTATCATGGAGTGGTCACGGGTCCGGACAGAGCCATCACACGGTCCGGATCTGGACACCGGTTTGGCATTTGGTGACCCCCTGCCCTACACCGTTTACACCCCCTACACCGTCAACACCCCCCTATACCGTCTATGTCGTTTACAACCCCTACACCGTCTACATCCCCACGTCGTTTACACCCCTACACTGTCTACACACCCTACAGTCTACGCCCCCTACACTGTTTACAACTCCTACACTGTCTAGACCCCTTCACCACCTGTACCCCCTACACCACCTGTACCCCCTGCACCGTCTACACCCCCTACACCTTCTCATCCTCAGAGTAACACCTGTTCCAGAACAGTCCTATTTGGTGTATCTTTGCTGTTGTGGTGTTTGTTGCTCATTTACATTCATGTCTGTTGATCTCTGAATGGTTAGTTTCTTGTTCTATGACTTTTGGACGACCGATGGTCGTTACAGTAGAGAACCGATGAAGTCCTGTTCAGCAGGCGTCACAGGACATACCCCGGTTCAGACTGGAGGGTTGTACTGACCGGCTGCAGCCTGAAGACGACGGGGATCTTTTTCTTGGTGCAGATGGCGATCAGGTTGTCAGGCAGCAGCTGGCCAGCGGACAGGAACTGGTCATCACGGCCCTGATCGATGAGGATGTCCAGTTGGGGCCCAGAGTAGGATGCGGCCAACACAGTGGCATCGTAGGCCTGAAGGAGGAGAGCTCTGTTACAGGGTCACGTTAGTAAGGGTAAAGGTAGAGCTCTATTTTAGTACGTGGGCTCTCCACCAGCACCAGTGAGGAGGGTCTTACCTCCCATGTGGACCTGTCAGAGCCCAGGTACCCAGAGAACGCCTTCTGGCCCCAGGGACACTGGATTGGGTTACAGATAGGCGCGAAGGCCGACACCGCCTGGAGACCACACGAGGACACCACAAAGACCAGGTCTAGTCTCAGTACCAAATCTAGTCCCAATACCAGGTCTAGTCTAAATACCAGGTCTAGTTTAAGTACCAGGTGTAGTTTAACACCAGGTGTAGTCTGAGAACCAGGTGAAGACTACCAACCAGTTGTAGTAAGCAGTGTTGCGGGTACCTTGTATTTCCCAGGGTTCTTCAGGGCGCAGATCAGTGCCCCGTGGCCCCCCATGGAGTGGCCGCTGATGGACATGCGGTCAGGGTCAGTGGGGAAGTTGGCGTTGATCAGACTGGGGAGCTGAGAGAGACCATCCACAGTGAACGAGCCTAAGAGCAAAGTGTGTCTGACCGTAAGCGAGTGAACATCACACCTCCTCGGTGATATACGAGTACATGTTGTAATTCGTCTTCCAGGGGTCCTGCGTCGCGTCCACGTAGAACCCTGCTCCAGAGCCAAAGTCCCAGCTCGTGTCTTCACCCTCGATGTTGCAGCCACCTTGATGCATGATGGGAAAAGTCACCACCGGGACACGTCACCAGGCTCCCTACATGCATGCTAGCTTAGACGGAATGTTAGCGTCACAAAAGCAGCTGAAGCTACAGGTCACGTGAGAGGCTGTAGGCTGGCAGGAAATGCCTGCGTGTTCAGGTGTCCCGGCGGAAAGCGAGTTTCATACGTGGGCTGGTGTCAGGAGCCACGACGATGAGGCCGTGCTCCGCAGCCGCCAGCTGGGCACCGGCCTTCGTGATGAAGTTCTGCTCGGTGCACGTGAGGCCTGGTGGGAGAAGGGAAAGTGTGGGTGACCTGTGCGTGGTCCCACGCTGACCTGTGGTTGACCTCCAGCTAACCTGTACTGTGTTTCTCACCTGACAGCCAGTACAGGACTGGACATTTTTCCGTCTCCGCCTTGGGGGGGAGGAAGACGCCAAACTTCATCTTACACCTGAGCTTGGTGCTGCAGAACAGGACACAAACACGCGTGAGAACATTCAGATAAATAAAATGTGAGGCTTTTATTCTGACACAGAACCAGAACTTCCAGGTGCAGCCGGACCAACCGGTGGGGGAGGGGACAGCGCCTCACCTGTCATGTTCAAAGACCTTCTGGATGCCACCAGCACACCTGTTGGCGTTCAACTGGTTGACAGCCATGACCTGCACCACAGGAGGAGGGAGTCAGTGAACACATCACGACCGGAAACGATCAATAATCAAACCCAACATTACTCCAAACTCTGAACAGACCGACAGACCTTCAAAATAAGCTGCCCTCAGACTGCCTGTGTTTAGTTCCACAGAAAAACTCAATACTAATACTAATAAATAGCAATAATAACAATAACAACACTGTATTGTTATTATTACTATTATTTCTTTTAACAATAATATTAACAATGATAAAAATAGTAATGATAATAAATAGTAATAGCAATAATAATAGTAATAACAATAATAAATATTGATATTAAATAGTAATACTGTAATAATAACAATCAATAGTAATAACAATTTCCTTTTCCTTTCGGCTTGTCCCTTCAGGGGTCGCCACAGTGAATCAGTTGCCTCCATCTAACCCTGTCTTCTGAATCCTCTTCTCTCACACCAACTACCTTCATTTCTTCCCTCATTACATCCATAAACCTCCTCTTTGGTCTTCCTCTAGGCCTCCTGCCTGGCAGTTCAAAACTCAGCATCCTTCTACCAATATATTCACTATCTCTCCTCTGGACATGTCCAAACCATCTCAGTCTGGCCTCTCTGACTTTATCTCCAGAACCTCTAACATGTGCTGTCCCTCTGATGTACTCATTCCTGATCCTATCCTTCCTGGTCACTCCCAAAGAGAACCTCAGCATCTTCATCTCTGCTACCTCCAGCTCTGTCTCCTGTCTTTGACCTCAGTGACACTGTCTCTAGGCCAAACAACATCGCTGGTCTCACCACAGTTTTGTACACCTTTCCTTTCATTTTAGCTGATACTCTTCTATCACACATCACACCTGACACTTTCCTCCACCCGTTCCATCCTGCCTGAACACGCTTCTTCACCTCTTTTCCACACTCTCCATTGCTCTGGACTGTTGAGCCTAAGTACTTAAAATCCTCCACCTTCTTGATCTCTTCTCCCTGTAACCTCACTCTTCCACTTGGGTCCCTCTCATTCACACACATGTACTCTGTCTTACTGCGGCTAACCTTCATTCCTCTCCTTTCCAGGACAAACCTCCACCTCTCTAGCTTCTCCTCCACCTGTTCCCTGCTCTCACTACAGATCACAATGTCATCTACAAACATCATAGTCCATGGAGATTCCTGTCTAACCTCGTCTGTCAGCCTGTCCATCAAAATAATAATAACAATAATTAATAACAATAGTAATAATAATAACAATCGTACTAACAATAATAATAAGTAGTAATAACGTTAACAATACTGTAGCACACACTGCCGAGTTGAACACGTTAACACGCTGAAGCCGCTCCGGTACCATTAGCCCACCCCCACCGAAGGGGCCGACCCGTTAGCTACCATTTAGGTCATGTCCAGCCGATAGTTGCTTTCAGTGAATGTTAGCTTTAAGCTAAAGCTACAGTGACCGTTAGCTGTGGGCTAAAGCTACCTGTGACCCGTGGCTAAGACGAGCAGCTACTTAAATCCGACCTTGGCAAACCGGTTTTGGTTGAGATTGTTGCCGCGCTTTGCTAACTTTCCAAACCGAGTCCAGAGTCCAGGAACGTCAAACGTGGTGACGTCACAGGAAGTGGCTCTCCACTTCCTTTTTTTTTGTGTTTTTTTTTTTTTTTAAAGTTTTATTTCACAACCGTCTACAAACAATTTACAACGACTATAATAAAAATATTACATTAAAATAATCTGGAGGTTATCCAGATATTTCCCTATGGGGATCACAGGGATTCAAATAAAAAAAAAAAAACAATTAAAATATTCAGTGAACCACTGATTAATTTTATATATGATGAAAGTTTCATTATCAAAATGTCTGAATGCAGGTCTTTGTTTATTATATTTACATGTATGAATGTAGAACATGTATAGATGTAGATGTAGAACAAAAACAATGAAAATGTTTATAATAGAAAAATCTTCATTTTTGTAGCATTTTTCCTTTTTAAGGAGAAGTTATTGTTAAGTCCACAAATGGTGAAGCTTCTGGAGTCAAAATGATGTAAAATGTGTGCAGATCCAGAAGAGATGCTGAACAGTCTCAGGACGGTTTCCACATTAAGAACAATTCACATCAATGTCTCTTCTTAATTTTTCCATGTCGTGGTTTCAAGATAATATTTCTGAATAATTCTAGAAGAAACTTCTTTGCCTTTATTTGTTACTAAAAACTTTGTGGGAATTGTCCAGACCTTCCAGTTGAACTCCAGTATAAAACAAGGAGTGGAAGAGATAAACATTCTTTTTGGAATAAAAGAATGTTTATCTGAAATAAAAGTATAGTGATTTATTTTGTACTATATGGCCTGAGTAGGCGTGTACAGGCAGGATGGAACGGGTGGAGGAAAGTGTCAGGTGTGATGTGTGATAGAAGAGTTTCAGCTAAAATGAAAGGAAAGGTGTACAAAAGTGTGGTGAGACCAGCGATGTTGTTTGGTCTAGAGACAGTGTCACTGAGGAAAAGACAGGAGACAGAGTTGGAGGTAGCAGAGATGAAGATGCTGAGGTTCTCTCTGGGAGTGACCAGGAAGGATAGGATCAGGAATGAGTACATCAGAGGGACAGCACATGTTAGAGGTTTTGATAAAGTCAGAGAGGCCAGACTGAGATGGTTTGGACATGTCCAGAGGAGAGATAGTGAATATATTGGTAGAAGGATGCTGAATTTTGAACTGCCAGGCAGGAGGCCTAGAGGAAGACCAAAGAGGAGGTTTATGGATGTAGTGAAAGAGGACATGAAGGTAGTTGGTGTGAGAGAAGAGGATGCAGAAGACAGGGTGAGTTGGAGGCAACTGATTCGCTGTGGCAACCCGTGAAGGTAAAAGGAAAAGAAGAAGAAGATGTCCTGATTATCCATGTTATATATTTATGGAGAGACAAATTGTGCTTATATATCAGGAACCTGTTTATGAAATCAGGACAGTTTGCAGCCTCATATAAAATTTAAACCAGGTCATCAAAGTGGTTCAGTTCCAGCCATCTGATCTGTAAATGTGTTTTAGTGATGAGTCGTTGAATGAGATGAAAACTCCTTTAAACTTATTGTAGGTGTTTTAATGAACGTCCTTCAACATGTCCACCAGGTGGTGATGATCTGATGCATCGGTCTCCTTCACTCCTCCCTCCTCCAGCTGACGGGGATCCACTGCGGTTGGTCTTGAGCCTGTTGGATGATGGAGCAGAGCTTCATGCAGGCATCCTGCAGGTCATCCATCACCAGGATGCTGTCGAAGAACTGCTTGTACTTGGCCTCCATGAGGCGGGACGCCTCCTCCAGCTCCATGGTGTTCTCATCCTACAGAGGACCACATGAGAACCAGAAGTTCTGGTGGCTGTGTTGGTAGTGGTAGGGGTGTTTTTACCGTGAGGGTTCTGTTGACGGTGTCGTTGCTGATGGTCCGGCCGCCGGTCTGCTTCAGGTTCCTCACACAGGGAGCTTTGATGAAGATCACGTATGGCTTCAGTTTCCAGGTCCGCAGCGACTGGATGCTCTGATCAGAACCACAACGTGAAGGAATGTGAAGGGTAATAACCGGTGGATCCACTTTGGTCATGACAGGAACGACACTTAAACTCACTCGAGGGTCAACGTCAATGAGGCACAGGCGCCCTCGTTTGAGGACGTCCTCCATGGCATCGCTGCTAGTCCCATATAGGTGACCCTTAAACTGCCCGAACTCCACGAACCTGAACAAACAACAACAAACAGTGAACCTCATGAAGCCTCACCTGTGAGCAGCCTGGAGAACAGGAGCCCACCTGTGGTTACACACCATGTACTCAAACAGCTCCTTGGTGACAAAGTGGTACTCTCTCCCAGTCTCCTCCCCCGCTCTGATTGGACGAGTGGTATCTGCCAATCAGAACCAGTGTGTGACTAATTAGACAGCTTCCCATCAAGACATCCTCAAATGAAGACATGGAGGTCATTCTGAGGCGTTAGCATGATCAGCTGGTTTACGTACGAGGTACCGGTCCCTGGAAGGTGGAGGGGTTCAGTCGGATCAGCCTGGTCCTCAGGTCATCAACCCCAACTCCTGAAGCGCCTGCAAAAACACAGAGTACAAAGTTCACACCAACAAGAACACAGAGAAGGAAGTTCATACCAAGAAGACACGGAGAAGGAAGGTCATACCAACAAGAACACAGAGAATTAAAGAGATGAAGTTTCTTCCTCACCGATGAGGATGATGAGGCGGGGTTTCTCCTGCGGGTGGCGCTGGTACAAGGTGACCTCCTCGTAGGGGGAGGACAGCAGGCTGCTGCTGGGGGAGCATGAGCTGCAGGGCTGCCATGTCCTCCTGTAGGACATCCTCCTGGAAAGACGGAAGCTTCGGCGGAAGCCAGCTGGTCAGAACACAGGGTTTTATTCACAGGTGTGACGACCAGCGGAGGAACTCTGGTGCTCTTTTGTATGTAAACCTCCTGAAACAGGATTCACTCATGATTTAAGCTACTCCTTCTTACCCAGGTAGAGTCCATCGGTGACATCATCATCTTCACCTGGAGGAAGAGCAGACTTATCAGACCAATTCTTCTACATCTGTTGTTCATCCAGGAAACAGCCTCCACAGCAAACATCAGCGTCTCCATGGAAACACTCACCAACAAGGTCGTCTTCCAGCTCTGAGAGATAGGAGGTCAGAGGTCACTAATCTGAGGAGCAGGTTAACAAAGCTTCATGGTGTGGGACGAGTGTTACCTGTTGTCAGGTGTTCATCCTGAGTGTGGGTTTGATCGTCCACTGGGACAGCAAACAAACAAACAAACAAATTAACTGACACTCACCCAACCAATAACCCAGTACCCTCCATAAAACTGACCCAGAAACAACCAGACGTCACTCAGAGGAGACCTCCACCAAGGCAGCTCAGTCCCGTCACCTCACCGTGAACCAGCCCTGATCCCAGGTCAGTCTGGATCAGTGTCATCAGGGCATTTACACGTCCTGAACAGGACCCGATCCAGATCAGACTCTGGTGTGTGCTGGATCTTATGGGGTTCTAATGATGCCCCCCAGCCCTGCCCCCCTCTGAAGGAATGATTGGATGTCTGATGATAACTTGACTTGAACTGAGCCTCCTTGCTGGAGGGGGTGTGTTGGTGTTGCACCCACCGGTTTGGTTCAGGGTCACTGAGGGCAGCATTAAGGACAGAGACAGCAGCTTTAACATTGGGCAGCTTTAACACTGCCCGGCCTACAGGCAGGCAGTGTCACGTACAGCCAGTCATGCTTTCATTCAGTGTTATTTACTGCTCTCGTCAGCTCCTCAGCGGTTCTCGGAGGAACCCAAAGTAAAACCCATTCATTCCGGCATGCATTCTCTGTTCTGCAGGGGTTTCTGTGTAACTACAAGCTACAGCTCAGCTCTCTAACGCATCACTTGCTGCTTCTGCATCCCTCGACCACATCTGTGGACGAGCGTCTCTCCCTGACACTCGTCCATAGATGAAAACTAGTGTTCTGGTGGATTTACAGCAACGATACAGAAGGTGGAACCAGAGGGAATCAGGAATGAAGGGTTCTCACAGGGTCTGATGCAGGTGTGGACCTGGGAGGGCTGACACCACCACTGCTCACGCTGCCTCCTGCAGACAGGGAGGAGGAACTTCAGACAACACAACACAACATCAACATAACACAACATCAACACAACAACACAATAAAACACAACACAACACAACATCAACACAACACAATACAATACAACACAATATAACACAACAACTCAACATAATACAACAGAATACAACACAACAACACACCACAATGAAACACGACACATCCCTGCTCCTCTTTGGGTCACGTTGCTTCAAACTTCCTGAACATATAAACATTATAAAGGTTCAATTGAAGAAACGGAGATTTTGATTTGATTTGGTTTTCATGAAATCCCAGTTTAGGTCTGTGCTCATTTTACCTGGTTTCAGATTTCATAACAGGTGTGTTACAGAAATGTTGACAGAGGAGTGATGTAATGGTTAAAGTAGTGACATCATCATTAGAGTGATGACATCACAGACTAGTGACATCATCGTTACAGTAGAGTGGAGCTGTACAATCCTTTGATTTGTTTACTAGTAACTCCAATCGAAGAACTGAACTGAAGAAGCCTCTTGGATGAGAGACGAAACGTTTTCAAGAACTTTCTTAACGTCCAGTGGATCGACTCAACAGCTTTTGGGTAACTCCAATCATGTATGTGACGTCTCACATGTGATTAAACTACATGAAGGTCATGTCATGTGATTAAACTACATAAAGGTCACTCGTGTTTAAACTGGTCTCCAGATCGATGGAAGACCAGAACCACCAGCTGCCTGAAGGTCCATCAGGGTCATCACCTCTTCAACTTGCTGGCTGACGGAATCAGACCGGCACAGGAAGTGGTGCGTGGCAACTTCCTGGCCTGCCACCACTGCCCGTCTGATTGGTCCACCACCTCCAGCAGGTCACCTTGGCTGAATGCCATTCCTGCATCTGGACAGGGGATGGAGGAGTCCTGCAGGGGGCAGTAATTCACCATTGCCCTCATGTACACCTGACGGCGAGGAACAGCGTGAGTCATCAGTAACACCGTGATGGAACAGTGTTGGTGAACAAAGACGACTAAAGCTGGAGGGACAGAACGTTCTAGACTGTTTAAACAAAACTTAAGCTCAAACAACGCTCCCGCAGACTGGAGAGAATTTGGCTATCGACAAAAACTGACCTAGCCTATTCAACCTGGAAAGACAGCTTTACATCATATAAGAAGGCTCTCTGTAGAAGTACAAATACTTACTACTCTACATTAATAGAGGAAAATAAAAACAACCCTCGGTTTCTTTTCAGCACTGTAGCCAGGCTGACTAAGAAACACAACAGTATCGAGCCTACCATTCCTTTAAATCTGGACTGAGATGACTTTCTTAGGTTTTTTCAAAGCAAAATTACAAATCTTAGAGATGAGATCCATTATGTACTGCCAAACACTAATCCAATAGCAGGGGAATCAACTAAATCTAGCAATATCCTGGAGTTTTTTCAGCAAATGGAACTCTCTGATTAAAATTCCCTAATTTCCTCTGCTAAACCCACCACCTGTCTACCAGACAAAATTCCAAGTACGTTCCTCAAAGAGGTTTTACCCTAAATAAATAAACCTATGCTATCCATAATTAATCAGGCCTTAAAAATAGGTTATGTACCACAATCTTTCAAAGTGGCTGTGATCAAGCCCTTCCTGAAGAAACCAAACTTAGACGTTAACCTCCTCTCAAATTACAGGCCGATCTCTAACCTGCCATTCCTATCTAAGATCCTAGAGAACGTGGCCAAACAGCTAAATGACTACCTCTTAAAGACGTATCTGTTAGAGGATTTTCAGTCAGGTTTTAGAACAAACTACAGTATGGAGACTGCACTGGTCAGAATGCAGCTGGCCGCTTACTGACTCAAACTGGGAGGAGAGAGCACATCTTTCCAGTCCTATCATCCCTACATTGGCTCCTGATTATTCTAGAATACAATTCAAACTCCTTATGATTACATATAAAGCTCTCCACTGTAAGGCTCCGTCTTACATTGAAGATCTCATTGAAGTGTATCACCCTCCCAGGGCCCTTCAATCTGAGGATGCAGGATTTCTGGCGACCTGTCGGGTTTTTAAGAGTAGAATAGGAGGCAGAAGCTTTAGCTATCTGGCCGCTTTTCTCTGGAACAATCTCCCAGCCTCAGACCCCCTTAGCTTTTTTAAGAGTAGACTAAAAACCCTCCTCTTTGATAGAGCCTACAATTAGAAATAACACACACTCCACTAGATATGCTGCTACAGGCCTAGGCTGCTGAGGGTATTTTTATCCATCTCTCCCGTTAAAGGGAGATACTCTGGAGCTTTTGTCACTTCTCTTTCTTTATCTTTCTATGCTTGTAGAATTTATTACTACTGTTAAATCACACTCTTTGTTTGCAAGATACCGCCGCTGTCTTGTGCTTCTGTTTGACAGGTGGGGAATACGCATGGAAGACAGGATAGCCAAAGGCCTGGAAATCCCACCCCCATTTCAGCAATAGCTCAATCTGGCCTATCCTCTCTCTCTCTCTCTCTCTCTCTCTCTCTCTCTCTCTCTCTCTCTCTCTCTCTCTCTCTCTCTCTCTCTCTCTCTCTCCTCTCTCTCTCTCTCTCTCTCTCTCTCTCTCTCTCTCTCTCTCTCTCTCTCTCTCTCTCTTTCACTTGACCTATCTTTGTCCCCAGTGCATTTCTTTTTCCCAACCAACAGGTCAAGGCGGTCCTGCCCGGAGTTTCTTCCTCAATGAGGGAGTTTTTCCCCGCAACCATCGCTTATGCTTGCTCTGGAGGGCATTGTTGGCTTTCTATCTGTAAAGCGCTTTGAAATGTCTTCAGATGTGATTAAGCACTGTATAAATAAAAGCTGATTGATTGATTGATTGTTTCTTCCAAGTTTACAACCCAACATTTCTGGTCACTGATGGCTTCTGCAGTGGTTTCGGTCTGGTGCTCCTTTGGTAACTACCTAAACATTTGGTCTGACGGATTGTGACTGGGGGGTTTATGTAGAGGTGTGGACTTACCGACTTCTGGCTGCTGCTGCTCTGAGCTGCATCTGGTATGACTTTAAACAGGATGGTACCCTGAGAGTTGATCTGGGCAGATGAAACACTCATGAACATCTGATGGAGCTTCTGATTCTACTCTCAGATGTTGTTATCATTATAAATCAAAATGCTTTGGATTGATGTCCTCTCAGATGACCCACCAGTATCTGGATAACCTCTTCTGGGTCCAGACCAACCACTTGGTTTCCATTGACCTCCACCAACAGATCCCCGGGTCGGAGGAGTCCTGGGACACACAGACACAAACACTCTGGTTCTTTGCCTGCGTCGGCGCTGGTGTCCTCCGTTACCTCCTGGGTTCCTACGGATCTGTCTCACCGCTGCGGTCGGCCAGTCCTCCATGAATGACTCTGGCGATGTAGATCTCTCCAGTCTCCTCGTCCCTCCTTATCGTCGCCCCCTAACAATCAAGTTTCACAACCTTCACTGGCTACAGAAGAAGGCTAACGAGTAGCTTATACAAACACAAATAGAACGTACGATAGACGGATGAAGGAAGCTGATGATGATGGCTCAGCCGTTAGAGCATCGGTGGGTGGAGACACTAACCGGTAGAAGTCTATCAGGAACAGTGATACCTGCTGATATTTGTTCATTAGGTGTTGTGTTTACTCTGATCTTTCTGTTTCTGCAGCTTTATTAATTCAAGAACACATATTTCTACAGGTAATTCAGTAATCTGGTAAGTACTGTCTCTTTGAGAGAGAGGTGTGCTATGGGTCATGTGACCAGTCATAAGGAAGTAGTTTTCCTAAACGCAGTTTCAACCTAGCCTGCAGCCAATCGGTGAGTTTTTGTCACTCATTGTTTCTTTGTCAGCTGTATGCGGCATGCTGCACTGAGCTGCATCTACTTCCTGTTTGTATAAGTTGCAGATGACGTGATGAGGAATTGTTTGGTCCAGTTCTAACAGTTTAGTGGTTGATAAAGTTAGCAACATGCTAAGCTGTGTGATGTGATGCTAACACTTGGACTCATGTTTGTTGGTTTGAATTGCATGCTGTACTCTCTGGTTTGCCGCTGGGCATCATGGGAGCTGTAGTCTCTATGGCTGAGAGACTCATTACACCCCTCGCATTGACTTGCTGATGAAATATTATTTATATTTGGATTTGTATAGAAAATATTTATTAGATAAATTATATTTGCTATTTATTATTATTATATATTTGAATTAGTTAATGTTTATTATGTTTATTGCTTTATATTTTTGTGATGAAATCTGTGTTTCTGTGTTTCATATCATCGTTTATTATTATTGTGGTGTTTTTCATTTAAGTGAAACACTGCTTTACTAGCTCCACTAATTTAAATTACTGCTGCTGCGTTTGAGAAAAAGAAATAAACTAACAAAAGTGAAATCAATGTGTAATATCCTTGGCACAAACTTATGAAAATCTGTGATCAGGAATAAAATCCATGGCTACTGTGCTTCTCTGGACAAGGGGCCCCCACGTGAAGCACTGCCCCCCAGCATCAATGGTTTCATTCACATACACAAGTTATTCTCTTCAGCTGACTCACAACTGCAGGGACAACCTTGACTTTTCTGCTGTACGTTGCACTGCTCACCCAACAAAACGGAGGTGCTTCTAAATGCTCTGTCCATGAGCTTCAGATAGAAAATATAAATGTGAACGACTGACATTTTTATTCCAAATATTTATCTGCCTTTTCACAACCTGGAGCCGACAACTCTAGTCGCAGCAGTTTGTTGAATTCAGTACTTTGTAACGTGTTGCCAACAGATTTCAGACTTGGGATCTTGAATCCATCCTGATTCAAGTGACATCATTTAATTATTTGATGGACGCCCCAAATAATCAAAGACAAATGAATATAGTTCAGGAATGATGGTTTTGAATATAGTTGGATGAAATGAGAGATGTTGGTTGAGAAAATGTGATTGTACCTTTGAATATTTTGGTTTTCCTCCTTTGTGCAATGAATCCAATGATGAAAAAAAAAGAAAGCAAATGCTAAAAGTCTGTGGATATTCAGGACCAGCAGAAATGTTTTTGCTGTTCGGTTTTGGTTCAGCAGACATTCTTGTTCCTTCAGCTAATCTCTGGGATCCAAATGTTGAGGATGTGTGTTGGTTTTGTCAATGAAAGACCTACATATAAGATTAAAAGAGATGTCCAGGTGTTCTACTCGGGGTCAAAGTCTTTCAGTCCAGATGAGGAGAGGAGGCTGTTGGATTCTAGACTATTTCTTTTTCTTTTTCTTGGTTGTCAAGCACCCAGTGTTATAGCCCCGATGGTCCACCTGAGGAGCTCTAGACACTGATCCATTGTTGAGCCTCACCTGTCCTTGACTTCCACCTCCACCTGTCCTGGAGAAGACCTCCAAGTTCACCATTGAGCCTTTAGAGCCTTCATTTTTTTGTTTTGGTCTTGCAAAGCCATCTGCAAAGGAACCACTGGATATAGACAAGGAGGAAGAGGAACTAGAAGAGGAAGAAGATGATGAGAGGTAGCATGGGTGCGGGGTGGGAGGTTTGTGGACAGCTTTTGAAGAGATTGAGGAGACCCTTGGGGGAGGTGGGGGAGGAGTGTTGCGTTTTGGTGATGATTGGGGGTGTTTGCTGGACACGATCAGGCCTTGGAGCTTATCGACAACCTCAGCCAATAGGTTGAGAGCCCGAGCATTCTCCTCCACGCTGTCAGAGATCATTTCTGTTGCCGCCATCATTTTCTGGCCAAGATGACAGACGCCCTGAGTGCCCTGTTCAATGCTGCTGGCCACCAGCTGAACGCTGGACCTGAGCTCTTCCATGCTGCACTGTTTGGTGAGCTGCAGAGACTGTCGACGGAGTTTTGGTTGGTTCTGACACCCATTGTGATGTTGAGCAGTAGAGGAGAGTTTCATCAAGGGATGATTTAGAGGCTCTTCTTGATGATGTTGCCTTCTGGGGGCTGGGGGAGCGCGACCTCCCTCATGCCGAACTGAGCAATGAGCTGCAGGACTTGAAGGTGCTGTTTGGGCTCTGAGAGGACTCGTACCGGAACAAGGAGCAATCCTGCCAGGTGTACGGATGTTCCTACAGTGTCCCCTACCAGCCCCTTTCTTGTACAGGGCGGGGGAGTTGGGGAGGCTGAGACTGTAAGCTGCAGTGATTGGAGGAGGAGGGTAGGCATAGTCATCACTGCACCCACCAGCAGAGGCACCGTCCCCCCTGTTGGGTTTAGGCTTGTCCGGAAACAAACCTCCATGTAGGAATATGGAAGAAGATTAGTGGCAACAAAAACCAAAGTTCAAAAGAACAATGACGCAAAAAGTAGCTGAAAGATGAAGTCACACATTTTTTACTCATGATGATGACAATGATGTACAAGTTTGTGAACTGGGTGGTCCATATGAGCTGGTTGTCACAATACTGTTGCTGCATGAATCTAAAGGTGGACATCATGATCAATGAAGACAAAATGCAGGAATACACGAATGAGTCGAGTGAAATGACTGGGCCTGTATTCATAAAGCCTCTGCGCGTCTTACTGTTAACATCTGATCTCTTCTTAAACTCAGGAGCTTTCTACCAATGTCCTTACTGCAGCAGTCTGACAGGGAACAACAGGTGTAATTTACACCTGTTGTTAGTCTGGAAGCATCTGATCAGACCTCCACCCCATCAGAAGATGGAAATGGTGATGTTCCACAGATCAACACCCTAAATGAGGTGCTGCTTGCTTTGTTTTCAGGAAAGAAGAAATCAGAAGCTCCCAAAAGTTCATTCAACTGTGTTCTTGAAAAGAGGACAGAAACAAAGAACGCAGTAAGAGTCTTGTTTCGTATCTGATGAGCTCTGCTATGATGTTTGTCGAGGCTTTTGGTTTGTTTAGTTATGTGCTTTTACTTATATTAGTTTAATTATGTGATTTTAGTTGTGTTAGATTTCTGAATTTTCCTGCTACACTTGATTTGTTGGCTTTAGTCTCTGATCCTGGATGGAGTTGCAGATACCACTGGACAGCCAATCACAGCAGTGCTTCATATGACGGATCTCTGTCATTGGGTCAAACTCCGTTCATATCGGTGGTGGTTGGTGATGACATTTATGGATCTACATGAGTCAGTCTGACACATCTTGCTTTGGATTCCTTCATGACATGGAATGAAAACAGATGACAGCGGTGATGTCATGGAGTGACCGTCCTCCTCGCTTCTATCTCTTACCATTGCAGGGGGTGGGACTAAAGAGGGAAGGAACCGACTGGTTGACTTCTCCCTTCCAAAGCTGTGTGGTTTGCAGACACAGAGAGGAACTTCCAATCAACTCGTAGCGTGGGAGATGAGGGTGTGACTGTGCACCGCGAGGGAGGGGCAAAGGCTTGGTTTCAAAGTCAGATCTTCTAAGCTCCTCCCCCGACCTGGCCCTCCTGGCAGGGACACGGTGCTCCCACGTGAGGCGCCGGAGACTGCTCCAACGACTACCAACCAGACCTTCAGGACCTCTGTGAACATCTCCGTTCTTGGTGAACAAAAGATAAATAACCAATTCCAACAGTTACAGCGAAATGACTCCAATGGTTACCATGGGAACAGCTGAGGTACGAATTTAATAGACTGGTGACCAAATGTTCTACCTGATCAGTCTGATCAGTTCATCAAACCTGCTTCCTGAAAAGGGATACGTACATTTAACACAGTGTGGGCTAGATAGAGTAGATCTGAAGTTAGAGAAGGTTAAAACAGTCAGTTTGAAGGAAACCCCCCCCCCACACACACACACACACACACAGAGAATCAAGTCTGCAAAGTGTTTGTATGAAGCGAACTAGCTTGGCTTAAAAACTGGGTGTTTAAGGGCGAGGTTAGAACTTTCCCAAAGAGTGAGGAGGATTGTCTGCGTCTTGTGCAACCCTGCTGTTGCCAGGCAACCAGCGACAACACCACGGAGTGGTGCTGTGATGCTTTGAAAGGGTTGAGGTTGTTTTTGGTTGAAAGAGCCTATCAGCAGAGGCTCAGGCTGTGGGTCTTACCAGCGGCTGGTTGTTCTTCACCAGACAGACAATTCTCATGGCCTCCTCATCCTCGGGCATCTCGTCTGGCACAGGAGGCAAAACAGGTCCGTAGGCCCCCCGCGCCACGCAGTCGTGGGCCAACAGGAGCGCCTGGGGGAGGGGTGCAGGTGTTAGAAGGCTCCACCAGAACCCCCGGGGGCTCTAGAGGACGTCTCCAGACCTGCAGGTGAGGCGAGTCCAGGAGGCTGCAGAGCTCCAGAGATTCAGGAGATGGGTGGGGGGCCATCTGGACCGCAGCCAGGACCTGATGGACAGAGCTCACCTTCAGCTGTCTGTGTGTGTGTGTGTGTGTGTGTGTGTGTGTGTGTGTGTGTGTGTGTGTGTGTGTGTGTGTGTGTGTGTGTGTGTGTGTGTGTGTGTACCTCATGAGACAATCCTGAGCCACACGTCAGAATTGGATTTGGAGTCGACTTCTGGAACTGCAGCAGGCGCTCATAAATCTAGTGGGGCAGACAGGATGTGATGTCATAGACACCTTGCTAGCATTGCTAACAGGTTTTTAGCGTGGGTCTGTGGAGGCGGGGCATACCTTTAGCAGAGCCTGCAGCCACGGAGAACTCAGTAGTTGATGCAGAAGATCAGCACCTCCAACGTCTCTGAGAACAGCCTCACCCACATCCTCTAGCACACCGCACAGCATCAGGATGACGCCTACACACACACACACACACACACACACACACACACACACACACACACACACACACACACACACACACACACACACACACACACACACACACACACACACACACACACACACACACACACACACACACACAAACATCTCAGGTTCTGGTTCTGACTTTAAAGCTGGAATCAGAGAGGAGCGTCTGTGTTTCAGCCAATCCAAGTTCATATCCAGCCCAGGTGGTGGACCTGAGGGCAGGTGTGTGGTCTCTGGCGGACCCTCTGGTATGCAGATAGCAATGCTATGCTAGCAATGCTGTTGGACACAGCTCAACAACAACACAAACATGGACACAAGTACTACAACACCATGAACACGGATGTGTAAAGAACAACATCATCAGTAAACAAGGAATGTATCAGGAAGAAGTGTGTGTGTCTGTGTGTGTGTGTGTTATAATAACAATAATGAACCAGTGGAGCCTGAGCCGGTTTCTCTGCACCAGCCGGTCCATCTAGGGCTGACAGAGACGATGACCCCTGGAGTGTGTTCTGGATCCCTTCACACAGACAGGAGGCTGGAATGGAAGCAGGTTTCACTGCTTCAGGGGGTCTCAGGATAATCTGATGGATTTAATCCTGAACACTGGAACAGCTGTGGGCTTCATTCTGGGGTAACGGCTAGTAACCTGTCATGTGACCCAGACCTGTCCAGAGGCACAGGCGCACGCTTTCGTCTGTGCCTCATTCGGCACAGATGTCACTTTTCAAAATAAGAAGTCTACAGACTGATAATAAAAAAAGTGAAATTCAAATTCTGTTCCGGCCGGTGCCAAATGGCCCGTGGCCCGTGACCCGGTGGTTGGAGTCCACTGTGTGTGTGTGTGTGTGTGTGTGTGTGTGTGTGTGTGTGTGTTTGTGTGAGACTCACCATGCTCCATAGTTTCTCATGTCAGGCTGAATCGAAGCTGATTGTTCTCCCTAAAGTAAAGTAAAGGTACACATTTAGGGGGGGGGGGCAACGCACACACTCGTCTGACTGTTGTCTCTGGGTATTGTAAGGAGGTGCTGTTACTATGGGAACCACCGGCCAGCTGACATCCCTCAGGTGGTGAAGGCTGGACTCTGCAGCTCTCACATTCAAGTCATTTATATTTCTTTATTATTTATTTCTGCCTCCATGGTTTATTTTTACTGGACTAACAGCGCTGTGTCTTTGTTTATATTTTCTATATAAGCGTCACAACGTAAGGTCCACGAATGTTAGCATTTAGCCTGTTAGCATGCGTGATGCTAGCACCGACTAGAACTACCAGATGTAGGAAAGCAAAGAACTTACGTGTTGCTGTCGCCGCGTCCGCTGGTGTCTGACGTGATTCCACTGCCAGCCCCACCACTCACTAATCCTCACTAACACCACCTAATCCACCCCCCTCACTCGTCCTCCGGCGGGTCCACCTCTTCACTCTTCTTCTCTTCCTTTAAAATCGGTGTCTGTCCTCCCGCCGCGACCTTTCACCCCTCACTGCTTCACTGCGTCACGTCCACACTCACTTTAAGTCCTCCAGGAGATCACAAAGCTCCTTAACCCCATGCTGCTTTTAGACACACACACACACACACACACACACACACACACACACACACACACACACACACACACACACACACACACACACTGACAGTAGCTGTGATGCATTAAATCCTGCTACAACATCTGGGCCTTCAAGAGAACAGCAGTTGTCAGCAGTGTGTGTGTGTGTGTGTGTGTGTGTGTGTGTGTGTGTGTGTGTGTGTGTGTGTGTGTGCGTTGGGGTCACCAGGTCACGTCCTCATAGATTAACACTGATCCTTCAGAAACGGGAGCAGCAGAGCCAGAGAAACAGGCAGACAGAAGAAAACATGGCCGCCGCTCTGCTGCGCTGCTCCTCACAACGTTTCCTTACTGAAACGGGGGAACAACAAGCGCTTCTCTGCTAACAGGAAGTCCATGTTCCCCTCCGACCTCCTGCTTCCTTTCATATTCATTTCCATTGTAACTTTATGGCACCTGAACTGTAAATGACTACTTCTGCCTTTATTAAATGCATCTAACGACTGTCAGAAAAGCCCACGAGTCCCTGAAGCCGTCTGACGCTGCTTCAGCATTTCATTAAAGCAGCAGCTTCGCTTTGGTCGTCTGTTTGTTTCGGTGAAGTTGCTGCTTCGACCCACATGATGGATGCTGCTAAACCAATAGTGTTGGATGGGCGTACAGGAACAGGAGTGTGAAGGTCAGTCAGGTGTGTTGACCTGTGTGACTCCATTCCAGACGGTAACTGACAGTAAAGAACGGTTCATCAGGGATGTGTGTACATGTATAGGTGATGTAAGCTGATGTAATAATGGTCTAACGAGTGTCAGGAGTCGCCCGGTGCTCAACAACAGTACAGCCTCAGGGGGGGATTCGCTCCAGCCACTTAGCAGACTGCTAATGATGAGCCAGCGGTCACAGAGAGTGTCCCCCATGAGAAGACGTTGCCTCTGCGACTAGGAGCGAGCCAACACGCTGTTACTACCAACACTCTGAACACCCAGGTACCAACACATTCACCTGAACCCTGAAGTCCGGGTCATCAGGGGATCCTTTCATCCTTTGAGATGGAGTTTAGAACTAGGAAACAACTCTAGGATGTTTACACCAATGAATTTTTTTTCCAGTTTACAATGACAAAAGTCAATCATTGCAGTTGGACACAGATTTCTTCACTTCTTTCCAAAACTCTGTGGACATGAGGTGCACCTGACAGTCAATCTGAAGGCATCAGTCAAAGGAAATCATACGACAGACAGAACAGACACTCTGTCATGGCAGCACCAGAACAGGCTCTAAATACCAGGGCTGTAGAGGCCAAGGTCACCTACAGTAGATTCAATCATTTATTGGATCTTATTTATCTTTAATTCAACATCGGAGCAAATAAAGAGTAAAGATGTTTTCTACTAAATTAATGATTGACAGGAAGCAGTTCTATCTGCAGTTCAGTAATCCCTCGCTCGTTTGCGCTTCAAGATGCACAACTTCAGTACATCATGGATTTTTAGTTGGTAGTCACGTGATGCTGTACGCGCATGCTATTGGCTGACAGCATCTGGAAGTGCGCTGTGTTCCAAGACTCATAGAACATTGCGCACTTCTGTGAAACACGAAAGTGCTTTAAACAGTCTATCAGAGTGTTTTAAAGGTGATACAGATAGAAGGTGGTTTAATATCAGTATGGGGAGGGTTCATGAACATTTAAATTACCGTAAATAATAAGATAAATAGTTTGTCACAATATCGGCGAATTTCGTTTTTCAAGAGTGGTCCTGGAACAGGAGTAATGAGGGATTGTTATAGTTGTAAACATCATGGGAGAGGTGGCTGAGGAAGAACTGCAGTTTAAATGCAGAACAGTGGTGCTGGTTCTCACTGTGTACCATACACAAGTGTGTGTTTGCATGAGTGAGTGAGGACAGGGAGAGAGACACAAGAGGTAGACGGTGTTAAGTGCAGTTAAAAAGCAAAGGCACCCAAACAATTTTTGCAGAAATGGCCGATGTCTTTATAACACAGTTATTTAATAATCAGTCCAGGGTTAGGCACTGTGGATGTTAGATAGCCCAACTAGAGGAATTTATATCCCAGGTGTAATGGCGCCCCCTGGGAAATGCAGTCTCCCTTTGTTCCCATTGTTCTTACTTTCTGGCCTGATCAGGCTTTAGATGTTCCATACAAGTCTCTAAGGCTCAGTGAAACAGTCCCGACATTTCTTTGTTTCAAACCATGGATTATATGAGGCCCAACAATGGAGACGCCAATCCAAGTGGCTGGAATAGTGTACAGGAACATCTGTTACCTCTAATCGACTAGAAATATGCAAATCCCAAAGGGTGGTTGAGAACAATAACACCAAGGTGCTGTAGGTGCTGTAAGTGCCATGAGTTGGAAGAACTGCAGGAACAAATGTGGGAAGTCAAAGCCAACGCGGTCTTTGGTTGTCGGTGGACTCAGGGCAGTGACCCCCAAACTGCAAGAGTGGCTACTTCAGATTATAGGAACACCATCTGAAGCCTTAGTTCAGAAGGTTGCAAGGTTTTCAATGCTTTTGGGCGATCTCAGGGTATTCTGTTAGAACACTAGCGCAGTTGTGGGAGGGCCTAATTTTTGGGGTAACGGCTGGTAACCTGTCACTTGACATGTTCTCCAGATCTCTGAGTTGGGAAATCACCTCACAGCCTCAGTCTCAGCGTTGTACTTGGTGGCCTCTCCACTTCCCTTGTCTCCAGCATGTACATGCATGCGTGGCTTGATTTTGATGCCGGTGATGATCACATTATTAACACGAGCGTGCTGCTCCAAAACATTCACTCTTTGTTCCAAGGCAACAATGCTCTAGTCCTTCTCTCCCGTATCTTTCCGCAGCTGCATTACTTTTTCCAAGACCTTCCTTAACTCTTCTGTTAACTCTTCTTTCAACTCATTCTTTGACATATAGCATCATCACTTTACCTCCCAATCAAAAATAACCACAGCAGGGATAGAATCTTAGAAACAAGTAGAAAATTAAATGGGAATATAAAATATATCTCTCTGTAAAAGAAACGCTTGGTGCATTCCTTCAAATAAGGGAGATGAAAAGTCCACAAACACTGACCAAGGACTTGGCTTCCAGAGTCTGATGAAGTTCTGTG
The DNA here is from genome assembly GCF_040054535.1 of Antennarius striatus. NCBI lineage: Eukaryota > Metazoa > Chordata > Actinopteri > Lophiiformes > Antennariidae > Antennarius > Antennarius striatus. Next base: position 5,944,106 of record NC_090787.1, read on the forward strand.
TGAGATTTCGTCAGTGTTGTTGGAACATTTAATGAGTTCCTTGGAGGTTGAATCAGACCAATAAAAACTTGACAAACTTACGCAGGACACTGAGTTTAGAGACGATCAAGACTCCGTTAAGTGTCTGTGAACCAAAGGTGCTTAACGCTTTGTATTAAAGTCTAATATGATTAATGGATGGTGAACTTAACGTTACACATTTAACTTTTGGTGGGTTTGTAGATCTTCACAAATATAGGTATGTTTATTTTATGGTCATGTTTACAATTTACATTCTAATAATGTGTGGTAATATCACTATTGTGTCTCTTATCTGCAAACATGAAACCCTTCATGAGCCTATGTATATTTTCATTGCTGCTCTGCTACTGAATTCCGCTCTGTACAGCACTGTCATATACCCCAAGTTGTTCATTGACTTCTTATCTGAAAAACAGATCATATCCTATTCAGCCTGTTTCTTTCAGTTGTTTCTGTATTACACTTCGTGGGGTTCGGAATTCTTTCTGTTGTCAGCCATGGCCTATGACAGGTATGTGTCTATATGTAAACCTCTACAATATCTGACTATCATGAGAAAAACAACTGTGAGTGTTTTGCTGGTGTTAGCTTGGTTCCTGCCTGCTTGTCAGATTTCTCTTGCTCTAGTACTGAATTCCAATTCAAAACTCTGTAGTTTCACTATTGATGGAATCTTTTGTGACAACTCAGTGTACTCTGTATACTGTGTGAGATCCAGCGCGCTGGCTGTATATGGTATGATCTGTCTGGTAAGTGGAGGAATTCTGCCAGTGTTCTTCATACTATTTACATACATCAGGATCCTTCTGGTATGTTATCGAAGTAGCACAGAAGTCAGAACAAAAGCTGCACAGACATGTTTACCCCACCTGTTGGTTTTAATCAACTTTACATGTTTGTGCTCATATGGTGTGATTATAGCTCGAATAGAAACTAATTTCTCAAAAACTGTACGTTTAATAATGAGTCTGCAATCATTTTTGTATCATCCTTTGTTCAATCCAATTATATACGGAGTGAAAATGACAGAGATCTCTAAACACCTGAAGGGACTGTTCTGTGAACACAAACCTATTATGTGTTAAAATACTACAGTAACGACAGTTACAGTAACTAATTCTTGTTAGCAACAACAATGTACAATAATTTTCATTCATTCATTCGTTCATCATCTACCGCTTCATCTGCCGTGTGTAGAATAATGTATTTTTTCTTAATAATAATGTAGATATGCTAACTGTTTGAATGTTGTGAACATACGGATTTATTTCGTTTTGTAAAAGCCTTCTTTACCATTTTATTTACATGAAGTGAATTTTGAATTGAAACAAAGTGATGATAAATAAATATGTTGTTGGTATTAAGAAAACACGTTTTTGTTGGTGTCACTTGTGCGGCAACGTTAGTCTGCAAATGAGTCATTATCAAACTACCAGTTCTAGATTCTGGTAGTTTGATTCTTTGATCTAATTTTTGTGTTGTTTGTCCTCTTTGCATGACAACAACTATGGGTGAATTTCTTGAGTTCAACCAGAAAAGAAGGTTTCCAAATAATATATATTTAATAATATTAAAAACTTCTTCTTCTTCTTTTCCTTTCGGCATTTCCCTTCGGGGTCGCCACAGCGAATCAATTGCCTCCATCTAACCCTGTCTTCTGTATCCTCTTGTATCACACCAACTACCTTCATGTCCTCTTTCACTACATCCATAAACCTGGTCACTCCCAGAGAGAACCTCAGCATCTTCATCTCTGCTACCTCCAGCTCTGTCTCCTGTCTTTTCTCAGTGACACTGTCTCTAGGCCAAACAACATCGCTGGTCTCACCACAGTTTTGTACACCTTTCCTTTCATTTTAGCTGAAACTCTTCTATCACACATCACACCTGACACTTTCCTCCACCCGTTCCATCCACGCCTAATCACGATATATAGTACAAAATAAATCACTATACTTTTATTTCAGATAAACATTCTTTTATTCCAAAAAGAATGTTTATCTCTTCCATTCCTTGTTTCATACTGGAGTTCAACTGGAAGGTCTGGACAATTCCCACAAAGTTTTTAGTAACAAATAAAGGCAAAGAAGTTTCTTCTAGAATAATTCAGAAATATTATCTGTCTGTGTCTCTCTCTGTCTGTCTGTCTGTCTGTCTGTGTCTCTGTCTGTCTGTGTCTCTGTCTGTCTCTCTATCTCCCCCCAAGTGTTACATGTTTTCTCTGTTTTTCTTCATACTACTGGTACAAGATCTGAATCAGCTCCGATCTGACTTCCTCTGTAGTTCCTGCCTCTGTCTGTCCGTCCGTCCGACCGAACGAACGAATGAACAAACACTTATCCCATGTACATGTGATTTGGGTCGGACAGTCAACATACTGCTTTAGAATGGGCAGGGCCTACTTCAGTTCATGTTGCAAATCTATACAATCCTATCCGATATTGACTGCCTGAGCCAAAGGCTGGCAATAGGGCAGCAATTCTGGGGGTCAGCACAGAGCAGCACAACTAACAGTTGGTAGCAAGCCAGCACTGAAGACTAAAGGAAAGGCAGGAACTTGGGAGTGGGGCGGCAGTGGCTCAGCGGTAGAGCGGGCGGTAGAGCGGGTCGTCCAATGTTCCAAGATTTGCGGTTTGATTTCCGCTCCCGTTCAGTCACTTCGGAGTGTGAGCTGACAGGGGGAGATGCCAGTTCACCTCCCGAGAACTGCCGAGGCGCCCCTGAGCAAGGCACCGTCCCCTTTACACATTGCTGATTGGAGGCGCACCATGAAGGAGCTGCCTGCTGCTCTACCTCCCCCTCACTTGCATGCCCACAGGCCCCGTGTGTGTGTGTGATACAGGGGCCTGTACACAATATATATATAGATGCATGCAACTATTAACCTGGGTGTAGAGTGGACTCCCAATTTGTTTTGGGGAATAATACAGTTAATAAAATTAAAATTAATTAAAATTAATCTTCCAGTAACTCGTTCTTGTACTTCTCCCTCATTTATTTACTTATAACTAGAGAAGCCTTTATCTTATCTTTTCCTTTTCCTCTTGTCATTCTAGCGAGGGTTAGATCAGGAAAACAGGAAACAGACGGAATGTGTCTGCTCTTGTTGAAAGCTGGAAGTATAATTTAATTTATTATGTGTTGTTTTTTTTTATCCTGTAGTTTTTTGTAGTCAGTCTTAGGGAATAGTACTTTAATATTTAGAGTAGTAATGACAGTTAAATTACTTCAAATGGAGATTATAGATTGAAATCTGATAAACGACTGAAGAACAATTCAGCTTACAAACAACCTCTCAGAATCAGTAGTGATTGCATGTTGAGGACTACCTGTAAATATGTTAGGAAGTACATGTAAGTCTGTAACTATGTTAGTAAGTATGCTAGTGAGTAAGTACGTTAGTAAGTACGTATGTCAGTAACTAAGTTTGTAAGTATGTTAGTATGTTAGCAATTAAGTGCGTAATTACGTCAGAAAGTAAGTATTTAAATAAATACGTTAAAAAGTAAGTACATAAGTATTTTAATAGGTAAGTATGCAAGTAAGTAAGTGCAAAAGTAATTACATTTGTAAGTATGTTGCTGAGCAGTCCTCAGGAGGAGAACTGGCACCTCTCTATTACCAGCTCACACTCCGAGATCCTTTGCCTTACATGGGTCTTGAACCGGCCACCCTCCGGTCCTCAAGAATTAGTAGTCTGAGTTATTGCCGCCCCAGATTTGTGGCAGACAGAGGACCCCTGATTACTGCTAGGGAGAATGGGTAAGTTTGACGTCAGAAGTCGATGTCCACTACTTTTGTTTAATGACCATTTGACTTTAGAAAGTGATTGACACACAGGTTGTGAAAGGCCTCCCCCACTCGTCCATAACTGACTTCTCCTTTCTGGTGCGGACTGACTGAATGTCATGTAAACCTCAGGAGGTGCTTGCTGGTTGATCCTGCACTCATCTGCATTTATAATGTACAATAATGGGGACAGGACATATCCCTAGAACCCACCTGTTGATAACTGCCTCTGGGACAGAACACCCTTAACTCTGATTGCCTGGGGCCTCCCTGTTCAAAAGTCCAGTATGCATTTCTTCAGCGGCATCAACATGAGGTTGGAAAGTATTAAATGATGAGGAGAAACCTGAAAGCAACAGCCTTGGATGAGATTTTCAACCCTCAAGATTCCTCCACAAATACTGATTTGTGATTGAAGCGTCATCTACCCCTCTTTTAACTCAAAGTCTGAACTGCATTGGGTCCAGGAGGCCCTGAACATCAGACCAACAAAAAAAAGACTCATCTTGAAGTAGTGCATCCTATAGTGGTTTCGGCAATATTAACGGATCCGTGTGCAGGAGATGGTTTTGAGAGCAATGTCCTTTTAGAATATTTTTTTCAAAATGCAAATAAAATAGTTAAGCAAAAGTGTTGGTGTATAAACAGGACCTAGTCAGATGTAATTACTCAAACCGGGCACCGTCTTGCTGTGAGGTTACAGCGCTACCCACTGCACCACCATGCTGCACCCATTCTTTGAATATTTTAAACAAAAAACTACGGTCAGACGTGTCAAGAGATGGCGCCATCACTGACTGAATATTATTGCACACTGTCAATATGGTTGGAACTTTTTTCCTATCCATAACGTTTGGGCCATAATGGAGCATTGACGGTGGAGTTCAGACAGCTTTGTGTCTCATGGTAAAGAATGATCACCACCCAGTGGCCACTCATTCACTATTAACCAGCTACTCACCATTTTTACATTGAAGCATCATGACAATCTTAAATTGACTCAAATTGAGGCCAAAGTGGTGAGCAAGTAAATAACTGTATAAAGTAACACATTCCTGTTGTGTGTTAGCGGTGCTGAGACAAGAAAAGGTGGTTTTGACTTGGTGGCACTTTCAGTATGAGGCTGTTTTTCCAGTTCAGCAAAGATGGGAACATGAACCGCAGTGATATAAAGAACTTCAGAGATATAAAAAACTTGCTCTTCCTTGGAGAATGATCCAAATTTATTGAATTGAACATGATTTGAAGGGTGGCACAGTGGCGCAGTGGTTAGCGCTGCCGCCTCACAACACGGCGGACCCGGATTCGAGTCCCGCTCTGTGCGGAGTTTGCATGCTCTCCCCGTGTCTGCGGGGGTTCTCCCCAGGTTCTCCAGCTTCCTCCAAAAGCATGTGCTTCAGGTTGATTGGCCGTTCCAAATTGCCCGTAGGAATGAGTGTGTATGTGCATGGTTGTATGTCTTTGTGCACTGTGGACTGGCGTCGTGCCCAGAGTGTCCCCCGCCGCACGCCCTATGCCACCAAGATAGGCTCCGGCTCCCCGTGACCCGTTGCGGCGGATACAGCGGTGGTAATCTGAAGATGACTGACTGACTGACTGAACATGATTTGAGTATCATATTTAACATTGTAAAAACACAAAATAGGTTAAAAAAAAAAAGTGTTAAAAACACAGAAGCGCTTCCGGTCAAAGTTGATAGAATCTGGGGGTAGAATTTTATTTTTTCTGAACTAGATGAGTTAACTTCTGATCATGACCTACCACTTGTTTACACTGACAGGTAATGATTAACACGGTTCATATTTGGCAAAGTCTATTTAGAATACGCAAAACTTTTAAGGAAATTTTTGATGATCTAATATGGAATAAAAAAACAAACCGTTCGGGTAACATTGGGTAACTGTAAGCAGAACAGATTGAAATGATAATAGACAAGAATAATATTATACAGAATCACATCTGAGAAATCACATAAATGTTATAAAGTTAACAGTTGGTGTTAATTAAAAGTGAGGTTTCAGTTTGCCATGACAGAACAATCTCTGCAGGTGTTGATAAATTTCTTTCATTTTTAGTCCATATATGATTGGATTGAAGAGAGGAGTATACACAACTACTTGTAGAGTCATTATTAACCGCACAGTTTTTGACACATTAAATTCAGGTTGAGGTGTAACGGCATCAAAAGAACAGAAACAGGTAAAACTGATTAAAACTATCAAGTGTGGTAAACAGGTCTGTGCAGCTTTTCTCCTGACGTCTCTGCTACTCTGATAAGAAATTATGAATATTCTGGTGTAGGTAAACAAAATAAAAAGTGAAGGGATAATTGCAGTATTTAACAAAAGAACAATACCATACAGCCATCTTGATTCCCCACAGTAATTTATAAGAAGAGAACTATTGCAGTAAAATCCCATGATAGAAAAGCTGCAAAGTTTTTCATGAGCAAACTGTGTGACTCCAGCTGCAATCTGAACAGCAGGCAGAAGCCAGGCCAAACATAGCAAAACCTTTACAGTAGTTTTCCTCATGATGGTTGGATATTGCAGAGGTTTACATATAGACACATACCTGTCATAAGACATAGCTGCCAATAGCAAGAAATCAGATGCAGCTACAGAGTAAAATACAAACACCTGGAAGAGACAAGCTGGATAAGATATGATCTGACTCTCTGATAATGAGTCAATTAGAATTTTGGGGTAGACAGTGGTGCTGAATAAAACAGAGTTGATGAGCAAAGCTGCAATAAAAATGTACATAGGCTCATGGAGGTTCTGATGAATCAAGATAAGAAACACAATAACAGAATTACAACATATTATCAGAATGTAAAATATCAACATGATTAGAAAATACAGATATCTGTATTTTTCCACTTCCACATATCCATCAAGAGTTATAAACGTCATGTTAAGTTCAATATCCATCAGCATCAGGAATAAAACCCTTAATGATTAAAACAGGTTGATTAAAAACAATCATTGATGAAACCCCTCACAGAAAGAAGACGGCATTAACATTGAACATGAGTCTGATTGTGTCGTTCATCTGCAGATACCAGGACCAGGAAATGTATTGATCTGATCTCCAGACTGTCAGCAGTTGGAGTCAGAGGAAAGGTTTTATGGGATTCTCCACCCTCCATGGATCTCATTAAATCCTGAACCAAGACAACCAATTTCATCAAACTCCTTTCACTGATTCTCTTGATGACCTGATGTAAGATTTCAGTCATTGTTGATTTGGTTTTCCCTCTGGCCTCTGATGATGATAACTTTTGATATTTAGCAACACAACCTACGAGTGGAGTTCAGAATATTCTGTTAATAGTTAGTCTGATTTCTGACTGATTCAATGCAGTCTTTCTCACTTCTCCTCTTCAGCTGTTTTTCACAGGAGCAAAAGACTAAATGAGGCCCAGTGTTGAACTCTGGTTCTGAAGTTTCCAATCCCCGAAACACAGGTCTGTGTTTTAATTCCTGATAAAACCTACCTGGAAGTGGTGTACCACTATACATGTGTTCTACCCCCATCCCTTCTCCTCCGGATAAATCTGCAAGAGTAAATTGAGTGACTCTGTCTTTTTCTGAGGAGATATAGTGACGTTGCTCAGTTGTCAGAACCCTCTGTATTTATCCGGTCCCAAGCCTGGATAAATACAGAGGGTTGTGTCAGGAATGGCATCTGGCGTAAAACTTTTGCCAAATCAAACATGTGAATCAAACCTATGACTTCCATAAGGATCGGTTGAGGCCTGGGTTAACAACGACCGCCATCTGCGCTGTTGACCTACAGGGCGCTGGAGGAAATTGGACTACTGTTGGTCGAAGAAGGACAGGAGGAAAGTGTTCCCATAAGAAGAGAGAGAAGAGGAACACCAAGAGTAGGGATGTTGAATGTTGGAACTATGACAGGAAAAAGTAGAGAGTTGGTTGACATGATGCAGAGGAGGAAATTTCTGACTGGGTTGTTCAAAAGGATCTTAGATAGTGAGAAGATGCCTGAAGAATGGAGGAGAAGTGTGCTGGTGCCCATTTTTAAGAACAAGGGAGATGTGCAGAGTTGTGGCAACTACAGAGGAATAAAGCTGATGAGCCATACAATGAAGTTATGGAGTAAGAGTAGTGGAAGCTAGACTAACAGCAGAAGTGAACATTTGTGAGCAGCAGTATGGTTTCATGCCAAAAAAGAGTACTACAGATGCAGTATTTGCTCTGAGGATGTTGATAGAGAAGTACAGAGAAGCCCAGAGGGAGCTGCATTGTGTTTTTGTAGATCTGGAGAAAGCTTATGACAGGGTGCCCAGAGAGGAACTGTGGTATTGTATGAGGAAGTCTGGAGTGGCAGAGAAGTATGTTAGAGCGGTGCAGGACATGTATGAGGACTGTAAGACAGTGGTGAGGTGTGCTGTAGGTGTGACAGAGGAGTTCAAGGTGGAGGTGGGACTGCATCGGGGATCAGCTCTGAGCTGATGTGAGAGGAGAGATAGTGAATATATTGGTAGAAGGATGCTGAGTTTTGAACTGCCAGGCAGGAGGCCTAGAGGAAGACCAAAGAGGAGGTTTATGGATGTAATGAGGGAGGACATGAAGGTAGTTGGTGTGAGAGAAGAGGATGCAGAAGACAGGGTTAGATGGAGGCAACTGATTCGCTGTGGCGACCCCTCAAGGGAAAAGCCAAAAGAAGATTGAGCCAATAGCCCAAAAGTCAGGAGGCACAAGTTACGCTATGTCTCTGTTCTGGCTGTGTAGTGTGGGTTTTTTTGGATGGACCAGTTTTTGTGTCAGGATGTTATTTGGCTTAAAAAACACAGGGATCTGATGTTAGTTAGAGCGTCAGTTTTTCAGACATCCCAGACATGTACAGGATTACTATATTGTTTCTCCTGCTCTGCTTCTGTTCAGTTTGGCTTAGGCCCCATCCCACCTGTTCTCAATGCTAATCTCCATTATTTTTAAATTTTGCTGTAAGAAAACGTCAAAAACAGAGCGTCTCTGGATGTCAGTCAGACAGCGAGCAAAAATGGGACTGCACAGTGGGTTAAGGTTTTTAAAAAAAAAAGTTATATACTGTTGTTAAGAATGCACCCTTTAGTATTTAAGTCAATCACAATCATGCATATTAGTGTGTACAGGCCCCTGTAATACACACAACCACACACAAGTGGACCTGTAAGCATGCAAATGAGGGGTAGTGTCGGCAGCCCCTTTGTTAAGCGCCCAAATTAGCAGCTTGTGAGGAGGATGTCGCCTTGCCCAAGGGCGACTCAGCAGTGCTCCGGAAGTGAGCTGACACCTCCAACTGTCAGCTTACAGTCCAGGTGGGTTTTTTTGGGCGGGAGCGGGAATCGAACTGCCGATCTTGGCACATTGGACGACCCACTCTACCGCCTGCTGTAGCCACTGTTGCCCCTCCAAGAAGGTTAGGCCTTCTTTGAAGACAAAACCCTGTTGGAGGTATTTTGTCCTAAATAGAACAGGTAAAATCTATAGGACAATAGTTTCATCAACTCCCTTATGACTCCCTTAGGACTGCCTGTGTTGTACTGCCTGTGTTGTACTGCCTGTTTACCGTGGGTCAGAGAGGACTGCAATTTCATCTGTGCTGCATGTCGTGCATATATGGTACACTTGACAATAAAGCTGACTTTGACTTTTGACTTTCAAGACCACAATGATGACTACCACTTCACAATAATAAATGTTAAATAAGTTATACGTTTTAGACCTCCCCACCAGCCACTCTGAACTGAAGAAGCCTCTTGGAAGACATGTGAACAGCCAAACCTTTTCTGTAAGTGCTTTATTCAAGACAGAAGTTTAACTTATGTATATCAACTCAAATGTAATACAGTATGGAGGTACAATTTCATGATACGTGCACCTGATATGAGTATCACACACATCTGTAGCTCAGTTTTATACTTGAGACGACTTAACAAAAGTAAATCTTTGAAAATGGTTGTAAGGATCCCACGGAATCTGATTCACTGGTTCAGGCTTTCTGTCCCTGGTTTGGTGAAAGAAGGCTAAGAATCAAAGTCGAGTGTTTCGTTTGATGACTATAATTTAAATACTTTATTATTTTTTTTATGCTAGAGTGTTCATCACCTGAACACACACCGTTATCTATATTTAAAATCCTTTTTGCTGTATTGATAATCATGAAACATGACATTATAAAAAATAACGTAAAATGAATAAAAATTCTTTATTTAAAATAGTTTAAAATGACCACATATTGAAAGAAATCAGTTTCTGCTTTCTAAAAACTCCATGATATCCATAAGGATTTTAAAGAAGATACTGAGTTCTGTGAGGTTTAATTATTCGTGATCGTGATCATAACATGAAATGAATGACCAATTAAATTCTATAAATTAATGTGAATGCACGTTATTAATATTCCTATTAATTTATAGAGTTTCATTGGTTATTCATTTCATCTGACCCATAAAAAAAGTTTGGAGCACCTAAGAAAAATTGAGCAACACTCACATTTTTAAAGTTGAAAATACTCTTTTCCATTTATTATCAATATCTGATAAATCACATCATTGTTATTACAGAAGTTGATAACATATTAATGTTATCAATATTGATAACATATTAATTTAATCTTCAGAAACAATCTCTTCATGTGTTTATGGATTTCTTTCATTTTCAGTCCGTATATGATTGGATTAAAGACAGGATGATACAAAATCAGCTGTAAAGTCATTATAAAACGTGCAACTTTTGGAATGTTAGATTCCAGTCTGACTATAATGAATTCATACATGCACAACAAAAAAAAGTTTATCAAAACCAGGAGGTGAGGTAAACAGGTCTCTACAGCTTTTTTCCTGACTTCCCTGCTACTCCTGTATGTGACTGTAAATATTTTTGCATAGGTAAAAAGTATGAACGACAAGGGAAGAAGTGCAACACTTATCAAAATTAACACAGTATATATTGATATTGTTCTTGAAGGAACACAAGGAAGTTTATAAATTGAGTTATTGCAGAAAATGCCTTTCAGAGTAAAGTTACAGAGCTTCCTGTTCAGACTTATAATCACAGCTGCCACAAGCTCAGCAGCAGGAAGAAGCCAAGAAACAGCCAGAAAGATACAGACAGTTGTTTTCTTCATGATGACTGGATATTGCAGAGGTTTACATATGGACACATATCTGTCATAGGCCATACCTAACAACAGTAAAAACTCTGAACCACCGAAAGAGTAAAACACAAAACATTGTAGGACACAGGCTGAGTAAGATATGATCTGTTTTTCAGATAAAAAGTCAATCAAAAGCTTTGGGTAGATCACAGTGCTGTAAAGAACAGAGTTGATTAACAAAGCTGCAATAAAGATGTACATAGGCTCATGAAGGTTTTGGTGGGACCAGATAAGGTACACAATAGTACAATTACTACATACAATGAAGATATACGCAGTAAAAATGATTATAAAATAAAGACATTTGTATTTGTGAACTTCCACATATCCTCCAAGAATTATATAAGTCACATTCAGGTCCATTAAGTTAATCCAAAATTGTTTGATAAAAAAATTAGTAATTAAAACAGGAATATAGGCTGAAAAACAGACCTCACTTTAAAGATGGTTACAGTTTCCTGAACCAGAACGTGTTCCTGTCCAACATTCAGGAAAGTGAACTCTTTGGGTCAGTGGAATGTTTTTATGGGGTTTCTTCACCCTCCATGGATCTCATTAAACTCACCACCAAGAACAACATACAGTATAAACAACTTTATCAATCTCTCGAGGCCTGACTCCATTCAAGCTTTAGGCCTCTTCCTCCATGAAAGAACTCAAACAAGACAGAATTAAACTGAAAGTTCACTCTATGTTACACACGTGTATGCTGGTGCAAAACTTTCTGAAATGTGATGAAAAAATGATATTGTCATAGCTGTGTGTATACATGCTGTCACCCAAGATTTTATTTTGTGCATACGTTTGATCAATCAGGGCAAACAGATAGATAGATAAACAGGGACACCATCATCCATTTATGAAGACATACCACTAACCAAATAAATGTCAGTATTGTCATTCATTATAGATTGTAATTGACGATACTTTAAGAAATCCTTCGTTCAAGCTTGCATAGTTTTAAAAATGACCACATAATTAAATCATGTTTTGCACCGTTAAAACTCCACAATATCCAAAATGACGTTAAAGACGATGCAGATGTTACAGTTGTGCAATAATGAGAGGTGCCAGTGCTTTTACTGACGCCCAGAACTTCCACACTACATCCTCAATGTCACGTTTTCATTTCTCGGACAGAGAATTTCTGGTTCTGGAACGCTCGATCCGTCCAACACTAATCATTTATATCCCACACGCGCTCACTGTCATCCCTTACTGACACGACTCGAGTACAGCGGCGAACATTACTGACACTCTCTGACGTAAAAGGGTATTACGCCATGCTTACCTCAGGTGAAGCAGGTGAGTCTCATGGGTGACCCAAAACTAACAATACTAAACTATGAACGATATTGATACGAAAAATAATGGTGTGGGAACCAAGCTGACTGAATGAATTGTTGAATTAAATTAATTAATTATTAATATTACCTTCATAATATGACCATGATATACATATTATCAATATTATTATTTATACATGGCATGTGAAAACATTTTTGGAGCAACTAATGAAAATTGAGCAGCACTCACATTTTTAAATTGAAAGTGCTTTTAAATTTATAATCATATATGATAAATCACATCACTGCATTGTTATAACAGAGGTCAATGATGATATAATGCTCTGTTCATCTTAAGAAACGATCTCTTCAAGTGTCTACGGATTTCTTTCATTTTTCAGTCCAAACATGATTGGATTAAAGAGAGGATGATACAGAATCACCTGGGCCAACCAGAAACCCTAGATGAACATGGAGGTACGTACGAGGCTGAGGGAGCATAATGCAGCCTTCAAATCTGGTGACGCAGTGACACTTAGGTCAGCGAGGGCCAATCTGAACCGTGCCGTCAGGGCGGCAAAGTGCGCCCACAGCCAGAAATTACAGGGTTTCTTACAGGACCCCAGCAATACCAGACAGCTGTGGCAGGGAATTCAGTCCGTCACAGACTACAAAGCCACACCCTCCCGCTGCCAAGATGACATCTGCTTCCTGAACGAACTCAAGAACTTCTTCGGAAGATTTGAAGCTCTTAACAATACACCAGCAAGGTAAGCCACCCCCCCCCCCATCCTAATGATCAGGTCCTCAGGCTTGAAAGCACTGCTGTGAAGAAAGTTCTGAGAAAAGTCACGGAAAAGGCACAGAAAGCTGCTGGTCCGGATAACATCCCAGGATGGCTGCAGACCATCTGGCCCACGTGTTCACTGACATCTTCAACACGTCACTCAACCAGGCCATCGTCCCCCCCATGCTTCCAGTCAGCCACCATCATTCCAGCGCCAAAGAAACCAATCATTTCCTGCCTCAACGACTCCCGCCCTGTTGCACTAACATCCACCATCATAAAGTGCTTCGAGTGGGTGGTTAAGGACCACAATACGTCAATACTGCCCGCATCATTCGACCCGTTCCAGTTTGCGTACCGGCCAAACCGCTCCACTGACGACGCCATCTCCACTGCTCTCCACCTGAGCCTGGAGCACTTGGAGGAGAAGAACACCCACGTGAGGATGCTTGTTTCTGGACTTCAGTTAAGCATTCAACACGATCATCCCCCAGGATCTGGTATGCAAATTGGACCCTCTGGGGCTCAACACCCCCCTGTGCAACTGGCTGTTGGATTTCCTCACCAACAGAATCCAGTCTGCGTCCTGAGCCCCCTGCTGTTCACCCTGATGACCCATGACTGTCATCCACGGTACAAAACCAACCACATCCTGAAATATGCGGATGACACAACAGTTGTGGGGCTCATTCAAGACGACAACGAGCTGGCATACAAGGACGAGGTGCAATATCTGGGGGAATGGTGTAGGAGGAACAACCTGCTCCTGAACATCAACAAGACAAGAGATCATCGTCGACTTCAGGAGATCCCGACCCAGCCACACACCTCTACTCATCAATGGCACAGAAGTGGAGGTCGTCAGCAGCACCAAGTTTCTGGGGGTACACATCACAGACAACCTCAGCTGGTCACTTCATACCACCTCCCTGGCAAAGAAAGCACAGCAGCGTCTGCAGTTCCTGCGACGGATGAAAAGGGCCTTCCTCCCCCTCTCATCCTCTCCACCTACTACAGAGGGACCATCGAGAGCCTGCTGACCAGCTGTATATGCATCTGGTCCAGGAGCTGCAAGGCCTCAGACTGGAGGTCTCTGCAGAGAGTGGTGAAGACAGCGGAGAAGATCATTGGGACCCCCCCCCCCCATCCACAACATTGCACACAGACGCTGCCTAGCCAGAGCACACCAGATTCAGTCTGACCGTACCCACCCTCACCATGGACCGTTCTCCCCGTTGGCGTCAGGCAGAAGGTTCCTCAGCATCCGCTGCAATACAACCAGATTTAAAAAGTTTCTTTCCCCTGGACATTGGATTGCTTGATGCCAGATAAATCACCCCCGGTCCGTTCATGATCACAAACTGTACATCTTACCTTTTTACAATATTCCCATGTGCATTATTCTACTCTATTGTTAGCTGCTAAGTACCGACATTGTCATCCTTATGGTCAACATTTTTCAACATTTCAAGTTTACATGCAAGGCCAGGCCGAAGGCTCTGTGCAATATTATGTATTTATTATAGTTTACGTATAAGACTCACAATGTTAATAACATTTAAAACTGTCTATGGCCATCTTCACACTGCTTATGTTTTCCTATGTCTCCTATATTTTCCTATTTTTGTTCCTATATTTCCTATGTTTTCCTAACACTATAGAAACAGCAATACGAAAAAATGGTTGTGTGTACCGGATGCCAAGCAACCACATTTCGTTGCCAGATTCACTGTTCAGAGTTTCTGCAATGAAAATAAAAGGAAGTCTAAGTATAAGTCTGTAAAGCCATTAAACAATGTGCAACTGTTGAAATGTCAGATTCCAGTCTGACTATAATTAAGTCATACGTGCACAACAAAGTAAAGTTGATCAAAACCAGGAGGTGAGGTAAACAGGTCTCTGCCTCTTTTTTCCTGACTTCTCTGCTACTCCTGTATGTTACTGAAAATATTTTTGCATAGGTAAAAAGAATAAGCAACAAGAGAACAAGTACAATGTTTATCATGATAAACACGCCATATATTAATATTGTTCTTGAAGGAACACAATGAAGTTTGTGAACTGAGTTATTGAAATAAATGCCCTTCAGAGTAAAGCTACAGAGCTTAATGATATGGCAAATGGTACAATCCATCATTTTAAAAACAAAATAAACTGTTTTTAGAAAACTAAAAATAAAGTTTATATCATTTTAGTCGACTTTACATCTGCCCATTATAGACTTTGGAATTGTAAAATAAGAAGAAAACCGTTAACACATGCTTTCATTTTACTGTGCAATAACTAAGAATGAAGACTAATAATAATAATAATAATAAAGGCCATTGGGGAACATGGCATAATGTAACCTGTACACGAGTGCAGGAAACTTACATGTTGAGGTGTACATGTTTGTGTAACATATGTGTTACGGCCTGCTCGTGGACCACAACAAAATAAGGAAGATGTACAGCGGGTGGCTCCAAAAGCGAATTAGCACAAATACTACCATGGCATCAATCAGCAATCCAGGTGTCATCCACATTGGCCAAGTTTGCTATGGAAAGTGACATGCCCTGGTGAATCAGCAGGTATAGTTAAATAACCTGGGAACGCCGACCAGGTGTTCCCAGTTACTTGATGGTAATGTTACTCAGCTGAGAGCCTGCAACACAAAGCAAACAATGACCTAGAAGTACCAAGGTCCTGGGGTTGTGACATATGCTACTGGCATGTATGCCAAACGGGCATTTAGGGCAGCAAAGACATCTACTCCTGCTTACCTCGGGCCTTTGTTGGGAAGGAACTCCACTTATGTCCCATTACTTTCATCTAAGCCACCACCATTGTACACCAGATTTGTTTTGGCCTGTCCTTTGACCTGTCTCTTTCCTTCTGGGGTCCAGTATGGCGTTGGTCTTGCAATGTCATCCTTATTTCTTTTGAGGACATGCTCTATCTACTTCTGTCTCTGTTTTGTAATTGTATTTCTTATGTACTCTTGTTTGCATTTACTCAATAGATCTTCATTTGAGATTGCTTTTGACCAAAATATTCTTTGGTCCAATTTGGTGTTGATAACAGGTGTGTCAGGATGTGTGTGGTTCTCAGGGCCCTGCCCCTTGACCCATTCAGCATAGTCGGCCCTACCAGAAGTTTGAGACTCCAGGAAACATGGCTATGATGGTCATAGGGACGTTCAAACAACCCTATCACAATGATGAGGCAATCCCAGCAGCGATGAACATATACTACTACATATGTTGTAACGGTTTGCTTATTTCAGCAAGACAATGCCAAAAACATATCGTTTTTATGTGATGTTGTCGCGCCATAGTAATGGAGTCCACTTGCTAAACTACTTCCTGCCTGTAAATGGAGCTAGATACCTATTGAAAACATTGTGCAAACATAAAAAAGCCAAAAATCATTGTCATTTTAAATCCCACAATGCAAGGTTGCGATTTGGTCACTTCAGGTCCCAAATCCTGTGTTGAATGTTCAAAGAAGAGGTGACACAACTCAGTGGTAACCATGACCATCACTATGTATTTTCAAACTTTTTTCTCAGATTTGTATTGACATTAAATGTTATAGACGGCCAGAGGGGAAACCAAATCAACAATGACGGACATCTTACATCAGGTCATCAAGAGAATCAGTGAAAGGAGTTTGATGAAGTTGGTTGTCTTGGTTCAGGATTTAATGAGATCCATGGAGGGTGGAGGATACCATAAAACCTTTTCTCTGACTCCAACTGCTGACAGTCTGGAGATCAGATCAATGCATTTCCTGGTCCTGGTATCTGCAGATGAACGACACAATCAGACTCATGTTCAATGTTAATGCCGTCTTCTTTCTGTGAGGGGTTTCATCAATGATTGTTTTTAATCAACCTATTTTAATCATTAAGGGTTTGATTCCTGATGTTCATGGACGTTGAACTTAACATGACATTTATAACTCTTATCGGATATGTGGAAGTGGAAAAATACAGATATCTGTATTTTCTAATCATGTTGATATTTTACATTCTGATAATATGTTGTAATTCTGTTATTGTGTTTCTTATCTTGATTCATCAGAACCTCCATGAGCCTATGTACATTTTTATTGCAGCTTTGCTCATCAACTCTGTTTTATTCAGCACCACTGTCTACCCCAAAATTCTAATTGACTCATTATCAGAGAGTCAGATCATATCTTATCCAGCTTGTCTCTTCCAGGTGTTTGTATTTTACTCTGTAGCTGCATCCGATTTCTCACTGTTGGCAGTTATGTCTTATGACAGGTATGTGTCTATATGTAAACCTCTGCAATATCCAACCATCATGAGGAAAACTACTGTAAAGGTTTTGCTATGTTTGGCCTGGTTTCTGCCCGTGATCCAGTTTGCAGCTGGAGCTATGCAGGTTGCTCATGAAAAACTTTGCAGCTTTTCTATCATGGGATTTTACTGCAATAGTTCTCTTCTGACAGTTTACTGTGAGAAATCAAAACCACTGTATGGTTTGTTTCTTGTGGTAATTACTGTAATTATCCCTTCACTTTTTATTTTGTTTACGTACACAAGAATATTCATGATCTCTTATCAAAGTAGCAGAGACGTCCGGAGAAAAGCTGCACAGACCTGTTTACCACACTTGATAGTTTTAATCAGTTTTACCTGTATTTTTGCTTTTGATGCCGTTATACCTCGTCTTACATTTGTGTCAAAAACTGTGCGCTTAATAATGACTCTACAAGTGATTGTGTGTACTCCTCTCTTCAATCCAATCATCTATGGACTAAAAATGAAAGAAATTTATAAACACCTGAAGAGATTGTTCTGTCATGGCAAACTGAAACCTCACTTTTAATTAACACCAACAGGAAATTTAATACATTTATGTGATTTTTTAAATGTGATTGTGTGTAATATTATTCACGTAAACAATGTTTTCAACCTATCCTGCTTTCAATTACCCAGTTTGGACGGTTCTGGACAGCAGTGCAGTATTCCCTCGTTCCTTGCGGTTAATACGTTCCAGGATCACCCTTGAAAAACAAAATTTCTGCGAAATAGCCACAAACCACGCAAATTATTTATGGTAATTTAAATGTTTATGAATCCTCCCCATACTTATATTTCACCAGTTTACATCTGTATTAACTTTTACCTGACTCCTAGAGTTTTAAAGCACTTTTGTATTAAAGAAAAGTTGCAGGACGAACCGTGAGTCTCGGAACACAGCTGACACATGGATGCTGTCAGCCAATAGCATGCTCGTACGGTATCACGTGACTACCTACTTAGTGAAGCCGTACATCTCGAAGCACAAACAAGCGAGGGATTACTGTATCTATGTACTGGTTTTGTTTTGTTTTTACTCCATATAAAGTCATCACGAGTTTCATTGAATTTTTCATCAAACATACTTTACCAAAACTGAACCAAGTTACTCATTGTCTGTCAGTGTAAACAAGTAGTAGCTCCTGATCAGAAGATAACTAGACTTTTTATTTTCATTGTCATGTACCGCCGCTGTATCCGCCATAGCGGGTCACGGGGAGCTGGAGCCTATTCCAGCTGGCCTCACCTCCCAGCCACTGCCAAGGCACCCTTGAGCAAGGCGCCGTCCCCCCTACAAGATGCTCATTGGGGCGCGACCCTCGTGCGCGACCCGTCACTCCGCCTCCTTTGTAACTCTGTATGTCCTCTCTATACTAATAGCATTACTACAGGCACCTAGTGTGTGCTGTGTTCAGGGGCCTGTAACCTGTAACCCCTGTGTGTGTAATTAACACATATATGTACATGTGAAGTGTAAAAAGAATTTCCCCAAGAGGGACAATTAAAGTACTGGTTATTATCTTGATGATCTTTGGTCATTTTGACCCAGATTATCCGTGTTCTCCATTTCCGTCCTAGCTTCCATGAAGGTATTCTGAAGAAGGATAGGTCCTTGTCTTTTGTGTTTATGTCCTGTCGTGTTGGCACAGCTGTTCACCTCACAGGAAACCATGTTCTTCATTGGGGTTATCGCTTCAGTGATCGCACTGTGTTCTAATGGCTGCCCTAATTGATGAAGCGAAGTATGTCGCCAGTGACGTATGACCCCCACGTGACCACTGGATGCGGAAGCTGCTGCAGCACAGATTTTAAGGTTTTCTGACCACAGGGATGATGCCAGAAATCTGAAAAAAATGTTTTCTTCTATTTTTCATAATGATAAACAAAATATATGTCACTTAAAAAATAGTTTACTGTCCATTGAAGCGGAGTCCAACCTACTAGCTCCGCAGCGCGTTCGTTAAGATGATCAGGGCATACAGATGACTCTTGATGCTTTTCCCATGTAGACCTGAACAATGAAATTAAAATTTCCTTCACCCTTTAATTAACATTTAGAATTTTCAGTTACAGTTGTGGAGGTTGTGTTTGTTTCAAAGGAAATATCCCAGTTACTGTTCCCCTTCAAGTATTTCTATAGAAAAGAAGGAACATAAAGTATTTTATATTCTTGTCTGCACATCCAGGGCAACCTATAGGGCTGGGTTTTAACAAATCTCCTTATGACTTCAAGACCATTATGACATCTTTAATTGGTTCTAGGAGATGCAGCATAAACCTACTTAAGTATAATTAATTTGCCTCCATGCTAAACTGAACATAACCATTCCCAGTTCTGTACTATATTTAATTTTTGAATGCTTTTTCATTATATGGTTTATATGAATATTTTAAGATTACAGATAATTTAATTTGATTTTTTAAAATGGAACAGGAAAAAACTTCTCTGTCTTGCCTTGATCCTGGAGCTACATTCTCAGTCAGCTGCCCGTGACATGTGACTCCATTGTGTAAACACTAGATCGCTGATCGAACTGAGACCAGCAGGTAAACATCATGGAGGATTCGTGGAGGAAAACACAGTGTTTGCAAATGGCAAAGAAATCAGTGAGAACAATGGATGAGTATGGACAGTAGATAATAGAAGCTGTGTCTAAGCACAATGAGAGATTGCTGACTAACCAGACTGGGGAGCTTAGCTAACGCAGCCTGGTATGCTAAAAATGTGATGTGTATTTGTGTGACCGACATACAGTATAACTAACTCTTTAGCCTCTTAAAGCAAATAAAACCTCAGTTATGTTCATAAGCAACTGTAAATTATATAAAAATGTGGCAATCACTGCAAGTAAACGATTTCTGTAGCTGTCAATGAGACCTCAATGAGGCCACTTCAGAATAGTCCAATGATTTTCTCTAGGCCTTTCTTGGGTGTTTTTGCTGTGTGTTAGGGGTTGTTTTCCTGGACATAATGACTGCGACTGGGACCAAGCTTTCTAACATTAGGCAGCACATTTCTCTCCAGAATGCCTTGATAGTCTTGAGATTTCATTGTACCTTGCACAGATTCAGGACACCCTGTGCCAGATGCAGCAAAGCAGCCCCAGAGCATAGCAAACCTGGTTATGCTTGATTTTT
Organism: Antennarius striatus; assembly: GCF_040054535.1. Classification (NCBI taxonomy): domain Eukaryota; kingdom Metazoa; phylum Chordata; class Actinopteri; order Lophiiformes; family Antennariidae; genus Antennarius; species Antennarius striatus. The sequence goes on from NC_090787.1 coordinate 5,964,606, forward strand.
CCGTCTGTGAACAGAGTTGATGTGCCTTACCAAAAAGCTCCACTTTTGTCTCTGTCCAAAGAACATTCTCCCAGACGCTTTGTGGCTTGTCAACATGCATTTTCGCAAATTCCAGTCTCGCTTTTTTATGATTTGCTTTCAACAGCGGTGTCCTCCTTGGTTGTCTCCCATGAAGTCCACTTTGGCTCAAACAACGACAAATAGTGCGATCCGACACTGATGTACATTAGCCTTGGTGTCCATCTTTAATTTCTTCAGCGGTTGTTCAAGGCCCTGTCATAATATATATATATATATACCAGAAAAGCAAGATTGTTACCAGAACAATCTCGGTATTTGTTGGAAGCCTCAGGTTTCCATTTGGGTCACAATCTTGCTTTTCTGGTCAGCAGCTCTTGTATTGAGACTGTCTATGTCTCTTGGGGCTTGGTATTTGGGAGGGGGCCAAAAAAACTTGGTCTGCCATGGTTCTTGCAAATGTGCACACAGACTTTACTTTAACTTTAGTGACCTCAAACATTCTCAAATATGCATCACTGAAACCACAGTGAATTACAACTCTTTTAATCCTCCATTTATTGTTAGCTATCAGCTTTAAATAGCATTCAATATAGCTTGCCTTGGCCTCGGGGATGCATCCAACTGGCCGTTGGCGTCCTATTAACAAGTTTAACTATAGAAAAGACAATAGACAGCGTGTCTTTCTCAGTCAGCATGACACTGAGTGGGGCAAACTTACTTGGTGTAGGAACACAAAAAGAGGGGACCTGCAACATAGAATGGCGGGGGTGTTAACTTTCCCTCTGGCAATCACCCAACCACCCTGTTTTCCCTGCTGCTGACAAAGCTTTTGTTTTGCATTTTTCGTGGTAAATCATTTTGACTTGGTCATTTTAAAAGTAGTTTGCATGCTGAAAAAGTGTGAACACAACTGCTTTAGGCTGTCTGTGCTGGTTTGGGGATTGAAGGTTAAATGTTACAATGAAAACTGTTGAGTTTGAGGACTGTATGGTAAAGCATTTCTCACCTGACCACACAATGTTTTCAATATGTAAAATATTTCACGCTGCATTAAATTCATGAATCAATAAGACCTTAGTAGAAATCCTTCATTAAAAAGCAGTTTTAAAAATGACCAGATATTTAAAATCAGGTTCTGCTTTGTGAAAACTCCATGATCTCCAAAACGATTTTAAGATGATTCTAATTTATACTGAGTTCAGTGAGCTTTCATTGTTACCTTCATACTTACGACCACAATTGGCATATTATTAATATTATGAATCATTTTAGAGTGGTACTGGTTATTAATTTAATTTGACGTAAAAACATTTTTCAAACAATTAAGGAAAATTGAGTGACTCATATTTTCAAATTAAATAAATACTCATTTCCATTTATTATCAACAACATCTGATAAATCACATCACCTCATTTTTATTAAAGAAGTCAATGATAACGTGTACATTTAATCATAGACAATCTCTTCAGGTGTTTATGGATTTCTTTCATTTTCAGTCCGTATATGATTGGATTAAAGAGAGGATGATACAAAATAACCTGTAAAGTCAATAAAAAATGTGCAACTCTTGGAATGTTAGATTCCAGTCTGGCAATAATCAGATCATACATGCCTAACAAGTATAAGTTTATCAAAACCAGGAGGTGAGGTAAACAGGTCTCTGCAGCTTTTTTCCTGACTTCCCTGCTACTCCTGTATGTTACTGTAAATATTTTTGCATAGGTGAAAAGTATGAACAGCAAGGGAAGAAGTGAAACACTTATCAAAATGAACACACCATATATTGATATTGTTCTTGAAGGAACACAATGAAGTTTATAAATTAAGTTATTGCAGAAAATGCCTTTCAGAGTAAAGTTACAGAGCTTCCTGTTCAGACTCATGATCACAGATCCCACCATCTCAGCAGCAGGAAGAAGCCAAGCAACAGCCAGAAAGATACAGACAGTTGTTTTCTTCATGATGGTTGGATATTGCAGAGGTTTACATATGGACACATATCTGTCATAGGCCATACCTAACAACAGTAAAAACTCGGAAGTCCCAAAAGAGTAAAACATGAAGTATTGGAGGAGGCAGGCTGAGTAAGATATGATCTGTTTTTCAGATAAAAAGTCAATCAAAAGCTTTGGGTAGATCACAGTGCTGAAAAGAACAGAGTTGATTAACAAAGCTGCAATAAAGACGTACATAGGCTCATGAAGGTTTTGGTGGAACCAGATAATGTACACAATAGTACAATTACTACATATGATGAAGATATATGCAGTTAAAACGATTATAAAATAAAGATATCTGTATTTGTGAACTTCCACATGTCCTCCAAGAGTTAAATATGTCACATTTAAGTCCATTAAGTTAATCCAATATTAAATATTGATTGATAAAACAGATATTTATATATATACATATATATATATATAATATAACAGAATATAGGCTGAAAAACAGACCTTATTTAAAGGATGGTAACAGTTCCCTGAAACAGAACATGTTCCTTTCCAACGTTCAGGAAAGTGAACTCTTTGGGTCAGTGGAATGTTTTTATGGGGTTCCTTCACCCTCCATGGATCTCATTAAACTCACCACCAAGAGCAGCATGTAAACAACTTTATCAATCTCTCGAGGCCTGACTTCATCCAAACTTTGGACCTGTTTCCCAGTATAGGTTTACTTCGGCTAACATTGTTTTGAGTTAAGGTGTTCTCGATTAAATGTAAATTTAAAGAAATTATAGTTGACTTTACGTCTGCCCACCATAAATATTGGAATTGAAAAATCACTAGAAAATCACATAATCACAAAAAGTACATAATTTCATGTTACTGATGATAAATGGAAAGATACTTTATTAATCCCGGAGGACATTGTGAATATCTACTGCTTAGACATAAATGTAGATACTAAATACTGTTTAAATAAACACCAGGAGAAAATAGAAACAGTGGCAACGCAGGACAGGACATACCATGAGACATATACTCCACTTTTGCAGACGACATTCCAGTGTACTGTATTGTACAATAAAACAGAATGAAAACTAGTATCTACCAGTATCTACCATTAAGCATCAGTCGTGATTACCACACTTGTTTTGAATTCAGAGTAATTCATGTACGGTAAGCTCTTGCTTTTTATAATTTAATCTTAGAGGCGAGTTAATGTGATATCAGTCAATTTTAGACTAACCTTCGTGTCTGCTGGAACCAGTAACGCTGTACGATGAGGTATCCTGTACAAGGATCCAATGTGTTTCAAGTGTCCTAAAAAAAACAGGGTTTTGTTTAGAACACTGTTTAGGGGGTAGGTCATGGAAACATCCATAACTACCGACAATATGTTCATGCAGATGACTTGGCCATCCTACTCAGCAAACCATACTGGCAGGCAGTGCAGGCAGACCTCTCAGAGCACTTGATCATCCTGTCTTTGTATATGAAAAACAGGCGCTCCAAGCATGATGATGGCAAGATTGTTTCTAAAATGTTCCCACCTCAACAACAGGGAGGGAAACGCCATGTCGGGTTGACAGCAACTGGCTACAGTGTCAAGTATCCCTTGTGCATCTCGGCGTAAAGCTCAACCGAACATTGTCATTCGATCAACACCTTGGCAGTGTCAAGGGAAAGACCACCACCCGTATCGCATTTATGCACCAGCTAGTCGGTACCACATGGTTAGACATAACAAGGACATTATACACTTCCACTGATGTCCTGGTCTCTGCTGCTGCTGAGTCCTGTGCTCCAGTCTGTTGCTGCAGTTTCCATGTTAAGATCGCCACTGCCCTCAATTATGTTCATTGTACTGTCTCTGGATGCCTATAAGCCACCCCAATTCACCAACTACCCATCCTAACTGGAATCATGTCAGAAGAAAATGAGCTATGCTGGCTCTTGCTTCAAAAGCACAGACGAGTGAATCCAACCTCCTCCACAAGACCATCACAGATGGACCGCAGTGCAAGCACCACGTAGCCCAGCACGCATTTGCCAAACATGCCATGGAGTTGCTCAGCACCCCACCAGCTGACACTAGCAGAGCTTCCTGGGTCAAGGCAAGATGGCAGAAACATTGGAGAGCAGCAGAACCATCCAGATTCCACCGCTATATTGAGGACCCCACAGAAGTCCCTGTTGAGCAGTAGACAACTCTCAAGCACTTGATGAGTGGTGTTGGACATTTTGGAGAATCGATGCATGGTAGGGCTCCCGGAGAGTCAATCAATCAATCAAGCTTTATTTATGTAGCGCTTAGTCATGGCAACAGACATTATAAAGCGCTTTAACAGACAGAACAACCCAACCGAACCCTCCAGAGCAAGCATAAGCAACAGTGGTTGAGGAAAAACTCCCTTGTTGAGGAAGAAACTCCGGCCAGGACCCAGACTCTTTTGGGCGGCCATCCGTCTTGACCTGTTGGGTGGAAAAGAAATAAAAGGCAGTTAAGGATAGGGTGAGAGAAAAAGAGACAGAGAGTGTCAGGTAGGCCAGATAGAGTCAGTGTCTTTATGGTATAGTTTGACAATTTGATGCAGGCACTTTTCATCACATCCGACTCATTCCCCTTTCTGCAGCAACCCACACCAATCACCACCGCTCCATTTCACATTTTCCACACCACATTTTCAACTCTCAACTAGTCTCATCTTTGTGCTGGAAAATTGTGTAAATCTTATAATAATGTGCACATGTGATAAATGTGTGGTTGTTGCCACATCTTTTGCCTGTTAGTTACTGTTGACGAGTTGGGAGTGCTGTTGTGGGCACACATACCCACTTAAAATGAAACTTTGCAAGTGTTCTTCTACGTTGTGAAATGGCAGGTGTCAGTTAGCGTTTCAGGGCATTATCACCACATCCTGTTCAGGTGTATGAATAGATGGCACTCCTCTGCATAAAAATTAGTCTTCAAAATAAAAGCACATATTTTTCTTTTTTTAAAATTTTAAATGCTAGGGCAATCTACCCAGCTGTTAAGATTGATAATGGGCCCTTGTTGAGCACTCGGTTACTTTTCTGGGTAATTTCAACATTCATGTGTGCAACAACAGTAGGACTCGTCAAAGCATGACAAACAATTGGCCTGCTATATTTGAACCTCAGTTGTGATCTATCAGAGGACATCTGTGCTGTTTTGTTAATGATTCAGACAATCTTCAAACATGGGTTTCCAAACTGCACCTGGCAGCAGAACACCCTAGGTCAATGACCAACTTTGTAGTTGTATCATCAGTCTTACAACCATATGTTGTTCAGGTGAACACAATTGCTAAATTTTCAATTGACCACTGATTGGTTGTCCTTGACAGGTAATAGGTCTGATAGTTCTAGTGGAATCAAGTTTACAGTGAGTTTAACCTTAGGTTGTTTGACCTAGGTACCCCTCCCACCAGTTCTCAATACAAATTTCAATTATTTTTAAGTTTTGCTGGAAGAAAACGTCACAAACAGAATGTCTCTGGAGGTCAGTAAGACAGCAGGCAAAAACGGAACTACACAGGGGGTTAAGGTTAGGCCTTCTTTGAAGCCAGAACCCTGTTGGAGGTATTTTGCAAGTATTGAACCTCTCTTGATGTCAAACAGAAAATCATTGTTGAAAACTCAATCCTTCTAGAAGTTGACTAGTGGTCAGCAGGAAAAACGATGACTCTGCAAGCCTATCTGGGAAATCAGCAAAACCCAGACCAACAATTTGCCAGGAGGGCCAACGTGAGTAAGAGCGCATGTAAAGTTTTGTTCTAAATGGATTGTGAAAGTGCTCCAACACGGCTTGGCCAGACAGTTAGTAAATGGAAATAAAGAGAGTGGACATCCTCATCAACTTAAAAAAGCATTAAAATTTGTGCAAATTATTAAGTGAATCCACATGACTGAAAAACACTTTCAATACTTTCTTCATTTTTGAATTCTGTGTGATTGTAGCATCTGAAAGCATTGTATTGCATGCACTTGTGTTGGTTGTAAAATCAAAAGTTAAGTTCATATTGAACTATACCAGCATTACTGGACTGCGTACCTTCACTTTTTGTCATGGCTCACAAGCCGGGTCGTGACATGAGTTAGAAAGATAGCAACAACAGGTTTATTGATGTAGTGAAAGAGGACATGAAGGTCGTTGGTGTGAGAGACGAGGATGCAGAAAACAGGGTTAGATGGACGCAACTGATTTGCTGTGGCAATCCTTGAAGGGTTAAAAGCTGAAAGGAGAAGAAGTAGTAGCAGCATGGTATCAATCAGCAACACCTGGTCGGGAACGCCGATCAGGTGTTGCTGATTGATAACAGTTGCATCCTCTGCCTCTGTTGCGAGATTTTTCTTTAATAAAAAGCACCTCAGCTGGCTCTACTCCAAGCTCCTCCCTGGTGACTGAGCTCCTCACCCTTTCTCTAAGGGTGTGCCCAGCCAAATTATCCTGCCCGTATTGTATTTGTATTGTTTCTTTCTTTGTAAGTCAACTTTCAATTACTGTGCCTGCAAAGTACCTGCTATTATGTCAAGGAACTCTGTTGAGTTCCTCAACATGATTGTATTTCCTTCTGGTAGGCAGTCTTTGGTCCAATTTGGTGCTGATGTCAGGTGTGTCAGGATGTGTGTGGTTCTAAGCCCATTCAGGATGTTTGGCCCTACCAGAAGTTTGAGACTCCAGGAAACATGGCTATAAGGGTCATACAGACGTGCAAACAACCCCATCACAATGAGGTGGCTGGGTAGCGCATGTTGTAAGACTTTGCTTTTTTCAGCAAGACAATGCCAAAATCATGTCATGTTAATTGTTGTGCCATAGTAATGGAGTCCACTTGCTAAACTACTTCCTGCATTTATTTGGAACTGAATACCTATTGAAAACATTGTGCAAACATAAAAAAGCCAAATTATTTTAAATCCCACAGTACAAGAATGTGAAAGCATTCCTTTTTCCAAATGACGACATTTGGTCACTTCAGGTCCCAAATCCTGTGTTGAATGTTCAAAGAAGAAGTGACACAACTCAGTGGTAACCATGACCATAACTATGTATTTTCAAACTTTTGTCTCAGATTTGTATTGACATTAAAAGTTATCATCATCAGTGGCCAGAAGGGAAACCAAATCAACAGTGACGGACATCTTACATAAGGTCATCAAGAGAATCACTTAAAAGAGTTTGATGAAGTTGGTTGTCTTGGTTCAGGATTTAATGAGATCCATGGAGGATGGAGAATCCCATAAAACCTTTTCTCTGACTCCAACTGCTGACAGTCTGGAGATCAGATCAATGCTTTTACTAGTCCTGGTATCTGCAGATGAACGACCCAATCAGACTCATGTTCAATGTTAATGCCGTCTTTTCTCTGAAGGTTTCATCAGTGATTGTTTTTAATCGACCTGCTTTAATCATTAAGGGTTTGATTCCTGATGTTCATGGATATTGAACTTAACATGACGTTTATAACTCTTGGTGGATATGTGGAAGTGGAAAAATACAGATATCTGTATTTTCTAATCATGTTGACATTTTACATTTTGATAATATGTTGTAATTCTGTTATTGTGTTTCTTATCTTGATTCATCAGAACCTCCATGAGCCTATGTACATTTTTATTGCAGCTTTGCTCATCAACTCTGTTTTATTCAGCACCACTGTCTACCCCAAAATTCTAATTGACTCATTATCAGAGAGTCAGATCATATCTTATCCAGCTTGTCTCTTCCAGGTGTTTGTATTTTACTCTGTAGCTGCATCCGATTTCTCACTGTTGGCAGTTATGTCTTATGACAGGTATGTGTCTATATGTAAACCTCTGCAATATCCAACCATCATGAGAAAAACTACTGTAAAGGTTTTGCTATGTTTGGCCTGGCTTCTGCCCGTGATCCATTTTGCAGCTGGAGCTATGCAGATTGGTCATGAAAAACTTTGCAGCTTTTCTATCATGGGATTTTACTGCAATAGTTCTCTTCTGTCTATGTACTGTGAGAAATCAAGGCCACTGTATGGTTTGTTTCTTTTGGTAATTACTGTAATTATCCCTTCACTTTTTATTTTGTTTACGTACACAAGAATATTCATGATCTCTTATCAAAGTAGCAGAGACGTCCGGAGAAAAGCTGCACAGACCTGTTTACCACACTTGATAGTTTTAATCAGTTTTACCTGTATTTGTGCTTTTGATGGCGTTATACCTCGTCTTAAATTTGTGTCAAAAACTGTGCGCTTAATAATGACTCTACAAGTGATTGTGTATACTCCTCTCTTCAATCCAATCATCTATGGACTAAAAATGAAAGAAATTTATAAACACCTGAAGAGATTGTTCTGTAAGGGCAAACTGAAACCTCACTTAATTAAAAACAACAGGAAATTTCATACATTTATGTGATTTCTCAGATGTGATTCCGTATAATATTATTGATGTATACAATGTTTTCAACCTGTTATACTTTCAGTTACCCAGTTATCCCTTGTTACTCTGTTAATACGTTCCAGGATCACCCATGAAAAATGCAAGTCCGAAATATAGTGACAAACTATTTATTTTATTATTAATGGTAATTTAAATGTTTATGAACCTTCCCTATACTAATATTAAACCACCTTGTATCTGTATTACCTTTTCCCACACACTTATGGTGTTTAAAACACTTTTTTGTTGAAGAAAAGTTGTAGGAGGAACCGTGAGTCTCGCAACACAGCTCACGCATGAATGCTGTCAGCCAATAGCATGCTTGTATGATATCACTTGACTACCTACTAAAAATCTGTTGTGTAGTGAAGCCATACATCTCGAAGCACAAACAAGCGAGGGATTACTGTATCTGTGAACTGGTTTTGTGTTCTTTTTACTCCATATAAAGTCATCACGAGTTTCATTGAATTTTTCAACAAACATACTTTACCAAAAGTGAACCATGTTACTCATTGTCTATCAGTGTAAACAAGTAGTAGCTCCTGATCAAAAGATAACTAAACTTGTTCAGAAGAAAATAAAATTCCACTCCCAGATTCAAACAACCTGTACTGGGAGGGTTTCTGTGTTTTTAACATGTTTATTAAAAATCTAATTCCTATTTTGTATTAATTTCAAGGTTAAATATATTTCTCACATCATGTTCAAGTTTTCTTACAAAATCTTCACCAATGAAAGTAGTCTCTCATAAACCCCCTTCATATACCTTCTGTGTGTAACTATTACTTTGTGAACAGCTTTGGTACTTCAGTAGAGTTGTCGCAGAATGTACTTAAAACATGTATGCATTTCCTTACAGCTACTGAAACAGCAATTGGTGTCATGGAACCCAAACTGTTTGATGGATGTGGGAGTGAAGACAAAACTGTTGTCTGATCCCACAGAGGAGCTACTGAAGCAAAAGTTGGTGCAGAACATTAGTCCAAGAAAAAACATCTTCAGAGGTCTCATGACGTCTTGGCCTCCATTAGTCAGAAAAAGGGGACTGACATTAAATCAGGGAGGTGATTAACATGTTAAGGCTGATACGTATCTGTGGAAGTATGACCCAACGTTTTGTGTTTGAGTTTGTTATTACGTAAGATTGAATTGACTGATGTTTTTTAGATTCTGTTTGTCACTGCATCTTCATTACATGATGAGTAGAGCAACCCCTTCATGAAATCAATGGTCTAAGCAAATAAAAGCAGGGATAACAGGGGGTGGAAGTAGCTCAGTGCACTAAGCCTTGGACTAGGGACTGGCGGGTGGCTGGTTCAATACCCACATCGGGCAAAAATGTTAAAATGTGAAGTGTCAGTGGGAGGTGCCGGTTCACCTCCTGAGCATTGCCGATGTGCCCCTGAGCAAGACACTGTCCTCCTCATTGGGCACAATATGAAGAAGCTGCCTGCCACATTACCCCCCATTACCTGCATGCCAACAGGACCCCCTTGTGTGTGTGTTACGGGCCTGTACCCACATACATTTATTTTATTTTTTTTAAATTTCCTATACTAGTCTGATCACCGAAGGGAAATTAAGAGCACACTCTAGTTTTTCAATCAAACGCAGGCATACATGTTAGTGTGTACATGCCCCTGTAGCACACACACACAAAAGGGGCCTGTAAGCATGCTATGGGATGTAGCTACTTCCTGGTGCCTCTCAAATGAGCTACTTGTAAAGGGGGATGGCGCCTTGCTCAAGGGTGCTTTGGCAGTGGTCGGGAAGTGATCTTGACACCATCCACTGTCAACTCACACTCCGAGGTGGCTAGGCGGGATCTTGGGAACATTGGACGACCCACTCTACCGCTCTACTGCTTTACTGCTGAGCCACTGCCGCCACTAAACATGTGAAACTAACTACCAGTGTGTACGAGAGTGGACAAATAATTTCCCTACAGAGATTAAGAAAGTTGGTTACATTTACATATCAATACATCCTCAAGGTTTGTGTCACATGCACTTTTAGTTAATCCAGGATGTCACAGCCTTTATAAGAATATGGCCAGAACACTAAGTGTTTGTGAACCTTTTCTTACAGCAATAATTATTATTGGGTGTGTGACAGCCCAAGTAGTATCAATCCATCTTTGCCAAGGCAGGTGAGGCTGGAAAGGTTGTGGACTCAAGCAAATATCCAGGAGTCAAAAAATAGGTGGGAACACGGGCAGGCAGAGAAAAAAAACAGGCAGGGTCTCAGTGGACTTGGCAAGACTCACATGGTTCAATTTTGGCAACAAATGGGGACCAAAAATCATCAGGCTAAAATTCCAGTCAAGAACAGGTTTGTGGCTTGAGGCAGCAAAATATTGAAGCAAAACATTATTTACAGTAATTTAATTTTAATTTAGTTTATTAGATTATATTCAACTTTATTGTCATTACACATGTACAAGCACAATGTAACGAAATGCAGTTTGGCATCTAAACAGAAGTGCAATTGGTTTAGAGTACAATTACAGGATATACAGAATATACAGATATACAGATTTTTCATGTGATATACAGTATATATGTACATGTGTGATGCTAGGGACAAACTATACAAGAATATACATAATATGGTATACCGGTTATTGGAATATACACACTACAATGCAGTGGTTATCAAGTGTGGAAAATATCAGTATACAGACTTAAGAGCAGTGAGTATAAGTGGACATAATATACGGGTAAATGGATAAAATGAGTGATATGAACATGCTATACAGAAGTACTATGGACATATTTTACAGATGAGAAATAAATACACTATACATAATATACAGATGGATAACAGTTGTTGTGGTGTGAATATACTATACATGTTTAAGTAGTATGGACATATTTTACTGATGGGATAGAGATGTGTGGAGATGTGTGAAGGGGTCAACGGGGGGCAGAGTTCAACGGGGAAACAGCTCTGGGGAAAAAGCTGTTCCTCAGCCTGCTGGTTCTGGTCCGGAGGTTCCTGAAGCGCCTGCCGGAGGGCAGAAGGACTAACGGTTTGTGAGCAGGGTGGGAGGAGTCTTTGAGGATGCTGCGAGCTCAACGTAAACAACGTTTCCTCTGGACGTCCTCAATGGCTGGTAATGGAGTCCCTGTGATGCGTTGGGCGGTTTTCACCACCCGATGAAGCATCTTGCGGTCCGCGACAGAGCATTTCCCATTCCAGACAGTGACACAGCTGGTTAAGATGCTCTCAATTGCACTGTGATCTCTAGTATAGCTGGAGACAGGTGGTGTCTCTTCAATGTCCTCAGGAAGAAGAGGCGCTGGTGAGCCTTCTTGACTAGGCTGGAGGTGTTAGTGGACCAGTAGAGGTCCTCAGAGATGTGGATCCCCAGGAATTTAAAGCTGGAGACGCGTTCCACAGCCAACCCATTGATGTGAATGGGGTTGTGCGTGCTTCCTTTCACCCTCCTGTAGTCAATGATGAGCTCCTTCATCTTGCTGGTGTTAAGGAGCAGATTATTGTCGGCACACCAGGCGGCCAGGTGTTGTACCTCCTCCCTGTAGGCTGTCTCATCGTTGTTACTGATGAGGCCACTCACCGTTGTATCGTCCGCAAATTTGATGATGGAGTTGGATCCATGTACAGGTCTGCAGTCGTGGGTGAAGAGGGAGTAGAGGAATGGGCTCAGCGCACAGCCCTGTGGCACCCCTGTGTTGAGTGTGATGGTGGTTGAGCGATTGTGACCTGACCTAACATGCTGGGGTCTGTTAGTCAGAAAGTCCATTATCCAATAACAGAGGGGGGTGTTGATGCCCAGATCAAGTTTAATGATTAACTTTGAGGGGACAACAGTGTTAAAGGCGGAGCTGAAGTCAATAAACAGCATCCGTGCGTATGTGTTGCTACTGTCCAGATGTGTGAGCACAGAGTGCAGCGCATTGGAGACTGCATCCTCTGTACACCTACGCTGGGCTGGAGTGTTTCAGCACTGGAACAATGGAGATGGATTTGAAGCATGCTGGTACAGCTGATTGGGCAAGGGACAGGTTGAAAATGTCCGTAAAAACCCCTGTGAGCTCGTCCGCACATGCTCTGAGCACACGCCCTGGGATGCCATCTGGGCCAGCAGCCTTCTGTGCGTTGATACGGCTCAGAGCAGCATGTTAATCTGTGGAGGTGAGAGAGAAAGGCTGGTTGTCTGTAGGGGGTCTATTCGTGGTTGGGGTTTCCATGTTGTCTCTGTCGAAACAAGCGTGAAAGTGATTCAGCTCATTTAGGAGGGAGACATCTGTGGTTGCTGGGGTGGCGTTGCTGGGTTTGTAGTCAGTTACGGCCTGGATGTCTTGCCACATGCGTCTGGGGTCTGAGTTGGAGAAGTGTTCCTCCACTTCCAGCTTGTAGCAGTGCTTGGCCTTGATGACGCCCCTCCTCAGGTTTGCCCTGGATGTGCTGTAGGCTTGTGCGTCTCCAGATTTGAAGGCCGCATTGCAAGCTTTCAGCAGGAGACGCACCTCCTTATTCATCCATGGCTTCTGATTAGAGTACGTGGTGATCTGTTTCCATGAACCCTCCCCATACTGATATTAAACCACCTTCTATCTGTATTACCTTTTCCCCAGGGCTTTGAACCAGAATTTTTTGCCAATCGGTTCGTTCCGAACAGAAATGGAATTATAACATGTCCGGTTTTGTGTTCCACCCATAAACTGACGTTCCTGAACCGGTTAGAATAAAAAAACAAAGTTCCTGAACCGGTTAATAACATTCCTTGTAAACATAAATATGTATTTTGCGCACAATAAGACGCACTTAAAAGCCTTAACATTTCTCAAAAATCAACGCTGCGCCTTTTAACATTAAGCGTCTTATGTGTGTTCCAAAATCTGTAAAAATGTTTTTGTGTAATTTTAGTCAGACTACGTACGCCGGCAGCGATGGACCAATTAGAGAACATGACGCGAGGCTACTTCCGGCACACCTCCAAGCTCTCCCGGGGGTGGGAGTTGAAAACCTCACTGACAGAGGGTTCTGCCAGACATTCCCAGCAGACTCTCAACATACGTTTGGGCCTGCTGAGTCTGTCCGGTCCGCTGCTCTGCCAGCGGATCCAACTCACCACCAGGTGGTGATCAGTTGACAGCTCTGCCCCTCTCTTTCACCTGAGTGTCCAACACATGCGGTCGGAGGTCTGATGTCGATCATCGACCTCCGGCCTAGGTTGTCCTGGTGCCACGTACACTTATGGACATCCCTGTGGTTGAACAAGGTGTTTGTTATGGACAAACTGTGACTAGCACAGAAGTCCAATAACAGAACACCACTCGTGTTCAGATCGGGAAGGCCGTTCATCCCAATCACCCCTTTCCAGGTCTCACTGTCATTGCCCACGTGAGCGTTGAAGTCCCCAAGGAGAACAATGGAGTCCCCAGTCGGAGCACTATTCAGTACTCCTCCCAGGGACTCCAGGAAGGCCGGGTATTCCGCACTGCCATTTGGCCCATAGGCCAAAACAACAGTGAGACACCTGTCCCCAACCCGAAGGCGCAGGGACGCAACCCTCTCATTCACCGGGGTGAACTCCAACATATGATGGCTGAGCCGTGGGGCCAGAAGCCCACACCAGCCCGCCGCCTCTCACCTTGAACAATACCAGAAAAGTGGAGAGTCCAGCCCCTCTCAAGGGTTTGGGTTCCATAGTCCAAGCTGTGGGTGGAGGTGAGCCCGACTATATGTAGTCGGTACCTGTCAACCCTCCTCACAAGCTCTGGCTCCTTTCCCCCCAGTGAGGTGACATTCCATGTCCCTAGAGCTAGACTTTTTGATGACGCAAACAGGACCACATCATCTGCAAAAAACAGCGATGCAATCATCTGGCCACCTAACTGTAACCCCTCCTCACCACGACTACGCCTCGATATCCTGTCCATGAAAATCACAAACAGAATTGGTGATAAAGCGCAGCCCTGGCGAAGGCCAACAGCTACTCGGAACAAGTCCGACTTACTGCTGAGAACCCGAACGCAGCTCTCACTTTGGGCGTACAAGGATTGGATGGCCCTGAGGAGAGGCCCCCTCACCCCATACTCCCGCAGTACTTTGGGGACGTGGAATGTCACCTCACGTACCATTATGACGGGCATGAATCCACTATTGAGTGCGAGAAATCCCCTATAGCACAGGTAGGCTAATCAATGTAGCGTGATCACCTACAGCCAGTGATGGCTAAGGGGGGCGTGTCATCACGAATTGACACGATGTGTCAAATGTATACAGTCATTCGTGTACCTGACACATCGTGTCAGGTGTTTTGTCTTGACCCCCGTCTCCGCCAAACCCCTGAGACCGACTCACCTAACCCCTAGGGTTCGATTGAACCCAGGTTAAGAACCATTGGTTTAGAGCCTGTTCTGGTGCTGTCATGATAGAGTCTCAGTTCTGTCTGTCAGGTGGTTTCCTTTGACTGATGTCTTCAGATTGACTGTCAGGTGCACCTCATGTCCACAGTTTTGGAGAGAAGTGAAGAAATCTGTGTCCAACTGGAATGATTGACTTTTGTAATAGTAAACTGGAAAAAATGTCATTGGTTAAAACATCCTAGAGATGTTTCCTTGTTCTAAACTCCTCTCAAAAGACAAAAGGATCCCCTGATGACCCGGATTTCAGCCAGGTCATCAGGGTTCAGGTAAATGTGTTGGTACCAGGGGGTTCAGAGTGTTGGTAGTAACAGCGTGTTGGCTCACTCCTGGTCGCAGAGGCAACGTCTTCTGAGCAGGACATCCTCTGGGGGATACTCTCTGTGACTGCCGGCTCATAATTAGCAGTCTGTTAAGTGGCTGGAGCGAAGCCCCCCTGAGGCTGGACTGTTTGAGCACAGAGGAGGCGACTCTTGACACTCGTTAAGCCATCATTACATCAGCCCTGAAACAGAGAAACAACAACCGACTGCAGGGGAGAGGAAACGAGATGCCACTCAGAATCAAAGCGTGACTTGATGTAACCCGCCTCGCTTCAGTTCAGCACAGCAAAACAGCGTCAACCAAACAAACTTATTGTTGTGAGCCTCAGAAGTTAGTTTTTTGCCTTTGGGTTGTTCTGAATAAAGTGCAATGGTTTTAGTAGTTGTGTGATTAGAAGGAACGTTCATCTAACAGCAGGTAGGAGAGAGAAGGCACCGGTCTGCCTAATAAACGAAGAAGTATTTTTGCCATACAGAGTGGCAAATACGCCACTTTGTCTGGCTCGTAGAACTGACTTTTGGTTCACGGAGGTGCCTCACCTCCGTGAACCTCACCACACGTCACTTTGAGATGAGAATCGACTCTGCTCTTCTCTCCACTGCTTGAGCCTGGAGAATTCTGTTGGCTTTCTGTAAATAGGCTTGAGAAACTTCTTTAGACCAGCTCTATTTGGAAAGATCCATGAGATGACTTCTGTTAAGATTTAGCCCTATCGAAATAAAATCTAATTTGACTGTATTTAGATAATTTTGTTCAACAGTATTTTGTAGTACTTTTATCAGTAAATCTCAGCAGCTAAAGAAAAAACCCATGCGTGTTGACTTCTTTCTAAGATGGCAAAGTGATCAAGTGATCATGTTTCCTTGATGAGGCTCACAATGGACTCGTTGATATAACAATAGGGGCCGTTCAGTTGATTAAAGGTACTCACAGTCATGAATGCCCCATCTAGTGGATAGATAGCACAACTACAGCCGCTAGTTTTTTAATATACTGTATTTTAATTTTTTTTATTATATACGCCTGTAATCCGGTGCGTCTTATATATGAAATAAATGATAAAATAAACAATTCATTGAAGATGTGCCTTATAGTGCAGAAATTAGTGTATTTAAGTTACAAATCTAACAGTTGCCCAGACCAAATATGTTTGTTTCTTTGTTATAACATTCATTCATCTTCTGAACTGCTTTATCCGCTGTAGTGCGTCACTGCGAGCTGGAGCCTACCCCAAACATCTTAAGGTGTGAGGCGGGGCAAACTCCAAGCGCAACGCCAGTGTGCTGCAGAGCCACACAAAGACAGACAACCATGCATGCTCACACTCACACACTACGGGCAATATAGATCGGCCAATTAACCTGAAGAGGATGTTATTGGAGGTAGGAGGAAGCAAGAGAACCCACACAGACACGGGGAGAACATGCCAACTCTGCACAGAGCAGGACTCGAACCCGAAACTGTCGATGTTAAAATAGGCTGAATTATTGCACTGTGGGAAATATAGTTTTTTTTGTCAAAGCACACTTCTGACCTGTTTTTTTTTAACATTCTGACCTTTTATGCTCTTGCAGGCCACATAAAATAATGTGGTGGGCCACATTTGCCCCCCCCCAGGCCTTGAGTTTGACACGTGGTGTAGAAGCTCTTACTATTATAAGTGATTTTGTTGTACAGATATTACAAATAAAAAGTTCAGTTTTTAAAAAAATCCGTCATCGTGTGGACGGGGCCTCAATCTGGTCCAGATCTATAATTATCTGCAGATCCCTATGTTGAGAAATCACCTGTTGCTCCACTGTCTGTGTGTCAGCACTGTGCTCAGTTCCCTCTCCACTTCCCCTGGCCACAGCATGTGCGTAATTCCGCAGGTTGATTTTGATGCCAATTGATTTGCTGTGGCGACCCCTGAAGGGAAAAGTTGAAAGGAAAAAGAATATTTTAATATTGCAGAGTCAGTGAGAGTTTCAGTTAGATAGAGAGAAACAATAGGAAAACTATTTCTGGTTTCCTGTTGGGAGCCAGAAAAGGTTTGCTAAAAGTTTGCTAATAATAAATGCTAAGAGCAAATTAGACAGAAAGAAAGAAAGTATACTTGATTAATCCCCAGATGGGGCAATTAATTTCCATTCAGATGTACATTGTGTTATTTACAGTGTGTGTATACAGGCCCATGAAATGCAACCACCGCACACAAGGGGCCTGTAAGCATGCAATTAGTACACACAACATCCTACAGTACACGGGGAGGCAGAGTGACGGGCAGTGTCTTTCGGGGTGCGCCTCAATTGAGCAGCTTGTAAGGGGGACAGCGCCTTGCTCAAGGGCACCTCGGCAGTGAGCCGACACCTCCCATTGTCAACTCACATGTCGGGTGGCTGGGCGGGAGCTGGAATTGATCTGTCGATCTCTGATCCAAGGGCGCATGCTCTACCGCTGAGCCACTGCCGTCAACTTGGAGTGGTGATTGCCTTGTATTGTTGCCCTTTGTAACATCCAAACACTTTTGTATTACAACAATAACTGCAGATATGGGGCTTTAACTAATCAAGTTAATCCATGTTGCTATTGTCTGGTGGGTCAAACAAGAAATATGATTGACACTAACTAGAAAACACAGCTACAGAGGTCTTAAACAATAATGGGATGTCACTCCATGTGTTATCCAACAAGCTGTGAACGATGGCCCTTCGTCACCTGAGGAATAAGAGCATTTCTGTTAACGTCTGTCTTTAGTGGTGGTTTCATTTCAATGCTACCTTCATCAGATGGAAACTGCTCATCTTAGAAAGTAATGGATGGATGAGCCAAACATACCAAATGTACTTGAGAACGTCAAAAGCTAAACATCCAATGGACTCATTTGGGCGTAAACTTAGAACACCCCCAGAGGTGTGCTATAGTGGGTATTCTTTGTGCCCCGTGATAAACGCAGGACATGATGGTGAGATTCTGTCTGTCATCTGGCTTGTAAGACCTTGGTGTTTCCCCAGAACTGGAGGAGCTAGGACATGTGAGGCAGGTTTGTCCTCCTATATAAGACTGTTAACCTCGTGACCTGGAGGAATGGAGTTTGTTTGGAACGAGGACCTGAAAATATGAGTACATGAAAACTTACTTGGTCAGTACACTCCATTCTGAACTCAACTCTTAGATTTGTGTTGCTAAATGTCAAGAGTTATCGTCATCAGAGGCCAGAGGGGGAAACCAAATCAACAATGACGGAAATCTTACATCAGGTCATCAAGAGAATCAGTTAAAAGAGTTTGATGAAGTTGGTTGTCTTGGTTCAGGATTTAATGAGATCCGTGGAGGGTGGAGAATCCCATAAAACCTTTTCTCTGACTCCAACTGCTGACAGTCTGGAGATCAGATCAATGCATTTCCTGGTCATAGGTGTCTGCAGATGAACGACACAATCAGACTCATGTTAATGCCGTTAATGCCGTCTTCTTTCTGTGAGGGGTTTCATCAATGATTGTTTTTAATCAACCTGTTTTAATCATTAAGGGTTTTATTCCTGATGCTCATGGATATTGAACTTAACATGACATTTATAACTCTTATCGGATATATTGAAGTGGAAAAATACAGATATCTGTATTTTCTAATCATGTTGATATTTTACATTCTGATAATATGTTGTAATTCTGTTATTGTGTTTCTTATCTTGATTCATCAGAACCTCCATGAGCCTATGTACATTTTTATTGCAGCTTTGCTCATCAACTCTGTTTTATTCAGCACCACTGTCTACCCCAAAATTCTAATTGACTCATTGTCAGAGAGTCAGATCATATCTTATCCAGCTTGTCTCTTCCAGGTGTTTGTATTTTACTCTGTAGCTGCATCCGATTTCTTACTGTTGGCAGCTATGTCTTATGACAGGTATGTGTCTATATGTAAACCTCTGCAATATCCAACCATCATGAGGAAAACTACTGTAAAGGTTTGGTTATGTTTGGCCTGGCTTCTGCCTGCTGTCTTGGTTGCATCTGGAATTGTATTGAATGCTAATGAAAAACGCTGCAACTTCTCGTTAATGGGATTTTTCTGCAATGGTTCATTTATAAAATTTTACTGTGTGATCTCAGAACTGCTATCTGTGTATGGTTTGGTTCTCTTGTTAATTACAGTACTTCTCCCTTTGCTTTTTATTCTGTTTACGTACACCAGAATATTCATGATCTCTTATCAGAGTAGCAGAGACGTCAGGAAAAAAGCTGCACAGACCTGTTTACCACACTTGATAGTTTTAATCAGTTTTACCTGTTTCTGTGCTTTTGATGTTATTTTACCACAAATGAAATTTAATTTTCCAAAAACTAGTCGTTTAATAATGAGTTTACAAGTGGTCGTGTATACTCCTCTCTTCAATCCAATCATCTATGGACTAAAAATGAAAGAAATTTATAAACACCTGAAGAGATTTTTCTGTCATGGCAAACTGAAATAATTATTCTAATATAAATGTGTGTGTGTGTGTGTGTGTGTGTGTGTGTGTGTGTGTGTGTGTGTGTGTGTGTGTGTGTGTGTGTGTGTGTGTGTGTGTGTGTGTGTGTGTGTGTGTGTGTGTGTGTGTGTGTGTGTGTGTGTTTGAGAGAGATAAAGCATATGTATATGTCAAGTTCATTTATCAACATGTCTTCAAAAGGGCAATTCTTTACACAGCAGGTTATAAAAAAATCTAAAACTGCAGCAAATGTACATGAACAAAGACAAATATATAATCCCAGGATCCAGGTTGCAGCCCCCCCCACACACACACACACTCACTCACTCACTCACATACTGAACAGTTGTGTTTTCACACTGTAGTTGCCAATGTAACATGTTCTCATTCACAACTAAGTTGGCCTTGAGGCAAAACCTTGTGACATGTTTTCTATGTATATAAAATTAATATTTACCAAACAAGCACTTCTTCTTTTTTTTCAGCTTTTCCCTTCAGGGGTCGCCACAGTGAATCAATTGCCTCCATCTAACCCTGTCTTCTGAATCCTCTTCTCTCACAACAACTACCTTCATGTCCTCTTTCACTACATCCATAAACCTCCTCTTTGCTCTTCCTCTAGGCCTCCTGCCTGGCAGTTCAAAACTCAGCATCCTTCTACCAATATATTCACTATCTCTCCTCTGGACATGTCCAAACCGTCTCAGTCTGGCCTCTCTGACTTTATCTCCAAAACCTCTAACATGTGCTGTCCCTCTGATGTACTCATTCCTGATCCTATCCTTCCTGGTCACTCCCAGAGAGAACCTCAGCATCTTCATCTCTGCTACCTCCAGCTCTGTCTCCTGTCTTTTCTTCAGTGACACTGTCTCTAGACCAAACAACATCGCTGGTCTCACCACAGTTTTGTACACCTTTCCTTTCATTTTAGCTGAAACTCTTCTATCACACATCACACCTGACACTTTTCTCCACCCGTTCCACCCTGCCTGTACACGCTTCTTCACTTCTTTTCCACACTCTCCATTGCTCTGGACTGTTGACCCGAAGTACTTAAAATCCTCCACCTTCTTGATCTCTTCTCCCTGTATCCTCACTCTTCCACTTGGGTCCCTCTCATTCACACACATGTACTCTGTCTTACTGCAGCTAACCTTCATTCCTCTCCTTTCCAGGACAAACCTCCACCTCTCGAGCTTCTCCTCCACCTGTTCCCTGCTCTCACTACAGATCACAATCTTATCTGCAAACATCATAGTCCATGGAGATTCCTGTCTAACCTCGTCTGTCAGCCTGTCCATCACCATAGCGAACAAGAAGGGGCTCAGAGCTGATCCCTGATGCAGTCCCACCTCCACCTTGAACTCCTCTGTCACACCTACAGCACACCTCACCACTGTCTTACAGTCCTCATACATGTCCTGCACAGTTCTAACATACTTCTCTGCCACTCCAGACTTCCTCATACAATACCACAGTTCCTCTCTGGGCACCCTGTCATAAGCTTTCTCCAGATCTACAAAAACACAATGCAGCTCTGTCTGGCCTTCTCTATACTCCTCTATCAGCATCCTCAAAGCAAATACTGCATCTGTAGTACTCTTCCACTACTCTTTCCCATAACTTCATTATATGGCTCATCAGCTTTATTCCTCTGTAGTTGCCACAACTCTGCAGATCTCCCATGTTCTTAAAAATGGGCACCAGCACACTTCTCCTCCATTCCTCAGGCATCTTCTCACTATCTAAGATCCTGTTGAACAACCCAGTCAGAAACTCTACTGCCACCTCTCCTATACACTTCCATACCTCTACAGGTATATCATCAGGGCCGACTGCCTTTCCACTCTTCATCCTCTTCAATGCCCTCCTAACTTCATCCTGGTTAATCTTTGCTACATCCTGGTCCACAACAGTCACCTCTTCTAGTCTTTGTTCTCTCTCATTTTCCACGTTCATCAACTCTTCAAAGTACTCTTTCCATCTTCCCATCACACTACTGGCACCTGTCAATAGACTTCCATCCCTATCCTTAATCACCCTAACCTGCTGCACGTCCTTCCCATCTGTCTCTCTGTCTTGCCAACCTGTATAGATCAGTCTCTCCCTCCTTACTGTCCAACCTAGCATACAAGTCATCATAAGCCCCTTGTTTGGCCTTTGCTTCCTCTACCTTCAAGGTACGCTGCATCTCCCTGTACTCCTTTCTACTCTCCTCAGTCCTCTCAGTGTCCCACTTCTTTTTAGCTAACCTCTTTCTCTGTATACACTCCTGTACCTCCCCATTCCACCACTAAGTATCCTTATCTACTTTCCTTCCAGATGACACACCAACTACTCTCCTACCTGTCTCCCTGACCAAATTAGCTGTAGTTGTCCAGTCAACTGGCAGCCGATGGTGGTCATTATTAACCTGGGCCTCGACCGATCCGGTATGGAAGTTGTAGGTTTGATTCGCATGTTTGATTTGGCAAACATTTTATGCCGAATGCCATTCCTGACGCAACCCTCTGTATTTATCCAGGCTTGGGACCGGCACAATAAGACACCGGCTTGTGTCCTCTTGCGGCTACAAGAGGACACAAGCCAAGCACAAGCAGACCAAAATTGCTAGTGAAGATATGAATTTGCAAAATCAAATAATCAACCAGTTAACCAGCAGGAGTCCACTGGAACCTATTTCACCATTTATTTTAGTTGGGGCAGAATGATTTACAGCTCTGAGCTCTGATACTGGGTTCCAGCCCCCATTAGGTTCTCAACAGGCAAGATGGGGGTGTTCTGGAGTGAATTAGGTTGTTCAACACTGGCACCTTGATTCATGAGTGATTGAATGAAAAGAGAAACAGCCTGATTTGCTTCTAATCTCAGGAAACAGGAACACGAGTTGTGTCCTTTGTTTCTAAGATCAACCTACCTATAAACTCATAATAAATGAGGAACTGTTGACCACATAACTTCCTCTTCAGTTATTAAATTTTCGTGGAGATGCAGTGTGTATTTATATCGCTCTATGTATGTCTTCATTTATGTGTTTTCTCATGGCTCTGACCTGCTATTTATGGCCTTCCTTGAGAATAAAAACAGTTCTTCAGGCGGTGCATGTGGTCATGGTTCTCAGGCCTCCTGCTCAGGTGTGTCAGGAGTGGACATCCACACGCAATGTGGCCACAACCTTCCCATGTGCGGCATCTCCATTTGTTGCTGTCATGTGTACTGTTGTTCTCTCTTCAGATGTGTGGCGTCAGTCTCTTTACTCCCTCTGTTGGTTCAGACCTGCTGCTCTTCCATGACCCATGTCTCAGTTCAGTCTTTTATGGGTCAGGGAGTTCCTCTGCACCCTCCTGTAGTTCACCACTGTGGCCTGCATGCGACCACTTCTGGATCCCAATGTGCTTCACCTCAGGCCGGTTGTAGCTGAGGGTATGAGAACATCCTCATAGGCATCTGGTTCTTTCCCCCTTGCTTGTCCTTGACTTTGCAGAAGTAATCACAGAATACTGCTACGGAAGAAACAGGATGTCTGGCAAAACCACAGTCAGACTGACTAATCTTCGGTGTCTGAGAAAGTGCAGGGGGGTCTGCAGGATTGAGGACAGCGTGTGGCAGATTCAGAGGCCTATCACTTTTCCTACATGAGCTTTCTTCTCACCAAATGTACTTTTTTTTTTCATTACTTGGTTTAACTGCAGGCCTCTTAGATATTAGCGTTCTTGTCATTCTTGCCAGTTTTTTTTCTTTCATTTGTTCTTCTCTTTCACCTACTCAGAACCTACACAGACATCTTCTCTTTCACTTACCAGCATCCTCAAACTTTCCAAATTCATGATGGATCTATAAATAAAATTAAAGATTAAAGATCTTTATTTGTCATTATACAGATTGTACAATGAAATTTTAAGGTCAGATGGAGAGCTGGTCCAGATAGATAGGTACTTTATTAATCCCACAGGAAATTGTGGATATTCGCTGCTCACAGGCATGAATGAACATAAATGTTCACATGTTCAATGTGCCTGTTAATGTGAACTGACTCAGAACAGGTGTGCTTGTACTTTCAATGGGCTTATCAGTTGCACTAATTCACACTTTGATCATGGCATACACATATGGTCAAATCTTATTAAACACAGGCCAAATCACAAGGAAAGGCCTCCCCAGGGTGCACCTGTTTTAATGCCAAAGGTGGAGTCTTGCTTCGCTGTCTGTAATTCAGGAATTTAATCTAGGAAGGCACTACAGGACTAAACATCTGGATAAATTGAAGAACGCAGGGCCAAAGCTACATAAAGTAGAAGAGCTAAGAATGTGACTTCTCAGCATCTTAAACCTTTGTTCTACAAATAAGTCACATGGGTTTACTGGTAATGTCATCCAACATACACTCAGCCGGCCATCGTGTTGAAGACTATTTCCAGAATCAATATTTCGCTTCCCCGTTGATAAGGACTAATTATGACTCCACAGTCGGGTTGTATGCAGCAACAGACCCTTGACTTTTTGAAGCAGAAATGTTGGCTCGCCTACCAGCAGCTGTTACACTGCATTATGGGGTCTGTAGTTTCGATGTTATCAGCGCTTCATATCACCAGGCCGTTTATAGTTCTATTTGGAAATAACTCGCGGGCCAGGTACAATAGTAAGTCGGGCCAGGTTTGGCCGTGGTCTGGAGTTTGACACTTATGGCTTACGTAAAAAGTGTTTAGTTTGACGACTGCATGATAAAACATTTCTGAAAACTCCAAAATTATTTTAAAGACGATACTAATTTTTACTTAGTTCTGTGAGATTTAATTATTACCTTTTATATGTTTGACCATAATATGCACATCAGTAATACTATTATGCATTTGTACAGTTCTGGTTATTCACTTTATCTGACAAATTTGGAGCAACTAGGGAAAAATGAGTAGCACTCACATTTTTAGAGTACAAAATGCTCTTTTACATTTATTATCAACAACAACATCTGATAAATCACATCACTGCATTGTTATTACAGAAGTCAATGATGTTAACATGTTCGTTTCATGTAAAGAAACAATCTCCTCAGGTGTTTATAGATTTCTTTCATTTTCAGTCCGTATATGATTGGATTAAAGATAGGATGATACAAAATAACCTGTAAAGTCATTAAAAAACGTACAATTTTTGGAATGTTAGATTCCAGTTTGACTATAATGATGTCATACATGCCTAACAAATATAAGTTTATCAAAACCAGGAGATGAGGTAAACAGGTCTCTGCAGCTTTTTTCCTGACTTCTCTGCTTCTCCTGTATGTTACTGTAAATATTTTTGCATAGGTAAAAAGTATGAACAGCAAGGGAAGAAATACAACATTTATAAAAACGAACGTATCATATATTGATATCGTTCTTGAGAGAACACAGTGAAGTTTATAAATTGAGTTATTGCAGAAAATGTTTTTCAGAGTAAAGTTACAGAGCTTCCTGTTGAGACTCATAATCAGAGATCCCACAATCTCAGCAGCAGGAAGAAGCCAAGCAACAACCAGAAAGATACAGACAGTGGTTTTCTTCATGATGGTTGGATATTGCAGAGGTTTACATATGGACACATATCTGTCATAGGCCATACCTAACAACAGTAAAAACTCTGAACCACTGAAGGAGTAAAACATGAAAAATTGTAGGAGGCAGGCTGAGTAAGATATGATCTGTTTTTCAGATAAAAAGTCAATCAAAAGCTTTGGGTAGATCACAGTGCTGAAAAGAACAGAGTTGATTAACAAAGCTGCAATAAAGACGTACATAGGCTCATGAAGGTTTTGGTGGGACCAGATAATGTACACAATAGTACAATTACTACATATAATGAAGATATATGCAATTAAAATGATAATAAAATAAAGATATCTGTATTTGTGAACTTCCAAAAGCCCTCCAAGAGTTAAATATGTCACATTTGAGTCCATTAAGTTAATCAAATATTAAATATTGATTGATAAACAGGTAGAATTTAAAACAGGAATATAAGCTGAAAAACAGACCTCACTTTAAAGATGGTAACAGTTACCCGAACCAGAACGTGTTCCTGTCCAACGTTCAGGAAAGTGACCTCTTTGGATCAGTGGAATGTTTTTATGGGGTTTCTTCACCCTCCATGGATCTCATTAAACCAGTGGTTCTTAACCTGGGTTCGGTCGAACTCTAGGGCTTCGGTGAGTCGGTCTCAGGAGTTCGGCGTAGACGGGGGTTAAGACAAAACACCCGACACTCAGTGTCGGGTGTTTTTTGCCGAACATACATGAATCACTGTGTACGTGTGACACATCGTGTCAATTTGTGATGACACGCTCCCCTAAGCCATCACTAGCTGCAGGTGATCACGTCATGTTACATCGATTAGCCTACCTGTGCAACAGGGGATTTTGCGCACTCAGCAGTCGATTTATGCCTGTCATGATGGTACGTCATCTGATTGCTTTCTTAATGTTTTAATTCATAGTAACTATGTTGGGCAAAAAAAGAAAGTGGTCGGATGAATATGTGCAACGTGAATTTACATGTACTGTGTAACGGAACGTGATGGGAGTCAGCGTTCTGCATGATTTATAATGTCTAGTTGAGCAACTCTAGTCCAGCACTGGCAAAATTAAAGGAACACTTCCTTAAGCTGTATGGAAAACAGCAGAAACAGACTTTGCTGTGAAAATGACATAAGAGTAGCACTTGCCAAGGTGAAGCCACACAAATCTGAACTGGTTTCTCAATAACAACAGCAGAAGTCACACTGATTTGCAGGTCCGTCATTTCATGTGAGTTGATGCACTGTCTTGGTTTTATTCTTTGAAAAAGGTGACATTAATGCACAATTCATTAAATACACCAGTAAAACATATACTTATGTCTTAAATTTGAAAATAAAAAGTTTTTTACTAAAGAAGGGTTCGGTGAGTGAGCATATGAAACCGTCAGGGTTCGGTACCTCCAACAAGGTCAAGAACCACTACATTAAACTCACCACCAAGAGCAGCATGTAAAAAACTTCATCAATCTCTCGAGGCCTGACTTCAATCTTTGGGCACACCCTCCAATCCCACTTCTTGCAAAGGGGAACACCACCCCAGTTTACCAATTCACAGGCACTGTCAAAGACTACAGTGCAACATTAGACTTGTCAGTCAAGACAACTCCTGCACATCCAGAGACATAAGGTACTTGGTTGACTCTCGTCCACTTTTTTTTCTTTCAACATGGCGCTGTAGTGACTGTTGCAGTAGCTCCAGTGTGTTTTCTTAGTTTTTGCACTCGCACATCCCAGACGACAGCGTGGCAGTACCCAGCTTCAGTGTTGTTTGTGCGGACAGAGACGTTATTATCAGCGGCCAGAAGAAGGGAGGAGGGATTGCACTGTATGTTAGTGAGAAGTGGTGCAATCCCTGACACTTGTATGTGAAGAAGCGTCCCTGCAGCCCAGACATTGAACTGGTCGCCGTAGGAATGTGGCCATGTTATCTGGGAGTTCACGTCTGTCGTCGTGACTGTAATTAGGGATGAGTGAGTACACCACTATCTGTATCTGTATTTGCTCAACCATCAAAATTATCTGAATATGTATCTGAACTCTGAATGGGCGGTGCTTAAACCGGAAGTGGGTGTGGTTTGACCAGAAGTGAGTGGGGCTTAAATCAGTACATTATTAGAGTCTGAAATTGATATGGATTGATCAGAAGTTGGAGCAACGACGTCACGTCCTGCGTTTGCTGCTGTCCGGTCTTAGCTCTTCAGAAGCTGAAGCTGATTATTCATTAATTAATTTCCTTCTGCTGTATCCGCCGCAGCCAGTCATGGGGAGCTGGAGCCTATCCCCGTGGGCATAGGATGTGAGGCAGAAAATAACGAAGTTTTAAGACTACTCTTCTTCATGGTGGAGCAGCATCGGATCCGGCGACACAAACAGACTAAACAAGCTGATCAGGAAGGCTGGCTCTGTGATTGGCTGTGTTCTGGACATTACAAAGGATGTGGTAAAGAGTAGGACTGTTATCCATCATGGAGAACCCTGATCACCCTTTCCACCACACACTGGACGGTCAGCGGAGCCCCTTCTCCAACAGACTGCTTCCGCTC
Source organism: Antennarius striatus (assembly GCF_040054535.1). NCBI lineage: Eukaryota > Metazoa > Chordata > Actinopteri > Lophiiformes > Antennariidae > Antennarius > Antennarius striatus. The sequence continues at coordinate 5,992,286 of NC_090787.1, forward strand.
CACTGTCGAAGGGACAGATACAGGAAGTCATTCATGCCACAAGACATTACTCTGTACAACAGCTCTAACATATCAGATAGAGTTCCACCAGACTGATGTTTAGATATGGTTTTCATTAAGTCCTGCGTATTGCCACAGAGGGTCACACTATTTAATAAGTTTATATTAAGGTATTATTATAATTATTGTTAATATTTTTTATGTTATTATGATTATTCATTTTCCCCTCTTAATTTTTCTACAAATATATCGTCCCTGTTTCTGTTTGTTCTGTGTGTCTGATTGCTGCTGCAACATTTAAATTTCCCAGTTTGGAATAAATAAAGTATATCTTAAATTAAAATGAGTCTTTTTTGTTGTTCTAATGTTCAAGGCCTCCTGGACCTAGTGCATTTCAGACTTTGAGTTAATAGGGTAGATGATGCTTCAATCACAAATCATTATTTGTGGAGGAATCTTGAGGGTTAACAATGTCATACAAAGATGTTGCTCACAGGTTTCTCCTCAGTTTTGAATACTTTCCATTTATTTCCAGGTGTTCCATCCCAGAGGCAATTATCAACAGGTGGAATCTAAGGATGTGTCCTGTCCCCATTATTGTACATTATATATATATATACAGATGAGTGCAGGATCAACCAACAAGCACCTCCTGAGGTTTACATGATATTCAGTCAGTCTGCACCAGAAAGGAGAAGTCAGTTATGGACGACTTGGGGAGGCTTTTAATCACTTTCTAGAGTCAAATGGTCATTAAACAAAGGAGATGGACATTGACATCTGACATCAAAGCTACCCATTCTCCCTAGCAGTAATGAGGCATCCTCTGTCTGCCGCAAACCTAAACTAGTGTGTTGGTCACAGCCAAATCTTTCCATCGATCTGAAGCACATCCTGATTTACTGCAAAGCAAGTCCTTCCCTAGTTTATTTTACATACAGCTCAACCATCCTTCTATTAGATTCTCTCGTAGTTTTACTTTCATTTCAGTTTCTATCTCAAAGCTTCCCAAATATTTCTAGTAAACGAAGAATAAGCGTTAAAGAGGAAATGAATTAGTCATCATCTTTTATGAAAGTAAGTTTTCTTTGATTACAAAAAAATACTGTAGGCATTATGAAGGAAAGTCTTACTTTCAATACATTGAGACAGTTCATATATCTGCATTATTAATACAAAGTAAATGACTGTACAGCATTATTACTGACATCACTATTACTGTAGGTATCCATGACAGCCCCTCAATCCTCAGAGCCTTCAGCATTTCCAGGCAAAGCTCATCAGCACCTGGGGCTTCGCCACCACTAAGTTGTTTAACTACTTCGGTGACTTTGTCCGGGAGAGATTGATTCAAATCTCCCATCATCCTCCAGCTCTGCCTCTGCAACAGAGGATGGGTCAGTTGGGGAAGTTGGACCTCAGCCGAGGTCCAACTTCCCCGAGGTCAATAGTGTCAATAGTGTCAATAGTGTCCCATCCTTGTCGTATACAGCTTGGATGGTCCCGTTTCCCTCTTCTGAGGTGTCGGACAGTCCTCCAGAACAACTTTGTTGCCTTCTGAAACTCCATGGCCTCCTCGAACTCCTCCCACACACTGTTTTGCCTCCATCACAGCTAAGGCTGCAGTCCTTTTGGCCCGTCGGTACCTTACAACTGCCTCAGAAGTCCCCAGGAACAACATGCCCCTAAAATCCTCCTTCAGTCGCACGGCTTCCCTGACCACCAGGTTCGAGGGTTGCCACCCCTTGAGGCACCCAAGACCTTCAGACCACAGCTCTCAGCTGCAGCTTTAGCAATGGAAGCTTTGGACTTCGACCAATCAGGTTCGATGTCCCCAGCCTCCACAGGGATGCAAGGGAAGCTCATTTTGAGGTGGGAGTTGAAGGCCTCCTCCAGGCATTCCCAGGTCACCCACACTACTCGTTTCCAAAGGTTTCCCCCGCCAACATACCCAAGTCACCACCAGGTGTTGTTCAGCTGACAGCTCTGCCTCTCTCTGCACCTGAGTGTCCAAAACACATGGTCGAAGGTCAGATGATACAATTTAATGAGATCTGTGGAGGGTGGAGAATCCCATAAAACCTTTTCTCTGACTCCAACTGCTGACAGTCTGGAGATCAGTTCAATGCATTTCCTGGTCCTGGTATCTGCAGATGAACGACACAATCAGACTCATGTTCAATGTTAATGCCGTCTTCTTTCTGTGAGGGGTTTCATCAATGATTGTTTTTAATCAACCTGTTTTAATCATTACGGTTTTATTCCTGATGTTCATGGATGTTGAACTTAACATGACATTTATAACTCTTGATGGATATGTGGAAGTGAAAAAATACAGATATCTGTATTTTCTAATCATGTTGATATTTTACATTCTGATAATATGTTGTAATTCTGTTATTGTGTTTCTTATCTTGATTCATCAGAACCTCCATGAGCCTATGTACATTTTTATTGCAGCTTTGCTCATCAACTCTGTTTTATTCAGCACCACTGTCTACCCCAAAATTCTAATTGACTCATTATCAGAGAGTCAGATCATATCTTATCCAGCTTGTTTCTTCCAGGTAGTTATACTTTACTCTGTAGCTGCATCCGATTTCTTACTGTTGGCAGCTATGTCTTATGACAGGTATGTGTCTATATGTAAACCTCTGCAATATCCAACCATCATGAGGAAAACTACTGTAAAGGTTTTGCTATGTTTGGCCTGGTTTCTGCCTGCTATCCAAGTTGCAGCTGGACTTACACAGTATGCTCGTAAAAAACTTTGCAGGTTTTCTATCATGGGATTTTACTGCAATAGTTCTCTTCTGACAATTTACTGTGCGAAATCAAAAGGGGTGTCAGGTTTCATACTTTTGGTAATTACTGTAATTATCCCTTCACTTTTTATTCTGTTTACCTACACCAGAATATTCATGATCTCTTATCAAAGTAGCAGAGACGTCAGGAAAAAAGCTGCACAGACCTGTTTACCACACTTGATAGTTTTAATCAGTTTTGCCTGTTTCTGTGCTTTTGATGCCATTATACCTCAACCTGAATTTAATGTGTCAAAAACTGGTCGTTTAATAATGACTTTACAAGTGATTGTGTGTACTCCTCTCTTCAATCCAATCATTTATGGACTAAAAATGAAAGAAATTTATAAACACCTGAAGAGATTGTTTTGTCGTGGCAAACTGAAATAAATGTACGTATATATTTGTGTGTCACCTGAAAATCTCAGGGAGTGTTTATGAGATTTGTTAACTGTATTTGTCAGAGGGTATCACCCTTCCTTCACTGGTTCATCAGTGTCTGTATTTAGGCAATAGCATGGCTAAGTTGTGTGTGACTATGAGCCGCTTCCTGAACTCACTGCTGTGCTTTACTGCCTCCATCATACAGAATTGTCAAAGCTGTGACAGCATTTCAATGACAACTCAACACAACAATATGTGTTCTTAAACTTTAAACCTAAACCTCCATCTGGAAGCTTTTTAAAACTCCCTGGGTGACATGACCCTCTTTGGCCTGTGACTGGCCTCGCCTTGTTTTTTGTG